>NC_090925.1:627575703-628201780 GCF_040938575.1 Ambystoma mexicanum
CTGCCCTTCACCCCACTCACCCACCTCTCCTGCCACTCATCCATGACCCGTCTCACCACCACAGCCTTCACCTCATCCACACTCAAAGGCAGCCTCACATCAACCGCTCCCCTTCTCATACCCTCACCCGCCTCCAGATCCACCAACTCATTACCCAAAATGCCACTGTGACTGGGGACCCATGCCAACTCCAAATCCATTCCCCCACGCACACACCGATCAATCTTCCTCCTGATGTCCAAAATCACATCCTTCCTGTTGCCATCCCCTGCCACAATCGCCTGCAACCCACTCAATGAATCTGAAAACATCACCACCTTCTCTAACCCCATCTCGCACACCCTATCAATTGCCAATGCAATCGCCACCAACTCAGCCGTACAGATCGACACATCATTCGTCAATCGTCCCACTTTCTACTCCCCAGTGCTTTCCAGATAATACGCCATACCCACTCTCCCAGACACAGGGTCTTTCGAACCATCCGTGAACACCTTGCATCCTTCCTTTCCTGCCACATACGCCTGACCCAAAGCTTTGATCTCGCCCCGCAATCCTCTCTTCTTCGACACCAAATTCGCCAACCCCAAACACACCTTTGGAGACCCCATCATCCACCTCGGCCATCTCTCCGAATCCGTACCCTTCACAGTCATCAAATCGCCCACACCCCACTGCACTCCCTTCTCCCACATGTGAAACCCAAAAGTGCCCCCCTTCCTCCTCCACCGGTCCCTATAATAGTCAAACCTCCAATTATAATTCAAACATTCACGCACCGGATGAGCCACACTTTTCGCACTGCACTTCACCCACCATCTCATATTCAACGCATCCTTCCTCAACCCCAACGGCATCTCCCCCACAAGCACCTGAACCGCATTCACTGGAGAGGACCTCATCACACCCAAACACACCCTCAATGCCCTCGCCTGTACCCTATCCAACCTCAACTTCTGACTCAGCGTGAAACCCACTGACACCTGGCATCCAAAATCCATCACACTCAGAATCAACCCCTTATACAACATTCGTAGACACTTCTGCTGCGCACCCCACTCTTTCCCAGTCACCGCCCGCAGCAAATTCAACCTACGTTTACACTTCTCCACCATACCATTCACCTGCAAATTCAAGTTTAACTTGGGGGTGATCTTGGATAGAATAAGGTAACTTCAGTTCAGGAAGACCAGGTTAGCAATGATGCTAATGATGACAAATTTGCCACGTGGCTTCTATCAGGACTTGAGAGGGCCCTGGTTGTCAGTTTCAGGGTGTGTCATTCAGTGGAGCTACAGTCTGAGTGGCACCATCTTTTGAAAATACTTTTAGTACCATTCTTCCTAACCGTTTATAGAAACATGCCATTCAGGGCAAAGGTGACTATTTAGGTTGCATTGTTTACGGTTTCTTTCCAGGGCATTTTCAGAGCCCAGTGCAGGCCCTTTGCCAAGCAGGGTGGGTGTGGGGTTTACTGTGAGCGTAATCACGTGACCTGTTGTCTCCATGATGTCTTCGGGGATATCTGCTGCCCCCCTCTCTTCTTCTCTCTCTGCCACGTCCACCATCTGCTAAAGTGGCGTCTTCCATCCTTATTTCCTCCTTTCATGTTCCATTGTGTGCCTTGAAAGGCTATCTGCTGTGTACACTATTATCAGCCTAATGTACATGAATATGAAATATACCATCCTACTCGCTGTGCACCTCTTCTCACCATCTTTGTCACAAGCAACTATTGGGGCCTAGACTGTTAATATTGAGCACATAAGAGAGCGTTTCACGGCACTATAGTGAATGAGAAAGGAGGAAAAGAGAATGGAGGAAAGTAAACGGGTCTAGGAAAGAAGGAAAGACAACAGCACCAAACTACGTAAGCAGAGTATGTGCGTTGTTTGCACCTCCGACTCCCTTGCCTACCTTCCAATTTCTTTGCCAACTCCATCACACTTTAATATACTGTGCCCACTACCCTTGGCCACAATCAACATTCACTAAAAGGAGCATCGCCCCTCACCGACTTTCCAATTGTATTAAGGCATGTTCTCAAAAACGGGTCCCTCTGCCTTTCAGTGCAACACATTTGCTGGTTTCAAGTCAAAGCAAACACAGGCAGAAACATTACAGAGGCCACCACTCACCTCATTGCTCTAAACTCTTATCCTGGAAAACATGTCTCGCCAACGCCACACTCATTTGGAAGTTAAAGTGTATATGTATTTTTATTTCAAATTATACTTCATTGTGATTTTTGAAGTAATACAAAATAGATTGTGATTGTTTTTGTGACTAAATAGAGTTTATCTTAATGTCCACAACTCAGTTACAGCATACTTTTCCCTTCATCTATTCAGATAGTTATCGCAAATCCATATATGTAGGATCTTTGATACATCTCTATGTTGGGATGCCATTTGCGAGGGTGTCGCAGCCTGAGCTTTTTTTCATTATTATGTTATGTTATGTTAACCGTTCTTGTAGAGCGCACGTACACCCAAGGGCATCTTGGCACTAGGATACTCAGAACGTCACAATGTTGGGCTAAAAAAGAAGAGTTTTCAGACAGCGACAAAATTGAAGATGATTCTCAACACTCAGGAGAGCCACCGAAAAAGCTTTGCCACCAATACGTGTCAGTCTGAACTTCGGGATGACCACCAGATGGGCCATTTTGGAACGAATAGTTGGGTCAGGGATGTAATGAGAGAATTTACCTTGCAGATACTTTCTCCCCTTGTAATCCTCTCGAGTACAGATAGCCAGTAGAGGGCACAGAGCACAGTACTAATTTGGGCTCCGTAAGGAGATCCAGTCGCAACCCTAGCTGCCATATTCTATAGGCGCTGTAGCCTCTGGACCTGACCATTTGACTTGGCCAGGAAAAGGAGATTACATTGTCAATGAGGCTCACTATCAGAGCAGCCATGACCTGGGGTTGCAGAGCTGCTGGGAGCAAGGAAAGTATTTTACGAAGAACTTTGAAAGAGAAGAAGCCCATCATTCAGACGACACTACCTGTGCAGGCAACGATAAAGAGGAGGAGAAGTGGATACCTACATTCTTGACAGTTAGGTACGGGGAAGGGAGAGCACCCAGAGAAGATGACCAGGAAGAAGAGGTCCAAGACATGACCTTAACAGAAGACCCAACAGCAAGTACCTCTGTCTTATCCCCGTTCAGTTTAAGTGAATTGTGATCCATCAAACTCCACACAGCCAGCAGACACTCGAAGTGGCGCGACAACTCCTCAGGCTGGTTAAGATCTAAACAAACCAGAATCTGGGTGTCATCCACATATCTGTAGTATCTGAAGTCAAGGGAGTGGATGAGAGTAACCAGCGCCTGAACATAAATGTTGAAAAGCATCGGGGAAAGGGCAGAGGCTTGGGAGACACCACAGGATAGAGAGTGAGATGGAGAGATAAATGGAGGAAGAGACAGTGATTGGCCTGATCCAAAAGGAAGGAGGCATTAATAAGATGATATGGGTTGTGAGGTCTATTGATCAGACTCACCCTTTCATAATCTTCTAGAAATTTTAATGATTTTGAAACATATATATCACATTCCTCACCAATTACGTTTTCCTCCCCAATTCTTGGTGCCCATCCCCACTTCCCAATCACCTGTGAAATAAGGGGGCGTAGACACTCACTTCCGCCTGCAAATCTGAGATGAACCTGGAGGGGGGTTGACTGCTGGGCTGTGAATCTCTGGAAGAAACCAACCTGTGAACTCGCAAGCCGAGAGCGTGCCATTTATGGAGCCAGGCTCATGATCACTTGTGGAAATATGCTCTGCCCCCAGATTCCCGGGGGAATAGGAATCATACAATGGCGGGTCGGCACTGGAGCTATGCGCCCAAGGACAGTGCTTTTAATGTGGAAGATATCATGGACATGAAAACCCAGAAAGGATGTAAGTGGTCAGGTAAGTTTATTTGACAGTTTCACTGGGTTTACTTGAGATGGACGGGGATTCAGGGGCAGACACACAAGGGAGGTACTATTCCAGGTACCAATAGGAGCAGAGAAGCTGCTCCCTTGATCATAGGAGCAGAAATCTATACCTACACAGACATTCCAGACACAGAGGGGCAAGGTCGGCCAGGCATGGGAACAGGCATTCTAGTAGTAGGAGTAGTAGTAGTAGTAGAAGTAGCAGTGGTAGTTATCATTTATTTGGTTACCATAGACATTAACAAAACAGTTAAACATATGCCTTTTACGTATGCAAGTACAAGTCATAACATATAACAGACCAAATTACAATGCATGAACAATGCATATTACATCAATTCCACTGTCAACATAAGAGGACCAGCATTGGATATTGAACTCCCTTTATCCTCAATAGGCAGCCACTCCAAATACAACCTGCTAACTGAAAAGGGTATCACTTCATCATAGCAAGTTTACAAAAATAAAGTGAACTGGACCTTGCAGCCCTTTAAGATGAGATAGCAATACCCTAGAGATAGATGGGGATGCAGAATTGCATTCACACATCAATAATCGCAACAACTCAAGTAGTTGGCAAAAGGATAACTGTTTTAATAACAATTATCTAAAACAGGGAGTACAACAGACATCAGCAGACGTCTCTCATCATGATCTCAAAGCATCTCATAGAAAATCACACTTTCATAGAAAATATTTGTCATTGATGACACTAACCTGTATATCACTATCGTCATCCTACATGGCAAACTCAAAAACCTATAGGTCAATGTGATAGGGCCTGAAAGGATCATCTAGGTACACGATCCATACTCGTTTGGGCAGTGAAATAAAGTGATAGGCTTCTTAAAATCAGTTGGGGCAACTAAGCCTCTCCCTAAAATATGTCACTATGAACGTCACTAAATATACAACATCTAATTGGCTGCACAACTATAGGGCCATTGATCATGCGGTCCCCTATCATTGGTTACTTTCTAACCTCCGTCAGTACCCTCCCAACCTACGTTAGCAGCACGCAGGCTGAGCGTCAAGTTGCATATAAGCTTGTTTTAGTCATAGCTTTACACCAATTAACATGACCATCCATCATCAACTCAGTGGTCTGCTGTCAATTATGGCTTTGAACTTGTCCTTGGAAATGTTCCTTGCTACTGAAGAATTCAGGGGAGTGAAGGCACACTCTGCCCTGGTGCGTAGGTGTGACCATCATGCTCATCCGACTTCTCCTACCCACGTGACTGAAGACCATGAAATTGAGCTTTCAGTGTATTCAAATGCTATTTTCTAATAGACCTCTGACATCTTCCTGTTTTCGTCCATGCCTTCTGAGCAGGAAGCTTCATTCTTTCACACGATTTGTATCGAATGTCAGCTCACCCTAGTCTGATAAGGCCTTAGCTTCTTGGAATCCAACCTCGCCTTTCTGAGTTTTCGTCTGTAATTCACTGTTTTTTCTGACTACGAAAAAATGAAAAAACAACCTTCCTTCTTTTGCTAAGCACTGCCATCGTACGTAGTGGGATCATTCATCTTCTAGTGACTCCAATATATATATATATGTACATGTTGGTGCATGCCGCACTCTATTTACTATAAATCTAGCCTTCAGAATACTTCATCTGCTTGCGTTTCTTTGCATATTACATGTGTGAAATTGCTTGGTATCGTCATTATTTTTGGAGTATATGTGTCTTCATCTTGATCCCAAGACGTCATTCATCTCCATACTTGCTTGATGCCTTATAGAATTGTATACAGCCTCTGGTCTCTGCATCTCTTCTCTGTATACGTCAGCTTTGCGTTTGTATGACATCATTATTTCTCTTTGATTGTTCAATTTGTCCAGCCTTCTTCCAGACTATCACTCGGACAGCCATCATACTGTCTCATATGCGGGTATGGTTGTCTCAATGGGAACTTTGCTGCCAGGATTCTCCTTGGTATCTGTAATTCAAATGGTTTTGTACATGTGTCATATTCTGTTTTCGAGCAGCTAGGCAATATGGGGGAAAGTGATTGAGGTGAGGGTACTTAGCTCCTTCTCTACGCAAGTACATCCCTAAGAGTTTCTATCCTGCATTATCACCCTGGTGGAGGCGCTGACCAATCAGGTGGCTGAAAATGCAGGCAGAGTCCCACAGTACCCAGGCACGTTTACTTGTCCATGTGACTTCCCTTAGGTGGGGGTGGGGGGCATTTTTTGCAGATTCTTCCACCACCCAGACTCCCTTTTCCCTTTCCTCAGTCACCCGAAACCCCCACTTTTTTCCAAGTCCGCACCCAGACCCACTTACCTGCTCAGCTCCACTGGTTTCATAACATCCATGGGTGATTTTGCACATGCAATGCATGCAGCACCCATTTCCTGTGAAAACCACAATTTAAAACTATTATCACCCCTGAGGGAGACCCTGGGGTGCTAATAGCGATAAACCCTGCAAAGGAGCCGCTACCCTCCATTGTGGGATTTTTCAATATATTCCTTTAGCTGTAGAACAAGCCATTGATGCCTCAATTTCAAATACAGCGCACGTAAAAACCTAAGGTAAACACATGTCTCTTGTTACGCTGATCCACAGGAACATACACATTCATGTTCACTGGCACCCTTCCATTTTCTCACTAAGTCTAAAACAGCAAGCAGGTGGCACCAAAGTTTGAAATAAAAAGAATGCAGTGCAAGAGGGGGCATATTGTCCAGGTAACTCTGGAAACCTGCGGCTATTTTCAATGCTAAAAAAATCAAAACTCAAATTAGCTTTAATAATGTTATCACTCATTTGACACTTTCATAATATGCAGATTTTGCCAATGTGTTGTCCCTAGGTAAAACATTTTCAGGGTGATATCACAAGTGAGAAAGACCATTCTGCAAAAAGAAATAGTTTAACATGCGAAAACCAAGGGGAGTACAGAAGATCCTGTTATATGCAAAACATCTCTTAACAGAGCCTGGTATGAGTAATCATCCACACACATCCAGCGACTCAGCCAAAACAAAATGAGTTCTAAAAGCAGAAGGCAAAGACGAAAGCCCTAAAGAAGTCACTCACTGGTTTAACATGGCTGAGATTTACATAGCCCCAGATTTTCACCCCATAATTAACTGCTGATATATCTTTCGGAGCAAGACTACGATAGTGTTGACCAAGTTGCTGCATACAATCCCAAAAGTGCCTCAGAGAAATTAGAGAATGATCGTTCGGAATGCTGCATTTGTGGCGCCAATTAGCCTTTCTAGAGGAAGGAAAAAGGCCCTGTTCTACCCCTGTTCGCTGCGGCACTGCGGCCACCCACACACTCCGTTCAACCCATTTCCTATGATCACTCGGCCCCATATTGACTGCTCTTCCTCATGTGCCAGACTCCTACACCTCACTGATCAACGATCCCAAAACGCTGGTAAACTGCACACATTACTTTACGGTCTAAGGCCCAGCCTCAGCACACCCTACGGCACATCTGACATCCACGTTGAGCGCAAGAGACACCCTCTGCCAGACCATGTGTATGAACTCCATAAGACTATCAGTGCGCATTTGCCACCATACGACTATGCACACACTGTTAGTTAATTATAACTGTTCAGATATTCACAAAATGCACAGTATTATTTAAATCTACTAATTGTACTTGTATGCCATAGCATTGTTCACACACGTAATTGCAAAGATTTGTTTCCGTTACTACTGTCTACGAGACTATACCTGAAATTGCCGCTGAAATGCAAATGCGCACATTACTGGGACTAGCCAACAGTGTTGTAGAGCATACTAGCCCCTAGATACTTTATCCCTAGCACAACGACACAGCCGTTTCGATGTGCATGTGAATGCCTATCCTATTCCACACTAACTAGACCCTATATCTAGATCAATAGCGAAGGCCACCGCTCACCCATAGCACCCAGCCGTACTCTACGCAAAGACATCGCCGCTATTATCAAGCTACCATACCTTAAAGAGCACGCCTTTATTAAGACATTATGCACCTACAATCCAACATATCCTACTTAGGTACCACTCTCATGCTAATGGCACTATACACAATGTCAACACCAACCAGGATAGCAGCTATGTTGGACAACTATACTGTGCCTCCTAAACTACCTATTCACAAGTCCACTATACCCCTCCTCACAACCCCTTGTAATACAATGCTCAGAAACCCTAGACTCTGACCACGGTTACCCAGAATATTTGACCCACTCATCAAATATGAGGTCACCTCTAACCTACAGAGCAAAGCACCCCACAAACACCTCTCTAAGCCTAGTCACATTACTAAGATCTACTCTCAAAAAACTAGGTCCCATGCTAGACTAGACACCCCAGACAGCACTATCCACATAACACCAGAAAAAACTACCCCTAACCTTAAAGGAGCTTTGATAAACGCAAGGTCGTTAGTCGCTCATGCCTTAGACATAGCTGCAGTCATCCTAACAGAAGACTATGACTTCAAAATAGTCACAGAAACTTGGCTGCACAAGGCAGCAGGCCCCGCTTTATCCCTAGCTGTACCAAAGAACTACACCATCCTCAGAGCTGACAGAGGGGAAGCTCGAGGTGCGGGTCTAGCTATTATCGCCAAAGATAATCTGTCCATGAGAACTTCACCTTCACCCAACATCAACTCTTGTGAACTTATGTCAATCAAAATACCCACTGCTAACTCGCAAACGCTCAACATCCACCTTATATACAGACCCCTGGCCCTATTAATACTTTCATGGAAGACCTCTCCACGATTTTATCCAAACACTTCTTCTAGGGGACCTGAATATAGGCTTTAATGACGCTAATGACCAATATGCTGCTGCTGCGGCCAACACCCTGACTGAGCTCGGATTCACCCAGAAAGTGAATGAACCTACTCATAACAAAGGGAGAAGCCTCGACTGGGTTGCCGATCACAACTGCAATGTCTCTATCACCTCTATCACACCCCGAATTTGGACTGACCACCACCTTATATCGTTTAGAATAGAAACTAAAAGACCTACCTTACAGGCACCACCTTCCCCTCCCACATTCACGAGAAACAAGAAAAACATTACTACAGAAAAAATACTCCCTCATATCCTGCCTACCCTGAACTCCTTACTGGACAATGCAAAGCCTAGCATCCTAGTTGAAGAATTCAACAAAATTATGAACTTCACTCTTGACAATATCGCCCCACTAAAACTTAGAATTAGTAAGCCTAAAAACCATCTCAATAATTGGTTTACTCCCCATCTAAAAAACTTAAGTCTAGACAAAAGAAAATGTCAAACAGCATGGAAACGTCACCCCACTCTAGAAAACAAACTAAAGCTAACTAAAATTTCACCCTAAAACAAGAAGGATATACTGTTGTCAAACAAGATACCTACAACTCTAGAATCACGCAAGCAAACTCCAGCACAAAGGAACTTTTCACAATTCTAAAAAAAATAGAAAATCCCATCATAGCCCAAGGCAACTGTGTCAAAGATAAAAAAAATGGTGCACTGAAATTCAACATGCGTTAGCTAACAAAGTGGCTTACCTGCAAAGCACAATTGCACTAAAAAAAGCTACACTAACTGTAACAGCGCCACCACCTATCAAAACAACTCCTCCTAACATTAATCATGTCACCCAATTTCACTTCTCCAAAGTCTCTATTGCAGAAGCTGAGAAAGTTATTTTGGGTCTCAAACCATCTAACGACAAAGGTGACCGATGCCCAGCACAATTTATCAAGGACGCTGCAAGGGATCTGGCACTTTTCATTACCAAACTTATTAATGCCTCCTTCACATCCGGCACGATACCCAGCAATCTTAAACAATCCTGGGTACTCCCACTTCTTAAAAAACATACACTAGACCCAGCCATACTGACCAACTACAGGCCTATCACCACAGTACCTTTCCTACTCAAGATCGGAGACAAGGTAGCATACATCCAAATCCAGAACTTCCTAGAACTCAACCAACTATTAGGCTCCCGATAATCTGGTTTCCGGCCATTACACAGCACAGAAACTGCTAATATTGATCTTAAAGCACAAATAGACAATCTAAGAGACACTGGAAAGCTTGCACTACTCCTCCTCCTGGACCTGCCAGCGGCTTTCGACTTGGTGGATCACAACGTCCTATGCAGGCACCTGAACTCAGCCGCCCACTTTTCCAGTGAGGACATAATGTTGATACAATCCTTCCTTAGTGACCGAACCATGAGGGTCTTCTCACTATCTGCAGCCGCAGACCCCATCCCCATCACTTGCGGGGTGCCCCAGGGCTCTTGTGTCTCCCCAACCCTGTATAACATATTCACCAAGGCACTGTTTGATGAGTTGTTTGGTCTGGGTAACACCTACATTAATTACCAGATGATACTCAGATCCTCCTAGCACTCAACGGTGACTAATGCAAGGATTCAGCACTGGTGAATAGAGTTTACAGCATTGTTCAGACTGTCAAACTGGATATTAAATTGTGCCTCCTATTGTAACGATTGTATGTATATTGGCCTACGCCAAGTTGCTTAAAACTGTACGCAAATACCTCTCTACGGCAAGGTCTTGACCTTAGAAATTGATGTAAGCCGTCATCTTGAATCAAAGCGCCATTTTAGGTTCTCTTGCTGTGTAAAAGTCACCCTGTACATCAAAATGGTGGACAATGCCATTCTGAACAGAATCTGGTCAACATGACCTCCGTACAGCTAATGTATAACTTGCCTGCAAGCCACCTTTTTGGGTCGTGAACTGAGACCTTGTCCTTCTGTTGACCTGCATGTAAATGGATTACCCGTATCAACAAAACTGATCTATGCACACACTAATGAACAAATTAGAATGGACCTGGCAGAGACCCTAGACCAGTAATACATTCATGGAATGGTTAACCCGCGAAGGGGTTGGACAACAGGCTGAAGAAATGTATAAAAGCCTGAATGTCCCAATGTACAGTCTCTCACTGAATACATCGAACCTGTTGAAGTTTGTTGTGTTGTACTGAGGGCCGATAGCTATCCAATTTGTCATTTGACTTTGTCATTGCTTAACCTTAAAATAAAGTACTTTGTATGTTCCTTTGTAACCGGTGTTTGGTGTGTTTCCTTTGGGTTTCCCGGCCTCATATTATTTTTCTCTTTCCACAGTTGGCGCCTGAATAGGGACCCTCAAGATTGAGGCTGGACCATTGAAGGTTGACGCATGCTATCGGACCAGGATCGGACGGTGTGATACTACGGACACGACCGAACGAGACGCGACACCTCTAGAGCGCTGCACGATCCGATCCTTGGACGATAGCCATGCGGTCTGAGACAGCATCTTGACGAGGGTCCACTTTTGAGGCGGGCAGATTTGCCGAAATCACCAAACACAAGGTAAAAATTTGTTAGGTAAGTTCTTTGATAAACCGTACGGTCCTCCTTAGGTTTGGTCACGTGAGTCGTGACCCGACTCTTAATTTAACCCTGACAATTTGAATTTGGCGCATTGTATCTGCAGACACAATTATTGACCAGGTAACACCAAATTTTTGAGAAATGCCTGGGAAATTGTCTAGCTGCTTTAGGGCATTATTCCGCAGCGATCGACAATCTTTGGAATTTAGCCGCCCGGCACCACAGGAGGGGTTGCCGGCGTTTACTATGTATTGTAAACATGGCATTGGAAGTGTAGTATTTAATGATATTTGGCACAGACAAAACAGACATGCCTCCGAACTTCAGTGGCCAATCAATGGTAGTTTTGAGATCCCTCGTATTGAACACTTAGAGTCGGTCTTGTTAAAGAAAAAGGCCAGACCCGCAGCATTTGATGTTCTACAGAACTGGAAAAAAGAAGCGTTGCAGCAGCTTAAGACTAGGGAAAAACATGCGCGCCGTCATAAAACAAACGCTGAAAAGGCGTTGTTATATGATCAGGACAAACAGTCTCAGTCAGTTAGGAATATGGATAAGGCTTTCTCACTCAGTATTCAGAAAATCTATCCTTCTAAAGACCTTCATGTTTCTGACGAGCTTCTCGACAAATTGTTAAATGAGCGAAGGCCTGGTGCCTCTGCACCACCTCCGTATGATCCTCTTCCTGTTGCTTTGCCTCTTCCTGCTGTTATTCCGGCTCTCCCTGCTGAACCTGTTGCTCCTATTATTCCGACTGTTTTTGCTCTGCCTGCTCTACTACCTCTTCCCATTGCACCAGTAATAACACCTCCATTGAATCTGTCTGCACCTCCACTCCCGAGTGGTTCTGTACTGACTATAGTTGATCGAGGTGCAGGGTCGAAGGTTGTTACTCGTAATACTGTCCCTACAGATAAAAAGCGGGATTTGTTTGCATGGGCTAAGCATTGTATGGAGAGAGATGATGGAGCTAATGTTTTTGCCACACTGTCTAATATGGATAATTTTCCTGAGAAAAATGTTTTTATTGAAGGTTTAGGGATTCATTTATGCGTAATGTGGGGTAAATTAAATAATGTGGATCTCCCACAAGGGCTGAGGGATCTGAATACTTTAGCACTATCAAGAGATACTGTGGAGAAAGTACATGAGCATGTCGAGAGGTTATTTGAGTATAGGAGAGATTTGGAGAAGCTACGGAATGAGGATGACGAAGAGGAGAGTATGTATGTACAGAAACGATTTCTTCCGTGTCGTAAATGAGCATCTGAGGAAGCACAAATTTGTACAAAAGATGCGATTTGATGGATTTCGGATTTATCGATAACTCCGGTTGAGGTATATGACACATATAGTCAATATACGCTAGAAATGCAGAGGAAGGTGATTCAGGTAATGGTAGAGTACCTGCAGGATGAATGTGTGAGGAAGAAGGTTAGTTGTCCCACAGAGTTACTGGGTATTTATAAGAGAGCTTTTTCACTTGACACTTCTTCGGCTGCTTTAGCGCTCGACTTAGCTCTGTTGCTTAGTAAGCGTTCGGAGTTGCCTATATCTCAGTTGCCTATGAGAGAGGTACCTCTGACATTTGTCCCAAAAGTTGAGATTGCCGCTAATGCTGTAGCAGGTATAGCTGCTGTGGACATTCCTGCACATTATGTATCACCGTTGTTCATGTCCCGTTTTCGCGCCAGGAAGTGAACACTATTAGGCAATCTATTCCCGACATTAGGAAAAATCCGAAGGATTCTATAAAGAGATAGGCCCTCATTCCGAGCTATGCGCGCTTTTCGCCATGCCGGAAAAGAACTAAGCGTCCTGCCGCAAAACGACCCGAAAAACCCCTACCGGCATGCTGCGACACGTAAACAACAACACCGCCTTTGAAGCTGTTGCGTCAGTACATAACGGTGACCGTAATTTACGGACACCGTAAATTACAGACACCGCTAAAAAAAGGAACCGGAAATTACGTCATCACAAAGGAACGAGAAGGCGAGCGGCGGCCATCTTTAAAAACACAATCCATTGCCAACGTCACCCGCCAGCACCCTTGTGAGTCAACTAACGTCGGGAACAGCACTAGACAACCCACAACATGCCCAATGCACCAAAGAGGGCTGCAGATCGCATCCGTAAGAGGAGATTCTGCCCTGAGGAACTCCAGGCCATGATCGACTTCCTGGCTGAGCATGCCGATGTTGTATTCAGCAGCGACATGCGGAGGGAGTCAATCCTCAGCAAGAAGAACATCTGGGTCGAACTGGCACAGAGGGTGAGCGCCGTCGGCAAAACCCCCCCCGCACACCCAGGGACTGCCGCAAGCAGTGGGATGACCTGCAGGGCCTCCTCTCCAGCAACCGCAGCCAGGCCCTGCAGACGGGAGGTGGACCAAGCACCGCAGTCCAACTTGAGCCATGGGAGGAGACCTGTGCGGCTCTCATTGGCACAGAATCCATCAAGGGCGTGGGGACCATGGAGTGTGGGGGAACGACTACTGCTGAAGGAGGTAAGTGTCCACAGTGTACACTGGCAATGTCCATTGCATGATGAAAACTGACCCAAGGGCCATCGAAGGCACCCTCTCGTGTTGCCCTCCCCCCTCCAACGCATCCCCCATCCAACAAATGCTGAGGCAAGTGCCCCCTAACGAAGGTCCAAGTGCGAGCACAAAACGCACATCAACCATAGTGCATTGACTTGCACAGCCCATCATGCACACTGTCCAGCGTGTTTGACATTGTACTAGCCAAAATGTACATAACCAGGCCACAATGAGTTCCTCCCAAACATGCGTAAATGTCATTACCATGCACATGTACCACTGCCATAGCTACCTTCAAAACAAAAAAAACATCAAATGACCGAAATGTCCATGAAGCCATGTATGCAAATAGGACATTGCACATTCACTCATGTTGTCCCTCTCTTCTACCCCCACAGGCACTGACCATAACAGCGCAGAGCCCCAATCAAGCCGGCCAAGCAACTCCACGGGTAGTGGCAGGGTCAGGCCAAAGCCAGCACCAAAAAGAACCACCCCCCTGCCTACGGAAAGGCCACTGGATGCTGCCGAACCACCATCCCACACAGCATCAGCGGCAGCCACTATGCCAACCCCTAACTCAGCACAGTCGAGCATCTCAGGGGAGACTGCTGCTACCGGGCCTGATGAGTGTGAGCACAGCCCGTCACCCATCTGTGGGGCCTTGTCGGAGGAGTGCCAAGACACAGTGCACAGCCCGGAGCCATGCATTGTACCACTGGCCTCATGCAGTGACTCTGGGGATGCCCCTGCACCTGTGCACAGTCCGGAACTCTACCCGCAGGGGTATTACGCGGATCTCCCCAGTCCACCTATACCGCCCTCTGCAGAGCATGCTGGACCAAGTGGATTCTCCGATGGTTTCCCATCTTTTGGCCGGCAGCGAGTGAATCAGCTGACAGACCTCATACAAGATTTCATTGAGGACAACCGCCAGGCCAGGGCAGAATGGCATGAAGGACTCAGACAAATGCGGCAGTCCCTCACTGACTGCACCACCCAATTGTGTGACACTTTGACAGACAGCACGACCCGTCTATGTCACATCCTTGGACGCATAGCAAATGCCCTTGAGGCAGGCTGTCCAAGTTTCGAGCCACAGCAGGCGGACACGGCCGCAAACAGTGAGGCCACACAAGGCAGCCCGGAGAGACGCACTCGGCGTTCCATGCGTCACCGGGATATGCCTCCCCCAGACAATGGGGGCAAGAAACAATAGCCATTTCTGCCACATGTGGGCTTCACGTCCTACATGGGACGACTGTTCTGGAGTTGGGGGGGAGGGGAGTGATGGTTTGTTGTGGAGTTGGGGGGCAGGGGGGTGATGGTGATGTTTTCACTGTTTTATTTTTCTCACAATACACTATTGGTGTCGCAAACTTCAACCGTTGTGGACATTCATCATTGCGCATTTGTTTATTGACGTCTGCCAGTGCATGGTGTACAAGTATACACAAGTCCAGTGCCATGTGTGCCCATGTCATGGCACCCTCTATTGACTTGTGTCCTGGAGATCTTGTCCACTGTAAGTTTAGAGCATTACATGTCCCTCAAGTGCACTGCCTCCATGAAGCTTTATTGCCACTTCACTCTCCACCTTCACTGCATCGTCATGTGGTTGTAGCAGTACCATGTCAGGGGTGATAGCCGCTCATGTAGGGATGCACTTTTTGTTCATCTACACATATGACATGGGCTCATTCGACACCAGATATCAGTGGATGGGTCACCCACCAGTCCTGCTTCGCTGGCTCATATGTGCTTCACGCAAGCCAGGTGACTGCTTCATCTACACGCGTGCACGTGCACGGGTATGGCCATTGTTTGAGTGCTCCATGGGCCTGTTCAGGGGGTTCATGACAGGGGTCATGTGGCTTGTTGTCAAGGGACAGCCACCAACAGCTGCATGTGTAGCCAAATAAGGTGAGTGTCTGGACTGTCATGGTGGAGAACAGTACTTGGCTGTCATGGCAGGGTTTCAATGATGGCCAACTGCACATGTCCATGGATGTATTGCGCACAATCATGGACACAAATATGTGTCCAATACAATGGAATGCAGTGGGGGGTTGCGTCTACAAGATGGTCCGTGTACGATGGTATGGACATCTTGTGGTACATGTCCCTCAAGTGCACTGCCTCCATGAAGCTTTATTGCCACTTCACTCTCCACCTTCACTGCATCGTCATGTGGTTGTAGCAGTACCATGTCAGGGGTGATAGCCGCTCATGTAGGGATGCACTTTTTGTTCATCTACACATATGACATGGGCTCATTCGACACCAGATATCAGTGGATGGGTCACCCACCAGTCCTGCTTCGCTGGCTCATATGTGCTTCACGCAAGCCAGGTGACTGCTTCATCTACACGCGTGCACGTGCACGGGTATGGCCATTGTTTGAGTGCTCCATGGGCCTGTTCAGGGGGTTCATGACAGGGGTCATGTGGCTTGTTGTCAAGGGACAGCCACCAACAGCTGCATGTGTAGCCAAATAAGGTGAGTGTCTGGACTGTCATGGTGGAGAACAGTACTTGGCTGTCATGGCAGGGTTTCAATGATGGCCAACTGCACATGTCCATGGATGTATTGCGCACAATCATGGACACAAATATGTGTCCAATACAATGGAATGCAGTGGGGGGTTGCATCTACAAGATGGTCCGTGTATGATGGTATGGACATCTTGTGGTACATGTTCCTTTGTTGCATGCTGCTGTCCTGATGTTAGATCCATGTGGTGCTGTGTACTGTGTAGAATCGTATTTGAGTGTGATGGCTGTAGTCCGTGGATCATGGTCATCATCCTGCTCTGATCCATTCGATGGTAATTCCCAACACTCCTATGGGTGTGCCATGCCGGTGACGTGATGTGGTATCCCTGCTGCCCTCCGTTCATTCCACTCCCAGGGATGGGTCTCCAATGCAGTGCCATGCTGGGGGCTGCCACATTGTGCATGTGCAGTGTGTCTTCTGATATGCGCTTACGGTTGTGGTGTCCACCAATGAGTGGTGCTAGTGTGGTGTGATTAGCCCTTGTCAGATGGTGGAGATGTAGTGTATTGTGAGTGCCTTATTCAATCAAAGTGGGAAGCTGTTCGTATGTTGCGTTGCACTGGTTGTGTGGCAGGTTTGTTGTTGGGGTGAACACCGTATGATGGCTTCATCATTTCAACCCAGTTGGTTCATGCAGGCACCCACCTCATGGCACCAGTGCACTTGCATGACACAGTCAGACGACTCAACAGCCAGCCAGGCAGGTCATCCTGCATGTTGGACCATGTGGCACGGTAGCGGGGTGAACTGCTGGCCCTTTGAGTCATGTGTAATTGTTTGGTGTCGGGCCCACCCATGTGTGCGGTTCTTGGTTGCGTTGGATTCCATCTGCACGTAGGGGGAGTGGTATTGTTTGCAGTTGCTGTCCGCCACCTGCATGCCATGCTGGTCCACATACGACCTGTGGGTGCTGTCAGGGGCACCATTGTCATTTGGCATGCCTCCATTTGCATTGGGTCCAGCTTTACTGTTGTGTATCTCCTGGGTGGTCCAAGTTGGGGATTGGTAGGCCCTTGTGTGCTTGGGGAGGTGTAACGGCACTTGTATATGTGGCCGTCTAATGGACGGTTGTGACATGCCATGCATTGGTGCCACTGTGTGCTGGTAGGTGCCTGTGGCATGGGTGTGGGGCACAGGCAACACCATCACTTGTGCCAGGTTGGCACTGTACATTTGTATGGTGCTCGCTTTTCTTTGTGTCTGTGGCGCAATATGGTGGTAACGGTGTCACAGTCTAGGTGGTCAGGGGTGTCTATCTGGTAGGACTTTTCCTTGAGTGGCCGGACATGCTGCTTGTGCATGGGGGCTGCTGGGGTGGTAACGGAGGCTGCACTGGTGCTGCATGCAGGGCCTGTCTCCCCCTCCTTCTACCCCTGTGTCTCCTCAGTGGGGGGGTGTGGTGTTGTTGCAGAGGTTTGTGTGGTTGTGGCCTTGCTTGTTCTATTGGTGTCATCTTGGTGTGGGAGGGGGGTGGTGTGTGGGTGTGTTCCTTTTCTGCTGTGGCAGACTCCATAGCCTCCATCTGTGATGTATGTGTGCACCTGTTGCTCTGGGAACCACTGCTCAGGGTTTTTACTCATTCTCTGAGATGCCTGTATGTACTCCATGCCGGTAAGGTACTTTGCGGCATTGGGGAGGCCGTTATTTACGTGTGCTCCTCACTTGCGATCAGCTCCCGTTTACGCCATGCCGCTAATTTCGGCATGGTCGTGCGTGCGCAAGACCCAAGACCAATAATTATGGCATTGTAGTTTACGGTGCCGTAATTAACGGTCTGAGGGGTCAGAATAGCATGGAGCGGAAAACCATGCCGGTAAATCATTACCGGCATGGTTTTTACCTTACCTCCATGTTCGGAATGACCTGTCTTGCAGTCCTCAGTGTTCACCCTAGGCGATATTGACTTGTTATTCCCTGTACTCCTGCCCGTAGATTTGTGGAAGCAGGTTAGAACAATAGATGATGCACCTGGGTTGGGAGATACGTGGGCTAATATAACTAGGCTTGACGGGGAAAGGCCAGCTAGTGAGAGACCGGCTCAGGTGATACTCACTTTGCCTGACAGAATCATTGCGAAATTAAAAACTATAATTCCCGAAAAAATAATTATTTGGGACAAGCTTACGGCCTGTGTCCAAGGAAAATCTGCGGGTGCCACCGAGTTCTTTAATCGGTTCGAACAAGTATTCTCGGACTTCAGTGGACAGGATTTAGGCAAAGAATCTGGGAAAATGTTATTTGTGGACAAATTTGTGCGTGGACTGCTGCCTGACATCCAGTCACATATTATGTCTTCCGAGAGCGCTTGGCAGGCGAAATCCCAATCAGAAGTACTGCACATGGCTCAATACTATGAGAACCGTGTCAATAATGAAAAAGATAGAGTAGAAAAGAGAAAAGGAGACTTAAAGACTAAAGTATTGTTACAACAAATTGGTAGAGGCCCCAGAGGGGGTAGTTCGCAGATTAGAGGTCAGTATGTTCCACAAGGGAATGTGCCCTTGGGTCCTGTGAACATTAACCAGTGTGCCTATTGTCGCCAGGAGGGTCATTTGCGTGCACAATGCCCCGACCTTCGACAGAGGTCGAATAACACATTTGGGAGCATGGGTAGACGACCGAGAGGTCGCCCCGGAGTGGGGGGCCCTGGTAGAGGTCAGTTTTCGCAGGATCCTCAGCAACATTTTTCACAGGACAATCAGACTTCGAGTGTGGATACTAGAAACATATTCAATCACCCTTCTGCTGCTTACCTCTCTGAGGAGCTTCCTTCGGATGATATTCTGTTTCATTAGGATTGCCCGAAGCAGGGTTTGGAACCTACACCTATTCCCATTAGTCAGAAAGGTCCCTACGTTGAAATGGTAGTGGGAAATAGGAAACATCAGTTCTTGATATACACTGGAGCACAGAAGTGCTCCATTGATCATTCTCGGGTTCCAAACATTCCAGTGTCAGGGCAAACCAATGTCTCTGTAGGGTTTTCTGGCACACCAGTCATTTGTCCGGTTTCTTCGCTGGTACCTATTTCTTTGGGTCCCTTTAGGGACCATTGTCCCTTTCTTTTGACTTCGAATTGTGGAGAGAATTTGCTGGGGGTGAATCTGTTGAAGGAATTAAATGCGGTAATTCATTGTTCATCTGATGGAGTGTGTTTGACGATTTCACCACAGCAGTTTTCTGTTTCACAATTTTTGACTAGACCTTTGCCACCAGAATTCAGTAATGTCACGGAGTGTTTGTGGGTGGCTGACGACAATGATGTTGGTGTTCTACAGATTGAGCCTGTTAGAATAGTCTTGAAACATGGTATTAAGCTGCCAAGTATTCCGCAGTATAAGATCTCAGTTGAAGGTGAGCGAGCTTTGAAGAGCATTGTTTCCGATTTTGTGCATCGTGGGGTGATTGAGGAGATTACAGGAAGTTTGTGCAATAGTCTGATCCTACCCGTGTACAAAAAAGGCGATAATGCTATTCTGTTTTGTTTTATAATTGATTTCCGTGCCATCAATAGAGTTGTCGCTCCACAATTTCCAATTTTGCCTGATGTCACAACGATATTAACTATGATTCCAGCTACGACTACTTACTTTAGTGTTGTGGACCTGAAGAATGCTGTAGGTTAGGTAGGTAGGTACTGTAGGTTATGGATCCCAAACCTTTCACTAGTGATAAATCCGATGTTGGCTTTGAAAAAGAAGGGCATTTCTTCGCCATTGCCAGGGAAATCGGAACATCAACAATCATTTGAGCTTCTCAAGACTGTATTATGCTCTGCACCGGTTTTGGGTACACCAAATTACAACAAGGCCTTTGTGTTGTTTGTGCATGAATGTGATGGATGTGCTTTGGCTGTATTAACGCAGGAACATGGAGGGAAGAATAGGCCGTCCAGTTACTACTCTTCCGTCCTTGATCCTGTCGCATGCGCTTTGCCAAGATGTTTGCGAGCTGTCGCTGCTGCTGCCGCGTCTGTAAGACAGAGTGAGGGTATCGTCCTAGGCCATGATTTAACCCTGATGGTGCCTCACTCTGTAGATGTTCTATTGAACAAAACCCAAACGCAACACCTCACTTCCGCATGATTTAGGAGATATGAATTCATTTTGTTTGCTCCCCACAAATAAATTAGGAGGTGTTGTGTTCTTAATCCGGCTGAACTCCTACCTTTCCCGCAAAATGCTGTTTGCAGTGATGATGAGTCACATGACTGCCTGTATACTACTGAACAAGAAACGAAGGGCAGAATTGATCTTAAGGACACTCCTTTGGATAATGCGCAAGGGGAGCGATTTTGTGATGGCTCCTCTTTCAAACGTCCGGATGGTACATCCACAGCTGCTTATGCAGTCACTACATTGAGCAAGGTTGTAGAGATCAAGCGAATTACACATAACTCTGCACAGGCCGAGAAATTATAGCATTAACCCGAGCTTGTGAGCTTTCCGAAGGGCTAACAGTGAATATATATACTGACAGTCAGTATGCTTTTGGGGTGGCTCACAACTTTGGGAGACTTTGGTCAGAGAGAGGGTTTCTAACTTCACATGGGACCAAGATTCAGCATGGCCCCCTGATACTACAATTGCTTTCGGCACTCGCGCTCCCTAGTCAGTCAGCGATCATGAAATGCGCAGCGCATCGCAAGATTACAGACGATGTAGGAAAAGGGAATGCTTTTGCTGATCAGATAGCCAGACAAACTGCCACAGATCTTCGCACAGAAATGTATGCTCTAAGAGAAACTAGGGATGCCTATGTAATGGACGAGGATATTGAGTCTGTGAAATCTAAGAAATGGGCTGAAGGCTTGGGGAAATTAGATGATGATGGGTGTTGGGTGGACACAGTTGAAGGGAAATGGTTACTTCCTAATGCCTACATAGTCATGATGGTCACTATGGCACACGGTCCCACACACATGTGTGCTCCACAGATTAGGAAAATATTAGAGAAATTCTGGGTAAATGATAAGATTTCGAAAATTGCTCAGCATTATGTCCAAAATTGCATGATTTGCCTACAGCACAATGTGGGGAAAGGGACGGTAACTCCAAGGGGTAGCTTTGGGCCTCCTTCTGTCCCGTTTGAAGAGATTCATTTTGATTTTATTGAGATGGAGCGGTGCAATATTTTAAAATATGTCCTTGTGGTCGTTTGTGCCTTCAGTAAATGGGTTGAGGCTTTCCCTGTCAAAGATGTTGCAGCCATGACCACTGCAAAAATTATGATAAAGGAGTACTTCCTGCGGTTTGGGTTGCCAAGAGTCATCTGGTCGGACAATGGTCCACATTTTGTTGCTGCTGTAATTTTACAGATATGTACGGCACTACATATTGATAAGCAATTTCATTCGGCTAGATATCCTCAAAGTGCCAGGTTGGTAGAGAGACATAACGGTATCCTAAAGAACAAACTCGCTAAGACGTGTGCCGGTACCAAACTAAAATGGCCGGACGCCTTACCGATGGTGTTATTAGCCATGCGCACTACCCCTCAAACTAAGACTGGGCTCTCTCCATTTGAGGTGGTGATGGGGAGACTTGCCAATATTTGGGTTCTTCCGAAACCTAAAGCACTGAGAAATGTTGAGAATGTATTGCTTTCAGACTACTGTAACCAGTTGACTAAAAATCTGTATTTCATTTATCATCAGGTCCGATCAGCTTTACCTGTACGTTATGAGGGCCCAGGACACAACATCCGGCCAGGAAGCTGGGTCCTGGTGAGAGCATACGAGCGGTCCTCTTGCCTCGAACCTCGCTGGCAGGGACCATTCCAGGTCTTGTTGGTCACCCAAACGGCAGTGCGGTTGGCTGGAAAGAAGAACTGGATACATGCGACGCATGTCAAGAAACTTCCTCACCCGACGCTGCACGTTACAGAAGAAACAGAACCCCTCGCTAACGCTGCAATCGATGATCCTGAAGCAGAAAATACCACTGTGAGTGAGTCGGAGAATCTCTCTGAGCCCGTGGGGCTTGGGGAACCGTCCATTTTGTCTCCACACTCTTTGGAAAAGTCATTTCCAGAAACCATTGCTTCGAATTCTGCAACTTCCGTTGCCTCTGATACGTTACTTCCCTCAGGGAGTGACGTTACCTTATTTCCGGATCAAACAGTACCGGGAACCACCAGATATAATCTTCGACAGAGAAAATAGACCTATAGCACAGTTCAACTGTGCATTCAAAAGAAGGAAAGGATGATCAAGGGCTTGCTTTTGCCCAAATTTGAGAAAGGGGGTTCTGACGGCTAGGGTTGGGGAAGGACTAAGAAGCCGCGCGACCGGGGGGTCGCCAGCAACGAACATTGGGGTTTCCATCCGAAGACTACGATGCCTGCCACCGCTACTGCCTGTATTGGACTTGTAAATAAGGGGGTAACCAACTTGGACAATGAACAATGTGCCTGGGCCCCAAAAACGTATTGCTGTGTTTTGATGATAATAATTGGGGTTTTTATAGTAACTGCTTTAGGATTCTGGTACGTCGAGGAGATTTATCCTCTAGAGCCTCTTTTGCCAACTGAAATTGTACCTACTGTTTTGACTCCTTTTGTACATTTGCATACTCTGTCACCTAGGGACTCTCAGCATAGACAGAAGTATCACAATAATACTATGATGCTGATTATGAATTCGACACATGCCATTTTTAACAAAACCAATTGTTGGGTCTGCTCGCATTTACCGCAACACGGGGATAATGGGCTAGGTTGGTATATTCATCCTTTACTGTTGACAACTGCTTGTCATGCTTCTCTTAGAACACTGTTCTTTGGCCGATGGAATGATAGCATCTCGGGGAACTTTGATGGAACTAATTTGAATGATTTTGAGAAACGTGTTCTGACTCCCCTGGGATGCTCGCTTTTCGCAAATAGGAGCAAACCCAACGTTGCTTCAATTAGGCCATCTGATAGACTATATCGTCCTTTCCAATGTTTGGTTTCCTGTAAAATGGCTCCGATAGGCAATAAGGATGCCGTGCCTCCTTCTTACTCTGTTAACCATAGCCCCGATTCAGTTTCTTTCTGCAAATTGACTTCCTCGATCCAATATCACCATTGAATGAAAACCGTGTAATCTGACAATGTTGGTTAGGAAGGTTTGGGTATGCCTTTAAAAGCAGTAAAGTGTGCCATTTTTGGTCAGGAGGTTGACTACTACCAATATGGTGTTATAACCACTGCAAGAGGGTAGCTCTGTAATGAAATCTAACGAGATAGTGTTGCCACAGGCCTGTGCATCAGACAAGGGGTGAAGCAATCCCTGTGGTTTGGTTCTTGGCGTTTGTTCCTTGCACAGATGTTGCAGGATTTAACATGTTACACTATATCTTTCCGCTATGTGGGCCACCAAAAATGCTGTTGAATTTTTGCCATTGTTTTTGCTATTCTGTGATGTGCTGCTGTATCTGCATCGTAGTAGGTGTCCATAACAAGGTGTGGTAGGTAAAGGCAATTCCGGTAGTATGGAAGGCCGTTGATTACAGTTTGTTGCGGTCCTTTGGAAACTCATGTACGTACTTTTGCTGGGGTCATGGGTTCTTTGATCTCCTCATGTAAGTTTTTTCCAGTGCAGTCGAATGGTTGCCGGTAATTCCCAATAATTTCTCTTATGGTATTATGGGCAGCAGAGTAGAACTTGCATACGCATCCTCTTTTCCTGTACTCCAACCGAATAATGATAGCGCATCCGCTTTCCCATTTTTTACTCCAGGGCGATAGCTGACGGTGAAATCATACTCAGAAAGAACTGAGCCTATCGCAGATGTTGTGGCGTTTGTGCTCTGGCTGTCCATATGAACTGCAAATTGCGAAGGTCGGTAAGTACTGTGACCGCTTGTCGTGCCCCTAAGAGATGGTGCTGTCATTCTTTGAATGCAGCTTTTATGGCGAGGAGTTCCTTGTCGGTCACCGTGTAATTAAGTTCTGCTGGATTGAACTTTAGAGACCAAAAGGCCACCGGGTGTAACTGGTTGGTATTGGGATCTCTCTGGGATAGCACCGCCCCCATAGCCACGTTGGAAGCGTCCGATTCCATCAAAAATGGGAGTTCCGGGTTTGGAAGCCTGAGTATTGGTGATGTGGTATATCGTTGCTTCAATTGCTGGAAGGCCTTCTCGGCTTCGGTAATCCATGTAAAGGTGCGGTTCTTACGGAGTAACGATGTTATGGGATGGACAACCTCTGAGAAGTCGGCGATGAACATCCTTTAAAAATTAGCAAAGCCTAGGAAGGTCTGGACTGTCTTGATTGAAGAGGGCAAAGGCCACTGTAGTATTGCTTCCACCTTGCAATTGTCCATTTCGATACCCTGAGGGCTGAGTATGCATCCAAGGAACTCCACCGTGGTAACATGAAAAGCACACTTCTCAAGTTTTGTGAACAGATGATGCTGGCGTAATTTTTCCAAGACCACTCTTACGTGGTGCACATGCTCTTCGACAGATTTGGAGTAGATCAAGATGTCATCTATGTACACCATTGCATAGACGTCCAGTAGCTCTCTTAACACATCAGTCATAAAGTATTGGAATGCGGCTGGCATATTGCATGGCCCGTAGGGCATGGCTGTGTACTCATACAGCCCGAACTTGGGGCGATGGCCAACTTCCATTCGTCCCCGGCCTTCACGCGAACCAGATGGTAGGCTTCTCTGAGGTCCAGTTTTCCATAAATCTTTTCCCCCTCTACCTGGCCTGATAGCATGGGAATCAGGGGCAAGGGATATTGATTTTTTATGGTGATTGTGTTAAGCCCTCTGAGTCTATGCAGGTTCTGAGATCCCCCTTCTTCTTGGGAACGAAGAAGAGGGCTGAGGAAACAGGAGACTTGGAAGTCCGGATGAACCTGTTAGCCAGATACTGATCCAGGTATTCCCGTAGGTGTTGGTTCTCCTTTTCAGCAAGGGCATAAATGCAACTACAAGGAAGTTGTGCTCCTGGAACCAGGTCGATTTGGCAATCGTAGGGCCTATGGGGTGGCAAGGTGTTAGCTTACTCCTTGTGAAAAACATCTTGGAAGTTGTCATACTCCGGGGGCAATTGACATATGATTCCAAGTACAGTTCCTGGTGGCTTTGTTACCGGTCCTGGGATCTCGTGGGCTTTGGTTGAAACAGGATAGCAGGTTTGGGTGCATTCAGCTGGAAACGTCACAGAATGAGTCCTCCAATCTATGGCTCGGTTATGGCACACTAACCAAGGCATTCCCAAGATTAGTTGGAATTGGGGAGCATTGATGAGATCGAAAACAGTCTGTTCCCGATGGCCGTCATGGCATAGCAATACAACGGTTCCAGTTCATTGAAACACTGGCCCAGACGCCAACTGGGTCCCATCCATGGGTAGGATGTGGTCGACTCTTTCCTGTTTCTGAATAGGCATACCTATCCGTAGGGCCACCGTGATGTCCATGTAATTACCTACTTCCCCACAGTCGATGTACTCTTCCAAAGCATGCATCCGTTGTGGCTGCTTAGGGCATAGTAGGATAACTGGTGTTGTAAGATGCGAGACTGCTGACGTCTCTCCTTTTCCCGACAAGCCGGTCTCTACTCTTGTCGAGCCATGCAGATTCCCGGTGGCTCTTGCAACTTTGTTGTGGTTTACATGACTCCCAGTGGTTTCCAGGGTAACTTGTTTGGGTAGTCTTTTAGGAAATGTCCCGCTTTTCCACAGTACAAACATAGCTGTTGTTTCCTGTGTCGTTCTCTCTCTTCCTTGGTTAATGGGCCTCTTATGCTTCCCAGCTACATTGGTTCAGGCGTATTATCGGTGGTTCGTGGCGTATCCCGGGGACGTATATACAAGGGTCGACTCTCAAAACGAGATTGATCAGACTTCCTCTCTTGTAGACAATGGTGTGATGCTGGAAATGCATCGGAGGGACAGGCCCTCCGTATCCTTGTCCTTTACTGCTTTTTATCATGTGTTCTGTTGTGTTTTCAGCGCAGGAGTTCATGTGGGACTCCTGGCAGTGCAGCTCTCTCTTTTGGTTTGGTATACAGACCCATGGGATACCCTTAAGGCACCCATGGGTGGGGGTACAACCCTGTGCCACTAGTGTATGTTTTTGGGCACCTGTGTGTTTCCCACAGAGCAGGGTATGGGCTGGTGGCAGCAACATGCTGAATTTGACAGGTGCCCTGAGTATCCTCCATTTTGGGATACCCAGGCCCTGCCATTGGAATCAGTTGATTCCTGATGGGAAACAAATGGCTCCTGTGTTGCATATTACCTTGTTTTCCCAACGTCATGGGAAGCCCTGACTCTGTCCCTTCCCCCTGACTGGCTGTTGGGTGGAAATTCCATATATGGCAGTGTGGGGAAGTGCTGAGCAGACTGGCTGGAGCCTTCTCAATAACCGTATGTTGTGGGTACGCCTGTGGGTGGGACCTGGGTGGATGGAGTGTGTGACGAATATGCATTGTATGTTGTGGGTGTCTAGTATCTGGTGTTTGACACGATTACTGAAACAGCCCTGCCTGAAACCAGTATGAATGCAGTGTGGAGTGTTGAATGGCGGGGTACTTGTCCCAATACACATAACTTGTTGTGAGTGTCTGGAGAGAAGTGAATGGCCTGAATGCACTGTGTGCCTGATTGGCTGCCTGCCTGCATGAATGCCCTTCGCCGTGATTGGATGCTTGAGTATGACCAAGTGGAATGAATGGGAGATCAACAGTATATCTGGGGACGTCTCACTGCTAGGAATCATGTTCAGAAGCTGAAGTCCACTACAGCGAGTAACTGGAGTAACTGAAGCTTGACCTTGAGGCCCTGCTGGACGAGAAGAATTGCTGTTGCTCTCCTTCACAATCTGGAAGCTGCTGTGCCTACAAACACTGACCCAGAAAGGACCTGGTAAGGCGCCCTCTTCCCAAGCTATGAGGGACCATCGTGCACCAGCTGATCTTTGCCAAAGCTCCCTGGTAGACAGACCTTCGACAGGCTGCCGACCCCAGACGGGGACTGCTGCGGAATCCCACGGAGAAACGCCCGGACTGTTGTCTGCCACTGTTGCTGACCGCCATCGCCGACCGGAGCCGCCGTGCTCCCATTTGCCTAAGAACTTTCAGATCCAAGGACGTTGTCGTCCGTATCGTCACCGCTGTATCCCACTGGAGAAGGCTGATCGTCGACGCGCCAAGGCGCATCTGCGATGGGTTTCCCGCCACCCAAATACCACAGAGACGCTGACAACTCGACGCCCTGGCTGGGCCACAGTTTTTCCACATCTCTTTGCGGTCCAGAACTACCATCACTGAGGTGCCCCGCATGCCTCTTCCGTGCAGGACGCCAACGCTCCATCGTCGATGAGCACCGCTAGGAATGAAGCTGCCACTTCACCGCCATAGTTCACCCTGTTCTCCGTCAGACGTTCAACGACCCGTGACTCCTGCCTTAAAGGGAGGGCACTCAAGAAGGGCCGTAGATTCCCTGACGACGAATGCTACAATTCCAGGCACATTGGGGCTGTAGAACTATTGTAGAGGGAAATAAAACTCATAGAACAATATATGGACTGGGCTTGTGATACATCTTTGCTTTACAGGTTGCCCAGGTGGGGGATCTGCACACAGAACTGTGCTTAACAGTAGAGGCCAGTATTCTGCCTATTGCTTCAACCATCTTGCTTGCCTTCCTATTTCTATTGCTGGTTTCCTTGTTATTGATCTGTGTGGCATTTTAACAGTATAGTTGATGCACTTTAATGAGATCTGATAATAATTGTGGTACCACTTTAGAACTGTATATATTTACAATTATTGATTCTCTGAGCACAAAGTGAGTTATTGTGATAGTGTACATAACCTTGAATATTAATTATATAAAGAGCGTGTTTTAACTAATACAGTGTGTGGACATTCCTTTGTGGGGGCATGGGGACTACACTGTACTTAAGAACCAGCCTGCATCACCTCCTGAGAAGCTAGGCCTTGATTGCTCGATCACGCACCAATAATAGAGAATCATGGCTGGGATCCTCTTTGCCTCTCCTCTACCATATAGAGCGTAGAAGTACAGACCCCCCCTCCAGTCTTTACAGATGGTCTAGCTGAACTACCAGATTTCTGTAGGCCGTAGAGCGGTCTGGTGGGTTCACCACCTGTGCTAAAACATCTTTCAGCTCACTTCGTAGTCCCCGATAGAACAGGGTGGCTCGTTTGTCTTCGGGCCAATTGGTCTCAGCCACCACCAGTCAATTGAATGTGGTGATGTATGCTAGTAAATCCTGAGACCCCTGTCAAAGGGCCAATACTCTCCATCCAAGGCATGTCCCCGGGTACGGCGAGAGAAAAGCTTGTCCATTTCCTGCTGGAAGTTCGCAAAGTAAAGTAGGACAGGGTCATCCCGGTCGACATGTGGTAATGACCAGCTAGCGGCATGCCCCCCTAGGTAGGAGAGGACAAAGGCCACCTTGGTTTGATCCGTCGGGAATGCCCCTGGACAGCATAGGAAATGGAGCCGACACTGGGTCATGAATACTCTGTACTTCTGGGGGTCCCCCATGAACCTGTCTGGTGGGGCCAAAGGGACGGTGACTGGAGTGGTTACCTGTATCTGGGATGCAGCTGCTGTTGCTCCGTCTGCTGAACTAGGCCATGGGGTTTGTCCTGCTTGCATTCTGGTAAGGCGATTTGCCATTTCTTCCATTCTCTCCCTGGTCACTATCAGCTCCTTCCTCATTGCATTAGTCTCCGAGCATGCAGCATGCACCTCGGCCCGTAACTCGCCTAGCAAGGCAGCTATTTATTTATTTATTAATTTACATTTATAAAGCGCTCACACAGCCCGCAGGCATCGAGGCGCTGTTACAGGAATTGTTTGTTTTTTCTTAGTTGCGTAATTGTGTTTTTTTGTCTTAGTTACGTATTTATAACGCGCTTAAACACCCGGAGGTTTCTAAGCGCGGACCCGGGGATCGAACCTGTTGCTGCTTCGTGTCGTCTTGCTTCCAAGACGCGCACGCTGCCGCTGAGCTATCCTCCCGGGACGTTGGTGAACTTCTGATGCCATGGCATTCGGGCAAAGCAGTAACATGGGCTTAGCATTCTGTAACACTTACCTCTGAGGCCCAGCAGGAGTGCCTGGTCCGGTGTGTCAGCGAACTCTGGTCCGGTCTGTCGGCGATCATAAGCCCCTTGCAGCTGGCCAAATCACTTCTTCCACTCTGCTCAATGCAAGTTTAATCACCCAGTGGACAGAGAGTTGGGAGTGGTCTGGATTGATGCGTAAGGTCCCGGGGCTCCCTGTGTTGCTAGGTCTCTTGGGCACCTACGGGTGTGTAGGAAAGTCAATCCAAGCTTCTTCAATGGGTAGGCGGTTTGCAGCATTAACCGAGTTTCCTCACTGGATCACAGTGGCCCAGGCCAGCTGCAGCACACCAGTTCACCTTGTCGCCTTGAGAATGTCTCTTTATATATGGGCACAGATCCTCACTTTTAAATGTCCCCTTGGAACCAGTAGAGGTGTGAGAGCGGAGTGCCAACGTGCCGTTTTATGGGCAGAGGCACACGTCTGCTATTGTCCAAGGAATGTCTTAATCCTGTTCTTATTCCCCTTTCAGGTCTGCTCTGCGGTTACCACTGTGGATCGGAGGCCAGCAGCTAAAGTTCACAGGATAGCTGCGAGGCCCCGCTTGATGGGAGGAGCGGACTGATGTAAGTACTATGTTGGGGGTTTGGGAGGGTGGCATGGAATGTCTTTCACTTATCCCCTCCGCCCCCTTGTTCTTTGTCTTGTAGGTGTTGCAGATGTCCCAGGATGCAAACTGGATCGAATGCTGAAGCCCGCAGTGAAGGGAGCCGATTGTTGTGCTGTTCCGGAAGACTCGAGGTGAGAATCAGGTAAGTCCACAAACAGCCACGGTGAGTATCAGGTAAGGCTGCTGAATCTTGGATGAGCGTTGGTTTCTTGAAGCTGGATGAGCACTGGTTTCTTGAAGCTGGATGAGCGCTGTATACCGCAGGAAATGCCGGGTCCGTGACATGCAAGCGTCACCCTGATCCCCAGCTGAAGAAAATGCTAAGCGCTGGGTGTGGCCCAGGGCAGTGTTTATATACCCCGGGCCCCACCCAGCACCACTAGACCACCAAGGATTCTTGTGTAGCAGGCCCATTAGGGGCCATGTTGGATTCAGCTAAGTGTCCAAATCAGGGGGCCATTTTCGAAGGGACAGCTGCCAGTAAACACTGGCAGCAGTCTGCTCTTACGACACTCAGCCATTCCCCTAGATCAGATGCCACCAACATTGCCAACTGGTGGAATCATGACAGATAACTCCAACTGCCTTCAAGTGCCTCGCTTTAAGCTATCCAGGATTGGGGGTACCAGTTTCCCAGTTAAAGCGGCCCAACTCTGGAACTCACTACCTACCATCCTCAGAATGGACCAAACCTTTGCCAAATTTAGACAAACTATGATCACCTGGCTCCTAGAGAATACTAACAAATTAACCTGTAGATCTCAGACACACGTGTAAATAATTGTATATTTCTTCTGGATATTGCTTTGCTTATTTTCTCCCTACCACTGCCTATGTATCATACACCAATAATTACTAGAATAGATGTTTTGCTATTAATTTTTTGCCATTACTTGTAACTATTGTATCCTATGTACTAAGCTGTATGACTTCTTACTGCTCGCGCCCTGATACCCTCGGGTCTGGCGGCGCATAATAAATATCAAACAAACAAACAAAACAAACAAATAAATTTGAGAGGTACTGAATACCCAAATAATCGAAGGGTTTTGTTACTTCAAGGGTATATCATCGGGTGAAAAAAAAAAACATTTCTTCATGATCTTAGTTGCTGCATTGTTGATGACCAGATCCAAATTTCTACAGAATAGATTAAAAGATTTGGAAGGATTTGCCATAGAAACTTGAGATCTGTCCATCAACACTGCATCATCAGCATACATGAACACTGACCAGGCTTGGTAATCAAGCGTTCGGACATGCTCCCACACTGAATCGGAAACAATACAATCAATACACACAGGAAACAAAACAGTAAAGTATGCATTCCTGCATAACTCTTTCATTCAGTGTGAAACTACCTTCCTTCTCCCAGATCCTGTGCAGCGGCAGTATTAGAATAGAACAAGCAGACTATATTAATTCAATCTCTAACTAGCCCTTTTTGTTGTCAAAATATCCAAGAATTTCAACCCATTTAGTAGGTTGAATTCTTCATTCATATCTGCAAACACAAAATGCATATGGCTCTTTCGTAAAACCACATATTTAGGTATACATAAATATAATAAGAAACATTGATCTAGGGTGCCCTGCTTGGGCAGGAGATATCAAGTTATTAGCTTCGAATAGCATTCGTCCCCCTTGCATCCCACTTTAGCATACATGTTGCCCAAACCATTAAGAAGGAAAAATCCAGTGATTATTACTTGGTAAATTTCTGTCCCCCTTTTTTCGATTGGTAAAATCAATTCTGGGCGCCAAGAAGAAGTCAACCAGCCGCAGGGCAAGATGACTTAAAAATACTTTAACTATTGCCCTCCATATTGCCAAATCCCTTTTTTAAAACTGATCCACTGAGATGACATTGAGGCGCTGGGACTAAGATGGCCATTGTGAAAGAATGGCTTCTCCAATTTAGTATACATCTCAAAGGTAAGCTTGATAGGATATAATTGCCATATCCTACATCAAATTGAAATTGCAATACATATTAGAAGGATAAAACATAGCTCCCTAAAATAGTTAAAACACTCCTCACTATCAATGTTTGTATATATCTTTAGTTGTATTACCTCCTTTAATACCAAGAGGAACACATTTCAAAAATCGATTAAAGTCATTGAATTTTAAAACAGACTTAAGGGTTTAATTCACAGAAGTGTTTTATATTGACAAATCCCCATTGGAAACCTCTCTATGAATTAGCCCCTAAGTGTTTTCATTTTCAGTGCAACAAACACTTCCTTCTTTTGGCGGGCCCTTCTTTAGAGATCTTACCAAATCTTTTTCAGCATTTTTACACTCCTGCTACTTAACAGAGGACTGTGTGGACTATTGAAATGCAGTGCTAATAATTGAGGTTGTTAATATGTACTAATGAAATAGTGGGATCAAGAACAGACATACAATGTCCCACACCATTGTGAAATAATTGGGTCAGTCCATCAGCATTCACATGCTGTGTATACTGGTTACCTGGCCACCCACTGAACTTACGGGACCAGGCTCCTGCACGACTGGTTGCCCTTGCACTGCCTCCGGGCCTCCCAGCCACTTAAGGGACTGTGGACCTCATTACACGGTAGGCGGTAAAAAAACTAATTTTATGGCATGCCGCCATTAGCGGTCCGCCCTCGCAAGAGGCCGCTAATAGCGTCCCATCACGAGTACGCGGACACGAGCATAGCGCCATGCCGTAAATGACCGTTCCGCCCTGCCGCTAAATACCCCAAAAAGCCCCTTACCGGCGCCCGCAAAAACGCCGATAGCGCCTCCGCCCTCCCGCTACCTGTAAATAGCGGACACCGCTATTACCGGTCACCGTTAAAAGGCGGAACCGGAAATTACGTCATCGCACAGGAACGGGAAAGAGCACAGCGGCCATCTTTAAAAACACAATCCATTGCCATCCTCTGCATCCAGGACATATATCCAGGCAACTCCGACCAGGAACCATACCGGATAGCTTGAGGATGCCGAAGGCGCTTAAAAAAACTGCTGATCGCCAGCGCAAAGAAAAGTTTTCTAATGAGGAACTTATGATGCTGACCACCACACTTGCTGCAAATGCAGAAGTAGTATTTGTGAACGATATGCGGCGGGAGGCCCTCCTTAAGAAGAAGGCCATCTGGGCCGAAGTCGCCCTAAAAGTCAGTGCGGTGGGCACCACCACCCGGAGTGTCAGGGAATGCCGCAAGAGGTGGGACGACCTCCGGGTGCGTGTGTGCAATATTTTATCTGTGAACCGCAACATGGCAATGGCCACAGGAGGTGGCGCAGAGTCCCCCTTGAAGATGAAGGAGTGGGAGGAGATATGTGCCTCCACAATTGGAGTCGAGTCGATAGAGGGGGTCGGCGATATGGAGCATGACGTGGCCGTTTCATCGGATGGAGGTGAGTGTATGCACCCAAAAATGTGCAGTGAAGGGTGAGGGGTCCCACAATCATGTGTCCATATGAATGATGTGGATCCAGCCACAAACAGACATGCATGCATCCTCACATACCCGCCAACACAGGGCCAATCATGCATGAGCCAGCCAACATCCCCATTCCATGCCTCCACAATGATGACCCCAAAATGCATCAAACTGCATGACGTATACACCTGCCATAATGCAGGTAGACCCATAGATGATGATTTACCCTTTTTATCACCCCTGCAGGATCACACACGGAAAATGAGGAGCTACGCACGTCAGCACCCACTCTCACACCCATGAAAAAAGCCAGGAGGGATGCCACCGGGGACCACGCAACATCCTCTAGGGGACCCAAGAGTAGTGACCGGGACAAAGGCAGCAGGAGCAGCAGTGCCACGCAGCCAGAGGCCATGCCTGCCGCTGTTGTGGTAACCACGGGAGTGTGTCTCCCATCAATTGAAGGCAGCATGGAGGGAGTGCACTCTGCTGCCACCAGCTCTACGGGTGAGGCAGCAGCCACTGCCCCACTTTCCGATGCGGAGGAAGCACCGGTGATTGAGGATCTGAGTCAGAGCCCCATCCCGACACGCCACTTACTCACATCCCCAATGTTTTCACCAGGTCCGTTTAGCCAAGGCGGATCGCCCAACCACACACAAGATGTGTCATGGAGCCCCCTGGAATCCACACCTGATGCCAGTGCTATTGATCCAGGCGCATCAGCCATTCCACCGGCGGACACCGTGGAACTTGACCTATCAGCCATCTTTCAGAGGCAGACCGAAATGGCTGGTCTGGTAGGTCAACATGTGGCTGAGACAGGGCACCTGAGGGAGGACATTGGTGCATTCGCACGGCAGACGAGGGAGGGCATGGAGGCATGCACCAACCGCATCTGCAATGAGATGGGGCAACTCAGGCAGGCCATGAACCGCATTGCAGAGGCTATTGAGCGCAGATGTCCACTCCCTACCCAGGAGGAAACAGGCCCAGCCTCCTCTGGGAGTTCACGGCAAACAAGCCCCCTACGCCCATCTATGCGCAACCTCAGGCGCACAACATTGCAAACACCCGAAGAAGGAGCGGACAAATAGGGCCATCAAGGAATATTGGCCACATTTGGGGAAGGACATGTTCACGCCTTGAGACTCACGTGGGAGTGTTGTGGGGGGAAGGGGGGAGGGTGTTTGCACAGTTGGGGTTATGCACTTTCTGTTCACGTTATGTTCTAAATACACTCTTCTGCAGTTGAAAAACAGGCATGGTCTCAATCATTGTGTATGTGTGATTTTCTTTGGGAGAGGGCCCTTTGTGGGCCTCAAGACGGCCACAAGGGCAACAATGCACATCTCTCCATGCATGATATTCCACCTTTGTTCCTGATGCTATTCCTGATTCAGATGCTGACGCGGATCCTGTCCCGCCATGCCATCCCCTCTTGCATATCGGGCTGGGCATTTCAACAATACTCATCCACATCATGCTCATCTGGTGTTTGCATGGTGCCATGGGCACATTCTATCAGATGCACATTTAGTTGTGCCTTACACATACCATGGTCATCTTCGCCTTGATTCCGGGGGTTTGTTGGCTGCCCTTGTGGTGTTTCTGGGTGCCCCGGTGGTGCTTGCTGCACCAGTCTCAACCTCCTCCTCCTCCTCCTACTCCTACGTCTCTTCGGTGCTGCCTGTTGTTGTTGGTGCTGCACTGCAGTCATGTACGCAGGCCCATGTCATGTTGCTGGTGTGGGGACCATCTTGCTGTGGGAAGGGGTGTGGGAAGGAGTGTGGTGTGCTCTTTAGTGCTGGCTGTCTCCATTGACTCCACCTGTGCTGGTTGTGTCCACCTGGGGCAGATGGGAACACTGCTCAGGTCTCTTAACGTGTGGTTTTCGATGCTGTTATTAGCGCCATGCCGGTAAATGCTTTTTGGGTCTTTGGGATGCCGGTATTGCCGTGTACGCATGGGTTGTGATTGCGTGCTATTAGCGCCATGGCGCTATTTACGGTATGGGGGTCGCGCGCAAGCGGCCACGCTGCTATTGGTGGCGCCGTACTTTACGGGTCCACTAATAGCGGTGGGTCCGGGTCGTGATCGGCTTGGGAAAATACAGTTACCGGTATTTCGTTACCGGTAACGGTATTCCCTTACCGCCTACCGTGTAATGAGGCCCTGTATCTGCAACCCTGATTCTCTGCACTTATGAGCCACCTCACAGATGCACTTATTAGTTACTTTGCACTCTCCCCGCCCCCCTGGCAATTCTCCTCAAACCTGCTGTACTTGCACAATCTGAATGACATAAGGCCCAAAAGGATTGATGTTTTGTCCTCCTTCTGTCCTCCCTTCCTTGTCTTGTCATGCCTAGAAACACTTGTGTACAGGTGCGTTATGAATGGCTTATAATATACTATCATATTATATCAAAATTTAGTACCAAAAAAGTTATCAGTTTCCACTAACTAGTTCCAGAGCCAAAGGACATTTTGTTTGTACATTGCTCCATATTAAGAGGGGTAGCAGTTCCTTATATTGAGTATCTCCAAAATAGGATCACTAGTATACATTTCCAGCAAATAACCTGAGTCTCTATTATCAACCAATATGAACATGCTGACAGTGATTTTCCCTTTAGAAGCGGCTATGCAATATACCACACATCTCTGCTCATGCATGGGGTTACAGGACAAGGTTTCCTGAAAACAACAACATCCCTTTTTGATCTGCATTATTCCAGGCATAAGACTCAAGCAACAAGATCTAGCTAACAATAACACATCACCCTTAGGGGGACATTATGGGGAACACTAGAGCTAGAGTCTGTCTTCTCCCCACCAAAATTAATCACAGGGACATCTTCAACCCTCCATACTAATGTAATTGATGTAATTGATGGTTGAACTTTTAAGGTAGTAATTAATAAGGGCACATGAAAGTTTATTCTACTTTATTAAAATATGCCCTAGGCAGGTGATATGTCATCATACTGGTGGGCAGGATAGATGTGGTTAAACCAGTCACTGATTGTCCAACTGTGCCCTTGTCCATATTCGCTATGTGACACATACAGTCAAGGATACTATTAGGGTGAGAGCTGCCCGAACCTTCATTCTGAGTAGCATGAATAGACAGGTTATCTACTTTATCTAGAAAATTAAATAAGAAGTCTACTTGGTGAACATGAATCCTTTATAGATTCCATTAAATGTAACAAGCATCCAGTGGCATTTCGATCATCTACTATTTAGTAGTCTTTAAAGATGGCAACCAGGCAATTACACTGAACACCAACATTCCACATTTCAAAGAAGCCAACCATGGTGAACATCTTCACGTCATCCCAGATTATAGATTTTCAGTTTTTAGCTAAATGTGTAACCGACAAATCAACTTGTTAATCAGCAAATCCAGATGTATATTGGCCTCTTTCCCTAAAGGCAAACCTCCAGTTACAATCATTGTCTATGCACAATTGTGCCATTTCATATTTGGTTCAATCTAAAAGGGATCAGGTATCTGTTTCAAAGAAGAAGCTTTCTTATAATTCCAGAGATGAATGTGGCCATTTTATTTGGCAAATTCACCAGGCAAAATATTATCCCTCCCCTAGTGTTGTAATATGGAACGTGGCCTTCACCAGGTTCCATATTACGTAGGTGGGTTCCATGAATGAAGTCACCATTGGACTGAGAAGCAGAAGATCTTCAGTAAATGGGTTGAGGCTTTCCCTGTCAAAGATGCTACAGCCATGACCACTGCAAAAATTATGATAAAGGAGTACTTCCTGAGGTTTGGGTTGCCAAGAGTCATCTGGTCGGACAATGGTCCACATTTTGTTGCTGCTGTAATTTTACAGATATGTACGGCACTACATATTGATAAGCAATTTCATTCGGCTAGATATCCTCAAAGTGCCAGGTTGGTGGAGAGACATAACGGTATCCTAAAGAACAAACTCGCTAAGACGTGTGCCGGTACCAAACTAAAATGGCCGGACGCCTTACCGATCGTGTTATTAGCCATGCGCACTACCCCTCAAACTAAGACTGGGCTCTCTCCATTTGAGATGGTGATGGGGAGACTTGCCAATATGTGGGTTCTTCCGAAACCTAAAGCACTGAGAAATGTTGAGAATGTATTGCTTTCAGACTACTGTAACCAGTTCACTAAAAATCTGTATTTCATTTATCATCAGGTCCGATCAGCTTTACCTGTACGTTATGAGGGCCCAGGACACAACATCCGGCCTGGAAGCTGGGTCCTGGTGAGACCATACGAGCGGTCCTCTTGCCTCGCGCCTCGCTGGCAGGGACCATTCCAGGTCTTGTTGGTCACCCAAACGGCAGTGCGGGTGGCTGGAAAGAAGAACTGGATACATGCGACGCATGTCAAGAAACTTCCTCACCCGACGCTGCACGTTACAGAAGAAACAGAACCCCTCGCTAACGCTGCAATCGATGATCCTGAAGCAGAAAATACCACTGTGAGTGAGTCGGAGAATCTCTCTGAGCCCGTGGGGCTTGGGGAACCGTCCATTTTGTCTCCACACTCTTTGGAAAAGTCATTTCCAGAAACCATTGCTTCGAATTCTGCAACTTCCGTTGCCTCTGATACGTTACTTCCCTCAGGGAGTGACGTTACCTTATTTCCGGATCAAACAGTACCGGGAACCACCAGATATAATCTTCGACAGAGAAAATAGACCTACAGCACAGTTCAACTGTGCATTCAAAAGAAGGAAAGGATGATCAAGGGCTTGCTTTTGCCCAAATTTGAGAAAGGGGGTTCTGACGGCTAGGGTTGGGGAAGGACTAAGAAGCCGCGCGACCGGGGGGTCGCCAGCAACGAACATTGGGGTTTCCATCCGAAGACTACGATGCCTGCCACCGCTACTGCCTGTATTGGACTTGTAAATAAGGGGGTAACCAACTTGGACAATGAACAATGTGCCTGGGCCCCAAAAACGTATTGCTGTGTTTTGATGATAATAATTGGGGTTTTTATAGTAACTGCTTTAGGATTCTGGTACGTCGAGGAGATTTATCCTCTAGAGCCTCTTTTGCCAACTGAAATTGTACCTACTGTTTTGACTCCTTTTGTACATTTGCATACTCTGTCACCTAGGGACTCTCAGCATAGACAGAAGTATCACAATAATACTATGATGCTGATTATGAATTCGACACATGCCATTTTTAACAAAACCAATTGTTGGGTCTGCTCGCATTTACCGCAACACGGGGATAATGGGCTAGGTTGGTATATTCATCCTTTACTGTTGACAACTGCTTGCTATGCTACTCTTAGAACACTGTTCTTTGGCCGATGGAATGATAGCATCTCGGGGAACTTTGATAGAACTAATTTGAATGATTTTGAGAAACGTGTTCTGACTCCCCTGGGATGCTCGCTTTTCGCAAATAGGAGCAAACCCAAAGTTGCTTCAATTAGGCCATCTGATAGACTATCTCGTCCTTTCCAATGTTTGGTTTCCTTTAAAATGGCTCTGATAGGCAATAAGGATGCCATGCCTCCTTCTTACTCTGTTAACCATAGCCACGATTCAGTTTCTTTCTGCAAATTGACTTCCTCGATCCAATATCACCATTGAATGAAAACCGTGTAATCTGACAATGTTGGTTAGGAAGGTTTGGGTATGCCTTTAAAAGCAGTAAAGTGTGCCATTTTTGGTCAGGAGGTTGACTACTACCAATATGGTGTTATAACCACTGCAAGAGGGTAGCTCTGTAATGAAATCTAACGAGATAGTGTTGCCACAGGCCTGAGCATCAGACAAGGGGTGAAGCAATCCCTGTGGTTTGGTTCTTGGCGTTTGTTCCTTGCACAGATGTCGCAGGATTTAACATGTTACACTATATCTTTCCGCTATGTGGGCCACCAAAAATGCTGTTGAATTTTTGCCATTGTTTTTGCTATTCCGTGATGTGCTGCTGTATCTGCATCGTAGTAGGTGTCCATAACAAGGTGTGGTAGGTAAAGGCAATTCCGGTAGTATGGAAGGCCGTTGATTACAGTTTGTTGCGGTCCTTTGGAAACCCATGTACGTACTTTTGCTGGGGTCATGGGTTCTTTGATCTCCTCATGTAAGTTTTTTCCAGTGCAGTCGAATGGTTGCCTGTAATTCCCAGTAATTTATCTTATGGTATTATGGGCAGCAGAGTAGAACTTGCATACGCATCCTCTTTTCCTGTACTCCAACCGAATAATGATAGCGCATCCGCTTTCCCATTTTTTACTCCAGGGCGATAGCTGACGGTGAAATCATACTCAGAAAGAACTGAGCCTATCGCAGATGTTGTGGCGTTTGTGCTCTGGCTGTCCATATGAACTGCAAATTGCGAAGGTCGGTAAGTACTGTGACCGCTTGTCGTGCCCCTAAGAGATGGTGCTGTCATTCTTTGAATGCAGCTTTTATGGCGAGGAGTTCCTTGTCGGTCACCGTGTAATTAAGTTCTGCTGGATTGAACTTTAGAGACCGAAAGGCCACCGGGTGTAACTGGTTGGTATTGGGATCTCTCTGGGATAGCACCGCCCCCATAGCCACGTTGGAAGCGTCCGATTCCATCAAAAATGGGAGTTCCGGGTTTGGATGCCTGAGTATTGGTGATGTGGTAAATCGTTGCTTCAATTGCTGGAAGGCCTTCTCGGCTTCGGTAATCCATGTAAAGGTGCGGTTCTTACGGAGTAACGATGTTATGGGATGGACAACCTCTGAGAAGTCGGCGATGAACATCCTTTAAAAATTAGCAAAGCCTAGGAAGGTCTGGACTGTCTTGATTGAAGAGGGCAAAGGCCACTGTAGTATTGCTTCCACCTTGCAATTGTCCATTTCGATACCCTGAGGGCTGAGTATGCATCCAAGGAACTCCACTGTGGTAACATGAAAAGCACACTTCTCAAGTTTTGTGAACAGATGATGCTGGCGTAATTTTTCCAAGACCACTCTTACGTGGTGCACATGCTCTTCGACAGATTTGGAGTAGATCAAGATGTCATCTATGTACACCATTGCACAGACGTCCAGTAGCTCTCTTAACACATCAGTCATAAAGTATTGGAATGCGGCTGGCATATTGCATGGCCCGTAGGGCATGGCTGTGTACTCATACAGCCCGAACTTGGGGCGATGGCCAACTTCCATTCGTCCCCGGCCTTCACGCGAACCAGATGGTAGGCTTCTCTGAGGTCCAGTTTTCCATAAATCTTTTCCCCCTCTACCTGGCCTGATAGCATGGGAATCAGGGGCAAGGGATATTGATTTTTTATGGTGATTGTGTTAAGCCCTCTGAGTCTATGCAGGTTCTGAGATCCCCCTTCTTCTTGGGAATGAAGAAGAGGGCTGAGGAAACAGGAGACTTGGAAGTCCGGATGAACCTGTTAGCCAGATACTGATGCAGGTATTCCTGTAGGTGTTGGTTCTCCTTTTCAGCAAGGGCATAAATGCAACTACAAGGAAGTTGTGCTCCTGGAACCAGGTCGATTTGGCAATCGTAGGGCCTATGGGGTGGCAAGGTGTTAGCTTGCTCCTTGTGAAAAACATCTTGGAAGTCGTCATACTCCGGAGGCAATTGACATATGATTCCAAGGACAGTTCCTGGTGGCTTTGTTACCGGTCCTGGGATCTCGTGGGCTTTGGTTGAAACAGGATAGCAGGTTTGGGTGCATTCAGCTGGAAACGTCACAGAATGAGTCCTCCAATCTATGGCTCGGTTATGGCACACTAACCAAGGCATTCCCAAGATTAGTTGGAATTGGGGAGCATTGATGAGATCGAAAAAAGTCTGTTCCCGATGGCCGTCATGGCATAGCAATACAACGGTTCCAGTTCATTGAAACACTGGCCCAGACGCCAACTGGGTCCCATCCATGGGTAGGATGTGGTCGAATCTTTCCTGTTTCTGAATAGGCATACCTATCCGTAGGGCCACCGTGATGTCCATGTAATTACCTACTTCCCCACAGTCGATGTACTCTTCCAAAGCATGCATCCGTTGTGGCTGCTTAGGGCATAGTAGGATAACTGGTGTTGTAAGATGCGAGACTGCTGACGTCTCTCCTTTTCCCGACAAGCCGGTCTCTACTCTTGTCGAGCCATGCAGATTCCCGGTGGCTCTTGCAACTTTGTTGTGGTTTACATGACTCCCAGTGGTTTCCGGGGTAACTTGTTTGGGTAGTCTTTTAGGAAATGTCCCGCTTTTCCACAGTACAAACATAGCTGTTGTTTCCTGTGTCGTTCTCTCTCTTCCTTGGTTAATGGGCCTCTTATGCTTCCCAGCTACATTGGTTCAGGCGTATTATCGGTGGTTCGTGGCGTATCCCGGGGACGTATATACAAGGGTCGACTCTCAAAACGAGATTGATCAGACTTCCTCTCTTGTAGACAATGGTGTGATGCTGGAAATGCATCGGAGGGACAGGCCCTCCGTATCCTTGTCCTTTACTGCTTTTTATCATGTGTTCTGTTGTGTTTTCAGCGCAGGAGTTCATGTGGGACTCCTGGCAGTGCAGCTCTCTCTTTTGGTTTGGTGTACAGACCCATGGGATACCCTTATGGCACCCATGGGTGGGGGTACAACCCTGTGCCACTAGTGTATGTTTTTGGGCACCTGTGTGTTTCCCACAGAGCAGGGTATGGGCTGGTGGCAGCAACATGCTGAATTTGACAGGTGCCCTGAGTATCCTCCATTTTGGGATACCCAGGCCCTGCCATTGGAATCAGTTGATTCCTGATGGGAAACAAATGGCTCCTGTGTTGCATATTACCTTGTTTTCCCAACATCCTGGGAAGCCCTGACTCTGTCCCTTCCCCCTGACTGGCTGTTGGGTGGAAATTCCATATATGGCAGTGTGGGGAAGTGCTGAGCAGACTGGCTGGAGCCTTCTCAATGACCGTATGTTGTGGGTACGCCTGTGGGTGGGACCTGGGTGAATGGAGTGTGTGACGAATATGCATTGTATGTTGTGGGTGTCTAGTATCTGGTGTTTGACACGATTACTGAAACAGCCCTGCCTGAAACCAGTATGAATGCAGTGTGGGGTGTTGAATGGCGGGGTACTTGTCCCAATACACATAACTTGTTGTGAGTGTCTGGAGAGAAGTGAATGGCCTGAATGCACTGTGTGCCTGATTGGCTGCCTGCCTGCATGAATGCCCTTCGCCGTGATTGGATGCTTGAGTATGACCAAATGGAATGAATGGGAGATCAACAGTATATCTGGGGACGTCCCACTGCTAGGAATCATGTTCAGAAGCTGAAGTCCACTACAGCGAGTAACTGGAGTAACTGAAGCTTGACCTTGAGGCCCTGCTGGACGAGAAGAATTGCTGTTGCTCTCCTTCACAATCTGGAAGCTGCTGTGCCTACAAACACTGACCCAGAAAGGACCTGGTAAGGTGCCCTCTTCCCAAGCTATGAGGGACCATCGTGCACCAGCTGATCTTTGCCAAAGCTCCCTGGTAGACAGACCTTCGACAGGCTGCCGACCCCAGACGGGGACTGCTGCGGAATCCCACGGAGAAACGTCCGGACTGTTGTCTGCCACTGTTGCCGACCGCCATCGCCGACCGGAGCCGCCGTGCTCCCATTTGCCTAAGAACTTTCAGATCCAAGGACGTTGTCGTCCGTATCGTCACCGCTGTATCCCACTGGAGAAGGCTGATCGTCGACGCGCCAAGGCGCATCTGCGGTGGGTTTCCCGCCACCCAAATACCACAGAGACGCTGACAACTCGACGCCCTGGCTGGGCCACAGTTCTTCCACATCTCTTTGCGGTCCAGAACTACCATCACTGAGGTGCCCCGCATGCCTCTTCCGTGCAGGACGCCAACGCTCCATCGTCGATGAGCACCGCTAGGAATGAAGCTGCCACTTCACCGCCATAGTTCACCCTGTTCTCCGTCAGACGTTCAACGACCCGTGACTACTGCCTTAAAGGGAGGGCACTCAAGAAGGGCCGTAGATTCCCTGACGACGAATGCTACAATTCCAGGCACATTGGGGCTGTAGAACTATTGTAGAGGGAAATAAAACTCATAGAACAATATATGGACTGGGCTTGTGATACATCTTTGCTTTACAGGTTGCCCAGGTGGGGGATCTGCACACAGAACTGTGCTTAACAGTAGAGGCCAGTATTCTGCCTATTGCTTCAACCATCTTGCTTGCCTTCTTATTTCTATTGCTGGTTTCCTTGTTATTGATCTGTGTGGCATTTTAACAGTATAGTTGATGCACTTTAATGAGATCTGATAATAATTGTGGTACCACTTTAGAACTGTATATATTTACCATTATTGATTTTCTGAGCACAAAGTGAGTTATTGTGATAGTGTACATAACCTTGAATATTAATTATATAAAGACCGTGTTTTAACTAATACAGTGTGTGGACATTCCTTTGTGGGGGCTTGGGGACTACACTGTACTTAAGAACCAGCCTGCATCACCTCCTGAGAAGCTAGGCCTTGATTGCTCGATCACGCACCAATAATAGAGAATCATGGCTGGGATCCTCTTTGCCTCTCCTCTACCATATAGAGAGTAGAAGTACAGACCCCCCCTCCAGTCTTTACAGATGGTCTAGCTGAACTACCAGATTTCTGTAGGCCGTAGAGCAGTCTGGTGGGTTCACCACCTGTGCTAAAACATCTTTCAGCTCACTTCGTAGTCCCCGATAGAACAGGGTGGCTCGTTTGTCTTCGGGCCAATTGGTCTCAGCCACCACCAGTCAATTGAATGTGGTGATGTATGCTAGTAAATCCTGAGACCCCTGTCAAAGGGCCAACACTCTCCATCCAAGGCATGTCCCCGGGTACGGCGAGAGAAAAGCTTGTCCATTTCCTGCTGGAAGTTCGCAAAGTAAAGTAGGACAGGGTCATCCCGGTCGACATGTGGTAATGACCAGCTAGCGGCATGCCCCCCTAGGTAGGACAGGACAAAGGCCACCTTGGTTTGATCCGTCGGGAATGCCCCTGGACAGCATAGGAAATGGAGCCGACACTGGGTCATGAATACTCTGTACTTCTGGGGGTCCCCCATGAACCTGTCTGGTGGGGCCAAAGGGACGGTGACTGGAGTGGTTACCTGTATCTGGGATGCAGCTGCTGTTGCTCCGTCTGCTGAACTAGGCCATGGGGTTTGTCCTGCTTGCATTCTGGTAAGGCGATTTGCCATTTCTTCCATTCTCTCCCTGGTCACTATCAGCTCCTTCCTCATTGCATTAGTCTCCGAGCATGCAGCATGCACCTCGGCCCGTAACTCGCCTAGCAAGGCAGCTAGTTGGTGAACTTCTGATGCCATGGCATTCGGGCAAAGCAGTAACATGGGCTTAGCATTCTGTAACACTTACCTCTGAGGCCCAGCAGGAGTGCCTGGTCCGGTGTGTCGACGAACTCTGGTCCGGTCTGTCGGCGATCATAAGCCCCTTGCAGCTGGCCAAATCACTTCTTCCACTCTGCTCAATGCAAGTTTAATCACCCAGTGGACAGAGAGTTGGGAGTGGTCTGGATTGATGCGTAAGGTCCCGGGGCTCCCTGTGTTGCTAGGTCTCTTGGGCACCTACGGGTGTGTAGGAAAGTCAATCCTAGCTTCTTCAATGGGTAGGCGGTTTGCAGCATTAACCCAGTTTCCTCACTGGATCACAGTGGCCCAGGCCAGCTGCAGCACACCAGTTCACCTTGTCGCCTTGAGAATGTCTCTTTATATATGGGCACAGATCCTCACTTTTAAATGTCCCCTTGGAACCAGTAGAGGTGTGAGAGCGGAGTGCCAACGTGCCGTTTTATGGGCAGAGGCACACGTCTGCTATTGTCCAAGGAATGTCTTAATCCTGTTCTTATTCCCCTTTCAGGTCTGCTCTGCGGTTACCACTGTGGATCGGAGGCCAGCAGCTAAAGTTCACGGGATAGCTGCGAGGCCCCGCTTGATGGGAGGAGCGGACTGATGTAAGTACTATGTTGGGGGTTTGGGAGGTTGGCATGGAATGTCTTTCACTTATCCCCCCTGCCCCCTTGTTTTTTGTCTTGTAGGTGTTGCAGATGTCCCAGGATGCAAACTGGATCGAATGCTGAAGCCCGCAGTGAAGGGAGCCGATTGTTGTGCTGTTCCGGAAGACTCGAGGTGAGAATCAGGTAAGTCCACAAACAGCCACGGTGAGTATCAGGTAAGGCTGCTGAATCTTGGATGAGCGTTGGTTTCTTGAAGCTGGATGAGCACTGGTTTCTTGAAGCTGGATGAGCGCTGTATACCGCAGGAAATGCCGGGTCCGTGACATGCAAGCGTCACCCTGATCCCCAGCTGAAGAAAATGCTAAGCGCTGGGTGTGGGCCAGGGCAGTGTTTATATACCCCGGGCCCCACCCAGCACCACTAGACCACCAAGGATTCTTGTGTAGCAGGCCCATTAGGGGCCATGTTGGATTCAGCTAAGTGTCCAAATCAGGGGGCCATTTTCGAAGGGACAGCTGCCAGTAAACACTGGCAGCAGTCTGCTCTTACGCCACTCAGCCATTCCCCTAGATCAGATGCCACCAACACTGCCAACTGGGGGAATCATGACAGATAACTCCAACTGCCTTCAAGTGCCTCGCTTTAAGCTATCCAGGATTGGGGGTACCAGTTTCCCAGTTAAAGCGGCCCAACTCTGGAACTCACTACCTACCATCCTCAGAATGGACCAAACCTTTGCCAAATTTAGACAAACTATGATCCCCTGGCTCCTAGAGAATACTAACAAATGAACCTGTAGATCTCAGACACACGTGTAAATAATTGTATATTTCTTCTGGATATTGCTTTGCTTATTTTCTCCCTACCACTGCCTATGTATCATACACCAATAATTACTAGAATAGATGTTTTGCTATTAATTTTTTGCCATTACTTGTAACTATTGTATCCTATGTACTAAGCGTATAATAGATTAAAAGATTTGGAAAGATTTGCCATATAAACTTGAGATCTGTCCATCAACACTGCATCATCAGCATACATGAACACTGACCAGGCTTGGTAATCAAGCGTTCGGACATGCTCCCACACTGAAAACAAATCGGAGACAATACAATCAATACACACAGGAAACAAAACAGTAAAGTATGCATTCCTGCATAACTCTTTCATTCAGTGTGAAACTACCTTCCTTCTCCCAGATCCTGTGCAGCGGCAGTATTAGAATAGAACAAGCAGACTATATTAATTCAATCTCTAACTAGCCCTTTTTGTTGTCAAAATATCCAAGAATTTCAACCCATTTAGTAGGTTGAATTCTTCATTCATATCTGCAAACACAAAATGCATATGGCTCTTTCGTAAAACCACATATTTAGGTATACATAAATATAATAAGAAACATTGATCTAGGGTGCCCTGCTTGGGCAGGAGATATCAAGTTATTAGCTTCGAATAGCATTCGTCCCCCTTGCATCCCACTTTAGCATACACGTTGCCCAAACCATTAAGAAGGAAAAATCCAGTGATTATTACTTGGTAAATTTCTGTCCCCCTTTTTTCGATTGGTAAAATCATTTCTGGGCGCCAAGAAGAAGTCAACCAGCCGCAGGGCAAGATGAGTTAAAAATACTTTAACTATTGCCCTCCATATTGCCAAATCCCTTTTTTAAAACTGATCCACTGAGATGACATTGAGGCGCTGGGACTAAGATGGCCATTGTGAAAGAATGGCTTCTCCAATTTAGTATACATCTCAAAGGTAAGCTTGATAGGATATAATTGCCATATCCTACATCAAATTGAAATTGCAATACATATTAGAAGGATAAAACATAGCTCCCTAAAATAGTTAAAACACTCCTCACTATCAATGTTTGTATATATCTTTAGTTGTATTACCTCCTTTAATACCAAGAGGAACACATTTCAAAAATCGATTAAAGTCATTGAATTTTAAAACAGACTTAAGGGTTTAATTCACAGAAGTGTTTTATATTGACAAATCCCCATTGGAAACCTCTCTATGAATTAGCCCCTAAGTGTTTTCATTTTCAGTGCAACAAACACTTCCTTCTTTTGGCGGGCCCTTCTTTAGAGATCTTACCAAATCTTTTTCAGCATTTTTACACTCCTGCTACTTAACAGAGGACTGTGTGGACTATTGAAATGCAGTGCTAATAATTGAGGTTGTTAATATGTACTAATGAAATAGTGGGATCAAGAACAGACATACAATGTCCCAAACCATTGTGAAATAATTGGGTCAGTCCATCAGCATTCACATGCTGTGTATACTGGTTACCTGGCCACCCACTGAACTTACGGGACCAGGCTCCTGCACGACTGGTTGCCCTTGCACTCCCTCCGGGCCTCCCAGCCGCTATTACCGGTCACCGTTAAAAGGGGGAACCGGAAATTACGTCATCGCACAGGAACGGGAAAGAGCACAGCGGCCATCTTTAAAAACACAATCCATTGCCATCCTCTGCATCCAGGACATATATCCAGGCAACTCCGACCAGGAACCATACCGGATAGCTTGAGGATGCCGAAGGCGCTTAAAAAAACTGCTGATCGCCAGCGCAAAGAAAAGTTTTCTAATGAGGAACTTATGATGCTGACCACCACACTTGCTGCAAATGCAGAAGTAGTATTTGTGAACGATATGCGGCGGGAGGCCCTCCTTAAGAAGAAGGCCATCTGGGCCGAAGTCGCCCTAAAAGTCAGTGCGGTGGGCACCACCACCCAGAGTGTCAGGGAATGCCGCAAGAGGTGGGACGACCTCCGGGTGCGTGTGCGCAATATTTTATCTGTGAACCGCAACATGGCAATGGCCACAGGAGGTGGCGCAGAGTCCCCCTTGAAGATGAAGGAGTGGGAGGAGATATGTGCCTCCACAATTGGAGTCGAGTCGATAGAGGGGGTCGGCGATATGGAGCATGACGTGGCCGTTTCATCGGATGGAGGTGAGTGTATGCACCCAAAAATGCGCAGTGAAGGGTGAGGGGTCCCACAATCATGTGTCCATATGAATGATGTGGATCCAGCCACAAACAGACATGCATGCATCCTCACATACCCGCCAACACAGGGCCAATCATGCATGAGCCAGCCAACATCCCCATTCCATGCCTCCACAATGATGACCCCAAAATGCATCAAACTGCATGACGTATACACCTGCCATAATGCAGGTAGACCCATAGATGATGATTTACCCTTTTTATCACCCCTGCAGGATCACACACGGAAAATGAGGAGCTACGCACGTCAGCACCCACTCCCACACCCATGAAAAAAGCCAGGAGGGATGCCACCGGGGACCAAGCAACATCCTCTAGGGGACCCAAGAGTAGTGACCGGGACAAAGGCAGCAGGAGCAGCAGTGCCACGCAGCCAGAGGCCATGCCTGCCGCTGTTGTGGTAACCACGGGAGTGTGTCTCCCATCAATTGAAGGCAGCATGGAGGGCGTGCACTCTGCTGCCACCAGCTCTACGGGTGAGGCAGCAGCCACTGCCCCACTTTCCGATGCGGAGGAAGCACCGGTGATTGAGGATCTGAGTCAGAGCCCCATCCCGACACACCACTTACTCACATCCCCAATGTTTTCACCAGGTCCGTTTAGCCAAGGCGGATCGCCCAACCACACACAAGATGTGTCATGGAGCCCCCTGGAATCCACACCTGATTCCAGTGCTATTGATCCAGGCGCATCAGCCATTCCACCGGCAGACACCGTGGAACTTGACCTATCAGCCATCTTTCAGAGGCAGACCGAAATGGCTGGTCTGGTAGGTCAACACGTGGCTGAGACAGGGCACCTGAGGGAGGACATTGGTGCATTCGCACGGCAGACGAGGGAGGGCATGGAGGCATGCACCAACCGCATCTGCAATGAGATGGGGCAACTCAGGCAGGCCATGAACCGCATTGCAGAGGCTATTGAGCGCAGATGTCCACTCCCTACCCAGGAGGAAACAGGCCCAGCCTCCTCTGGGAGTTCACGGCAAACAAGCCCCCTACGCCCCTCTATGCGCAACCTCAGGCGCACAACATCGCAAACACCCGAAGAAGGAGCGGACAAATAGGGCCATCAAGGAATATTGGCCACATTTGGGGAAGGACATGTTCACGCCTTGAGACTCACGTGGGAGTGTTGTGGGGGGAACGGGGGAGGGTGTATTCGGGGGTGTTGTGGGGGGAAGGGGGGGGAGGGTGTTTGCACAGTTGGGGTTATGCACTTTCTGTTCACGTTATGTTCTAAATACACTCTTCTGCAGTTGAAAAACAGGCATGGTCTCCATCATTGTGTATGTGTGATTTTCTTTGGGAGAGGGCCCTTTGTGGGCCTCAAGACGGCCACAAGGGCAACAATGCACATCTCTCCATGCATGATATTCCACCTTTGTTCCTGATGCTATTCCTGATTCAGATGCTGACGCGGATCCTGTCCCGCCATGCCATCCCCTCTTGCATGTCCGGGCTGGGCATTTCAACAATACTCATCCACATCCACATCATGCTCATCTGGTGTTTGCATGGTGCCATGGGCACATTCTATCAGATGCACATTTAGTTGTGCCTTACACATACCATGGTCATCTTCGCCTTGATTCCGGGGGTTTGTTGGCTGCCCTTGTGGTGTTTCTGGGTGCCCCGGTAGTGCTTGCTGCGCAAGTCTCGACCTCCTCCTCCTCCTCCTACTCCTACGTCTCTTCGGTGCTGCCTGTTGTTGTTGGTGCTGCACTGCAGTCATGTACGCAGGCCCATGTCATGTTGCTGGTGTGGGGACCATCTTGCTGTGGGAAAGGGTGTGGGAAGGGGTGTGGTGTGCTCTTTAGTGCTGGCTGTCTCCATTGACTCCACCTGTGCTGGTTGTGTCCACCTGGGGCAGATGGGAACACTGCTCAGGTCTCTTAACGTGTGGTTTTCGATGCTGTTATTAGCGCCATGCCGGTAAATGCTTTTTGGGTCTTTGGGATGCCGGTATTGCCGTGTACGCATGGGTTGTGATTTTGTGCTATTAGCGCCATCGCGCTATTTACGGTATGGGGGTCGCGCGCAAGCGGCCACGCCGCTATTGGTGGCGCCGTACTTTACGGGTCCACTAATAGCGGTGGGTCCGGGTCGTGATCGGCTTGGGAAAATACAGTTACCGGTATTTCGTTACCGGTAACGGTATTCCCTTACCGCCTACCGTGTAATGAGGCCCTGTATCTGCAACCCTGATTCTCTGCACTTATGAGCCACCTCACGGATGCACTTATTAGTTACTTTGCACTCTCCCCGCCCCCCTGGCAATTCTCCTCAAACCTGCTGTACTTGCACAATCTGAATGACATAAGGCCCAAAAGGATTGATGTTTTGTCCTCCTTCTGTCCTCCCTTCCTTGTCTTGTCATGCCTAGAAACACTTGTGTACAGGTGCGTTATGAATGGCTTATAATATACTATCATATTATATCAAAATTTAGTACCAAAAAAGTTATCAGTTTCCACTAACTAGTTCCAGAGCCAAAGGACATTTTGTTTGTACATTGCTCCATATTAAGAGGGGTAGCAGTTCCTTATATTGAGTATCTCCAAAATAGGATCACTAGTATACATTTCCAGCAAATAACCTGAGACTCTATTATCAACCAATATGAACATGCTGACAGTAATTTTCCCTTTAGAAGCGGCTATGCAATATACCACACATCTCTGCTCATGCATGGGGTTACAGGACAAGGTTTCCTGAAAACAACAACATCCCTTTTTGATCTGCATTATTCCAGGCATAAGACTCAAGCAACAAGATCTAGCTAACAATAACACATCACCCTTAGGGGGACATTATGGGGAACACTAGAGCTAGAGTCTGTCTTCTCCCCACCAAAATTAATCACAGGGACATCTTCAACCCTCCATACTGATGTAATTGATGTAATTGATGGTTGAACTTTTAAGGTAGTAATTAATAAGGGCACATGAAAGTTTATTCTACTTTATTAAAATATGCCCTAGGCAGGTGATATGTCATCATACTGGTGGGCAGGATAGATGTGGTTAAACCAGTCACTGATTGTCCAACTGTGCCCTTGTCCATATTCGCTATGTGACACATACAGTCAAGGATACTATTAGGGTGAGAGCTGCCCGAACCTTCATTCTGAGTAGCATGAATAGACAGGTTATCTACTTTATCTAGAAAATTAAATAAGAAGTCTACTTGGTGAACATGAATCCTTTATAGATTCCATTAAATGTAACAAGCATCCAGTGGCATTTCGATCATCTACTATTTAGTAGTCTTTAAAGATGGCAAGCAGGCAATTACACTGAACACCAATATTCCACATTTCAAAGAAGCCAACCATGGTGAACATCTTCACGTCATCCCAGATTATAGATTTTCAGTTTTTAGCTAAATGTGTAACCGACAAATCAACTTGTTAATCAGCAAATCCAGATGTATATTGGCCTCTTTCCCTAAAGGCAAACCTCCAGTTACAATCATTGTCTATGCACAATTGTGCCATTTCATATTTGGTTCAATCTAAAAGGGATCAGGTATCTGTTTCAAAGAAGAAGCTTTCCTATAATTCCAGAGATGAATGTGGCCATTTTATTTGGCAAATTCACCAGGCAAAATATTATCCCTCCCCCAGTGTTGTAATATGGAACGCTGCCTTCACCAGGTTCCATATTACGTAGGTGGGTTCCATGAATGAAGTCACCATTGGACTGAGAAGCAGAAGATCTTCAGTAAATGGGTTGAGGCTTTCCCTGTCAAAGATGCTACAGCCATGACCACTGCAAAAATTATGATAAAGGAGTACTTCCTGCGGTTTGGGTTGCCAGGAGTCATCTGGTCGGACAATGGTCCACATTTTGTTGCTGCTGTAATTTTACAGATATGTACGGCACTACATATTGATAAGCAATTTCATTCGGCTAGATATCCTCAAAGTGCCAGGTTGGTGGAGAGACATAACGGTATCCTAAAGAACAAACTCGCTAAGACGTGTGCCGGTACCAAACTAAAATGGCCGGACGCCTTACCGATCGTGTTATTAGCCATGCGCACTACCCCTCAAACTAAGACTGGGCTCTCTCCATTTGAGGTGGTGATGGGGAGACTTGCCAATATGTGGGTTCTTCCGAAACCTAAAGCACTGAGAAATGTTGAGAATGTATTGCTTTCAGACTACTGTAACCAGTTCACTAAAAATCTGTATTTCATTTATCATCAGGTCCGATCAGCTTTACCTGTACGTTATGAGGGCCCAGGACACAACATCCGGCCTGGAAGCTGGGTCCTGGTGAGAGCATACGAGCGGTCCTCTTGTCTCGCGCCTCGCTGGCAGGGACCATTCCAGGTCTTGTTGGTCACCCAAACGGCAGTGCGGGTGGCTGGAAAGAAGAACTGGATACATGCGACGCATGTCAAGAAACTTCCTCACCCGACGCTGCACGTTACAGAAGAAACAGAACCCCTCGCTAACGCTGCAATCGATGATCCTGAAGCAGAAAATACCACTGTGAGTGAGTCGGAGAATCTCTCTGAGCCCGTGGGGCTTGGGGAACCGTCCATTTTGTCTCCACACTCTTTGGAAAAGTCATTTCCAGAAACCATTGCTTCGAATTCTGCAACTTCCGTTGCCTCTGATACGTTACTTCCCTCAGGGAGTGACGTTACCTTATTTCCGGATCAAACAGTACCGGGAACCACCAGATATAATCTTCGACAGAGAAAATAGACCTACAGCACAGTTCAACTGTGCATTCAAAAGAAGGAAAGGATGATCAAGGGCTTGCTTTTGCCCAAATTTGAGAAAGGGGTTCTGACGGCTAGGGTTGGGGAAGGACTAAGAAGCCGCGCGACCGGGGGGTCGCCAGCAACGAACATTGGGGTTTCCATCCGAAGACTACGATGCCTGCCACCGCTACTGCCTGTATTGGACTTGTAAATAAGGGGGTAACCAACTTGGACAATGAACAATGTGCCTGGGCCCCAAAAACGTATTGCTGTGTTTTGATGATAATAATTGGGGTTTTTATAGTAACTGCTTTAGGATTCTGGTACGTCGAGGAGATTTATCCTCTAGAGCCTCTTTTGCCAACTGAAATTGTACCTACTGTTTTGACTCCTTTTGTACATTTGCATACTCTGTCAACTAGGGACTCTCAGCATAGACAGAAGTATCACAATAATACTATGATGCTGATTATGAATTCGACACATGCCATTTTTAACAAAACCAATTGTTGGGTCTGCTCGCATTTACCACAACACGGGGATAATGGGCTCGGTTGGTATATTCATCCTTTACTGTTGACAACTGCTTGCTATGCTTCTCTTAGAACACTGTTCTTTGGCCGATGGAATGATAGCATCTCGGGGAACTTTGATGGAACTAATTTGAATGATTTTGAGAAACGTGTTCTGACTCCCCTGGGATGCTCGCTTTTCGCAAATAGGAGCAAACCCAACGTTGCTTCAATTAGGCCATCTGATAGACTATCTCGTCCTTTCCAATGTTTGGTTTCCTTTAAAATGGCTCCGATAGGCAATAAGGATGCCGTGCCTCCTTCTTACTCTGTTAACCATAGCCCCGATTCAGTTTCTTTCTGCAAATTGACTTCCTCGATCCAATATCACCATTGAATGAAAACCGTGTAATCTGACAATGTTGGTTAGGAAGGTTTGGGTATGCCTTTAAAAGCAGTAAAGTGTGCCATTTTTGGTCAGGAGGTTGACTACTACCAATATGGTGTTATAACCACTGCAAGAGGGTAGCTCTGTAATGAAATCTAACGAGATATTGTTGCCACAGGCCTGTGCATCAGACAAGGGGTGAAGCAATCCCTGTGGTTTGGTTCTTGGCGTTTGTTCCTTGCACAGATGTCGCAGGATTTAACATGTTACACTATATCTTTCCGCTATGTGGGCCACCAAAAATGCTGTTGAATTTTTGCCATTGTTTTTGCTATTCCGTGATGTGCTGCTGTATCTGCATCGTAGTAGGTGTCCATAACAAGGTGTGGTAGGTAAAGGCAATTCCGGTAGTATGGAAGGCCGTTGATTACAGTTTGTTGCGGTCCTTTGGAAACCCATGTACGTACTTTTGCTGGGGTCATGGGTTCTTTGATCTCCTCATGTAAGTTTTTTCCAGTGCAGTCGAATGGTTGCCGGTAATTCCCAATAATTTCTCTTATGGTATTATGGGCAGCAGAGTAGAACTTGCATACGCATCCTCTTTTCCTGTACTCCAACCGAATAATGATAGCGCATCCGCTTTCCCATTTTTTACTCAAGGGCGATAGCTGACGGTGAAATCATACTCAGAAAGAACTGAGCCTATCGCAGATGTTGTGGCGTTTGTGCTCTGGCTGTCCATATGAACTGCAAATTGCGAAGGTCGGTAAGTACTGTGACCGCTTGTCGTGCCCCTAAGAGATGGTGCTGTCATTCTTTGAATGCAGCTTTTATGGCGAGGAGTTCCTTGTCGGTCACCGTGTAATTAAGTTCTGCTGGATTGAACTTTAGAGACCAAAAGGCCACTGGGTGTAACTGGTTGGTATTGGGATCTCTCTGGGATAGCACCGCCCCCATAGCCACGTTGGAAGCGTCCGATTCCATCAAAAATGGGAGTTCGGGGTTTGGATGCCTGAGTATTGGTGATGTGGTAAATCGTTGCTTCAATTGCTGGAAGGCCTTCTCGGCTTCGGTAATCCATGTAAAGGTGCGGTTCTTACGGAGTAACGATGTTATGGGATGGACAACCTCTGAGAAGTCGGCGATGAACATCCTTTAAAAATTAGCAAAGCCTAGGAAGGTCTGGACTGTCTTGATTGAAGAGGGCAAAGGCCACTGTAGTATTGCTTCCACCTTGCAATTGTCCATTTCGATACCCTGAGGGCTGAGTATGCATCCAAGGAACTCCACCGTGGTAACATGAAAAGCACACTTCTCAAGTTTTGTGAACAGATGATGCTGGCGTAATTTTTCCAAGACCACTCTTACGTGGTGCACATGCTCTTCGACAGATTTGGAGTAGATCAAGATGTCATCTATGTACACCATTGCACAGACGTCCAGTAGCTCTCTTAACACATCAGTCATAAAGTATTGGAATGCGGCTGGCATATTGCATGGCCCGTAGGGCATGGCTGTGTACTCATACAGCCCGAACTTGGGGTGATGGCCAACTTCCATTCGTCCCCGGCCTTCACGCGAACCAGATGGTAGGCTTCTCTGAGGTCCAGTTTTCCATAAATCTTTTCCCCCTCTACCTGGCCTGATAGCATGGGAATCAGGGGCAAGGGATATTGATTTTTTATGGTGATTGTGTTAAGCCCTCTGAGTCTATGCAGGTTCTGAGATCCCCCTTCTTCTTGGGAACGAAGAAGAGGGCTGAGGAAACAGGAGACTTGGAAGTCCGGATGAACCTGTTAGCCAGATACTGATCCAGGTATTCCCGTAGGTGTTGGTTCTCCTTTTCAGCAAGGGCATAAATGCAACTACAAGGAAGTTGTGCTCCTGGAACCAGGTCGATTTGGCAATCGTAGGGCCTATGGGGTGGCAAGGTGTTAGCTTGCTCCTTGTGAAAAACATCTTGGAAGTCGTCATACTCCGGAGGCAATTGACATATGATTCCAAGGACAGTTCCTGGTGGCTTTGTTACCGGTCCTGGGATCTCGTGGGCTTTGGTTGAAACAGGATAGCAGGTTTGGGTGCATTCAGCTGGAAACGTCACAGAATGAGTCCTCCAATCTATGGCTCGGTTATGGCACACTAACCAAGGCATTCCCAAGATTAGTTGGAATTGGGGAGCATTGATGAGATCGAAAACAGTCTGTTCCCGATGGCCGTCATGGCATAGCAATACAACGGTTCCAGTTCATTGAAACACTGGCCCAGACGCCAACTGGGTCCCATCCATGGGTAGGATGTGGTCGACTCTTTCCTGTTTCTGAATAGGCATACCTATCCGTAGGGCCACCGTGATGTCCATGTAATTACCTACTTCCCCACAGTCGATGTACTCTTCCAAAGCATGCATCCGTTGTGGCTGCTTAGGGCATAGTAGGATAACTGGTGTTGTAAGATGCGAGACTGCTGACGTCTCTCCTTTTCCCGACAAGCCGGTCTCTACTCTTGTCGAGCCATGCAGATTCCCGGTGGCTCTTGCAACTTTGTTGTGGTTTACATGACTCCCAGTGGTTTCCGGGGTAACTTGTTTGGGTAGTCTTTTAGGAAATGTCCCGCTTTTCCACAGTACAAACATAGCTGTTGTTTCCTGTGTCGTTCTCTCTCTTCCTTGGTTAATTGGCCTCTTATGCTTCCCAGCTACATTGGTTCAGGCGTATTATCTGTGGTTCGTGGCGTATCCCGGGGACGTATATACAAGGGTCGACTCTCAAAACGAGATTGATCAGACTTCCTCTCTTGTAGACAATGGTGTGATGCTGGAAAAGCATCGGAGGGACAGGCCCTCCGTATCCTTGTCCTTTACTGCTTTTTATCATGTGTTCTGTTGTGTTTTCAGCGCAGGAGTTCATGTGGGACTCCTGGCAGTGCAGCTCTCTCTTTTGGTTTGGTGTACAGACCCATGGGATACCCTTATGGCACCCATGGGTGGGGGTACAACCCTGTGCCACTAGTGTATGTTTTTGGGCACCTGTGTGTTTCCCACAGAGCAGGGTATGGGCTGGTGGCAGCAACATGCTGAATTTGACAGGTGCCCTGAGTATCCTCCATTTTGGAATACCCAGGCCCTGCCATTGGAATCAGTTGATTCCTGATGGGAAACAAATGGCTCCTGTGTTGCATATTACCTTGTTTTCCCAACGTCCTGGGAAGCCCTGACTCTGTCCCTTCCCCCTGACTGGCTGTTGGGTGGAAATTCCATATATGGCAGTGTGGGGAAGTGCTGAGCAGACTGGCTGGAGCCTTCTCAATGACCGTATGTTGTGGGTACGCCTGTGAGTGGGACCTGGGTGAATGGAGTGTGTGACGAATATGCATTGTATGTTGTGGGTGTCTAGTATCTGGTGTTTGACACGATTACTGAAACAGCCCTGCCTGAAACCAGTATGAATGCAGTGTGGAGTGTTGAATGGCGGGGTACTTGTCCCAATACACATAACTTGTTGTGAGTGTCTGGAGAGAAGTGAATGGCCTGAATGCACTGTGTGCCTGATTGGCTGCCTGCCTGCATGAATGCCCTTCGCCGTGATTGGATGCTTGAGTATGACCAAGTGGAATGAATGGGAGATCAACAGTATATCTGGGGACGTCTCACTGCTAGGAATCATGTTCAGAAGCTGAAGTCCACTACAGCGAGTAACTGGAGTAACTGAAGCTTGACCTTGAGGCCCTGCTGGACGAGAAGAATTGCTGTTGCTCTCCTTCACAATCTGGAAGCTGCTGTGCCTACAAACACTGACCCAGGAAGGACCTGGTAAGGCGCCCTCTTCCCAAGCTATGAGGGACCATCGTGCACCAGCTGATCTTTGCCAAAGCTCCCTGGTAGACAGACCTTCGACAGGCTGCCGACCCCAGACGGGGACTGCTGCGGAATCCCACGGAGAAACGCCCGGACTGTTGTCTGCCACTGTTGCCGACCGCCATCGCCGACCGGAGCCGCCGTGCTCCCATTTGCCTAAGAACTTTCAGATCCAAGGACGTTGTCGTCCGTATCGTCACCGCTGTATCCCACTGGAGAAGGCTGATCGTCGACGCGCCAAGGCGCATCTGCGGTGTGTTTCCCGCCACCCAAATACCACAGAGACGCTGACAACTCGACGCCCTGGCTGGGCCACAGTTCTTCCACATCTCTTTGCGGTCCAGAACTACCATCACTGAGGTGCCCCGCATGCCTCTTTCGTGCAGGACGCCAACGCTCCATCGTCGATGAGCACCGCTAGGAATGAAGCTGCCACTTCACCGCCATAGTTCACCCTGTTCTCCGTCAGATGTTCAACGACCCGTGACTCCTGCCTTAAAGGGAGGGCACTCAAGAAGGGCCGTAGATTCCCTGACGACGAATGCTACAATTCCAGGCACATTGGGGCTGTAGAACTATTGTAGAGGGAAATAAAACTCATAGAACAATATATGGACTGGGCTTGTGATACATCTTTGCTTTACAGGTTGCCCAGGTGGGGGATCTGCACACAGAACTGTGCTTAACAGTAGAGGCCAGTATTCTGCCTATTGCTTCAACCATCTTGCTTGCCTTCCTATTTCTATTGCTGGTTTCCTTGTTATTGATCTGTGTGGCATTTTAACAGTATAGTTGATGCACTTTAATGAGATCTGATAATAATTGTGGTACCACTTTAGAACTGTATATATTTACCATTATTGATTTTCTGAGCACAAAGTGAGTTATTGTGATAGTGTACATAACCTTGAATATTAATTATATAAAGACCATGTTTTAACTAATACAGTGTGTGGACATTCCTTTGTGGGGGCTTGGGGACTACACTGTACTTAAGAACCAGCCTGCATCACCTCCTGAGAAGCTAGGCCTTGATTGCTCGATCACGCACCAATAATAGAGAATCATGGCTGGGATCCTCTTTGCCTCTCCTCTACCATATAGAGAGTAGAAGTACAGACCCCCCCTCCAGTCTTTACAGATGGTCTAGCTGAACTACCAGATTTCTGTAGGCCTTAGAGCGGTCTGGTGGGTTCACCACCTGTGCTAAAACATCTTTCAGCTCACTTCGTAGTCCCCGATAGAACAGGGTGGCTCGTTTGTCTTCGGGCCAATTGGTCTCAGCCACCACCAGTCAATTGAATGTGGTGATGTATGCTAGTAAATCCTGAGACCCCTGTCAAAGGGCCAACACTCTCCATCCAAAGCATGTCCCCGGGTACGGCGAGAGAAAAGCTTGTCCATTTCCTGCTGGAAGTTCGCAAAGTAAAGTAGGACAGGGTCATCCCGGTCGACATGTGGTAATGACCAGCTAGCGGCATGCCCCCCTAGGTAGGACAGGACAAAGGCCACCTTGGTTTGATCCGTCGGGAATGCCCCTGGACAGCATAGGAAATGGAGCCGACACTGGGTCATGAATACTCTGTACTTCTGGGGGTCCCCCATGAACCTGTCTGGTGGGGCCAAAGGGACGGTGACTGGAGTGGTTACCTGTATCTGGGATGCAGCTGCTGTTGCTCCGTCTGCTGAACTAGGCCATGGGGTTTGTCCTGCTTGCATTCTGGTAAGGCGATTTGCCATTTCTTCCATTCTCTCCCTGGTCACTATCAGCTCTTCCTCATTGCATTAGTCTCCGAGCATGCAGCATGCACCTCGGCCCGTAACTCGCCTAGCAAGGCAGCTAGTTGGTGAACTTCTGATGCCATGGCATTCGGGCAAAGCAGTAACATGGGCTTAGCATTCTGTAACACTTACCTCTGAGGCCCAGCAGGAGTGCCTGGTCAGGTGTGTCGGTGAACTCTGGTCCGGTCTGTCGGCGATCATAAGCCCCTTGCAGCTGGCCAAATCACTTCTTCCACTCTGCTCAATGCAAGTTTAATCACCCAGTGGACAGAGAGTTGGGAGTGGTCTGGATTGATGCGTAAGGTCCCGGGGCTCCCTGTGTTGCTAGGTCTCTTGGGCACCTACGGGTGTGTAGGAAAGTCAATCCTAGCTTCTTCAATGGGTAGGCGGTTTGCAGCATTAACCCAGTTTCCTCACTGGATCACAGTGGCCCAGGCCAGCTGCAGCACACCAGTTCACCTTGTCGCCTTGAGAATGTCTCTTTATATATGGGCACAGATCCTCACTTTTAAATGTCCCCTTGGAACCAGTAGAGGTGTGAGAGCGGAGTGCCAACGTGCCGTTTTATGGGCAGAGGCACACGTCTGCTATTGTCCAAGGAATGTCTTAATCCTGTTCTTATTCCCCTTTCAGGTCTGCTCTGCGGTTACCACTGTGGATCGGAGGCCAGCAGCTAAAGTTCACAGGATAGCTGCGAGGCCCCGCTTGATGGGAGGAGCGGACTGATGTAAGTACTATGTTGGGGGTTTGGGAGGGTGGCATGGAATGTCTTTCACTTATCCCCCCCGCCCCCTTGTTCTTTGTCTTGTAGGTGTTGCAGATGTCCCAGGATGCAAACTGGATCGAATGCTGAAGCCCGCAGTGAAGGGAGCCGATTGTTGTGCTGTTCCGGAAGACTCGAGGTGAGAATCAGGTAAGTCCACAAACAGCCACGGTGAGTATCAGGTAAGGCTGCTGAATCTTGGATGAGCGTTGGTTTCTTGAAGCTGGATGAGCACTGGTTTCTTGAAGCTGGATGAGCGCTGTATACCGCAGGAAATGCCGGGTCCGTGACATGCAAGCGTCAACCTGATCCCCAGCTGAAGAAAATTCTAAGCGCTGGGTGTGGCCCAGGGCAGTGTTTATATACTCCGGGCCCCACCCAGCACCACTAGACCACCAAGGATTCTTGTGTAGCAGGCCCATTAGGGGCCATGTTGGATTCAGCTAAGTGTCCAAATCAGGGGGCCATTTTCGAAGGGACAGCTGCCAGTAAACACTGGCAGCAGTCTGCTCTTACGCCACTCAGCCATTCCCCTAGATCAGATGCCACCAACACTGCCGACTGGGGGAATCATGACAGATAACTCCAACTGCCTTCAAGTGCCTCGCTTTAAGCTATCCAGGATTGGGGGTACCAGTTTCCCAGTTAAAGCGGCCCAACTCTGGAACTCACTACCTACCATCCTCAGAATGGACCAAACCTTTGCCAAATTTAGACAAACTATGATCACCTGGCTCCTAGAGAATACTAACAAATGAACCTGTAGATCTCAGACACACGTGTAAATAATTGTATATTTCTTCTGGATATTGCTTTGCTTATTTTCTCCCTACCACTGCCTATGTATCATACACCAATAATTACTAGAATAGATGTTTTGCTATTAATTTTTTGCCATTACTTGTAACTATTGTATCCTATGTACTAAGCTGTATGACTTCTTACTGCTCGCGCCCTGATACCCTCGGGTCTGGCGGCGCATAATAAATATCAAACAAACAAACAAAACAAACAAATAAATTTGAGAGGTACTGAATACCCAAATAATCGAAGGGTTTTGTTACTTGCAAGGGTATATCATCGGGTGAAAAAAAAAACATTTCTTCATGATCTTAGTTGCTGCATTGTTGATGACCAGATCCAAATTTCTACAGAATAGATTAAAAGATTTGGAAAGATTTGCCATAGAAACTTGAGATCTGTCCATCAACACTGCATCATCAGCATACATGAACACTGACCAGGCTTGGTAATCAAGCGTTCGGACATGCTCCCACACTGAAAACAAATCGGAGACAATACAATCAATACACACAGGAAACAAAACAGTAAAGTATGCATTCCTGCATAACTCTTTCATTCAGTGTGAAACTACCTTCCTTCTCCCAGATCCTGTGCAGCGGCAGTATTAGAATAGAACAAGCAGACTATATTAATTCAATCTCTAACTAGCCCTTTTTGTTGTCAAAATATCCAAGAATTTCAACCCATTTAGTAGGTTGAATTCTTCATTCATATCTGCAAACACAAAATGCATATGGCTCTTTCGTAAAACCACATATTTAGGTATACATAAATATAATAAGAAACATTGATCTAGGGTGCCCTGCTTGGGCAGGAGATATCAAGTTATTAGCTTCGAATAGCATTCGTCCCCCTTGCATCCCACTTTAGCATACATGTTGCCCAAACCATTAAGAAGGAAAAATCCAGTGATTATTACTTGGTAAATTTCTGTCCCCCTTTTTTCGATTGGTAAAATCAATTCTAGGCGCCAAGAAGAAGTCAACCAGCCGCAGGGCAAGATGACTTAAAAATACTTTAACTATTGCCCTCCATATTGCCAAATCCCTTTTTTAAAACTGATCCACTGAGATGACATTGAGGCGCTGGGACTAAGATGGCCATTGTGAAAGAATGGCTTCTCCAATTTAGTATACATCTCAAAGGTAAGCTTGATAGGATATAATTGCCATATCCTACATCAAATTGAAATTGCAATACATATTAGAAGGATAAAACATAGCTCCCTAAAATAGTTAAAACACTCCTCACTATCAATGTTTGTATATATCTTTAGTTGTATTACCTCCTTTAATACCAAGAGGAACACATTTCAAAAATCGATTAAAGTCATTGAATTTTAAAACAGACTTAAGGGTTTAATTCACAGAAGTGTTTTATATTGACAAATCCCCATTGGAAACCTCTCTATGAATTAGCCCCTAAGTGTTTTCATTTTCAGTGCAACAAACACTTCCTTCTTTTGGCGGGCCCTTCTTTAGAGATCTTACCAAATCTTTTTCAGCATTTTTACACTCCTGCTACTTAACAGAGGACTGTGTGGACTATTGAAATGCAGTGCTAATAATTGAGGTTCTTAATATGTACTAATGAAATAGTGGGATCAAGAACAGACATACAATGTCCCAAACCATTGTGAAATAATTGGGTCAGTCCATCAGCATTCACTTGCTGTGTATACTGGTTACCTGGCCACCCACTGAACTTACGGGACCAGGCTCCTGCACGACTGGTTGCCCTTGCACTGCCTCCGGGCCTCCCAGCCACTTAAGGGACTGTGGGCCTCATTACACGGTAGGCGGTAAAATAACTAATTTTATGGCATGGCGCCATTAGCGGTCCGCCCTCGCAAGAGGCCGCTAATAGCGTCCCATCACGAGTACGCGGACACGAGCATAGCGCCATGCCGTAAATGACCGTTCCGCCCTGCCGCTAAATACCCCAAAAAGCCCCTTACCGGCGCCCGCAAAACCGCCGATAGCGCCTCCGCCCTCCCGCTACCTGTAAATAGCGGACACCGCTGTTACCGGTCACCGTTAAAAGGCGGAACCGGAAATTACGTCATCGCACAGGAACGGGAAAGAGCACAGCGGCCATCTTTAAAAACACAATCCATTGCCATCCTCTGCATCCAGGACATATATCCAGGCAACTCCGACCAGGAACCATACCGGATAGCTTGAGGATGCCAAAGGCGCTTAAAAAAACTGCTGATCGCCAGCGCAAAGAAAAGTTTTCTAATGAGGAACTTATGATGCTGACCACCACACTTGCTGCAAATGCAGAAGTAGTATTTGTGAACGATATGCGGGGGGAGGCCCTCCTTAAGAAGAAGGCCATCTGGGCCGAAGTCGCCCTAAAAGTCAGTGCGGTGGGCACCACCACCCGGAGTGTCAGGGAATGCCGCAAGAGGTGGGACGACCTCCGGGTGCGTGTGCACAATATTTTATCTGTGAACCGCAACATGGCAATGGCCACAGGAGGTGGCGCAGAGTCCCCCTTGAAGATGAAGGAGTGGGAGGAGATATGTGCCTCCACAATTGGAGTCGAGTCGATAGAGGGGGTCGGCGATATGGAGCATGACGTGGCCGTTTCATCGGATGGAGGTGAGTGTATGCACCCAAAAATGTGCAGTGAAGGGTGAGGGGTCCCACAATCATGTGTCCATATGAATGATGTGGATCCAGCCACAAACAGACATGCATGCATCCTCACATACCCGCCAACACAGGGCCAATCATGCATGAGCCAGCCAACATCCCCATTCCATGCCTCCACAATGATGACCCCAAAATGCATCAAACTGCATGACGTATACACCTGCCATAATGCAGGTAGACCCATAGATGATGATTTACCCTTTTTATCACCCCTGCAGGATCACACACGGAAAATGAGGAGCTACGCACGTCAGCACCCACTCTCACACCCATGAAAAAAGCCAGGAGGGATGCCACCGGGGACCACGCAACATCCTCTAGGGGACCCAAGAGTAGTGACCGGGACAAAGGCAGCAGGAGCAGCAGTGCCACGCAGCCAGAGGCCATGCCTGCCGCTGTTGTGGTAACCACGGGAGTGTGTCTCCCATCAATTGAAGGCAGCATGGAGGGAGTGCACTCTGCTGCCACCAGCTCTACGGGTGAGGCAGCAGCCACTGCCCCACTTTCCGATGCGGAGGAAGCACCGGTGATTGAGGATCTGAGTCAGAGCCCCATCCCGACACGCCACTTACTCACATCCCCAATGTTTTCACCAGGTCCGTTTAGCCAAGGCGGATCGCCCAACCACACACAAGATGTGTCATGGAGCCCCCTGGAATCCACACCTGATGCCAGTGCTATTAATCCAGGCGCATCAGCCATTCCACCGGCAGACACCGTGGAACTTGACCTATCAGCCATCTTTCAGAGGCAGACCGAAATGGCTGGTCTGGTAGGTCAACATGTGGCTGAGACAGGGCACCTGAGGGAGGACATTGGTGCATTCGCACGGCAGACGAGGGAGGGCATGGAGGCATGCACCAACCGCATCTGCAATGAGATGGGGCAACTCAGGCAGGCCATGAACCGCATTGCAGAGGCTATTGAGCGCAGATGTCCACTCCCTACCCAGGAGGAAACAGGCCCAGCCTCCTCTGGGAGTTCACGGCAAACAAGCCCCCTACACCCGTCTATGCGCAACCTCAGGCGCACAACATCGCAAACACCCGAAGAAGGAGCGGACAAATAGGGCCATCAAGGAATATTGGCCACATTTGGGGAAGGACATGTTCACGCCTTGAGACTCACGTGGGAGTGTTGTGGGGGGAAGGGGGGAGGGTGTATTCGGGGGTGTTGTGGGGGGAGGGGGGTGAGGGTGTTTGCACAGTTGGGGTTATGCACTTTCTGTTCACGTTATGTTCTAAATACACTCTTCTGCAGTTGAAAAACAGGCATGGTCTCCATCATTGTGTATGTGTGATTTTCTTTGGGAGAGGGCCCTTTGTGGGCCTCAAGACGGCCACAAGGGCAACAATGCACATCTCTCCATGCATGATATTCCACCTTTGTTCCTGATGCTATTCCTGATTCAGATGCTGACGCGGATCCTGTCCCGCCATGCCATCCCCTCTTGCATGTCCGGGCTGGGCATTTCAACAATACTCATCCACATCCACATGATGCTCATCTGGTGTTTGCATGGTGCCATGGGCACATTCTATCAGATGCACATTTAGTTGTGCCTTACACATACCATGGTCATCTTCGCCTTGATTCCGGGGGTTTGTTGGCTGCCCTTGTGGTGTTTCTGGGTGCCCCGGTGGTGCTTGCTGCGCCAGTCTCGACCTCCTCCTCCTCCTCCTACTCCTACGTCTCTTCGGTGCTGCCTGTTGTTGTTGGTGCTGCACTGCAGTCATGTACGCAGGCCCATGTCATGTTGCTGGTGTGGGGACCATCTTGCTGTGGGAAGGGGTGTGGGAAGGGGTGTGGTGTGCTCTTTAGTGCTGGCTGTCTCCATTGACTCCACCTGTGCTGGTTGTGTCCACCTGGGGCAGATGGGAACACTGCTCAGGTCTCTTAACGTGTGGTTTTCGATGCTGTTATTAGCGCCATGCCGGTAAATGCTTTTTGGGTCTTTGGGATGCCGGTATTGCCGTGTACGCATGGGTTGTGATTGCGTGCTATTAGCGCCATGGCGCTATTTACGGTATGGGGGTCGCGCGCAAGCGGCCACGCCGCTATTGGTGGCGCCGTACTTTACGGGTCCACTAATTGCAGTGGGTCCGGGTCGTGATCGGCTTGGGAAAATACAGTTACCGGTATTTCGTTACCGGTAACGGTATTCCCTTACCGCCTACCGTGTAATGAGGCCCTGTATCTGCAACCCTGATTCTCTGCACTTATGAGCCACCTCACGGATGCACTTATTAGTTACTTTGCACTCTCCCCGCCCCCCTGGCAATTCTCCTCAAACCTGCTGTACTTGCACAATCTGAATGACATAAGGCCCAAAAGGATTGATGTTTTGTCCTCCTTCTGTCCTCCCTTCCTTGTCTTGTCATGCCTAGAAACACTTGTGTACAGGTGCGTTATGAATGGCTTATAATATACTATCATATTATATCAAAATGTAGTACCAAAAAAGTTATCAGTTTCCACTAACTAGTTCCAGAGCCAAAGGACATTTTGTTTGTACATTGCTCCATATTAAGAGGGGTAGCAGTTCCTTATATTGAGTATCTCCAAAATAGGATCACTAGTATACATTTCCAGCAAATAACCTGAGACTCTATTATCAACCAATATGAACATGCTGACAGTAATTTTCCCTTTAGAAGCGGCTATGCAATATACCACACATCTCTGCTCATGCATGGGGTTACAGGACAAGGTTTCCTGAAAACAACAACATCCCTTTTTGATCTGCATTATTCCAGGCATAAGACTCAAGCAACAAGATCTAGCTAACAATAACACATCACCCTTAGGGAGACATTATGGGGAACACTAGAGCTTGAGTCTGTCTTCTCCCCACCAAAATTAATCACAGGGACATCTTCAACCCTCCATACTGATGTAATTGATGTAATTGATGGTTGAACTTTTAAGGTAGTAATTAATAAGGGCACATGAAAGTTTATTCTACTTTATTAAAATATGCCCTAGGCAGGTGATATGTCATCATACTGGTGGGCAGGATAGATGTGGGTAAACCAGTCACTGATTGTCCAACTGTGCCCTTGTCCATATTCGCTATGTGACACATACAGTCAAGGATACTATTAGGGTGAGAGCTGCCCGAACCTTCATTCTGAGTAGCATGAATAGACAGGTTATCTACTTTATCTAGAAAATTAAATAAGAAGTCTACTTGGTGAACATTAATCCTTTATAGATTCCATTAAATGTAACAAGCATCCAGTGGCATTTCGATCATCTACTATTTAGTAGTCTTTAAAGATGGCAACCAGGCAATTACACTGAACACCAATATTCCACATTTCAAAGAAGCCAACCATGGTGAACATCTTCACGTCATCCCAGATTATAGATTTTCAGTTTTTAGCTAAATGTGTAACCGACAAATCAACTTGTTAATCAGCAAATCCAGATGTATATTGGCCTCTTTCCCTAAAGGCAAACCTCCAGTTACAATCATTGTCTATGCACAATTGTGCCATTTCATATTTGGTTCAATCTAAAAGGGATCAGGTATCTGTTTCAAAGAAGAAGCTTTCCTATAATTCCAGAGATGAATGTGGCCATTTTATTTGGCAAATTCACCAGGCAAAATATTATCCCTCCCCCAGTGTTGTAATATGGAACGTGGCCTTCACCAGGTTCCATATTACGTAGGTGGGTTCCATGAATGAAGTCACCATTGGACTGAGAAGCAGAAGATCTTCAGTAAATGGGTTGAGGCTTTCCCTGTCAAAGATGCTACAGCCATGACCACTGCAAAAATTATGATAAAGGAGTACTTCCTGCGGTTTGGGTTGCCAAGAGTCATCTGGTCGGACAATGGTCCACATTTTGTTGCTGCTGTAATTTTACAGATATGTACGGCACTACATATTGATAAGCAATTTCATTCGGCTAGATATCCTCAAAGTGCCAGGTTGGTGGAGAGACATAACGGTATCCTAAAGAACAAACTCGCTAAGACGTGTGCCGGTACCAAACTAAAATGGCCGGACGCCTTACCGATCGTGTTATTAGCCATGCGCACTACCCCTCAAACTAAGACTGGGCTCTCTCCATTTGAGGTGGTGATGGGGAGACTTGCCAATATGTGGGTTCTTCCGAAACCTAAAGCACTGAGAAATGTTGAGAATGTATTGCTTTCAGACTACTGTAACCAGTACAGAAACTGTATTTCATTTATCATCAGGTCCGATCAGCTTTACCTGTACGTTATGAGGGCCCAGGACACAACATCCGGCCTGGAAGCTGGGTCCTGGTGAGAGCATACGAGCGGTCCTCTTGCCTCGCGCCTCGCTGGTAGGGACCATTCCAGGTCTTGTTGGTCACCCAAACGGCAGTGCGGGTGGCTGGAAAGAAGAACTGGATACATGCGACGCATGTCAAGAAACTTCCTCACCCGACGCTGCACGTTACAGAAGAAACAGAACCCCTCGCTAACGCTGCAATCGATGATCCTGAAGCAGAAAATACCACTGTGAGTGAGTCAGAGAATCTCTCTGAGCCCGTGGGGCTTGGGGAACCGTCCATTTTGTCTCCACACTCTTTGGAAAAGTCATTTCCAGAAACCTTTGCTTCGAATTCTGCAACTTCCGTTGCCTCTGATACGTTACTTCCCTCAGGGAGTGACGTTACCTTATTTCCGGATCAAACAGTACCGGGAACCACCAGATATAATCTTCGACAGAGAAAATAGACCTACAGCATGGTTCAACTGTGCATTCAAAAGAAGGAAAGGATGATCAAGGGCTTGCTTTTGCCCAAATTTGAGAAAGGGGGTTCTGACGGCTAGGGTTGGGGAAGGACTAAGAAGCCACGCGACCGGGGGGTCGCCAGCAACGAACATTGGGGTTTCCATCCGAAGACTACGATGCCTGCCACCGCTACTGCCTGTATTGGACTTGTAAATAAGGGGGTAACCAACTTGGACAATGAACAATGTGCCTGGGCCCCAAAAACGTATTGCTGTGTTTTGATGATAATAATTGGGGTTTTTATAGTAACTGCTTTAGGATTCTGGTACGTCGAGGAGATTTATCCTCTAGAGCCTCTTTTGCCAACTGAAATTGTACCTACTGTTTTGACTCCTTTTGTACATTTGCATACTCTGTCACCTAGGGACTCTCAACATAGACAGAAGTATCACAATAATACTATGATGCTGATTATGAATTCGACACATGCCATTTTTAACAAAACCAATTGTTGGGTCTGCTCGCATTTACCGCAACACGGGGATAATGGGCTAGGTTGGTATATTCATCCTTTACTGTTGACAACTGCTTGCTATGCTTCTCTTAGAACACTGTTCTTTGGCCAATGGAATGATAGCATCTCGGGGAACTTTGATGGAACTAATTTGAATGATTTTGAGAAACGTGTTCGGACTCCCCTGGGATGCTCCCTTTTCGCAAATAGGAGCAAACCCAACGTTGCTTCAATTAGGCCATCTGATAGACTATCTCGTCCTTTCTAATGTTTGGTTTCCTTTAAAATGGCTCCGATAGGCAATAAGGATGCCGTGCCTCCTTCTTACTCTGTTAACCATAGCCCCGATTCAGTTTCTTTCTGCAAATTGACTTCCTCGATCCAATATCACCATTGAATGAAAACCGTGTAATCTGACAATGTTGGTTAGGAAGGTTTGGGTATGCCTTTCAAAGCAGTAAAGTGTGCCATTTTTGGTCAGGAGGTTGACTACTACCAATATGGTGTTATAACCACTGCAGGAGGGTAGCTCTGTAATGAAATCTAATGAGATAGTGTTGCCACAGGCCTGTGCAACAGACAAGGGGTGAAGCAATCCCTGTGGTTTGGTTCTTGGCATTTGTTCCTTGCACAGATGTCGCAGGATTTAACATGTTACAGTATATCTTTCCGCTATGTGGGCCACCAAAAACGCTGTTGAATTTTTGCCATTGTTTTTACTATTCCGTGATGTGCTGCTGTATCTGCATCGTAGTAGGTGTCCATAACAAGGTGTGGTAGGTAAAGGCGATTCCGGTAGTACGGAAGGTCGTTGATTACAGTTTGTTGCGGTCCTTTGGAAACCCATGTACGTACTTTTGCTGGGGTCATGGGTTCTTTGATCTCCTCATGTAAGTTTTTTCCAGTGCAGTCGAATGGTTGCCGGTAATTCCCAATAATTTCTCTTATGGTATTATGGGCAGCAGAGTAGAACTTGCATACGCATCCTCTTTTCCTGTACTCCAACCGAATAATGATAGCGCATCCGATATCCCATTTTTTACTCCAGGGCGATAGCTGACGGTGAAATCATACTCAGAAAAGAACTGAGCCTATCGCAGATGTTGTAGCGTTTGTGCTCTGGCTGTCCATAGGAACTGCAAATTGCGAAGGTCGGTAAGTACTGTGACCGCTTGTCGTGCCCCTAAGAGATGGTGCTGTCATTTTTTGAATGCAGCTTTTATGGAGAGGAGTTCCTTGTCGGTCACCGTGTAATTAAGTTCTGCTGGATTTAACTTTAGAGACCAAAAGGCCACCGGGTGTAACTGGTTGGTATTGGGATCTCTCTGGGATAGCACCGCCCCCATAGCCACGTTGGAAGAGTCCGTTTCCATCAAAAATGGGAGTTCCGGGTTTGGATGCCTGAGTATTGGTGATGTGGTAAATCGTTGCTTCAATTGCTGGAAGGCCTTCTCGGCTTCGGTAGCCCATGTAAAGGTGCGGTTCTTACGGAGTAACGATATTATGGGATGGACAACCTCTGAGAAGTCGGCGATGAACATCCTTTAAAAATTAGCAAAGCCTAGGAAGGTCTGGACTGTCTTGATTGAAGAGGGCGAAGGCCACTGTAGTATTGCTTCCACCTTGCAATTGTCCATTTGGATACCCTGAGGGCTGAGTATGCATCCAAGGAACTCCATCGTGGTAACATGAAAAGCACACTTCTCAAGTTTTGTGAACAGATGATGCTGGCGTAATTTTTCCAAGACCACTCTTACGTGGTGCACATGCTCTTCGACAGATTTGGAGTAGATCAAGATGTCATCTATGTACACCATTGCACAGACGTCCAGTAGCTCTCTTAACACATCAGTCATAAAGTATTGGAATGCGGCTGGCATATTGCATGGCCCGTAGGGCATGGCTGTGTACTCATACAGCCCGAACTTGGCGCGATGGCCAACTTCCATTCGTCCCCGGCCTTCACGCGAACCAGATGGTAGGCTTCTCTGAGGTCCAGTTTTGCATAAATCTTTTCCCCCTCTACCTGGCCTGATAGCATGGGAATCAGGGGCAAGGGATATTGATTTTTTATGGTGATTGTGTTAAGCCCTCCGAGTCTATGCAGGTTCTGAGATCCCCCTCCTTCTTGGGAACGAAGAAGAGGGCTGAGGAAACAGGAGACTTGGAAGGCCGGATGAATCAGTTAGCCAGATACTGATCCAGGTATTCCCGTAGGTGTTGGTTCTCCTTTTCAGCAAGGGCATAAATGCAACTACAAGGAAGTTGTGCTCCTGGAACCAGGTCGATTTGGCAATCGTAGGGCCTATGGGGTGGCAAGGTGTTAGCTTGCTCCTTGTGAAAAACATCTTGGAAGTCGTCATACTCCGGAGGCAATTGACAGATGATTCCAAGTACAGTTCCTGGTGGCTTTGTTACCGGTCCTGGGATCTCGTGGGCTTTGGTTGAAACAGGATAGCAGGTTTGGGTGCATTCAGCTGGAAACGTCACAGAATGAGTCCTCCAATCTATGGCTCGGTTATGGCACACTAACCAAGGAATTCCCAAGATTAGTTGGAATTGGGGAGCTTTGATGAGATCGAAAACAGTCTGTTCCCGATGGCCGTCATGGCATAGCAATACAACGGTTCCAGTTCATTGAAACACTGGCCCAGACGCCAACTGGGTCCCATCCATGGGTAAGATGTGGTCGACTCTTTCCTGTTTCTGAATAGGCATACCTATCCGTAGGGCCACTGTGATGTCCATGTAATTACCTACTTCCCCACAGTCGATGTACTCTTCCAAAGCATGCATCCGTTGTGGCTGCTTAGGGCATAGTAGGATAACTGGTGTTGTAAGATGCGAGACTGCTGATGTCTCTCCTTTTCCCGACAAGCCGGTCTCTACTCTTGCCGAGCCATGCAGATTCCCGGTGGCTCTTGCAACTCTATTGTGGTTTACATGACTCCCAGTGGTTTCCGGGGTAACTTGTTTGGGTAGTCTTTTAGGAAATGTCCCGCTTTTCCACAGTACAAACATAGCTGTTGTTTCCTGTGTCGTTCTCTCTCTTCCTTGGTTAATGGGCCTCTTATGCTTCCCTGCTACATTGGTTCAGGCGTATTATCGGTGGTTCGTGGCGTATCCCGGGGACGTATATACAAGGGTCGACTCTCAAAACGAGATGGATCAGACTTCCTCTCTTGTAGACGATGGTGTGATGCTGGAAATGCATCGGAGGGACAGGGCCTCCGTATCCTTGTCCTTTACTGCTTTTTATCATGTGTTCTGTTGTGTTTTCAGCGCAGGAGTTCATGTGGGACTCCTGGCAGTGCAGCTCTCTCTTTTGGTTTGGTGTACAGACCCATGGGATACCCTTATGACACCCATGGGTGGGGGTACAACCCTGTGCCACTAGTGTATGTTTTTGGGCACCTGTGTGTTTCCCACAGAGCAGGGTATGGGCTGGTGGCAGCAACATGCTGAATTTGACAGGTGCCCTGAGTATCCTCCATTTTGGGATACCCAGGCCCTGCCATTGGAATCAGTTGATTCCTGATGGGAAACAAGATGGCTCCTGTGTTGCATATTACCTTTTTTTCCCAACGTCCTGGGAAGCCCTTACTCTGTCCCTTCCCCCCGACTGGCTGTTGGGTGGAAGTTCCATATATGGCAGTGTGGGGAAGTGCTGAGCAGACTGGCTGGAGCCTTCTCAATGACCGTATGTTGTGGGTTCGCCTGTGGGTGGGACCTGGGTGAATGGAGTGTGTGACGAATACGCATTGTATGTTGTGGGTGTCTAGTATCTGGTGTTTAACAAAATTACTGAAACAGCCCTGCCTGAAACCAGTATGAATGCAGTGTGGAGTGTTGAATGGCTGGGTACTTGTCCCAATACACATAGCTTGTTGTGAGTGTCTGGAGAGAAGTGAATGGCCTGAATGCACTGTGTGCCTGATTGGCTGCCTGCCTGCATGAATGCCCTTCGCCGTGATTGGATGCTTGAGTATGACCAAGTGGAATGAATGGGAGATCAACAGTATATCTGGGGACCTCTCACTGCTAGGAATCGTGTTCAGAAGCTGAAGTCCACTACAGCGAGTAACTGGAGTAACTGAAGCTTGACCTTGAGGCCCTGCTGGACGAGAAGAATTGCTGTTGCTCTCCTTCACAATCTGGAAGCTGCTGTGCCTACAAACACTGACCCAGAAAGGACCTGGTAAGGCACCCTCTTCCCAAGCTATGAGGGACCATCGTGCACCAGCTGATCTTTGCCAAAGCTCCCTGGTAGACAGACCTTCGACAGGCTGCCGACCCCAGACGGGGACTGCTGCGGAATCCCACGGAGAAACGCCCGGGCTGTTGTCTGCCACTGTTGCCGACCGCCATCACCGACCGGAGCCGCCGTGGTCCCATTTGCCTAAGAACTTTCAGATCCAAGGACGTTGTCGTCCGTATCATCACTGCTGTATCCCACTGGAGAAGGCTGACCGTCGACGCGCCAAGGCGCATCTGCCGGTGGGTTTCCCGCCACCCAAATACCACAGAGACGCTGACAACTCGACGCCCTAGCTGGGCCACAGTTCTTCCACATCTCTTTGCGGTCCAGAACTACCATCACTGAGGTGCCCCGCATGCCTCTTCCGTGCAGGACGCCAACGCTCCATCGTCGATGAGCACCGCTAGGAATGAAGCTGCCACTTCACCGCCATAGTTCACCCTGTTCTCCGTCGGACGTTCAACGACCCGTGACTCCTGCCTTAAAGGGAGGGCACTCAAGAAGGGCCGTAGATTCCCTGACGACGAATGATACAATTCCAGGCACATTGGGGCTGTAGAACTATTGTAGAGGGAAATAAAACTCATAGAACAATATATGGACTGGGCTTGTGATACATCTTTGCTTTACAGGTTGCCCAGGTGGGGGGATCTGCACACAGAACTGTGCTTAACAGTAGAGGCCATTATTCTGCCTATTGCTTCAACCATCTTGCTTGCCTTCCTATTTCTATTACTGGTTTCCTTGTTATTGATCTGTGTGGCATTTTGACAGTATAGTTGATGCACTTTAATGAGATCTGATAATAATTGTGGTACCACTTTAGAACTGTATATATTTACCATTATTGATTTTCTGAGCACAAAGTGAGTTATTGTGATAGTGTACATAACCTTGAATATTAATTATATAAAGACTGTGTTTTAACTAATACAGTGTGTGGACATTCCTTTGTGGGGGCTTGGGGACTACACTGTACTTAAGAACCAGCCCGCATCACCTCCTGAGAAGCTAGGCCTTGATTGCTCGATCACGCACCAATAATAGAGAATCGTGGCTGGGGTCCTCTGTGCCTCTCCTCTACCATATAGAGAGTAGAAGTACAGACCCCCCCTCCAGTCTTTACAGATGGTCTAGCTGAACTACCAGATTTCTGTAGGCCATAGAGCGGTCTGGTGGGTTCACCACCTGTGCTAAAACATCTTTCAGCTCACTTCGTAGTCCCCGATAGAACAGGGTGGTTCGTTTGTCTTCGGTCCAATTGGTCTCAGCCACCACCAGTCAATTGAATGTGGTGATGTATGCTAGTAAATCCTGAGACCCCTGTCAAAGGGCCAACACTCTCCATCCAAGGCATGTCCCCGGGTACGGCGAGAGAAAAGCTTGTCCATTTCCTGCTGGAAGTTCGCAAAGTAAAGTAGGACAGGGTCATCCCGGTCGACATGTGGTAATGACCAGCTAGCGGCATGCCCCCATAGGTAGGACAGGACAAAGGCCACCTTGGTTTGATCCGTCGGGAATGCCCCTGGACAGCATAGGAAATGGAGCATACACTGGGTCATGAATACTCTGTACTTCTGGGGGTCCCCCATGAACCTTTCTGGTGGGGCCAAAGGGACGGTGACTGGATTGGTTACCTGTATCTGGGATGCAGCTGCTGTTGCTCCGTCTGCTGAACTAGGCGACGGGGTTTGTCCTGCTTGCATTCTGGTAAGGCGATTTGCCATTTCTTCCATTCTCTCCCTGGTCACTACCAGCTCCTTCCTCATTGCATTAGTCTCCGAGCATGCAGCATGCACCTCGGCCCGTAACTCGCCTAGCAAGGCAGCTAGTTGGTGAACCTCTGATGCCATGGCACTCGGGCAAAGCAGTAACATGGGCTTAGCATTCTGTAACACTTACCTCTGAGGCCCAGCAGGAGTGCCTGGTCCAGTGTGTCGACGAACTCTGGTCCGGTCTGTCGGCGATCATAAGCCCCTTGCAGCTGGCCAAATCACTTCTTCCACTCTGCTCACTGTAAGTTTAATCACCCAGTGGACAGAGAATTGTGAGTGGTCTGGATTGATGCGTAAGGTCCCGGGGCTCCCTGTGTTGCTAGGTCTCTTGGGCACCTACGTGTGTGTAGGAAAGTCAATCCTAGCTTCTTCACTGGGTAGGCGGTTTGCAGCATTAACCCAGTTTCCTCACTGGATCACAGTGGCCCAGGCCAGCTGCAGCACACCAGTTCACCTTGTCGCCTTGAGAATGTCTCTTTATATATGGGCACAGATCCTCACTGTTAAATGTCCCCTTGGAACCAGTAGAGGTGTGAGAGCGGTGTGCCCATGTGCCGTTTTATGGGCAGAGGCACACGTCTGCTATTGTCCAAGGAATGTCTTAATCCTGTTCTTATTCCCCTTTCAGGTCTGCTCTGCGGTTACCACTGTGGATCGGAGGCCAGCAGCTGAAGTTCACAGGATAGCTGCGAGGCCCCGCTTGATGGGAGGAGCGGACTGATGTAAGTCCTATGTTGGGGGTTTGGGAGGCTGGCATGGAATGTCTTTCACTTATCCCCCCGCCCCCTTGTTCTTTGTCTTGTAGGTGTTGCAGATGTCCCAGGATGCAAACTGGATCGAATGCTGAAGCCCGCAGTGAAGGGAGCCGATTGTTGTGCTGTTCCGGAAGACTCGAGGTGAGAATCAGGTAAGTCCACAAACAGCCACGGTGAGTATCAGGTAAGGCTGCTGAATCTTGGATGAGCGCTGGTTTCTTGAAGCTGGATGAGCACTGGTTTCTTGAAGCTGGATGAGCGCTGTATACCGCAGGAAATGCCGGGTCCGTGACATGCAAGTGTCTTGGTGATCCCCAGCTGAAGAAAATGCTAAGCGCTGGGTGTGGCCCAGGGCAGTGTTTATATACCCCGGGCCCCACCCAGCACCACTAGACCACCAAGGATTCTTGTGTAGCAGGCCCATTAGGGGCCATGTTGGATTCAGCTAAGTGTCCATATCAGGGGCCATTTTCGAAGGGACAGCTGCCAGCAAACACTGGCAGCAGTATGCTCTCACGCCACTCAGTCATTCCCCTAGATCAGATGCCACCAACACTGCCAACTGGGGGAATCATGACAGATAACTCCAACTGCCTTCAAGTGCCTCGCTTTAAGCTATCCAGGATTGGGGGTACCAGTTTCCCAGTTAAAGCGGCCCAACTCTGGAACTCACTACCTACCACACTCAGAATGGACCAAACCTTTGCCAAATTTAGACAAACTATGATCACCTGGCTCCTAGAGAATACTAACAAATGAACCTGTAGATCTCAGACACACGTGTAAATAATTGTATATTTCTTCTGCATATTGCTTTGCTTATTTTCCCTCTACCACTGCCTATGTATCATACACCAATAATTACTAGAATAGATGTTTTACTATTAATTTTTTGCCATTACTTGTAACTATCGTATCCTATGTACTAAGCTGTATGACTTCTTACTGCTCGCGCCCTGATACCCTCGGGTCTGGCGGCGCATAATAAATATCAAACAAACAAACAAAACAAACAAATAAATTTGAGAGGTACTGAATACCCAAATAATCGAAGGGTTTTGTTACTTGCAAGGGTATATCATCGGGTGAAAAAAAAAAACATTTCTTCATGATCTTAGTTGCTGCAGTGTAGATGACCAGATCCAAATTTCTACAGAATAGATTAAAAGATTTGGAAAGATTTGCCATAGAAACTTGAGATCTGTCCATCAACACTGCATCATCAGCAAACATGAACACTGACCAGGCTTGGTAATCAAGCGTTCGGACATGCTCCCACACTGAAAACAAATCGGAGACAATACAATCAATACACACAGGAAACAAAACAGTAAAGTATGCATTCCTGCATAACTCTTTCATTCAGTGTGAAACTCCCTTCCTTCTCCCAGATCCTGTGCACCGGCAGTATTAGAATAGAACAAGCAGACTATATTAAATCAATCTCTATCTAGCCCTTTTTTTTGTCAAAATATCCAAGAATTTCAACCCATTTAGTAGGTTGAATTCTTCATTCATATCTGCAAACACAAAATGCATATGGCTCTTTCGTAAAACCACATATTTAGGTATACATAAATATAATAAGAAACATTGATCTAAGGTGCCCTGCTTGGGCAGGAGATATCAAGTTATTAGCTATGAATAGCATTCGTCCCCCTTGCATCCCACTTTAGCATACATGTTGCCCAAATCATTAAGAAGGAAAAATCCAGTGATTATTACTTGGTAAATTTCTGTCCCCCTTTTTTCGATTGGTAAAATCAATTCTGGGCGCCAAGAAGAAGTCAAGCAGCCGCAGGGCAAGATGAGTTAAAAATACTTTAACTATTGCCCTCCATATTGCCAAATCCCTTTTTTAAAACTGATCCACTGAGATGACATTGAGGCGCTGGGACTAAGATGGCCATTGTGAAAGAATGGCTTCTCCAATTTAGTATACATCTCAAAGGTAAGCTTGATAGGATATAATTGCCATATCCTACATCAAATTGAAATTGCAATACATATTAGAAGGATAAAACATAGCTCCCTAAAATAGTTAAAACACTCCTCACTATCAATGTTTGTAAATATCTTTAGTTGTATTACCTCCTTTAATACCAAGAGGAACACATTTCAAAAATCGATTAAAGTCATTGAATTTTAAAACAGACTTAAGGGTTTAATTCACAGAAGTGTTTTATAATGACAAATTCCCATTGGAAACCTCTCTATGAATTAGCCCCTAAGTGTTTTCATTTTCAGTGCAACAAACACTTCCTTCTTTTGGCGGGCCCTTCTTTAGAGATCTTACCAAATCTTTTTCAGCATTTTTACACTCCTGCTACTTAACAGAGGATTGTGTGGACTATTGAAATGCAGTGCTAATAATTGAGGTTGTTAATATGTACTAATGAAATAGTGGGATCAAGAACAGACATACAATGTCCCAAACCATTGTGAAATAATTGGGTCAGTCCATCAGCATTCACATGCTGTGTATACTGGTTACCTGGCCACCCACTGAACTTACGGGACCAGGCTCCTGCACGACTGGTTGCCCTTGCACTGCCTCCGGGCCTCCCAGCCACTTAAGGGACTGTATCTGCAACCCTGATTCTCTGCACTTATGAGCCACCTCCCGGATGCACTTATTAGTTACTTTGCACTCTCCCCGCCCCCCTGGCAATTCTCCTCAAACCTGCTGTACTTGCACAATCTGAATGACATAAGGCCCAAAAGGATCGATGTTTTGTCCTCCTTCTGCCCTCCCTTCCTTGTCTTGTCATGCCTAGAAACAGTTGTGTACAGGTGCGTTATGAATGGCTTATAATATACTATCATATTATCAAAATTTAGTACCAAAAAAGTTATCAGTTTCCACTAACTAGTTCCAGAGCCAAAGGACATTTTGTTTGTACATTGCTCCTTATTAAGAGGGGTAGCAGTTCCTTATATTGAGTATCTCCAAAATAGGATCACTAGTATACATTTCCAGCAAATAACCTGAGACTCTATTATCAACCAATATGAACATGCTGACAGTAATTTTCCCTTTAGAAGCGGCTATGCAATATACCACACATCCCTGCTCATGCATGGGGTTACAGGACAAGGTTTCCTGAAAACAACAACATCCCTTTTTGATCTGCATTATTCCAGGCATAAGACTCAAGCAACAAGATCTAGCTAACAATAACACATCACCCTTAGGGGGACATTATGTGGAACATTAGAGCTAGAGTCTGTCTTCTCCCCACCAAAATTAATCACAGGGACATCTTCAACCCTCCATACTAATGTAATTGATGGTTGAACTTTTAAGGTAGTAATTAATAAGGGCACATGAAAGTTTATTCTACTTTATCAAAATATGCCCTAGGCAGGTGATATGTCATCATACTGGTGGGCAGGATAGATGTGGGTAAACCAGTCACTGATTGTCCAACTGTGCCCTTGTCCATATTCGCTATGTGACACATACAGTCAAGGATACTATTAGGGTGAGAGCTGCCCGAACCTTCATTCTGAGTAGCATGAATAGACAGGTTATCTACTTTATCTAGAAAATTAAATAAGAAGTCTACTTGGTGAACATTAATCCTTTATAGATTCCATTAAATGTAACAAGCATCCAGTGGCATTTCGATCATCTACTATTTAGTAGTCTTTAAAGATGGCAACCAGGCAATTACACTGAACACCAATATTCCACATTTCAAAGAAGCCAACCATGGTGAACATCTTCACGTCATCCCAGATTATAGATTTTCAGTTTTTAGCTAAATGTGTAACCGACAAATCAACTTGTTAATCAGCAAATCCAGATGTATATTGGCCTCTTTCCCTAAAGGCAAACCTCCAGTTACAATCATTGTCTATGCACAATTGTGCCATTTCATATTTGGTTCAATCTAAAAGGGATCAGGTATCTGTTTCAAAGAAGAAGCTTTCCTATAATTCCAGAGATGAATGTGGCCATTTTATTTGGCAAATTCACCAGGCAAAATATTATCCCTCCCCCAGTGTTGTAATATGGAACGTGGCCTTCACCAGGTTCCATATTACGTAGGTGGGTTCCATGAATGAAGTCACCATTGGACTGAGAAGCAGAAGATCATGCCGGTACATGTCTACTGCTAATGTACCTGTAATAAATAAATAATTGCATACCCTATCCAGGATGTCCGTGTCAATCCTAACAATGGTGACGAGTGCGAATGAGTGGCAGTGAGGAGGAGCACCGGCTGATGACAGATGAATGCAGTGACCTGGGGAGGAGCCAGAGCTCAGATTCCATCCAGGCCATGTCTATAGTGTGGGGGAACACAGTTTCCCATTCAGAGCCTCAATTGAGGCCATGTCTGTAGGCCGTAGTAAAGTAGACCACCGAGAGTAGCGAGAGCACCAGTGTCCTACTTCACCTATTTGAAGGAAGGCCTTAGCAGACAGAAGCCATTGGTGCTAGGCGACACATGGGAAGGAGGGGCACAGCAGGTGTACTCAGCGTTGAGTGGCATACAAATAAATGTACAGGAGGACCTCCACGGAGAAGGGCCAAAGCGGAGCTGCGTTGATAGGCAATCCATGGAAGCAGATGCATGCAGCCAATTCCAGGAGAGGTACCCACATGGAAACTTTTAAGAGACTGCAGCAGTGTTGCTAGGCGATGCGTGCAAACAGATACATTCAGCCAATTCTGGCAGAGATATTCAGGTGGACATTAGGACGCAGAAGTAGCTGAAGCTAGTGGAATAGTTCAACTGGATTACGAGACTGGACCAACGCGGCTAAATGATGCATGTAACCAGATACATGCAGCCAATTCCAGCAGATACACTTAGGTTTATATTACGACAGAAAAGAGGCTGAAGCTGTTGGAATAGCTCCGCTCGATTACTGTGCATCAGTGAGTTAGCAGTTAATTGATCTATATAGAGGGTTAAAAAGGAAACCAAAGAAAAAAGTATTTGATTTTCTCTTGCTGGGCACAAGTTCATATAGTGGAATGGGGAGTCTGGGTATAACTCCACTGCAATATATTTAGAGACTCCTGGGGAGCCCACTACAGAGTGGGATGAGTGGAAAGACTTGTTTGGATTTTATTTGCTAGCTATAGGGGGGATAACTTCTCAGATGAGCAGAAGGATACAACGCTGATGAATTGCTTGGCAAAGGAGGTAGTGGACATCATACAACAAGGTCCCCTTCCTTCAGAGGTAACGCTAAAGATGGGCCAGCAAGAGGGGATATTATGTATAATCGAAGCTATACAGAAAATGGAAGAACAATATGGTCACTGGACAAACATAGAATTTTAGAGGTACATGTTTTGTTTCATGCAAACAGATGCCGATGGAGAATGTGGATGTATACATAGCAAAATTTAAGAATATTGATAGTGTTGTGCCATTATTTGGGTGTAGAAGACTAGTACATCGGTGAGCAGTCTATGCTACACACTTCAGATTCAATTGTACAAGAGAAACTGTGGCAAGCCAAGAACCCCACCTTGACAGAGGCATTGGATATAGCAAGAAGCATAGAATTAATTAAGTAGTGTGCTCAATCTATATATATAAAATGCTTTGGTATGTTTCCGTACTCAGCTGAGGCAATGTATCAGTGTTAGGTTCTTCTCTGCTGTCCAAATGGCAAAGTTCACCCACTTCAACAACAACTATAGTTTCAACATACAGATGCTGTTCATCAGTGTTAGGATGACCTATGTTGTCCAAATGACAAAGTGCACCCAGTTGAACAACAGCTACAATTTCAACTAACAAACCGAAACGCTGCTCGACATATTCCTCCCCATGAGCTAAAACTGAAAGTAGGTGCTGGAAGTATGCTACTACACAATCTTATGCCATCACAGGGACTCTGCAATGGAAAAAGGTTGACAATTACGCTTCTACAAAGACACATCATAGAGGCACATGTGATTGATGGAACTTAGATACTGTTCTTATACTGCGCATACCTCTGATTCCATCTGATAAGTTTAGCCTTTTCAGTGACCATAAATAAGTCACAAGGACCTATGCCCCCTTCTTAGAAGCAATCAGTGGTAATTCTGATGTTTAGGAAGGGGGACAGAAGTGACCCTATGAATTACCGACCAATATTGACCTTCAAGATATGCTCGAATGGCGTATACACCGCAGGGAACAGCTAGTATGTACAAATGAAGGAAGCAACGAAGGAGAAGTTCATGGAAGTTAAGGCTGCACAGCAAGTTGAGGATGAACAGTGGTGGCAGTGGTACAAAATAAGATGCAGTCCCCACATACATGTGGAAGTGCATGGGGGAGAATTGAGAGGTGCTTGTTTTAGATGTGGATTGATAGGAAATATGGCATCAGATCCCGAATGTCCAGTGGTGAAAGGGATATGCTGCAAGCGCAACAAGAAGAGACATTTTGCAAAGATCTGTCATGAAAGTGAGCGAGGAAGAAGTTACATTGGTTCCGTAAAGCTGCTGTGAATGCGGTGAACTAAGAAGAGGGAAGAGACTTTTCAAGAGTAGTCGTACAAATCCAGGGAGTCAGCTCAACGGAGGTGGAAGAAGAAGGGGAGGAAGGACCATATAGGTCACCACTGACAAGTGTTAAAGTGGATGAGAATAAAGTTCAGATTTTAGTGGATTTGGGATCAGCACACATATTGGTATCCCAAAGTGTGTAAGAGTCAATACTGCAAAGGAGCTGTAGTATTTAAAAAATAATGACATTGGGCCTCATTCCAAGTCATGCCGGTAAGTATCGGAATTTTCCGGCATGGCGTAAAGTCCGACACCGTGCTGGTTGTAGGTCGAAAATTACAACCCATTCCCAGCTCTCGGACACACGCTTTCCGCCATGCCGGAAAAGGACCGCGTGGCCTGCCGCAAAACCCCTACCGGCATGCAGCAACACGTAAAGTACAACACCACCCTGTAAGCATTAGCGTCAGTGTATAACGGTGACCGTAAATTACGGTGACCGTAAATTACGGTAACTGAAAAAAAAGGAACCGGAAATTACGACATCGCACAGGAACGGAAAGGGGAGCGGCGGCCATCTTTAAAAACACAATCAATTGCGATCCGCAGCTGCCAGCAGCCCTGTGAGGAAAACAAAGTTGGGAACCAGACCAGGAACCGCAGGACATGCCGAAAGCACCAAAAAAGGCGGCGGATCGCATCCGCAAGCAGAGATTCTGCCCCGATGAACTCCAGGCCATGGTAGACCACCTGGCAGAGCATGCTGATGCAGTCTTCAGTGGCGACATGCGGAGGGAATTAACCCTCCGCAAGAAGACCATCTGGGCGGAACTGGCACAGAGGGTGAGCGCTGTTGGCAACACCCCCCGCAACTCCCGGGACTGCCGCAAGCGGTGGGACGACCTGCGGGTGCGGGTGCGGGGCCTCCTATCCAGAAACCGCAGCCAGGCCCTGCAGACGGGAGGTGGGCCAAGCACCGCAGGACAAGTCGAGCCCTGGGAGGAGACCGGTGCGGAGCTCATTGGCACGGAATCCATTGAGGGCGTGGGGACCATCGAGTGCGGGGGAACGACTTCTGGAGAGGGAGGTGAGTGTCGACAGTGTACACTGCCAATGTCCATTGCATGATGTAAACTGACCCAGGGGCCATCGAAGGCACCCTCTCGTGTTGCCCTCCCAAATCCAACAAATGCTGAGGCAAGTGCCGCCTAATGCTGGGCCAAGTGCGAGTACATAACGCACATCAACCATAGTGCATTGACTTGCACAGGCCATCATGCACACTGTCCAGCGTGCTAGGCATAGTAGCAGCCAAAATGTACATGAACAGGGCACAATGAATCACTCCCAGACATGTGTATATGTCATCACCATGCACATTTACCACTGCTATAGCTACCCCCCCAAACAGAACAAACCGTAAATGACCGAAATGTCCATGCAACCATGTATGCAAATAGGACATTGCAAATACACTAATGTTGTCCCTCTCTCCTACCCCCACAGGCACAGACCATGACAGCACAGAGCCCCAAGGAAGCCGCCCAAGCACCTCCGCGGGTACTGGCAGGGCCAGGCTGAAGCCAGCAGCCAAAAAAAACACCCCCCAGCCTACGGAAAGGCCACTTGAAGCTGGCAGACCAGCAACGCACACAGCATCGGCGGCAGAAACTGTGCAAACCCCTAGCTCGGCACAGTCGAGCGTCTCAGGGGAGGCTGCTGCTACCACACCGGATGAGTGGGAGCCCAGCCCGCCACCCATCCAGGGGCCCATGTCGGAGGAGGACCAGGACAGCATGCATATGCCGGAGCCATGCCCATGACCCTTGCGTTATGCAGTGACTCCGGGGGTGCACAATCACCTGTGCACAGTGTTGAACTTGACCCGCAGGGGTATGACGTTGTTCCCCCAAGTCCACCCATACCACCCCCTGCAGGGCATGCTAGTGCCAGTGGATCCTCAGATGGTCTCCCTTCCCATGACCAGCACCGAGTGCCCCAGTTGAGCGATCTCATTGAGAACTATATTGAGGACAATCGCCAGGCTAGGGCTGAACTACATGAGGAACTAAATCAAATGCGGCAGTCCCTCACTGACTGCACCACCAGATTGTGCGACTCCCTGACGGACAACACGACCCGGCTATGCCATGTCCTGAATCGCATAGCAAATGCCCTTGAGGCAGGCCAAAACAATACCGAGGAGGGCACATCCGTGGCAAGTGAGGCCAGGCAATGTAGCCCGGAGAGACGCACTCGGCGTTCCTTGCTTCACCAGGATTTGCCTCCTCCAGACAAGGGGGGCAAGAGACATTAGCCATTCGCCATTCCTGCCACATGTGGGCCCCACACCCTACATGGGACGACTGCACTGGAGTTGGGGGGGAGGGGGGAGGTGGGTGATGGTTTGTTCTGGAGTTGGGGGGAGGTGGGTGATGGTTTGTTCTGGATTTGGGGGGAGGGGGGAGGTGGGTGATGGTTTGTTCTGGAGTTGGGGGGGAGGAGGGAGGGGTCATGGACAGTTGGACAGTTGCTGATGGAAGCACTATTTTGTTTTCCTTTTTTTTATCACAATACACAATTGGCATTGCAAAGTTCAACCGTTGTGGACATTCATCATTGCACATTTGTTCATTGACTACTGCCAGTGCATGGTGTACAAGTATGCACAAATCGGTTGCCCTGTGTGCCCATGTCATGACACCCTCTACTGACTTGTGTCCTGGAGATCTTGTCCACTGTAAGTACAGAGCATTACATGGCCCTCAAGTGCACAGCCTCAATGGACATTTGTTGGCACTTCACCCTCCGCCTTCACCGCATCATCCTGTGGTTGTAGCAGTACCATGTCAGGGGTGATAGCCGCTCACGTAGGGATGCACTTTTTGTCCATCTGCACATATGGTATGGGCCCATTTGACACCAAATATCATTGGAGGGGTCAGCCACCAGTCCTGGTTCGCCGGCACATATGTGCATCACGCAAGCCTGGTGACTGCTTCATCTACACGCATGCACGTGTATGGCCATAGTCTGGTTGCCCCATGGCCCTGTTCAGGGGGTTCATGACAGGGGTCATGTTGCTTGCTGTAAAGGGACAGCCAACAACAGCTGCATGTGTCGCCAAATGAGGTGGGTGTGTGGACTGTCATGGTGGAGGACAGTACTCGGATGTAATGGCAGGGTTTCAATGATGGCCATCTGGACATGTCCATGGATTTATTGGGCATGGTCAGGGACACAAATATGTGTACGATGAAATGTAATGCAGTGGGGTGTTTTTTGTCTACATGATGGTCCGTGAACGATGGTGTGGACATCTTGAGGTACATGTTCCTTTGTTGCATGCTGCTGTCCTGACGTCGGATCATTGTGGTGCTGTGTACTGTGTTCATTCTTATTTTGGTGTGATGGTTGTAGTCTGTGGAGCATGGTATTCATCCTGCTCTGATCCATTCTATGGTGATTCCCAACACTCCTATAGGGGTGCCATGCCGGTGACGTGTTATCGTACCCCTGCTGCCCTCCGTGAATTCCACTCCCAGGGATGGGTCTCCAATGTGGTGCAAGGCTGGGGGTTGCCACATTGTGCAGTGTGTCCTCCGATATGCGCTTACGGTTGTGGTGTCCGCCAATGAGTGGTGCTGATATAGTGTGCTTAGCCCTTGTCAGTTGGTGGAGATGTAGTGTGATGTGAGTGCCTTGTTCTGGCAAAGTGGGAATCTGTTCACATGTGCCTTTGCACTGGTTCTGTGGCAGGTTTGTTGTCGGGGTGAACACCGTACAATGGCTTCATCGTTTCAACGCAGTTGGTTCATGCAGGCACCAACCCCGTGGCACCAGTGCACTTGCATGACACAGTCAGACGACTCAACAGCCAGCCAGACAGGTCATCCTGCATGTTGGGCCATGTTGCGCGGTGGCGTGGTGATCAGCTGGCCCTTTGAGTCATATGTAGTTGTTTGGTGTCTGGCCCACCCATGTGTGCGGTTCTTGGTAGCGTTGCATTCCATCTGCACGTAGGGGGAGTGGTATTGTTTGCAGTTGCTGTCCGCAACGTGCATGCCAAGCTGGTCCACATACGACCTATGGGTGCTGTCAGGGGCACCATTGTCATTTGGCATGCCTCCATTTGCATTAGGTCCAGCTTTACTGTTGTGTTTCTCATGGGTGGTCCATGTAGGGGATTGGTGGACCCTTGTGTGCTTGGGGAGGTGTAACGGCACTTGTATATGTGGCCGCATAATGGACGGTTGTGGCATGCCACTGTGTGCTGGTGGGTGTCTTTGGCATGGGTGTGCGGCACAGGCAACACCATCACTTGTGCCTTGAGGAGGCCTTAATTTACGTGTGCTCCTTACTTGGAATCAGCTCCGGTTTACGCCATGCCGTTAATTTCGCCATGGTGGGGCGCGCGCGGGACCCAAGACCGTAAATTACGGCATTGTAATTTACGGTGCCGAAATTTACGGTCTGTGGGGTCAGAATGGCATGGAGCGGTAAACCATGCCGATAAATCATTACCGGCATGGTTTGGACCTTACCTCCATGCTCGGAATGACCCCCATTGATCTTTCTACATATAGGGGGGTGCTGATCCATATACTAGGGTCTGGATGGTTTTTGGGTTGTTTTCTTGATATGCTTAACCATTCGCCAATGATGCTTTTTTGTATTTGTTGTTTATTTCTTGTTATGAAACCAATAAACATATATTTTTTTTAAAAAATGGATGGTGCAATAACGGAGTGTGGGATCGGAGTATAAAAGGAAAGGTATATGATGCCAAAAAGGGGACAATTTGTTCGGGTGGAGGCATCAGGAGCATTTAAAAATTGACCTTAAACCTGGGCAGATGAAACAAGTGTAGCTTGTGGTTTCAGGGAGTGACTGTAGAAAGGAAATAGCAGATATGTTTCCAGAGGTATTTAGAGACAGCATATGTATGCTGAACAGTGTCAGTCACAAAATCATACTGAAATGGGGGACCGTTCCACTGGTACACAAGGTGAGACAGATTTCTTTGAGTGAGAGTGGAGCAGTGGAGTAGGAGTTGAAAGATTGTGTAGAGGGGCATCATTGAGGCCGTTGAGGTAAGTAATGGTTGTTGTCCATTGTTATGACTCAAAAAATGTGCGTGGCAAGATACGTGTATGTTTAGATTTGCACAATGTTGGACACCATGGGTAAGGTAACTTTTTTTTTTTTTTACTATTGATTAATCATCCTCATACCACCAAGTGGATCTGCATCTGGAATCAAGACATGTTACGTAATTTGTAACGCCAATGGGTGCATAGCAGTATAGGCCTATGCAGTTTGGCTTGGCTTCGGTGAGTGCGGTTTTCCAGAAGGTTATGGAAAACGTGTTTAAGGGGACCAAGGGCATACATTGCTTTTCAAGATGAAATCCTGGTGTGTGCCTGAGAATAGGAGGAACATGACAAGTTGTTAGTGCAGGGTCTGGAAACTTTGCAAGTTGCAGGTTTGACAATGAAGGAGAAGTGCCATTTCAAGGTAAATTAAATCACATACCCAGGGCATGTGGTAACTGGAGAATGTTCTAGACCCAAACCTGAGGTGGGGAAGGCAATAAGGGAAGTGAGTAGTCCTGAAGAAAAGGAGCAGCTTAGGTCATTTTTAGGACTCGTGGAGTTCTATGCTAAGTTTGTTCTGAATTTACCAGAGAAGATGGCAGACTAGAGAGAGGTATTGAACAGGAAGGAGTAAGGATTTTGAGTGGTCAGACCTGATGGAAGAATCATTTAAATGTATTACAGAATATGTAATGAAAGCTCCCACCTTACAAAGACTTGAGATGGGCACTAAGATAGTTTTGACAGTTGATGCGATTTTGAGGGATTTAAGCATAGTACAAAGCCAACGCCAATGGAGAGAGAGGTGCCAATTGCATTTGCATCAAAAGGGCTCAATGAATGTGAGAAAAGCTAATTGAGAATGAGGAATGAACATTTTGCTGGGCAGCAAGGTATTTTAGATTGTATGTCGGGGTATACCTTGTGGTAAGGTGTGATCACAAACCACTGGTGAAGTTGTTTTCTACCCATGGATCAGGCATGGCAACTCCCTGCATTGTGAGGGGTGGTTTTGCAATACCAAGGAGTGTAATTTCAAAGGAGAAGATGTAAAAGGAAACTACAATTTGATAACAGATTGTCGAGATTACTTTCTTTGGGAAGTGGTAAGGAGGAGGTAGTGGAAGAGATGGATACGTGGGTTGCAAGCATTCCGGAGTTGGTAGGAGTGATTGTGCAAGAGGAAGAGTGGCAAGAAAGTTATGGAGCAAGATGAAAAACTAAATTGTGAGATAGGGTACATGCAGAGAGGGCAGCCTTGGAAACCCAATTGTGATGTAACGTATAGGAAAGATGACCTAGCACCACGTTAATGGGGTTCAGCGAGGAGGTGAAAATTATTCCTCCTCTTACGGTAAGGAAGAGAATTGTGTTGAACACACACAGGGGACATTTGGGCCGTAGTTTAATGAAACACGACTACGAGAGAAATACTGGTGGCCAGGAATGGATGACATGGTGGAGAGGGCAGTGAATAATTTCCATGTTTGTGAGGAGAGTGACAAACCTGAGAAGGTGGAGCATGTAGCACTTAAACCTGTGGAAGTACCTCTGGATGTATGGGAAAAAGTGTGGATTGAAGTGATGGGTCCTATAGAAAATATGGATCAAGAATGTCGATATCTGACAGTGATTGTAGACTATACAACGAGGGGTTTGAAATCAAATTTGCTAGCTGGGTGACTACAAGAACACGAGTTGTGATAGATGTTTTGCTTGAAGTGTGTGTCAGGGAGGGATTCTCTAAGTACAGTGTAAGCAACATTGGGGTGCAATTTGTGTTCACAGAGATGAAGCGATTTTTGGATGCACATGAAATAAGGAATGTAGGACCTCATTGTGCCAACCCCAGGGTCACAGTCTAGAAGTGAGAATAAACAGGTTGATCAGAGAAAATGTACAGCTGACCTTGGTGACAAGGTTACTGTGCAACCTAGTGTGGGGGGAAATGATCGCATCAGGTGTTTTAGGTGCCTCCAAGAAACCTTGAGTACTTCTTTCGGTTCTCTCCTTCCTGACTTCATTCTTGATCCTAGGAACATGGCCCGCTCAAGCACCCCTTGAACAATCTCATCCTCTTTATGGATATGGAAGGATCTTTTAACAATACTTTAACATCCCCTCTAAAGTGGGGGTCTATGACCCCAGCTAGCACATCAATTCCAAACCTCCATGATACTCCAGATTTGGGAGCCAATCTAATATATGTTTCAGGGAGTGGAATTATAATCAAGTCAGTGGGTATCAGTCATCTTTCACCAGGGGGAATAATCTCACCACTACTACTACAAAACTCAAACCAAATACAGCCCTTTGTGGTCACTGAGGGGTCTGATGCTCTGGCACTTAAGCTTTCAAATCTGAGGGTTCCCCAACGTGTATTGGTTGAGCCGCATCCCACTCCGGACAACCTTTGTGAAGACATCATGAGACAAGACACAGACAACAGATTTACTTTTCTTAAAAAATTAATTTATTTATCTTAAATGTCAGGATGGAGTAAGGCCTAACTTGCCCTAAGCTAAGGCGGGATTTCAGTACCTAAAGAAACTAAGGCAAGTCTGTGTCATTAATTTCAACTCAAAGGTCTGTGTCTAAAACCAATACTTGCCCTCACGACTAAAGACATTCAATGTGTAGGGATGTAAGAAGAAAAAGAAACAGTGTTCAAAATAAAGTTTAGAGCCTCTTCAAGTGCTGGCTTATTCTTAGCTTCACTGTTCCCACGTTCAAAGTAGTTCCAAATGGTTTTGGGGTTCCCTTCCCCAAGTTTAACACAGTTCCAAGTAGCCTCCGGTTTACATTCCCCAGGTTCAACACAGTTCCAAGAAGCCTCAGGGTTCCCTTCCCCAAGTTCAACACAGTTCAAAAGATATTGCAGAGTTCCCTTCCCCAAGTTCAACACACTTTGCAAAATCTCGGGGTTCCCTTCCCCATGAGGGCAGGTCCTTTACCAGAACTGCAATCAGTTTAAGTCTCTTGACTTTCATCAAATTGTTCAAGCAGATGACCTCTTTCAATTGAGCACTTAATATGCAACCCAGCCTTTGTACCTTGGGTTTCCCTGGTTCTTTCTCAGGCAAGTTCTACTCGGTCTAGGTGCAGTTGTCGGACCATAAAGTCCACCCATTACTGGTTACACAACCGATAACCCTTGGCACTTTGTGATGCTCTTGGTTTTCCTTGGCCAACAAATGTTTTTCTCCTGGTCCTGTGTCAGTAACCAGCATTTGCTATTATTTTCTCTTTGGCTGTCTTTTGGCTTTGGCACACCTTGTATTCAATTCATTCTGTGGTGTTCATCTTTTTCCACCACCTTGCATTCACATTGCCATTTAATGTTCATCAACTTGCTTTTCACACTTGCTTTCCACTCAATTCATAAGTGCTCATTACAGGCTTTCACTTTGTTAAAAAATTCTTCTTAACAGATTAATATCATGTTCATAAATGCACATCATTCGCTTTCCACTTGTGCTGTGTTTTCACATCATACCTGACTGCTCCACCATCCCAGGCCCTCTGCTCTTCATTTGCCGGCCACTTTTCCTCATAAACCCTGAACATCCTGTCATCTGCTCTCCCCTGCCCCTCCCCTCGATCCCATCTCCCACCTCCCTTGCCCACCACTGCCCATACTCTCCTTTTTCTCTTCCATTGCACCAGATGAGATCTCTAGAGTAGTCCGCTCTATAAAAGTCTCCCCTGAACAGGCGCTTCCCTGCTCCTCCAGAACCATTAAGAACAACATTGCCTCTCTCGTTCCAACCTTGGCTGACCTTTGCAACCACTCATTTGCCACTGGATCCTTGCCTCAACCCTGAAGCACACTCTTGTGCATCCACTCCTTAAAAATCCGTCTACTGACCCTTCTTGTCTGGTTAACCATAGCCCTATCTCTATCACACCTTTTTTGGGCAGAAACATGGAGAAGTTGTTCGTTCCCCAACTGCCTCCATGACCACCAGCCCGGTTTTAGGGCTGCCAGGTGCATGGAAACTGCTCTCCTGAACACGAGTTCAGACCTACTTTCCAAACTGGACTTTAATACTCCCTCTGTTCTGATCCTCCTCGATCTCTCTTCTGCTTTTGACAATGTCTGCCACTCCATTCTCATAAACTGTCTCCATGAAACCCTTGGCATCAAGGACTGGGCACTGGTGTGGATATTCTCCTTTCTTTGAAACAGACCTTCCCAAGTACAAATGAGCCCTTTTCTCTCCACCACCTCACTCTTTACCTGCTGCACCCTTCAGGGCTCTATTATGTCCCCTTAGCTCTTTAACATCTACCTGTCCAGCTGATTTCCACTTTCTCCCCTCATTTCCAGTGTTACGCAAATGACACACAGCTGCCTTCCTATATATCCTCCTCCTCCTCCCTCATACCTGACTGCCTGACTCCTATTCAGGCATGGTGCTCTGCCAAAAATCTCTGCCTTAATGGCAGTAAGACAGAGAACTTTCTCATTGTGACGCCTGCTCCCTGCTCCCCACCCACTCTCTGGCCAGACTTCCTTCCTCACCCTCTTGTGTAGCAAAAAAACCTTGGGATCATCTTTGACACCTCTGTCTATTTCTCTCCACACATCATGCACCTTGCCAAGAAGTCCAATTTCCAGTTTCACCTCCTCAGGGGCATTCTACCTTTCCTCACCTTTCCTCAACGTCTCCAGAAACCCCGGTTCTCTCTATGTGTGACTACTGCAACAGTCTCTTCCTCAACCTGCCTCTTACCTCCCTTCACCCCCTTCAACTAAACCAGAGTAGGACAGCAAGACTTATCCTTGGCCTCAAGCCCAGGGACGACATCTCTCCAGTCCTAAAATCTCTCATCTCTCCACTGGCTCCCAGTGAGCGCATCATCCACAAGGATGTCTGGGACCTGGGACCTCTTTACATCCAGCTCTCCCTCCCTACGTTTCTCCTGGCCAGATTTCTTTGGTCTTCTGGTTCCAACTATCTGCAGGTTAAACACTTCTCCAACCAGAGAGTGGGAGCTAGATCCCTTTTCTCAGCTGGCTCCTCCTTCTGGAACGGTGTCCCTCCCACCTCAGACTTGAGCCAGATCTTCTTTAATTCCAGAAGCTTCTCAAGACTTTCCCTTTCTCCTCTTCCTTCCCTCTTACCCTCCCTTGCTAACTCTCCATCTGCCACTGTGACTGGGCCCTGGTCCCTTCAGAGTCATACAGGGACTAGACTACCCCATACCAGTCCCCCCAGTATCCATTGCCAGCATTTGCCATTGGGTTTCCCTTCCCAGACTAACCCACATTGGTCCTCCCTGTCCCCCACACTTGCTGCCTTGGCCCGCCTAGCACTTGCCCGCCCCCACCCTTGGGATTAACCCACTCCTTCACTTATCCCCTTCCTCCTACCCCCTGCACTTACCACCTTACCACCTTGTCATGCACATGTATGGTAGGATTGTCACAAGGCCAATATAACCGTCTTTGACTTCCATGCCCCCACCCATCTTGTCCTGTGGCACCTGGAAACACTTGTGTATAGGTGCCATACAAATGTCCAATAAAAAGTACTTTGCAGATGATTTGATATCCAATATTCTGCTATTTGGTTTCCAAACCCCACTCTTCGAAGTTTCAATTCGATCAGTAATTGCAAATGTCCAATTGCCGCCCCTGGAGAGGTGCAGTTCCAGTATTCCCTCTCTCACACTCACCAGTGATCGGCTGCTCCTCCAGGCATCCTCACTGTATTCTCTGGCTTCCACTCGCTTCCTTGATTCGAGTCAGGAGCACCAGCGGCTTGCCACCTGTGAACCTTACTGCAGTGGCCCACAGCAATACAGAGCCTTCTGTGTTCCCCAGCTCCAACACGGACCATACTGCAAAGAAGACTGCACGGTCTCTGTTCTTCTCACGGCCCGGTTGATGAGTCTCTCTCACCCTTTGGCAACACACAGCGTCCTCTCTGCCAGCTCCTCTGCAGCCTGCTCCTCACCTCGTAGCTGTGTCCTTCTAACCAGGCAGGCTCTCTCTTCCTCTCACACAGTCTCTCATTTTATGCATGGATGTCCTTTGCACCTATTAATGTGACATGCAGGATCCTTTAAATGGTTTTCCTCTCTAGTCCTCTTCCTTGTCCCAGTACCAAAGTGGGGAAACTGATTAGAAGTGTACATTACTCATTGTTGCCTCTTCCTCATCCCAGTCCTAAAGACATATCATTCTGAGACAATTAGTGTGTAGGCAAGGGATGAAGACTGAATATACCATACAAAGGTTGGGGGAAAGTAGGACTTGTTCTCAACAGGGAAAGGGGGTACCTTATCGCACCTAAAAACAACCTCTGGCCACTTCCCAAGGTCCCTCCACCCAGGTGATTCTCCATCGCATTTCCACCCCCAGTGTCAGAATCCAAGAGCGATGGCCTTTCCCTGATTACCTGAGAGGAAGATACAAGGGGAGTAGATGGGAGGATGCCCTCAGGTTCCTCACAGTGCATGGATACACCTCACCCTGATACCTGGTATACAGTTTTTGTAATGATGAGGAGAAGGAACATGAAATCAGATGCTAGTCCCCCATTGATGGGAGGCAGAAGAGAGACTAATTTGAATAATTGAGTGGGTACGAAGGTAGAATCAAGGAGAGTAGTGCAGAGTGGAACGCATTACATAGTGTTGGAAGATGGTCAGAGTTGGAACAAGTGAAGCGTGGCCAAGTACGATGGGCACACATGAGAGGAGGGTGAAATAGATGATGCAGATTTGTATGTGGGTTACAGGCAGAGAAGAAATTAGAGAGAGTGTGGAAATGCTGAAAGGAGTGATCGGTACAATGGAGATAGACACGTTGGAGAGGATACAAGTGGAAATACTGATGTATGCAGCAATCAGTGCAGTAGGCAGGCCAGAACCTTTCCAAAAATGTGGGAAGACTATGAAATGGAATAGGTGGCATAGATCACAAGTTAAGATTGAAAACTAGGTGATTACAAGGGCATGCAGGATAAGTGTATTTTAGGTTCAATGCTGCTTTATTTTTAAGAAATGTTTAGATATCATGTGTTATTAGATCTGCACTTGTGTGATTAGAGCTCCATGTGATTTTACCAGTTGATTACATTATGGTTCATCAGTAATAATAGAGTTTAATGCTAAAATAGTAATAGGAATTATTCTGAAATAAACATTGTCATATTCTGTACATATCTTATTAGTTGTGCTATTCATGTCATCTGACAAGTTTATTGAAGAGTGTAAAGGTCATATGTTGTAATATGGAACGTGAACTTGTAATAAATAAATAACTGCATGCCCTCTCTATAGTGTCCATGTCAATCTTAACATCCAGCCTTATTATTATTATTTTTTTAATTCAGGCATATATGACATCCAAGAGCTTCTCAAACATTTGTGTTGGTTCGATCTTTTGCTATTCTATCGTATGCGGCTTCCTATATTGTCATTGGATTACCATTGTATGGCCTTTAAGTGCTACTATTTCCTTCTCATAAAAATTGACTCTATTAGTTAAGCTGTACATTTCAACCAGAGCTTTGCCTAACTCTAATTAGAGACCAATCAAATTGGAAAGCAGTTCTCCAGTCAACAGGTCTAGTTGTTGTCTGATTGCTTCTCAAGTACACATTTTCGACAATGTTTGTACCATACCTAGACTTTTCATACCCCTTTACCCTTCACCTCTCTAATATAGGATTATTTTTTTATTTTTTAATTTATTGTTAGGACTCTACATGGTTTGCAAAATGGAAAACCTTTAGTCCTGTGTTTCCACTGAATTTAAAACCAAATAGCTTTTCGGCAAAACACCACATTAAAAAAAGATAACACAAAAATCACAGGCAAGCTTAATATACTCGGTATACCTGTATTGGTGGCCGATGTCAGTTCTATTTAGTCCTCTCCTACTTGTTCACCTGCCATTTTGTCTTCCAGTGATAATTTGTCAATTGTCTCGAAAATGACCATTAGAAATCCCACTCGTGCCAGATTTATTTTAAGCTTTTCTCCTTCAATCAGAGTTTGCCACCAGTCTACTTCATCCCATGTTTGGAATTTCATTGCAAGTTCTCCAAAATGGATTTCCCTTTCTTTTCTCAGTCATGGGCACAATAAAGTCAAATGTTTCAAGGATTCCATTGACTCCTTATGTTGACACAATCTACACCTTAGGACTCTGTGATTTTTCACCCTTCTCCGGAGTATTTCCCCTGTTGGTAATATGTTCAGGCAAAATCAAATGTATATTGACCTCAGATACCAATTTGGGAAAAACCTTAAATATTTTGGATGTTCAATTTTCGAGGCCCGGACCAGAAATCCTCTTGATTTTTGTACTTCCTTACATCTTCCTGTGTCTCTATCCAATCTCTTGTGTATAATTTTCTGTTAGTTTTGCCCAGATTGGAGAGTAGTCTGTCTCGTTTAGATCCTCCAGGATACTTTGACAAATATATTGCCAAGTTTGATCAGAATGCTCTTCCATCGCCTTCTTAAGGAAAGCAAATCCTCCCGTTGGAGTCTCTTCTACACATTTGCTGTAGAACAGGATGACTTTCCACTCTACTATCGCTTTTAAAGAGATCAAGGCCAGCTCTCTTCTTATTATTTGCACCGGTTGTGATTTGGGCAGTCAGAGCACTGTCCGCCAAAACAGCCCCTCTAACTTGGGCCATAGTTCTGATGGTACAAGCAATTATGTTTCTGCTCGATAAGATAGAATTGGAACAACTTTCATCCTGTCGAGGGTTAGCAATGGTGTATGGGTGAATCTACAGTGTCTTTGCATTAGAATCTTTCCTTGAGACACCAGATTAATTACCTTTCTCTTCATCAACTCGATTCTTGGGACTTCGCTTTTGCTATTGTTCACACAGACTCCCAGATTATTGAGTTCACCTCCAGTTTTCTTTCCCTTTTAGGAACCACCCGTGCTGGCATTTCCTTTGTCTGTTTGTTACACTCATTCTTAGAATTCTTGATGTGTCAGTGTTTATTGTTAGATTGTTTGTATCTACGTTCTTCTGGAGGGTGTCTCACTGATGCTGTAGACCAATTGGAGGCTGGTCCATCATAAAGATGTCGCCTGCATAGAGCATAGAGCAGCCGCCCTATTGATGTTCCTGCCACTTTGGGTGGGAACAAGCAAATATTTTGGAACACTACCTCTACGTCAGAGATAAAGAGATAAAAAATGTTCTGGCACCAAAGGACAACCTTGTTCCAAGCCCGTCTTAATATGTATATGATCTGATAACCGGCCTGTTTTATCCAACTGTACCCTAATGACCGTGTCTGTGTAGAGATCTTTGATGTTTTCCAGGATCTCTTGTGGGAACTTCCAACCATAATTGTGATCTCCTTACAGTGTCAAATGCTTTTGACAAATCGATAAAGGCGACAAAGGTGTTCTGAGCTTTATCTTTCGCCGCTTTTGCTTTTAGTAGGTTGATCAGGAAAATGTTCAGTGGAGTCCCTCTTTCTTTCATGAATCCTGATTGCCACTGATCTCTATGTGCTGATGATGTATTCCATTTGGTTAGGGCTTTCAACAAGATTGCTGCAAAAACCTTTCCACCCAAATCCAAAAGGGCTATAGGTCGATAGTTGTCTGGGTTTGTCCTTAGCCCTTTTTTAAATATCTGCACTACCACTGCCTACTTCCATGAATTTGGGATTTTTTCCACCTCTAATATGTATGTGAAGAGATGATGGAAAAATAAGGCCCATTCTGATGCATTGCTCTTTAATATTTCGTTAGTAAGCCCGTCCAGGCCTGGGGCTCTTACATTTTTTTGCTGCTTTATAATATTCTCAATTGTGTCTATTTCAATGTCCAGTTCTGTTTTCTCATTACCCTTAGAGGTATTTGCTACATAGGGCTGTCATTTTTTTCCTGCATCTGCTCGTAAAATTCACACCACGTCGAGGCATAATAGGATTTGACAGCATAGTATCTTGTGGGGCGTCCATTTGGTTTATGATGTTCCAGATTTCTGTAATATTTTTTGTTTGAATTTTTTGCAACATAGGGCCTCATTACGAGGTAGGCGGTAGCCATGGTGCTACCCCCTTATCGCATTCCGGGTCCGGGTTGTCGAAATAGGGACTTACCGGGTCATTCCAACCTCGGAGGACCCGGTAAATCCCCATTCCGAGAACCATTCCCCATTCCCATTCGAGCCCCCATATGGCTCAATGGGAATGGAGCTAATAACGGGCCCGCTCCTTGGTCCCTTAGTGGCTCCGGCTAAGGGTTTACCGGCACCAGTCTCCTTACCGGTGCCCGTTAACCCTTACCGCCCACCTCGTAATGAGGCCCATAGTCTCTGAATCTTGATTCAACATTGTTTTCTTGTGTAGATGAAGCCAGTTCCGGTATTCTTGTTTCAATTTGTGGATCTCGTTAGACTGGCCTGGCAGAGGGTTCTTTGTTAACTTGTTGATATTTTTCTTTAGTGTTCTCCCTATTTTCTTTGCAATCATTGTGTCGTAGACATGCTGATGAGACATTGTCGGTTTGTTTCCTCCTGTTTTATGGACAGTTCTGAAATGTTTAGCAACAAAACATAATCTATGGTATGTTTCCCCTCTTGGCCTTTTAGGTATGTTATTAGCTCCTTTATATTTGCGTTAAGCGTCGGGATTTAATCAGATTGAATGCTTAATTTATTTCTTCCTGGATTTGCACCCAGCGTCGCCCCATATGTGAGGCCCCCATTATTGCAAATGCATTTACACTTTCATTTCAGCAAATTATGGTCACTGGCAGATGTGTTTATTACTTCGAGGGTTTGAATTATGTCTGAGAAATTAGACGAGGTACAAATGTAATCCAGGATTTCCACCCAGTGTACCCCTCTCCAAGTTGGCACACCTGGGATGTCACCTGGTGTTTTTCCATTCAATACCACGCAATTTCTTGATTTTATCATTTTGCTCCACTGTATGCCCCGCTTTTGATATAAGATTATACAAAATAGGGACTTTTCAAGGGACCACTACTGCCAACCAAGGGTACAGTGGAGTTTATTGTGACCTGAGGTTAGGAGGAACCTTCCCACATTGTACACTAGTGAATTCACAATCGGTATAGTATATAGTTTTCAATAATTATATTATATAAGCTAACTGTTCTGTTTTGTTATAGACATTACCACAGTCAGTGAAAGCTACTGGAACAAACCGGTTTGCTAAGGAGACATTTTCAGTAGCTGTTTAATCCAGCTCGCTTGGCTCTGCTGTTTAATCCGGTGTTACTGCGTCAGAGCAAGTAACACAATTAATCCTGTTAGCAGTCTGTGCCAAAGAATGAACACATTATATAAAGAAAAAATGTCCTCATGAAAAAAACGATTTATTTTGCAGTTATGATAACATTTTAAACTTTTTAGCATCTTTGCCCAGAAGCAATTACTGACATTTATTAGGCAGACAAAAAGAGCACAATAGAATTATTAATACATTTCAGGCACACATACTATAAATCAACTGAACATTTAACACATTGAATTGTAACTTTTAATTCATCAATCAAACATTAATCACTCCTTTCCTCTCACTCTCTGGCCGGCTTCCCTTGGCCCTACCCCTACCCCCACCTGCGAGGCTAAGAACCTCAGGGTCATCTTTGAATCAACCCTTTCCTTCTCCGCCCACATCTCTAAGGTCTCTAAAAAGTCAAACTTCTTCCTGCACCTCTTCACAAGTACTCTGCCTTTCCCCTCCTTCTGCCAGAAACTAATGTTATCCTAAGCTCTGGTTCTCACTAGGTTGGACTATTGTAACAGCCTCTTTATAAATCTACCTGCCTGTACTCTCCGCCCTCTGCAACTAATCTGGAATGGGACTGCGAGAATTGTCCTTGGCCTCAATCCCTGGGATTGTATCTCTCCAGCTCTGAAATCTCTCCATTGGCTCCCAGTGGATCCAAGGATTAAATTCAAAACCCTTGGCATTGTCCACACGGCTTTCTGGGACCTGGGTCCAAAATACCTTTGGCTATCCCTCTGCAAATACCTCCCCTCTCGAGCTCTTCGCTCCTCTACCTCTAACTCCCTCAGGGTCAGTTGTTTTTCAAAGAAACAAGCTGCGGGTAGATCTTTGTCTTCGGCAAGGGTCTCCCTCTGGAACAGCCTCCCTGCCACTCTAAAACTTGAGGAGAACCATCTCTGGTTCTGGAAGCACCTCAAGACCTTCCTCTTTTCTTCTGCCTTTGCTCCCCCTCTCCCCTGATGATTGTTCTCTCTTGGCACCATGCACCTGGCCACCCTTTGTCCTCTGTGCCCAGGTACCTGCTCACCCTGCCACCCTCCTGCACTGCCTCCGGGCCATCCCATGCACTGGGGTCTGTATCTTTACCCATACAGCCCCCCCTTTTTCTTCCTGCACTTATCAGACATACCATGTCTGCTGCCTTAGACCTAGCACCTACAAATTGCTGGCTGCACTACCACTGTCTGTTGCCTTTATTATTTATTTATTTATTTATTAATTATTATTTATCTGTTTCTCCTCTGCTTCGCACTTTCCACTTCTCCCCAATCCATGCACTTTTCCCCTCCCCCTCTCCCGTGCACTTGCACATTCTCAATGTCACTGGGCCTAGTAAAATCGCTGTTTTGTTCTCTCCTGTTCCCTTCCCTTGCCTTGTCGCGCTCTGAAACACTTGTGTACGAGCGCGATAGAAATAAAATATCAATATCAATATCTACTCCCACACAGACACACATCACCCTGCTACAGCATACTGCGTGTGTGCCCACCTTTCTTCCACTGGCACCACATCACAGCAGTGCAGAGCCCCATCTCCACCCACACATACCCACTGTTGCACACAAAGTCAATATGTGCCCCCTCGTCCCAGCCGACCCCTGAGCACAAATGCACCTCTGTCCCTGAAACTGGCACAGGCAGCAAGCCCATGCTTGCCCCATCCATACCACACCTCTCCCCACACCAACATCCAACCAAATAACCTTACACCACAACAGTATCCCCAGCGCATTATTCTACCATGTACAAACATCACACATCCTACAGCTGAGTGTGCATACCACAAGCATGTGTACACCATGCCATCTACCACACCATGTTGCCAACACAGCACAGCCACGACCAACATAATGCATGCATCTGTGCTTCATTAATCCACACTGCTCAATGACAACAGGCCTTTCTGACTCCATCAGGCACATCATCTGACAATGAAGTGGCCCATGCAAGCACCTCAAGGGGCACCAGCCGCTATCATCGCAAGACACCACTGACTGCCACCACCACCTGGGACACCTCAGCCTCCACAGGCACAATTGCCATAGTCACCACAGCTGCAGACATACTGCCAGCACCAACCATCACAGTGATCTCAGCTGTGTACATGCCACCTGCACCAACCATCACAGTGACCACGGCTGCGGATATTCCATCAGCACCAACCATCACAGTGACCACAGCTAAGGACATCCTGCCACCACCAACTATCATAGTGACCACAGCTGCGGACATTCCGCCAGCACACCAACTGCCACAGTGCCCACAGCTGCAACCATCCCACCAGCCCCAGCTGCTGTAGTACCACCACCATCAGCAAAGCAGCCAAATGCACGTGGCCATCAATCAAGAGCGAAAGACATAGCTGACAATGCTGAAGATGACACAGGGGAGACCAGTGCCACAGCAGCTATGAGCCTGCAGTATTCAACCCGATAGACCCAATGATCCCACAATGCCCGCTCTTCCCCAGTGTCAGGGAAATGGACGGTGGACTCTGCCGCATTGAGGAACGGCAGAATGCCTTAACTGCCCTAGTGCAGCAGCACCTCCAAGAGGCACAGTTGATTTGGGAGAATGTACAGGTCAGTGGCTGGTGCAATGCACATGCCTTTGGATGTGCCACAACTGCCATCATTCTGATGGCCAGGAGGATACACGAGGGCCATAATATCATGTCCTCCATTGCTGAGACCATGGCAATGTGCCTTCAGGCGTTCTTTGAGAGACAGCCCAATGAGCAGGCCCACACACTATACACAAGCTTCACGCCCACAAGTTCTGTGCCCAGCCAGCCAAGGTGCTTTGCAATGCACCTGTCATCCTCTCCACACAGTCGCACGCTAGATTGCAAGTGGGGATGCAAATAGGCCCACAACAAACATGTGCCCTGGATGTGTCTTCTGCAAGGACTACATGGACAACATGACACAAGTTGTTGAGAGATAGTTGGTGGAGGCGTTGTGGGGAGGGATAGTTGGGGAGGAGGAGTGGGGAGGGATTGTTGGGGAGAGGCTGTGGGATGGGATAGCTGGGGAGGAGGAGTGGGGGGGATACTTTGGGTGGTAGGTGTAGTTCCATATTTGTTTTGCATTTAACTAATTACATTACACTTGGTGTTGCATAGAAATCATGACTGGACATTACTTTTTAGTGTCAGTGAGTGTTTAATTTCATGTACAGTGCTGAGTGTGTTAGCTGTGCTAGGCCATGTACTTGTGTGATGTGCTCCGAAGTAGTAGTTTATCAGGGCATTGCGTGCCTCAAGGCCATCCATTTGCACTTTGAAAGTATTTAAAATGCATTGTGAAAGTATTTAAATTGCAGTGTGAAAGTATTTAAACTGCATTGTGGGTCCTAGGCCTTTCTCCCACTATACAGGACTCTCAGACCTAGGTGTGTTTTTCTCCGGTATTTAAACCACATTGTGAAAGTAGTGCTGTCTTTGGTTTTGCCTTCTTAGCAAAGCGTTCATCTACCAAACTGTTCTACTACTTTCTGACCTCTTGTCGTTTTGTTTAATTGTCTATTATTGTCTCTTCTTTGCCTGTCTTGTCTGCTCGCGCCCCTCCCTGTGTCCTTCCCAAGTGTTCTCCCTGCCCCCAGGCCCGTTCCTCTTTTCTCCTCTCCCTAACTACTCTATGATGCTCTCTCTCTCTCTCCTATCTTTTCTAGCTGCTTCTCTATCGACTATCCTGATCTCCTCAATAAATCTGGTAGGAAGACATTTGAAAAGGACATCCTGGTCTCCAACCCAGGCCTCCCTATTGCTGACACCTATACCAGTGCTTCCTCCAGGCAAACCCTCACCAACATCCTCTTTGTTGTCCCTCGTCAAACATATGGACTCTTTATATGATCTCAGTGCTTTCTCCTTTCTTTTCTTCTCCCATTAATTGAGTTTTGAATATGATATAATTTGTGTTACTCCCATCAATTACGGGTAGGAAATTGGTTTTGAATGCATAACGGCCGCGAGAGGCCATTTTTAAGCCACATTGGAAAATAAAATCTGTAAATTGTGTAACATGCAATTTTGGTGCTCTCTTATGTACATATCAAATGATATGGTCCGTTAAATTGTGTGTTGTATACACTACCAGCAAGTGTCAGAAAGGTGGGGTAACCTATGTCCCTGTGTTTTTCTGTTTTGCGAGTTGAAACAGTGGCAACGTGCCCACAAGGAAGAATCGGCAAGATAGGTGTCTCAGTTGAGTGACCTGTAATGGGTGGACCTCGTGGTCTGACAACTGCCCCTAGACCAAGGACACCTACCTATGGAAAAGACATTCAAAGTAATGGTGTAGAAGCTTGTGTTTGAAAGTAAATTTGGTGTAAACTGAAAGTAGGGACCTGTACTTTATGAAATTGGTGAAAGGTAACCAAACTATAAGTGCTGGAAAGAATTATCAAGAAATGTGTTGTAGAAAATGTGAAAGACTTGAAAGCTTGGGGAAAGGAACGCCTTTACATTGTGAACTGCCTTGAACTTTGGGGAAGGGAAATCCTTTACAAACCAAGAGCTGGAAGATGCTCTGAACATTTATTTTAACACTTTTCATTTTGACGCTGACATCCCTAATCATTGGGCCTCATTATGCGGTAGGTGGTAAGGGATTACCGGCACCGGTAAGGGCACTGGTGCTGGTAATCCCGTACCACCCTATTCCAAGGTCCCTTAGCGGGTCCCTTCCTCAATGCCTGGTTTTACCAGGCGTTAAGGACGGGACCCTTTAAGGGACTTCAGAGCTAATAACGGGCCTGATAATAGCGGGCCCGTTATTAGCTCCATCCCCATTCCCATTGAGCCCTATGGGGGCTCAATGGGAATGGGGAATGGTTCCCGGAATGGGGACTTACCAGGTCCTTCAAGGTCGGAATGACCCGGTAAGTCCCTATTCCGGGAACACGGACCCGGAATGCGGTAAGGGGGTAGCCATGGTGCTAATAGCGCCATGGCTACCTCCTACCGCGTAATGAGGCCCATTGTGTACAAATAGATGTGAGGGCCAAGTATAGGTTTTGGGCACAGATAGACTTTTGCTTCAGACTTCTGACACAGACTGTCCTTATTTCAAAAACTTGGGGTCACCCTGAGTTACCTGGGGGCAACCAGACGTGGACCCCTGCTCACTGTGCTCAGAGAGACAAAGCTTCACCTCACTGATGAGGCCCAACAAGCCTGAAACACGTGTATGGGGTTGCTTTTGGTACTCTTGTTCAGAGAGGAATTGCCGTAGCATTTTGGTGCTGGACTGCCCATGTGGGCGGGACAAAGACTGATATGCAAATGGATATTTCCCATCTGTGAAAGGTACAGTGAGCAAAAAGCGTGGCTGCAAACTCTCATCTCAGGACAGGTTATCATGCCATGTTCTTTCTGGAGAGGAGCGCCTGCTACCTTTTTTGACAGACTGTCCTTAGTTTATTTAATAGGGAAATCCCACCTTAGCATAGGGCAAGATAGGCCTTTTTCCAACCCTTTTTCTGTTAATAAATGTTTCTAAGTTAAACTTGAAATTCAGTTGCTTGTGTCGACTTCATTATGCTTTCACAAATGGTGCCAGATGCTCTCAACTCATTTAATTTAGGGAATCCATATACTAAGGATAACAGAAGACCCTTATGCTTCTTGTAGTTAAACATCCCACAGGAAAGTAAACTATTATGAAAGTCCGAGCCCAGGAAATACTCTCAAAGATTAAAACTGTAATTGCCATTGAGTGTGAGATTGCCATGAAGTGTCAGGATTTACTGTATGACTCACAAATTCTTCTTGAAACAATTGCTCTTTCTACCTACTAATTAAACAGGGCGACAGAATTCTCATCAACATTCGAAAATCACAAGGGTTAATTCAGCCAGGAGCATTACATTTGTTTGAACATAGGAAGGAATTATCCCCTTTATCTTCGCCTTCATCTTCCAAAGTGTTAGTCGGAGTTACAAGGGAGAAAAAGGGCGTGAATCCACCCGACCTAACCAAGATTGACTCAAGCCTGTCGACCAAAGAGGACTCATAGTTCTTTTCCCTCTACGTTTCTGATGAAACAATGTGCAAAGATACTTTTCCTCAGGACATCATGGCCATGGTAGAAATTGTGGTGGCCCAATTGGCGGTACATCAAATACAAGTTAAGGATCGGTTTCAGACGGGACTGGAATGGGTGATTGCCTCCATAGAAAGGCCTAATATACCGCAGTGGGTTATTAAACCATACAAAGAGGGAGATGACTTAAGTAACATGTTCTTAAATTTTGAAAGACTACCCACCCGGTTCCGGTGGATGAATGATTTGAAAATCTGTTATCTAGGTCCTTTACTGAAGGGGGGAGTTACAAACTTCCTTTCAGTTATTAAATCTCCCAGGAATGGCTACCTTCACTGAAATCAAGGAAGGTCTCATACAAAGAGTGGGCCAGACTAGCTGTTTTTTATCGGCAGAGACTTAGAAGCATTAAGTTAAACCCTAGGGAAACACCATTAGAATTGGGAGAGTGAGTTAAGAACACAATGGCCTCATTCTGACCCTGCCGGTCTCGAAGCAAGGGTGCCGGTAAGCTTATCGGCACTGTTGTTTCCGGACCAGCATATTACAGTTCTGCCTGCCAGAGCCACCATGCCTGACAGGTCTGACCCTGCCGGGCACAGCGGCCACGGTAGGCAGACCCATCACGGAAGCACTGGCACTGTTAACAACAGTGCCAGTGCTTCCACGTCCCCATTCCCATAGAGTGCTATGGGACTCTATGGGAATAGGGAACAACATTTTGCCAGCAACTGACTTTCTGGGTCGCCGGGGTTGTAATCTCCCGGTGGCACCGGGATGTCAGGCACCAGTAAATATTTACAGGTCCAGTAGCAACCCACCAGTAGCACTGGCACGGTTACCGCCGGACCCGTAATGAGCCTCACTGTTTTTATGGTGAGGGATAAAATCTTTACCTGACGTATTGGAAGCTTTGAACATGGAGCAATGTATTCATACCATACTCCCCCTTCCTTCAAAGGGTTGTTTTACAATTTAACAAACCACAATTGGCTTTGGATATGGAAACTGCCCAAAACTTTGCAGATGCCAACACACATTTTCATCTGTTACACCTAACTGAAGGGAACATGGAAAATAGATGGCCCTTCGCCATTACCTCCAACCAAGTGAAATAATCGGTGTCACTAATAGTTCCGAGGAGCTTAATAGTGGGCAAAAGGAGAATATGGAAAGAAAACAAGAAAATAGACTGCGGGAAGAAATACGGAGAGCGGAAAGTAGTCCTATTTAAACCAATGATTCCGGTATATTTTTCCTGCGAGATTCCAGGCATATAGCAAAGAATTGCCCAAAAAACAAAAAAGGAATTACCCAAGGAAATTGGGTGCATGTTAGGGGAAGAATGGGAAAACCAATGGCCCTATGACACTACAAAAATGCAAAGTAATTATTTTTGTGGGATACCGACTGAGTCCACTCACAAAACTGCCCTGGTGAATGACATCCCAATACAATCCTTGGTAGATTCTGTCAGGAAGCAGACGGCAGTACGAGCCAATTTGATTCCCACTGAGAAGTTTCAAAATGCCCCTTTAGTAAGAATCCACTGTGCCCACAGTGATCAATAAATCTACCCCAAGGTTGCCATTCCCATCCATGTGCAAGGACTAACTACTTTTTTCCCCTCAGCCATTATTCCAGGTCAACCTGGAGAAACAATCATTGGTACAGACTTCCCTAGTTTTCCATCATTGATACAAGAAGTCTGTCCACGTTTCCCAAAATTCTCTCCTTTTTCAAACTGGCAAGAAAAAACATTTGTACCCGAAAGTTCTATTTGGGATTGCTCTTCTAACCAGGTGGGTTCTCAACCACCCACACCCGAAACTCAATCAGCATTTGTCCCGTATGCGGGGAGGCCACATTCTTAGGGGAAGGGTATGTGAGAAATTTGAGGGTGTCCGCATTTCTTTCTCCTTTATGTCCTCCGTCCAGGTGGGCAGGGAAAGGCCGCCGCCATTGTATCCTGACCCTGGGGGTGGATATGCGAGCGCAGACTACCTGGGTAGAGGAGACTTGGGCAGAGGAGATGAGGCACTCTTGGGTGAGACTAGGTATCCCTCAGTTCCCTTTCACCATAAGTCCAATGTCCCCCAAGCATTTACAGTCTATTGCCAATCTGTTCTGTACTTTTCCCTTTAATCATGCCCTAAGAACACCATTTGGGTACAGGGACAAGGCAGAGACCAACCAGATAAATGCATCCTCTTTTTATTGACACTCACAATTTCCGAGTCAGCAAGGAGTGTTCTGGCCCTTTTTGGACCAATCAACCTGGCATGAAGTTTAAAAGCAAAAACAAAGACGTGATGGCTGGAAGGTTTAGAATTATTCTTAACCACTGGCATTGCTCTGGGCAACCCTCCAGACCATCGTTCTTCGCTTGGCAAGCCATTACAGAAGGGGAAAGACCATATGCAAATCAGGCTTGGTCCGAACCATAAAAGGGGCAGTCCAGCCCTAACTGCTAGGTCACATCCCTTCTGCACAAGACCACAAGCATCCCCAAACATGTTTTGGCCTTGTTGGGCCTCATCAGTGAGGAGTAGCTTGGATCTCTAGGCCCAGGAGGCACGGGACCCACGTCTGGGCATACCCGTCCCACTCGGGGTGACAAAGCAAAAACAAAGACGTGATGGCTGGAAGGTTTAGAATTATTCCTAACCACTGGCATTGCTCTGGGCAACCCTCCAGACTATCGTTCTTCGCTTGGCAAGCCATTACAGAAGGGGAAAGACCATATACAAATCAGGCTTGGTCCCACCCCTAAAAAGGGCAGTCCAGCCCAAACTGCTAGGTCACATCCCTTCTGCACGAGACCACACCCATCCCCAAACATGTTTCGGCCTTGTTGGGCCTCAAGAGTGAGGAGTAGCTTGGGTCTTTAGGCCCAGCAGGCACGGGACCCACGTATGGGCATACCCGTCCCACTTGGGGTGACAAAGCAAAAACAAAGACGTGATGGCTGGAAGGTTTAGAATTAATCTTAACCACTGGCATTGCTCTGGGCAACCCTCCAGACCATCGTTCTTCGCCTGCCAAGCCATTACAGAAGGGGAAAGACCATATGCAAATCAGGCTTGGTCCCACCCCTAAAAGGGGTGTAGTAGCTTGGGTCTAGGCCGCAAGAAAGGTGAAAATGGAGTCAGCTGTGGAAGCAGGTCCATGGACTGCTGGCGAAACGCAGACCTCTCCTGGAAGACGGTGTGGGAGACAGAGAGCTCGAGAGCCCTAGAACAATGCACAGTGTATGCAGCAGGAAGTGAGAATGAAAGAAGCTGGAGGCCGGCGGCGAACTGCGGAACGGGAACTAGCATGACCAGGCAAAGCTTCAGAGTGAGGCCCTGGCAACAAGAGACGCATTGGTGGCAGGAGCGAAGCCACAGAGAGCCGCTGTGGAGACAGAATGATGCGCCGCACGAGAGAGCCCATGGAGGCTTGAGACCTCGCTCGAACACCGTAGGCACCGACCAGTGAGTCAGCCCAGGAAGGAGGACAACAGGCTGGCAGACACATTTTACACTTAGGCAACTTTAATGAATGCCAAACCAAAGGAAAACAAACCTTTTTGAATATAAAACTGAATGAAAACAAGAAATCAGTGACTTTTGAATACCGAATTTAATGAAAGCAAGAATGCAAACATTTTTGAATAACGATCCAAATGAAAAACAAGTACTGTTAAATACTAAGCTGAATGAAAGAAGTTTTAACGAATTGTACATTTTAAAGGAACTGTGTAATTTGAGAAAACAAGTATTGGCAAGAGCAAAATGGATATATAGGAAAGTACAACAAGTGAATAGTGGCAAAGCAAGCAAATGGTAAAGCATCATGAGGATGTGAAATCAGACTAAAACAAGCAGCACTCTAGAGTTGAAACAGTGGCAACATGCCTACAAGGAAGAAGAGGCAAGGCAGGTGTCTCGGTTGCGTGACCTCTAATGGGTGAATGTGTGGTCTGACAACTGCACCTAGACCAAGGACACCTACCTATGGAAAAGCCACTCAAAGTATCCCTAAAGAAGCTTGAATATAAAGGACATTTGGTGTTAACTTAAATTAAGGAACTGTACATTATGAGCTTGGTGAAAGGTAACCAAACCAGAAGTGCTGGAAAGTATTCTCAAGAACTATGTCCTAGAAAAGTTGAAAGACTTGAAAGCTTAGGGAATGGGGAACGGTAATCATTTACAAAACAAGAGCTGGAAGGAGCTCTGACCTTTTATTTGAACACTTTTTATTTTAACACTGACATCGCTACACAATGTATAGGCAAGTATAGGTTTTGGTCACAGGCCCTCATTCCAAGATTGGAGGTAGCCATGGCGCTATTTGCGCCATGACTGCCTCCAATACCGGGTCCGGCACCGGTCTGTTTGAATGGGGACTTACCGGGACATTCCGACCTGTGCGGACCCGGTAAGTCCCCTTTCAACCAACCATTCCCATTCCCATTTGAGCTCCCATAGGGCTCAATGGGAATGGGGAAGGCGCTAATAACGGGCCCGTGAATAGCAGGCCCGTTACTAGCGCCATGGTCCCTTAGCGGGACACGTAAAGGACGTGTTGTCAGACCACACATCCTTTACGGTTCCAGCTAAGGGACCTCGGAATTGGGCAGTAAGGAATTACCAGCACCATTCTCCTTACAGGTGCCCAGTATCCCTTACCGCCCAACTCATAATGACCCCCACAGACTTTTGCTTTGGACTTCCTGACACAGACTTTCCTTAGTTTATTTAGTTAGGGAAATCCCACCTTAGCATAGGTCAAGATAGGCCTTTTTACAACCCATTTTCAGTTATTAAAAGTTTCTAAGTTAAACTTGAAATTCAATTGTCTGTGTTTACTTCATGATGCCTTCACAGTATGCAAACACAATCTTGTCCACATACTCCTCCCAATTTCTCCTTCCCTTTACAGCCATCCAGACACTCTGCATAAGTGTCCAATTATTCCGCTCAACTACCTCATTGGTGGCGGGGTGATAGAGGGATGCCTTATGCTGCACCACTCCTATTCCCGCTGGGAAGTCTCCCACGATCTTTAAGGTGAACTGAACCCAATTGTCTGTAAGAGGCTTGCTGGAGGAACCCTCCCTTTGAAATATGTGGTCGAAAAATTGCTCAACTGTCCTCGAGTCAGCCTCCTGTACTACTTTAATCTCTACCCATTTCAAATACAGAGCCACAAACACAATTATATATTCTTTCATCCCTCTGTTTGACTCAATGTGTCCTAGAATGGCCTTTGAAACAATATCTCCTCAAGGCAATGCCGGGAAATGTAATGGCTTCAGGGACTGCACAAAAGTGCTAAAAGCCGTATCCGAGGCAGAGCAAGTACTGCACACCTTTATCATCTCCTCTAATTCCCTATCCAGTCCCAGACCCCAGTAGTTTGCTCTTAGGCAACCCTTCATCTTTGTCATTGCAAGATGCCCCTCATGGGCAGAATCCAACAACCTCCGTCTGACACCAACTGGGGGAACAATGTGTCCTGACCTCAACACATGTCCGCCCTCAACTCTCAGTTCATCTCGGATCTTGTGAAACACACCAAGACCATTTTCACTAGTCTACTGTGACCACCTAGTAGCAACCTTCTCTCTGACCCTGCATAATTCTGTATCATCCATACTGGCTACTTTGCAGTACCATTCAGATATAGTGTCATCACAGTCAACAAATACATCATGAAAGGAATCTTCCTCCACCTCATCTAACTCAGCCACACCACCGTCACTACGAGAAAGGACATCTGCAATAATGTTCTCCCTTGTTGGGAAAAACTCCACTTCAAAATCATGACCTTGGAGAAAGGTGACCCACATCACAATTCTTCATGATGCACCATCCAATCCCTGAAGATTACAACCAATGGCTTATGATCACAATGAATCTTAAAGTTCCTGCCCCACAAAAATGCCTTGAATTTCTTAACCGCCAAACAATGCAGAGAGCCGCTTTTTCTTTGAGTGAATATCTTTGTTCTGCATCTTTGAGTACCCTAGATTCAAAGGCAATAACCCTTGTGATGCCATTTTCTTTTTGTAGCAACACTGCACTGAGCCCAAAACCAGTAGTGCCTGTCATAACATATGTTTCTTTTGTAGTATCAAAGATGCCCAGTATGGGTGCTTTCAAAACAGCCTCCTTGATACCAATGAACAGGCTGGGGTCTATTTAAATACCACTTCTCTCTTATAAAGGACCCTTATATGCTTCCAACAGTCAGCAACATTTCTTTAACATTTTGAGCAGTACTCGACTATGCCCAACAAGGACATGACCCCTTGTTTGTCCTTGGGAACCTCCTGATCCACACTGGTAGCTAAATGAGGATAGGCCCCGATATGTGGATCGATTTACTGATAATGGAAATCAACCTAGGGGCCAGTACCCACAATCTGAGAGACAGGACATGAGGCAAAACGTGAACTACAATCCACGTCAATACAATGATTCCCCACCAGGGGACTATAATCAAAGGATGGGTGCAACCCGCTCCCCTCCACAAATGAATCAAGAGTTCAGAAACCATCCCAACCGACATCAATCACCTGAGAGGTATCAGAATAGATCCAATCAGGGGGAAAACAACCAATATCGACCTAGGCCACAGAAAGAGGATCCTAGAGAGATGGAAAGGTTACAGTGCCTTGAGGCCCAAGTGAAAATGTTAGCTGAGCAAATAGGAAAGCTCTGTACAGTGCAAAAACAACCTTCCAAAGAGGGGGCTGATGGCCATAGCAATGACCGGGGGGCTTCCGAAAAGTGACTAAGTACTCATGATAACTGCAGTGCCAAAATGTCAGATTGCTCTGATATAATTTTACATAACGACTCTGAGATGCCTAATGGATTAAATGTGAAAGTGCCAGTAAATGAACTTGTGACAGCAAGTGCAAATACTTCTAAAAAAAGAGGTACGGTTTAACCTAGAGCTAAATAAAACAGTAAAGATTTGTACAAATGAAAAAGAAACATTAGGAATTCCAAAAGAACAAAGGGACAGATTTAAGAAAAATGACTCATGCATGGGGAATACCAGTGAACAGGGAGTAAGTGGGGATACTATAGCTCCTTCCCTGGGCAAGCAAAACAATGACCAAACACAGACAGAAAAAGGAAATACTCAAAAGGAGGGTACAAGTCAATCACCTGAAGAATTCTTTGAGCCACATATTTTTGAAGAGGCTGAAAGGGCTGGTATCACACTAAATGATCACAAATGCACAGAATTAAAAAATGACAAATTGCTGAATGATGTTGTTACACATGTTCAGTTGGAAGGTTGTAACGTGGTCTCTGATGTTACCCAGATGGATGGGCGAACAGTGGCCACACTCCAAAAAACCTCTGATCATGGAGAAATAAATAAAGTCTCTCGCGCAGAAATGGGTAAAAAGGAGGGAAAAATGTCTTTCCATTTACCAATGTGTTTAGCCAAAAGTGAAAAAGACCTGAGAAAGGTGAGCCCTGAAATCAGTAAGAATTCACATTTCTTATGTGTATTAGAGGAAGTTGAGGACAGATATTATGCACCCATCACTGTAGAAGAAAAATGCCACACCTTTGCTATGATTGACACTGGTGCACAGGCCACAATTATGTCCAAGGAGCTGGTAAAGAGTATCAATGAAGGGAGACCCCCACAGAGTCAGATCACAGTGAAGGAAAATCAAGGCCCAGTGCATAACTTTAATGGGGAGGAGGTGCCCATCATAGGTGTAACTGAGGTTGACATAAAAATAGGAAAGCACAGAATGAAACAAGAGGTATTGATCACATCTATTTGTGAAATTCCATTTCTGATGGGGACAGATTGCCTGAAAAGATTGTCTCCTCTAGTAGATGGGGTGAATGGAGTGCTGTGGTCCTTAACAAAAAAACCATTGAGGCCTAAGAAACTAAAATCACAAAACAACACGGCGGCCACCTTTAAGGCCACTATAAGGGCGAGCTGCCTTGCTAGCCCTCAGCAGAATCCCTCCAGCGAGCGGGCAGGAGCCCCCACCGCTACTCCACCGGAGCGGGCAGGAGCCCCCACCGCTACTCCACCGGAGCGGGCAGGAGCCCCCACCGCTACTCCACCGGAGCGGGCAGGAGCCCCCACCGCTACTCCACCGGAGCGGGTAGGAGCCCATACCCCTCCTGGGTCCCTTCTGCCACCATTACAGGGCCCCACTTGCAGGCCCACCACCTTCTTTGCCCTACTAAACCGCTCGCGCCGACATGATAAAAAACAAAATGTCGGGCGCGATGCGGGTTGAAAGCGAGGCTTAGCCTCGTTTTAGTTGCTAAGCAACGCGCACATACAATCAGGAACTTCCGCCGGCAGGCGGAACAGCCGGCGGCCACCTTTAAGGCCACTATAAGGCCAAGCTACCCTGTTAGCCCCTGTTCGCCGCTGGCAGGCGCAAGGCGCTCGCCCCCTTCGAACCCTGCCACAGAACCTGCCTCCCCCCAACAGTACCTTTGATCCAGGTCTCATAAAGCGCCGAATACCAGCTCTCATGCTCCCTCTGAAACTCACTTACAACCTCCTGATTATGCCGGCACCTATTTAGGATAAGAAACTCAATACCAGTACACATCCCCAACCATTTTTGCAGTCGTATCGCACTGTCAATGTATGGCTGTGTGACCTGAGCATACTCACCATTTCCAAACTGTATTGTGCCTTATGGTCGCTTTCAGACCACTTTTAAATTGTGTTGTGCCTTATGGTCGCTTTCAGACCACTTTTAAATTGTGTTGTGCCTTATGGTCGCTTTCAGACCACTTCTAAATTGTGTTGTGCCTTATGGTCGCTTTCAGACCACTTTTAAATTGTGTTGTGCCTTATGGTCGCTTTCAGACCACTTTTAAATTGTGTTGTGCCTTATGGTCGCTTTCAGACCACTTCTAAATTGTGTTGTGCCTTATGGTCGCTTTCAGACCACTTTTAAATTGTGTTGTGCCTTATGGTCGCTTTCAGACCACTTTTAAATTGTGTTGTGCCTTATGGTCGCTTTCAGACCACTTTTAAATTGTGTTGTGCCTTATGGTCGCTTTCAGACCACTTCTAAATTGTGTTGTGCCTTATGGTCGCTTTCAGACCACTTTTAAATTGTGTTGTGCCTTATGGTCGCTTTCAGACCACTTTTAAATTGTGTTGTGCCTTATGGTCGCTTTCAGACCACTTTTAAATTGTGTTGTGCCTTATGGTCGCTTTCAGACTACTCTAAACTATGTGTGCCCCATGCCTTTGTCAATTTCCATGTGCCATGCCCCACTATATTGGCTTTTTTAGCCACGTTTAGCACTTCCCAAGCCTGAACCCTTGCTGTAGCATATCCGCCTTACAGATACTAACAGGATCTACCAACCTAGACTGATAGTACACTCGCACCCATCCCTTCCAATCTCACCAAATACAAGCATTACCTCCATCGCTCCCACATTATGCACACCACTACCGGCGTCTCACTCCCACGTGGGACCATAGCCTGGACTCTCCTAACCATCACCATCATAATGGCCCTCACCAACTCTACACCTTGCAACTTGCATGAGAGAAACCTGCGACTTAGAGCTAGGCTCTCACGACTTTATGACATCAAAAATAAGAGAACCAACACACCAGTATCCACACGCACCCCCACTACCATCAATCCTAACCTCCCAGGTCCTGTGACGATAAATCGTCCTCAACCACTTGACTACCCATACTACAAACAGAGGAGACACAACCACCCCAATCCCAGAACTGCCAAAGATAACAAGATAAATCCAACACTATCAGGAGCCCTCATTAATGCTAGGTCCATTATAGCACACAACACCGAAATAGCAGATATACTGTCTTCGGACAATGTAGATATCCTTGCCGTCACTGAAACCTGGCTTCATGAGGCAGCTGGCCCTGCCCTCTCGACTGCCATACCAGATAACTTCAATATCCTTAGAGTCGACCGTCCCAACACTAGAGGAGGTGGCCTAGCCATCATAACCAAAACACATCTAGCTGCCAGACTCACCCCACACCCAGCTCTCACATCATGCGAACTTCTTTCAGCTAAAATACCTATCTCAAATAACAGCACACTAACTATACTTCTTGTGTACAGACCACCAGGCCCACTAGGCAATTTTGAGGAAGACTTATCTAGCCTCCTCACCGACAGCATCAAAGACTCCACTCAGCTCCTACTACTAGGCGACTTTAACTTAGGCTTTAATGACGCTGAGGACAAACAAGCACAAGCAATCCAATCTACTCTAGCCAATCACGACATTACCCAAAATGTCCTAGCTCCTACACATATAAAAGGCCGCACGCTAGACTGGATAGCCAACCACAACTGCAACATCACCATCTCCAGTATCCTACCTCAAATATGGACTGACCATCATCTTATTTGCTTCACAGCCAACATTGAACCTCCCAAACCCAATAAGAATACAATAGCACCCCCCATGCCAACAAGAAGTAAAAAAGAAATCACAGCCGAAAAACTACTCCCACTCCTCCTACCAACTCTCATAGCTAGCCCTAATGATTCCAACCCCAGTGAATTAGTCGAATCATTTAACAACGCCATGACCAAAGCGCTAGACTTGATTGCCCCCACCAAACTCCACAAAAGTAAACGGGAATCTCACCTCAACTCTTGGTTTACCCCCCATCTCAAAGAAATGCGTATCCAAAAACGCAAACTCCAAGCTATCTGGAGGCATACCCCCTCTGCCGACAATAGAACCACACTTGCTAACTTTGCCAAAAAATACAAAAAGGAAATCATTCAAACGAAAAAAGACTCATTCAATCATAGAATCAGTAAAGCCAACTCTAACTCCAAAGAACTCTTCACTATTCTTCGTGAATTAGAAAACCCTATTGCCCCCATAGACAATATCCCCAAGGACAAATCCTGGTGCACCAGCATCCAAAATGCCCTTGCAAATAAAATCATAACCCTTCAATCTAAAATTGCTGAGAAAAAAGCCTCCTTGCACCCGCACGGTACCCACACTACCCCATTGAAGGAGTTACCTAGCACACCCCCCCAAAACAATGTTAAACCCTTCAGGTTCACCAACATCTCTATACTGGAAACGGAAAAGGTCATTCTGTCCCTTAAACCATCAAATTGCCAAGGCGACAATTGCCCTGCGCAAATCATTAAGGATGCAGCCAGAGATCTAGCACCCTTCATCTCGAAACTTATCAATGCCTCCTTTAACACGAGCACTGTACCTACCAACCTTAAAGGATCCTGGGTTCTCCCCCTCCTCAAAAAACAGACACTTGACCCAGCTATCCCCACTAACTATAGGCCTATTACTACGGTCCCATTCCTCCTTAAAATTATTGATAGAGTAGCCTACCTCCAAATCCAAAACCACTTGGAGACGCACCAACTGTTAGGTACACGGCAATCCGGCTTCAGACCACTGCACGGTACTGAAACAGCCCTCATTGACCTTAAGACACAAATTGACGAGTTGAAGGACAAAGGTAACATAGCTATGCTCCTCCTCCTTGACCTGTCAGCGGCCTTCGACCTGGTGGATCACGCAGTATTATGCAACCATCTAGCGTCTGCCGCTCGCTTCTCAAGTGAAGCTATAGCATGGGTACAATCCTTCCTAGCTAACCGTTCAATGAGAGTGTTCTCCCCTGTAGCAGCAGCGGACCCAATCCAGATCACTTGTGGTGTCCCACAAGGCTCCTGTGTCTCCCCGACTATGTACAATATCTTTACTAAGCCTCTCTTCGACAAACTTGACAAACTAGGGGTAACCTACACGAATTATGCAGACGATACGCAGATTCTCATACCTCTATCAGGCAACTTTGTCGAAGATACAGCTCTAGTAAACAAAATCTACCTCCTCATTCAGGCATGGATGGCCTCCCACGGCCTCTGCCTAAATGACGACAAAACTGAGATACTAATACTGGGTTCCGTCTCCAACCTAAAAAAACTGAGCCCCAACTATCGTAACTTTAACATAGATGGCAATACAATTAAGGTGGCTACCGAGGTAAAAACCTTGGGCTTCTACCTCGACTCCACTCTATCCCTCAAAAAACAAGTCAACTCCCTGGCATCCTCTACAGCGTACACCTGCAAACTAATCAGGACCTGCAGACCTTACCTCTCTAAAACTAACTGCATCATGCTTGCCAATGCGTTAGTCATGTCCAAACTAGACTACTGCAATGCCCTCTATGCAGGGGCCAACAAGTCCATCATAAATAAAATGCAAATCCTTCAAAACAACGCTCTTAGAGCTGCCCTTGACATACCCCGCAAAGCACATATCTCAAACGTTAGGAAAGACCACCACTGGCTCAAAATCAGCGACAGAGTCCTGCTCAAGACACTATCACTTACCCATAAAGGGCTCAACAACACTGCTCCCCCCTACATCTCAGCCAGACTAACGAGAAAATCATCTAGGCACCATACCAGGGCTACTAACCACTACCTACTCGAAACCCCTAGATTCAGACGCTCCAAAGCAGGCGGAGTAAGCTTCCCTGTCAAAGCTGCCCAGGCCTGGAACGCATTACCCACTGCACTAAGAGCCAACTTACCCTACTCCAATTTTAGACGCAAGGTAAAAAATTGGCTCTGGACAAACGACAACTAACTCCTGAGACACCCAATGTCCATAACACTGTTGTCCAAAATGACGTCTGTTCTCAGACCTGCACACTCTTTCAAAACTACAATATGCTAATTTTTCTTTTTCTTCTGCCACACGGCAAGTATTGATATGTCTTACTGTACTGTTATGTTGTTTCTCGCCTATACTCTGTATGTAACACAAGCTTAAGTAACCTTGTACCTGCTGCGCCCGGCTACCCCTGGGTTTTGTGCGCATTATCAAATAAACAATACAATACAATACAATACAACAATATAAATGAATGTCACACCGTTGCCAAAACAAATGATGCTGTGGAGGTATATCTCCAGAATAGCTGCATACCTAGTGTCAACGTTATATTAATGTGTCAAGACAAAATGAAGAGCGACAATGAAAAACTACCTGTACAAATATACTTGGACCCAAGGAAAAATTGGCAGACTGCCATAGATGAGCACACATTACGTTTTCATTTAAAAGAGAAAACATGCAAACAGAATATTGCTCCTAAAACAGATTCAGAAAAACACATTACCACTCTGGCAGAAATACACATGGAAGATGAGCAACCATGGGTTCATGTTGGTATAAATGACTATTTTAAAACAATAAAAGCCACTTTAGCGCTTGGACATGAAAGGAGTTTCATTAATGAGAAATTGTTGCAAAAAATAATGGAGAGGGAAGAAATCCCGAGATTTAGGATTAAAAACCAATATGTTTCTGGGTTGGACAGTCCAGACTTTGAAAACCGAATTGCAGGCAGATGCATGCTTAAAATTAGCATTGGGCAGAAAACAATTTACCATAATGTATGGATAGTGAGTGGAGCACAAAATGAATTTTACAGGGGCAATGACATCATGCACAGAATGTGTATGGTGTTAGATTTCCTTAAACAAAAAATATGGTCACGCCTAGGTGGTCCGGCACCTGAATTTGAAGACAAAAGAAGGGCTTATCATTGTGTACAACTGGATCCTTATGCAATCGAATTACAAATGAGGAAAGATACTATTATTCCTGCATTTACAAAACAGTTTGCAATAACACTGAAATGTAAAAATGGACAGCAGATGAAAGGCTCTGATGCATTTGTATGCCTGAATGAATCTATAAAACAGCAAGGCCTGTATTATGAATACATTCCATTGGTAGACATTGGTGAAGGATCTGTAAAAATGATGGTAAATAATAAAGGTTGTCAGGATATTCATTTAGAGGAAAACTCCCCATTAGGAATGGCCATACAAAAATCACATTATACGGCAGATTTAAATAACATGGTGATTGGAAATATTCCTGAAAAGTATGTAGATGCCAAGGGTGAGTTGCCAGAACACCTGGACTCTCAGCCCAAAGGAATATTTAAAATTCATTCTGTGTATCCTTATGATTCAAATGAGACAGTGTGCTGCCATCAAGAGGATTGCATAATATTTAATTTAAATGAAAATGAAACAGAAAATCAGCCCATTGAAGTGGAAGCTGATATGCCAAAATATTTAAAAGTGGCAGCTTTACAAAAAGACACAGCCACACAGTTAGAGGAAAGCGCCGAGATTCCCTTCCCAGAAGATTTTCCAGAATTTTCCAAAATGGTAGAAGAGCAGATCTCCTTAGCGGATGCGTGTGAAAGCAATGAGGATAGGGACAATCTGAGGGAGATATTTATGGAGTTTAAGGATGTATTTGCAAAAGATGCTTATGATTGTGGTTTAACTGATTTACATGTGGCCACACTACCAGAAGGGTGTAGCAGAAATCCAGTGTTTGTACGCCAGTATAGACTACCGCTGGCATGTTTAGAATCATTGGCAGAGATTATTAAAAGTTTGGAATCGCGGGGAATCATCAGGCACATTCATAGCACATCCAATACACCTATTTTAGGTGTGTTAAAGCCAAATGGTCAATGGCGGCTATGTGCAGACTTGAGAGAGTTAAATAAAAGAGTACCAGTATCTAGATGGCCACTGCCATTCATTGATCAGGGCCTAGCTCAGGTACATGGTTCAAATGTATTTACCACATTAGATCTCACCTCTGGATATTGGTGTGTGCCATTGGCAGAGGAGATACAACATTTATTTTCCTTTACATTTGACAGGACTCAATATGCCTGGCTTAGAGCTCCGTTCGGGTACATCAATAGTGGGAGTGAATTTGGCATATTTTTGAGAAAGGCCATGCCGGATGCAGCGGAAAGAGGAACAATAGTTTATGTGGACAATGTCCTGATAAAAAATGAAAGCCTGAAAAGCCATTTTGATGAAATAAGACATGACCTTGGCCAATTGCAGAAAGCAGGCGCCAAAGTATCTTTGCAAAAAGCACAATGGTGCAAGAAAAAAGTGAACTTTCTAGGGCATGAAGTGACTGAACATGGGCTAAATCCACAAAAGAAGAAAATAGAGGCCATACAAAGATTAAAAGATCCTAAAAATGTGAAAGGAGTAAAAAGTTTATTAGGGATGACAGGCTATAACAGAAAGTTCATTGAAAATTATGCAGAAATCACTCAACCATTGACTAAACTGCTTAAACTGAATACTCCCTGGAAATGAGAAAAAGAGCAGTCTGATGCAGTGGCTAAATTAAAGGAATGTCTTGTAAAGGCACCATGTTTAGCATACTCCATAAAGGACAGGGATTTCTTTATAGAAATAGGTTTTTTCTGAACATTGTATGTCAGCAGTGTTATCACAAAAACACGATTTGAATCACAAAACCATTGCATATGCAAGTAAGGCATTTTCCCAAGTTGAAATGAAATTTAATGAATGTGAAAAGGCCCTATTAACCACTGTGTGGGCGCTACAACATTTCCGCCCCATTGTTCAGGGAGAAAAGTTGATTATTGAAACAAATCATCAACCTTTGCAATTTTTAGAGAGTAAAAGAATTAGATCAGGTAATCTAGCGCAATCCAGAATCACTTCATGGACGCTTGCATTACAAGGTTTTCCCGTAGAAGTGAGATATGGACAAAATAAAAAGAACCCAATTGCTCAAGGGTTAGCTGACTTACATGACTGTGCAGCTGAACAAATACCAAATGAAATGGAAGTGGAAACTAGTTTGCAGGAATTTGAACAATCACCACACAAAGCTTTTGATGAAAAAACATGCAAGGATTTGCCAACTGTATATGTGGATGGTTGTGCTTTTCACATTGAAAATGACAGTAATAAACAATTAGTGGCAGGAATAGGAAATGTCTGGTTGAAATGTGAAGGCAACCCCAGTATAGGGATGAGGATTGGAGATAGGAGCAGTCAGGTGGCAGAATTGGCAGCCATTTATAAAGCAATTGCTACTGCAGTTGATAAAAAGTTCAGTGAAATTGTTCTGGTGACTGATTCTGACTATGCACGGAATAGCTTTGTGGAGTATTTGCCTGGTTGGAAAGCAAGAGGCATGGTTACATACAACAAAAAGCCACTTAAACATGGAAAAATGATACAAGCCATAGACAAATTGGTGTCAGAGAATAATTTAACAATATACTGGAGAAGAATTCGTGGGCATTTAAAAACACCAGGAGAGGATAAGGAGGGAAGTGATAAGGCAGACCACCTGGCTAAGATTGGGACTGTGATGGGAGAATTGCTACCTACTGATTATTTAATGGGTGAAATACAAATTGATGCAGTGACACGTTCTAAAGCACCAAAGGAGGTAGATCAACCAGTGGTGCAGTGGAGTCATGACACGCCAGACCAAGATTTGATTGAGGCACAAAAGAATGATCGAATTTTGGGAATCTATTATAATCATTTGATAGATCCTGAACAAAATTATTTAACAGAAAATGATTGTATGGGAAAAGAAGAGTTGAGGGAGCTATTAAAGAACAAAACACAAATTAGATTACAGGATGGACTCATGATTAGAGAGTCCATAACAGGACAAATACAGTGGGTAGTACCCCTTTCATTCAGAGGACTAATGCTACACCATGCACATGATGCCATAACTGCAGGCCATAGAGGTTCACAAAAAACATTAGAAATACTAAAAGATTATGCTTACTGGCCACATATGTCCCAAGATGTAGAATTATATACTAGAGGATGTCTAGTATGTGCCCAATTTAAACCTGCTTCACCAATGCATAGAGCACCATTGATGAAAAGAGGCCTAACTCTCCCATGGTCAGATTTGCAAATAGACTATGTAGGTCCTTTAAAAAGGTCGAGCAGGGGAAACCGTTATATTTTGAGTGTGGTATGTTTGATGTCGAAGTGGATTGAATGCATTCCTGCACCAGATTGTAGTGCGCAAACAGCAGCCACATTGCTGGTGAACCATGTGTTCTCAAGGTTTGGGTTGCCACAAAGAATTGAGTCAGACAGAGGAAGTCATTTCACAAGTACTCTAATGAGTAAGGTATGGCAAATACTAGGTGTGAAAAGGAAACTAGATATCGCATATCGGGCAGCGTCTTCAGGTACAGTTGAAAGAAGCAATAGGTCTGTTGTGGATATTTTAAAGAAATTTGTGGCAGAAGCAGGTTCCAGCTGGGATTTACTTTACCATTGGTTTTGATGGCAATCAGATCAACTCCTGCCAAAGCAACAGGTGTTAGCCCCCATGAGGTCTTGACAGGCAGGAAAATGGTGTTACCACAACACCTACTATACAGAACACATGAGCAGACACTTGTGAGTGCATCCACAGTTCATGAATATATTGATGAACTGAGGAGGCATTTGCAACATGCATTTGCTTTTGTGCAGAGAAATCTGGAAAGAGCTGCTGACAGTGCAAAGTCTTATTATGACAAAAAGACATCAGTAAAGGAATACAGTGTAGGGGATCAGGTGTACAAGTTTCATTTTCGAAAAAGTAAACAGAAAAATTCTAAATTTCTAGCAGCCTGGCAGGGGCCATTTCGAATTATAGATAAGGTCTCTCCTGTAGTTTATATAATTTTGAAAAATGAAGGTGAAACGGCAATAGAGCAGTTTGTCCATGTAAATCAAATCAAACCATGCCATCCCAGACATGAGATCAGGCAGCTTGAGCATGTAGAAACAGAGAAAGTCCCTTGAACACAAAAAGAGAAAATAAATGGGTACAATCAGGAGGCAGTGACAAAGAAGTTAAAAAGTTGATTGTTATAATGGCACATAAACACTGTAATATATATAAAAATATATAATATAAAATAAATAAATAAATATATATAATGGAAGCTCATGGTTGGTGTGCAGAGAGAAAATGTATTAAATATAGAATGCTGCTTTATATGTGCTTGTTTTCTTTTAAACTTGTGTTTAATTTCAGAAAAAAAAAACCAAATATTTTTACCAAGCATGTTTTATTTTTGGCAAAAGGGTGAAGTTAGTATTGTTCTATGTACTTAATTTGTTTATTTTCTATTTGATTTAGAAAATTAACATTATTTGGTCTGAGGTTCCGGGATCAGAGCCCACGGGAGACGATGGAGTCCTGGAGCCCATGTGGACGGATTCCGGGAAAGCCCCAAAGAGGGGTGAAGACCAAGGCTGCAAAGCGATCAGCATTGAAGATGATACCGATGATATGGTTAATGATGATGATATTTGGAGGGATCTTCAAGAATTCAGAAGCACAGGTTGTCATTGAACCTGGACCAGCATCTGGTATCGCGGTGGAAGAGGCACCAGGATTCATCATGAGTGATAGAAGGATGTTTTTCCAAAATATATACATACCATTGAATCCTGAGATTTTGGTTGAAAAACACTTGAACAATACCGGAATTAAGATTGAACAGACTAAAGAGTGGCTGGAAATAAGAAAAGAGGACACTAAGCAGTCAATAAGAGATATATTAATGCAATTGGAAAAAACATTCGTGAATTCAGCAGACATTAAGAAGAGGAGAGGAAAGAGAGGTGCGGTGATGCTCGCGATATCATTGGTAATGTCTATAGTTGGAGCCATAATAGGTACCACAATATCAACAGCCAATTCTATTTCGGTAGGAACACTGAGTACTAAAGCGCAACAACTGAGTATTGACCTAGAAATAATACAAAAAACATTAGATGGAATTAGAGGGGGACTGGATGAACAAGTAAGATTCATAAATGAAACTGCAATCATTCTAAATGAACAAGCGGATGTAATGCAACGGGCGACTAAAATAATACTTAAGCATGACAGAACTTTAAATGAAATATTGAACATAATGAGTCCTGTTGATAGGCTATTAACGAATTATATGAGAGAAGTTCAAACTGCAGTTTCACAATTGATTCAAGGACATATCCCCTTGTATTTTGTTTCGCAGGATATTATTCGTCAAATGATAGAAAGATTGACCAGGAGGGAAATTGATATAATACAGATAAAAATTGCATTCGAAATGGGTAATGCAATGCCGTTATATGTGGACTTGGAAAGACTAGAGATCGGATTTTTGCTATGCATCCCATATGTAGCCCCTGAACTTATTTATCAAACGAAGTGGGTACACAACGTGGGATTTTGGCAAGAGGACAAATTTATTAAGATTAAGACTCCAGAAGTGGTGGCATTTCAGTCATGGGAACCTGAAGTTTATTTAATACCAAACCTGGAAACATGTGTAAAATTTAAAGAACAAAATTATATGTGTCCAGGTAAACCGTTTGTCCCTGATGCCACAGATGCTATTTGTGGTTTGAAATCTGACCCAAGTATATCAGAAGGATGTGAAGTGATTATTAGCAATATGGGGAGGGAAGAAATGGCACAGGCTAAGATGGTCAGAGGTAAATGGTTGGTCAGCACCTGTTTAAAGAACATGACGGTAGTACATTTAAACCATGGAACATACGTGGTTAAACAGGTGAAATATAATGTTTTTTATTTACAGGTTCCAAAGGATACAATTGTGTCAATTGGGGGGTTAACATTGTTTCATGTAACAAATGATGTTTGGGAAAGCCAAGTGGAAAATATTGATTTTTTTCAAAGGGATACTTTTCCAATAGATCCGGATGTGGAATATTTATTAAATTACAAAGAAACACATGTTATAAAAATGAATTTGAGAAAAAACAATATTACAATTAGTAATCTGGGGATAATAGAAGTGGAAAGATTTAATTGGGGAACCTGGGGGGAACGCTCAATAGTGGGTTTGGCTGTCCTGGTGCTAATCCTGGGTGGATGGTTGATTGTGCTATCGGTAAAAATGAAAATGTTACTGATTTTACTAGCTATGTCAGGAAGAGAAAGATATCCCACTACACATGCATTTTAAAAGAAAAAAAAGAACAAGTTGTTTTTAGGAATTGGCTTGGATCGTAGCCAAGTTCTAAAAACAAAAGGAGGGTATATGTAAGGATATTTGGCGTGTTACAGCACAGAGTACAGCACTACTGCACAGGTAGCAATTTTTTTTTTGATGCAGCACCACCACATGGGTGTGGTGCATTGCTATATGTGTTGCCAGATTAACATGGACATATAAGTAAAGACAGGCTATTCAGTCAAAAACGATTTTAACATATAAGATGCAAATCTATTTTTACAGTTAAAAGCACACGTGCACATTCAAAAATGCACACTATTTTTCACCTGAAATGCCTATGGTGCAAGAGACACATTTGAAAATTAATAACTAACCTTATTAATAACTAACCTGACTAATAAAACTGCATTTAACATAACCCACTAATAAAAATGTGTCTCCACTGCAGAATTAGGCCTACTCTGAAAGTGAACTTTTAAACGCACATTCATTTTTTTCTTTTTCTCTGCTGCTCTGTCCACATAACTACAGGAGGCAAAGAGCTCGAAGGAACAGGAAATCAGTTGGTTACAAATGGTTACTGTAGAAATGAGCCATTGTGTAGTGAGGGAGGAAATGGCATGATTGATTCTGATTGGAGCAGCGTCATAGCAAGTATCATGCTAGAGGCAGTGATTAGAGTTTTGCTGGGGGAGCTTGAGGAGAGGGGGAGGACAATCAAGATTTGGCAGAGCTGGGAGAAGGACCTGTTTCCTGGCTGAAGATTTTGTGCTGCAAAAGCTGAGAATTCCAGGCAATAACCCCGGTTTGACAACGAAAGACGCTTGTTTTCACTGGGGTTAATCTTCAAGGGAGCCAAATTCAGAAAGGGAACAGCTGGAGAAAACTAATGCTGAACATATAAGGTAATTATAGAAGTGTGGGGGCTGAGTGTGTACGAGAATATTCAGTCAGTGTAGGAAAAGAGATTCCTGTGCTTTACTCACATGTTTAATGTTGCAAATTGAGTTCTTGTCTCCGCCACTCTCTTTTCAGTGTATCACAGACAATGCTGTTACTGTGCTATTTTATTTATTTCTGTAAAAAGTGAGATCGTGTTTAAATGCAACTTTTATAATACACAAAAATATTTGAAAGCAGACGGGTGGTGTGTTTTATATTTACCAATACAGTGCTGATGATGTGGGGAGATGTTTAGACAGTGCAATTGTCATTTTCAAGGTAGCTAAACATCAAATTTGGCGGCAGCTGTGGGCACAATGTAATTCAGTATGAGCAATTATAACTAACTGTGTGTGTTGTAGTTTGTCCGTGGTCTATGAGTCGGCAAAAAAGGGAGGCCCGGGACATAGTTCACTACCGTATATAAGATAGTGAAAATACCACATGATAGCTCGCTGCCGTAGATAAGACAGAGAGAAATTGCCCATGGTGGCACACTAAAAATGAAAATGTGGTGTTCTTGAAATGCAAGCCTGAGGTCTCTCTAGTGATTACACGAAAAATCTAAACAAAAATAAGGGGTTCTGGATATTGGGGCCACAAATAAAACAAGGGAATTATGCTCACCAAAATACCACCAACCACGCATACCAACCACGCATACCAAATACGCATGTCTGTGTGCTGAAATAATGCATGTCCACTGTATTATTGTTGTACATGGCCCAATCTGAATACAAGGAGTGATTGTTGCTAAGTTATTTTTCGGCAGTAGGAAAATACCGTCAGGCCCCAAATCTCCACAAAATACCCTACAGAACCTCCTGATCCACACTGGTAGCTAAAAACAATTCTTAAGGTGAGAATCCATCACCACTAAGCCTGTAACCAAACAATCAATTACAGGGACTCTGAACCAACACTTATTTTATATAGTGGTCAATCTAGACCTCTGCAACTCATCCAAAACCAAAGACAACTTGTCATCATGATCTTCTACAGTGTTGTCCTTCCCTTGGTCTTTGTGTGCTGAAGTAATAACGCGGAAGGACAATGCTAACCTAGCTCTCAAAATCATGGTGCCAGTACCACAACACTACAAAAATACATTTTTAGCCAGTAAGCAAAGGGAACACGAAACCAGAAATTGTCACCAAGTGAACATCAGGTAAATGCTGAAGGTCCAGCAGCAAAACTTACACAAAAGGGACACTACAATAGTCTTACCACATTAGCTAGTCCCCAATACAGATACACCTTGCACAACTGCACTGGACAATGTGCGAACTCTGCACTGCACAACTACTTCAGTACAAAGTTGTGACAAGCCACTTGCTGCATTGCAGAGTTGTCTGCAGTAATCCCAGCTCTCACTGTCCATTCGGGTGCTTGCAAACCAAAACATTGCTGTGGCCAAGAACACTGTCGGAAGGTCCTCTCCTCCAATGTTGCTCAAAGATTGGGGAGGTACTCCCAATAGGTGTTCCGTGCAGTGCCAGCCAACCAAGGCACTACTACTGTAGTTGCCAACCACAGAGTGTCCAAAGGTCGTTCCTCCTGCATGGCCCACCAAGCAGCATCTGCCCGCCATGTGTAAGAGTGAGTATGGCTCCACCTTGCCCCGCAGCTCCTGCAATGCAGTTGCACCGTGCATGCTATCCGAATTGACTCGGCAGTAAAGCGCAGGGCAATGGCGGCATTACGAGAGAGTACACAGTGAGCTCGAAAACGTGCAGGAGGGCCTTGGTCCGGTTGTAACTCATCATCAAAACTGTAACAATTCAATGACACTCCAGAGACTGAGGTGAGTTGCAGTTATAGGTTTAATATATTATCCTGCATGAGACCCTCTTTCCTTTTTTGGCTCCTACAACAGTCCTGGCAGGAACAGGAAGTGACACCTTATATACACATAGATGGAACTCAGAACATAGAAGAACACGTGTCTCTGGCAAGTGGCAACAACAATAACAAGTGCATGCAACAGTATCTTAGCATACACAGCCAGTAACACTGAAAGGTTCACAAACATAACAGGAATTAAACAACAAGATAATGTCACACAAAACAACAACACATTCCAGGACTTGTCAGACAGAACCATTGCATTCATTCAACATACCAAAGCGGCATTATGATCTTATAAAGGAACATTGACTTATACAATGGGCCTCATTATGAGTAGGGCTGTAAGGGATACCGGGCACCGGTAAGGAGACCGGTGCCGGTAATCCTTACCACCCTACTATGAGTTCCCTTAGCGGGTCCCTCCTTTAACGCCTGGTCTGACCAGGTGTTATGGACGGGACCCGTTAAGGGAAATCAGAGCCAATAATGGTACCGCAAATTGCGGTACCGTTATTAGCTACTTCCCTATTCTGATTGAGCCTATGAGGGCTCAAATGGGAATGGGGAATGTTTTTTTCAATCAGGACTTACCGGTCCTGCAAAGGTCGGACTACACCGGTAAGTCCCCATTGAATGAGACCGGTGCCGGTACTGTTATTGGAGGTAGTCATGGTGCAAATAGCGCCATGACTACCTCCAATCTCGGAATGAGGCCCAATGTGTTTGTGTGGCCACCTTCTTGTGCCTGTTTTTCCACTTCCCAGAGGAAGATGTGTTTTACAAATCCATGGTCACAGGGCTACTTGTCTCCATCATGGTGACAGCAAGATTCCTGTATGATGATTCTGAGCATTCTTGCTCACTCCCTCAGTGTTGTCTTAATGTTGAGTCTTTCTATAAATCAGAGTGGTTATGAGTGGCTATGTGGGTTCATTCTTATTGAACACTGTGCATATACTGAGAGCCACTTTAGAACTTGGGTGTTGCTGTTCATTCTGCTATGATGGCATCTTCATTGGGGGAAGGTGCTTGTATGTTTGTGTGCATATCAATAGGTGTGAGGAATTTGAGCATCTGCACGGTGGGTGTGCGCTCACCTGTGCTTTTTTGAAATTGTATATGAAATCTAATGAGGGTAGGTCAACCTCTGGAAAATGTGTGGGATAATCTGCACACATTATTCTATGCTCACCACATCACATACATGTAGACTTGTGTACTCAGCCTACAGGTACAGTCCTCCCTGTCACATTTAGTTGGAATATAATACCCAGGAGTACATCAAGGCATCTCAAAAGTGGAGCCAATAACCTTACCCATGCCATGCCCAGCCTTACTTAAATAACAAAGGCTCCATGGATCCACCCTATCCCGGCATAAATGATGGCAGCAATTAAACATAATTAGCATACTAATAGAGTAATGCAGAGAAGCAGACGTACATATCCACAGGAGATCCTACCCCCTACCTCCCCTGTATTGGAGCCATGAGACCATGCCCTGTCTAACATCAGCTACTGTACCAATGCTGCAGCGAGCATATGGAAGATGGCATCCACTAAGACGACCATACCGAATGTACCCTTGAGTGGATGACAGCCTGCAGGAGAGCTAAGCAAATGAACTGATGACATCATAAGAAAGTGTGCACAATGTCACAAAATACTGAAATAAGACGATGTATGGATCCTAGAGGACAAATGACAAAGTAAAGAATCAAGTGAACCTTAAGGTGTAAGAGAACAAGATTCCACGTTAGAAAATGCTGCAGAAATCAGAAGCTTAAGGAATGTACAGACGCTGAAATGCAACATAGATCAAGTTATCGTATTGGCTAGCTTTAGTGAATAGAATGCAGGCAAAGCCACCATTGTATAGAAACTGGACATTGGTATCTTGAAATAAGAAGCCAGAGAATCATTAAGAAAGAATGAAAGGTTGTGTCACAGTAGACTAACAGGTTATTGGAGCTGCGTTTGAAGATTTTCTGGACTGGAGGCAAGAACTGAGAAGTCGAGGTCAGCTATCTACTATGAAGAAGAACTTGTATGTGGAGGATGAATCCTCTCATGTTAAGGAACAAGAAAAACACAAAGGATGCCAATTCTTAATTCATTTAAAGCATTTAAAAGATTACAGAATGAACAGAATCGTGGTCTCTTACCACGTGAGTCAAGGATGGAAATAGGGTTTGAACTTGGAGATCCAGACACGATAGCGAGTGCTCTCCCTCCTGTGCATTCCCATGACAAGAATATTCTGTAAAGCCAACTACAAAGAGAAATGCATGGCAGAAGGCATGGGTGATGAGAGATGCTGGGCTAATTGGATGTCCTATTTACTTGCACCTGGGTCTTGGCTTACATGCTGCTAATCGAACCACATTTTCCAGACATGGCACAAGCATGCCAAACAATTGCATTAGTCCGTATAATGAAGGACCTTATAGCTTGATAAACCAATTAAATACATTGGGCCTCATTACGACCCTGGCGCAGTGGGTTTACGCCAGCGTTATTCGCGGCGGACCCGTCCGCCCTACTACGAGTTTCCGTAGCGCCATGGAGCGTTTTCCGCCTGGTTTTTCCGGGCGGAGAAATCCATGGCGCTACGGGACCTTGTCGTTAATTACGCCACCGTATTTTACGGTGCGTAATTAACGCCTTCCCCACTCCCATTATACCCTATGGGGCAAAAATGGGAATGGGGAAGGGTAAAATGGGGGATGGGGATTTACCGCCCCGCCAAGGTCGGAATGGGGCGGAAAATCCGCCAACCCCCATGGCGCTATCGGCTGCTTTCCGCCGTGCTCCATGGTGCATTTTGCACCGCGATTTCCGCCAGGGTCGTAATGAGGGCCATTGTAACTGATTTTTCTTAAAATGACACATTTGAAGAGATAACCATGAGTTGTCCACCTGATATCGGACAGCCAAAAACAAACATAACTCCTATATGATTGTATATCTAGATGGGTCCCTTAACCAATTCCAACCATTGATAGGTTTTTCACTATTTCCATGTAGTATGACGTCACTCTGAAGCATAAAGAAGTATTTATTTTTTTGGGGGGAAATCACTGAGAGGGTGAGCATACGTTGGTTGATGTTCATTGTAACCTTCTTGTTTTAGATAATTGCTAATAAAACAGCAACTTGCCATCATCTTGAGTTTGTCCGGTCATTTGGACTCAGAATTATTCTGGTGTAATTCCATCGACCCATAAATGCACATTCCAAGGTCCATAAGCTCATGTGGTAGCGGTGCGGATGGCTTCAGATATAAACTAGTTTGACTTCAGAATTTCAGACGATCAGGCATCCTCCACCATTAGCTGGAAGGTCAGGGAGTTTCCTGTGGAGATAGAAATAAACTTGCAAGAAAAATCGAGATGGTGGCCAGGTCCCTCTTTGAAGAAATCTGTGCTTGGTTTCCACAGGCGATGAGCAGACAGAAGGTGAAATGGTCTGATTGGAGGAGTCGATACCGAAGGCCTTGAGTTACTTAAATGGATGCAAGTACACTAAGCAAAATGGCAATATAAAGGGGTGGGATTGTGAGATTTTTAGGTAAAGGGAAATTTTGTGTAGATACATGAACGCCTACGTAATTCTATTTCAAGGAATATAGAAGAAGTCATCTCAAATTCCAGTCGCTATATTAAGAGAGGGAATACACGCGGTCAGGACCTCGAAAGGTGACATCTTAAACTCTGTATGGTGTAATATAATTGGAGACGTGGAAAGAATACCTCTTTCTATAAAATGATTGTAGGGAAAAGGGAAGGTGATCACAAGGGTTATTAATGTGTATAGTGTAATTATGTTGAATGTTAATTGATGTATGAAGTTCCGAGAGGTGACAAATTGTGAAGGTTGTAAGTGACATTGTTTTGAGTTAAGTGTAGTAAATGATTTGTGCCAATCAGAGGACAGATAGTGCCAGTCAAAAGACAGATAGGTTGTTGAGACAAAAGTGGATTGAGCAGCGATTGATGGTACTTGCTCATACTTACTGTTTTTAAGACTAAAAGTGTTGAACAATAAACCTTGAGATAAGTAGAGATGTATTAAATATAAACAAGGTAACAACCTGAAAAGTACTTACAGTTAATTGTGACTTGTTATTATGGAGGGCACTCCTATTATGCACCTTTGTAAAACATTAGCACGACATGCGTCCAGGCTCAAACAGTACAGTGCAGAATGGGTAAAGAGCACACCTGATAAAATGTTCCTGCCATGGCCACAAGGGGGATCACTGTCTAAAGCAGTATTACAACACATGACCACATATGTGCACGCTGTGTACACGAGAAAGAAATAAGAGAAGAGATTGGCAGTTTTAGAACTTTGGAAAAGGTACCAAGAGGAGAAAGAGGACCCATTATCAGAGGGGTGGATGCTTAATCAGCATAAAGGGGAAGGCATCAAGCCATTGGCTCGTTTTACTCTGCCCGAAAAAAAGAGCATAGATGCAGAGAAGACAGGATTTTATCCTTAAAAGGAATTAAAAGCAGTAGTGGGGTATTGTTAACTGACATATGAACCCCCCGCTTATAGTAGCGATGACAGTCCAGAGGAGAGTAAAAGGAAGCAAGATGTCTGTAAATTCATACGAGATAAAGAGGAAAGAGGTGAGAGATCGAATATATCAATAGATATAGACAGATAAATTAAGAGATAGGAAGGAGAATGGATAGGAAAGTAATGCTTGTACAGAATGAATGGATGGGAGGACAGATATTACTCAAGTTAGATGGAAAAGCATCGAGGAGGTTAGGAAAAAGGAAGACAAAGATGAGCAAGAAAGGAAGGATAGGGAACGAGAAAAGCAATTGAGGGAGGATGAGCAGGGAAGGAAAAGCATGGAATTAAAGGAAACAATGGCCCTCATTCCGAGTTTGGTGGTAGTCATGACGCTATTTGCGCCATGACTGCCACCAATAATGGTACTGTGTCCGGTTCGGTGCAATGGGGACTTACCGGTCTATTCGGACCTTGGCGGGACTGGTAAATCCCCATTCACCAAAACATTCCCCATTCCCATTGAGCCCCCATGGGGCTTAATGGGAATGGGGAGGGTGCAAATAACGGGCTGGCATATGTCAAGCCTGTTATTTGTGCCCAGGTCCCTTAACGAGTCCCATCTATAACACCAGGTCAGACCAGGCGTTAAGGAAGGGACCCGCTAAGGGACCTCGTAGTAGGGTGGTAAGGGATTACCAGCACCGGCCTCCTTACCGGTGCCCGGTATCCCTTACGCCCTACTCGGAATGAGGGCCAATATATACAGAAGAACAGGAGAAAGATGAAAAGCGGGCTGAGGAACAAAGGAAATATGACAGTCAGAAGAAAGAAATAGGAGAAAGAAAGAGAAAGAAGAGGCACAACGAGTGAAGGAATAGAGATTACAGAGAAGAAGAGAAGAAGAAGAATGAAAATAATAAATACAAAGGGAAAAATGAAAGCAAGAAGCCAGAGAGGGCAAGAAGAGACTGAGAGAGTGGAGGAAAGTGCAAGAAGGAATAGAACAGAATAGAAGGCAACAAGGTCTTGATGTCAGTCTTGTTCTTAAAGAATGATTAAGACTGAGCGATGAAATACAGGGACGATGGGATACAGTAAGTGAAGTTTACCCAATAAGAGAAATGACTCAAGAAACACCTACGGTAGTACAGGAAGAGGAGAGATATGATGCAGAAAGTATTGGAGAGAGGACTGACACGATATATCATCAAATGAGGCAGAACAGCGAATATGGGACTCAAGAGACCGGCAAACGATCGCTGATAACAAAACCATGGGATGAGGAGGAAAACATGTTCTGTGATGTATGCAGAACATTGTCTTTGAGTTGATTAAATTTAGATAGAGAAGAGGAGGATGATAGTCACACCATTTGGGGTGCAGCAATGTCAGACGGAGAAAGGGAATAGGTTGTGAGATAAAAGGGGAGGGTACATGCGATCCCTTGGGAAGTCAAAATCTGGATAAGGATGGGAAGTCGAAATCTGGATAAGGAGGTAAAATGGTCAGAACTAGAACACCCTAAGGAAAGAACACCAGATTCTATACCATATCCCGAACCTCCCCAAAGACGATTTTGTAGTGTGAGAGAAGAATTCCACCTTATGTGAGTAGATTAAGGACATTACCAGCACGAAGAAGAAAAGGGATGTTTACCCCTGCATTGGGTAATGAAATCATAGGATCCAGTTATGGGATGGGGTTCTCATAGTTCCCCTTGCTAGAGAAGGGTGGGGGGGTGGCTAGACTACAATATATTTGATGGCCTCAGATGGATAAAGATAACTTAAAATGCAAGTTACCTAGTTTGACTTTTGGGGCTGGAAAATGGATATACAAATTCGAGAAAATGACAGGGGGAAATACGTTGGTCATAGGGAACATTAAAGCTCTATTGGAAGCTATTCTTGGAGAGAGAGCTAATGACATTTTGAGATGAGTGGGATATGCGAGTGTGACAGCACAAAAAACAGTGCATGATTGCGCGCCATTTAATGATTTCAGGGCAGACGTTTGGAGGGCTGTCAGCATACAGTATCCTGATACGTCAGATGAGGGTGCAATTAGGACATGTAAAATTAAGGAAGATGAAGACCCTATAGCATATATTCAGGATAGTTAAAGAGAGATAACAGCATGAGACACGTGAACCATGGGAAAAAACAGTGGCATTATTCTATCATATTTTATGTCAGGGATTGCCAGAACAGGTAGAGAGACAAAATGAAGAAACAAGCAGGAATGGAAGTGAAGCTGTGAGCTGAGATACAATGGACTATTGTGCATCATTGCCGATTATTACGAGAGAAGAACAGAAAGAAAGATGGGAACATCAAGTTTGTGGAAGCCAAGTTATTTCCATAAAAATTGACAAACTTTTCTATAGAAGGGGCAGTATTGACTAGTGTAGAAGGGGTAGGAACGCAGGAAAAAACGGGTGCACCGCAGGTGAATCATGTGCACTCAGTGGATAAAAGTGTGTATGGGTTTTGGCCACGATTTAGAGGTGGAGGATTTAGCGGAGGAGGAGGTGGATTCCAGAACACCCACAGTGGATTTCAAAATGGCCAGGTTGGAAATCAGAATACTCAGGGAGGATATAATGGAGGGTTTGCCATGGGACCATCACCAGTATGTTGGCATTGTGGGATAACAGGGCATATTGCACGTGTATTTAGAAGCCAAGGAAGCATTCAACAGAACTGACAAAATTCAAGAGGGGGGACAGGTCATCCACCACCATACAGCACACAAACACAAGAGGGCTATGCCCAGGACCTCACATCCTAGCAGGCACGGACGCCGCAAGCACAGCAGGCACAACAGCATGGGTCAGTGCAAATGCACCCACCGCAAGGGCAATTGCAACAAGCACCTATGCAAACACAACAAAATGCGAACATAGGGCAAATATTCACACCTAGGATAGGGGTTAACTCTATTGCGAGGGAATCCTTTCACGGGGACAGGGATGAATTTGTACCATCAATAGGACAGCTCACAGGATGTCTTGATGTGTTCAGTACTATCAGTAACACCAGACCCCCAAGGGGAACCAAGGGTCAATGTGATGATAGGAGGCAAATCTTTTTTCTTTTCTTGTAGGCAGTGGGGTGACTCGCTCTTGTTTAAGGGAGGGAAAATACGCAATGGCAGGTATTGCCAGGAAAGCTCAAGGATTCTCTGGAGCTACACATTTGTTTCCTTTTACTAATCGATTACATGTTTCTATAGGGGAATGTGACATGTCTGTCCCCTTGTTTTATTTGTGACAAACACCAGTTAACATTCTGGATAGAGATTTAATGACAAAACTCAACATGACAATTTCATTTCTGATCAAGGAATAGTGTTCTCTACTACAGGAATACACTATTCGAATGTAGGAGAGTCATACTGACATTTACTGGACAAGTGGCTCTATGAGGAGTCCGGGTAGATCCGGAAGTCTTCATGTATGGGGTGAGCATTTTATTAACATGGCTACCTGAAATAGCAGGGAACATTTTGAGGATACCTGATTAATTTTTATTTAGACCACAAGTGCCTATGGATGAGGAAAAAGGGCAGACTATTGCTATAAAATTGGAAGCAGCTATATAAACTAGGGGAAATAGCAATGCTTTAAAGAGTAGATGACGAAGGCAGAGCATGAAGAACAGTGATAGCTCTTGAGGAGGGCTGTAAGATTGATTGATATAAGGGATTTATGAAGATATGTTCAGAGATGAATGTATAGATGATGAGGTAGTGTTTTACATAAGCATAACGTATTGGATTGAGAAAAGGGAAGTCCCACAATGAATGCCACTGATGCGGCAAAGACCAGCGTTCTTTCAGGAGGACATAGAAAAACTGTCAATTGTCCTTTGGACTACATGCCCATATGACATTGTCCTATTGAAGGGAATAGTAGAGGTTAAAATAAAACTCAAACCAGGAGCAATTTTACAACAAGTAAAACAGTACACCATGTCTCGAGTGGCTGATGAAGGCATAATAAAGACTATTTCAGCGTTGGTGAATCAGGGAATCCTAGTGCCATCAAAGTCCCTGTGCAATACTGCGGTGTATCCGATAAAAAAATCTAAAGGAGGGTAATGGAGATTTATGCAGGACTTGCACCCTCTTAATCAGATTCTGATATGAGTACCCGGCGAGGGGTGTGTGGCGGCCTCCCAGCCAATGGGGAGGTTCAGAATGGGGGCGTTACCAGACGGTAATCCCGCCCTCCTGAACCTCCTATGGGCTGGAGGACCCCACCCCTCGCTGGGGAATCAGGTAAGTCTTTCCGTACCCCTACTTACCTTCTTTTCTGTCCATTTCGTGTCCACTTCCGATCTTCGCCAGGCCGTAATGGAAAGGAAGAAGGGACTACAAATAGTCCCTTCTTCCATTCCATGGCAGCCATTTCTTTTGTTGACTTTTTTTCTATTTTTTGAATGGCCATCATGGAAAGGGAGAAGGGATTCAATGGAGTCCCTTCTTCTTTCAATGGCAGCCATTTCTTTTGTTTACTTTTTTTCACTTATTTTCAATGGCCGCCATGGAAAAGGAAAACAGACTTTGTTTCCCTTCCCCACAGCCATTATTTTACATTTGTTTCTGTTCCAAAACGCCAGAATGCTTTTAGTACCCTGGTCTTACTTCGCCTGTGGCCTGTAACTATAGGCCCCGGGATATTACCTTGCTTAAATAGGGGTCTGAAAATGAATTAGCTGTCATGATGATGCTATTAGCATGTTGATTCATGGACAAGGCCGTGTCCAGAGTTAGCCTTAAAATGTTTGTTGTACAAGGTGAGGATTGCCTGAGACAGTGATCTCAGCATGGGTGGCCATCAATATGGACAATAAATGTGGGGCAGGTGTTAAGCGAAAATGTTGTACCTTGGTTCAGTACAAGCTAATTCATCCATTCCATTTGACCACCTGCTGAAAGATATAGCACATACATAAGATGTTAGGTTCATAGGCTCCATCTGTGCAAAACAAGATGTGGGTATTGCTGACGTAATTTTTAGTTAGGGCTATTGGGTGTTACAATCTGAAATGATTGCATTAGAGTACAGATACAGAAAATGGAACATGAGGAGGGACACACAGCTTATGTGTGTTGTTTTGTTAATTGCCTACCCTTTGACTCCCCAGGGCTATGCTAAACCCAGTGGACATTCCCACCGTTTCTTCCCCGCCCTGCCAAAAACACCTCGTCATGGGAACTCTTTGCGCTCGCTTTTATTAAGTTTTACCGTCATACTTTGCACTTAATTGGACTTCATCCTGAGTTGGGTAGTATCCTCGCAGTTATTCTGCCAGGATACTGCCCAAAGCAACTAGCGTTACCGCCACTAGGTCCGGCACAGTTTGCGCCGGAACCTGAGTTGCAATTGCACTATTATTCCCCATTTGTATGAGTCTATAGGACTCTATGGTGTTTTATGGCACTATTACAGCCAGAAAATTCCACCCAAACTCGGAATTGGGTGGAGGGGTAATGCGGTGGTAATAGCATTACCAGCACATTTTTGCTGCTGCATCCACCCCTGATGAGTTCCAAAGTGTCTTTCAATGTTTTTTCAAAGCAGTATTCTGAAAGTTGATGACTTAATTGGAGTTATAAATCCGCTACTCGTGTAATAAAAATGTCTTAATCAGGTCTGCCTTCAGCCACTCGATTTAAAAGCACTATGCTTGTCATTCACTTAAATCCTGTTAAAAACAAGCATTGGCAAAGCCAACAGTTTTAGCTTGTGTGAAAGTATTAGGCTTTTTCCAGGCACTGCTATTAGATGCCCAGGTACTCGCATCATTTGGCACCTGCTATCATCAATGGCCACTTAATATCTCTCTGGCTGTGCCTCCCAAGTGCCTTTCCCATACCTACACAAAAGCACAAATGGTTGACATCGCCAATGCTTGTTGAAGGTTGCAACCTGGTCAGACAACAAGGTAATATAAATGTTGAAAAGAGGGGTGGGGGATGATCAGCGACCCATGTGTAACCAGGTCACCAAAACAAGTGAAAATTCAAAAACTCTAGTTTTAACCCATGAGACTCTATTTTGCAACAAACGCAACTATGCAGTTTGACACATTGCATGACACCTTTCCAATCTCCAAAATACGCTGGAATAAAGGGATGTGGGCAAGGGTGTCAAAGGCTGCAGCTATATCCAATAGCATAAGAAGTATTTTTTTTTTGCCTTTGTCGAATTATCTGAAGGAGTTAGGGGAAGATCTGTTCCTCTACTAGGGTAAAACCTACACTGCCAGCCCCCAAAATACAGTTGTAGTTGCTATTTTGTCAAAGAATTCAAATAGAAACATTAACTTAGTAATAGGGCTATCATTTCCACAAACCCCTGGATAAAGAGAAGGTTTCTTAAAAAGGGGGGCACCCACGCCTGCTTCAGTACTGCTGGGAAAGTAGAATCTGTAAGCGAAATATTAACCCAGTTATTTTTGGAGTAAGAACTTCTATACATTCTTCAATAATGAAAGATGGGATTGGATCACCTGGGCATTTGGTCGTATTGAGAGTGGGGTGACAGGGCATGCTTGCTGGCCAGGGATGTAATTTTACCAAAATGAAAGGAGTAGCGGACGTGAAATCATGAAACCCCTGATCTCTGATGACATAACAGGAAGTTATGTCATTTGACCACACCCCGAAGTGGCATCACGGGAAGCAATGCAACACAACCTTTCATGCCTTGATAAAACAGGAAGTGGCAACACATAGCATTTTTCCTAAGTACACTACAAAATAAATGGCTACTAAATCACTCTAATGTGATATACATTTCATACAAGAATGGATCACTATATGTATCGTCAATATCCGGTGTATAGGCCCATATTACCAAATTACTGTGAATGCAAGCAGACGTCCAAGGCCAAATGACAATATTATATAGCCCTTATGCTTAAGCGCTTTATATAGAACAAATATAATACAATACCACCCAACCTGTGTTGATACTCATTTATCGACCTCAGAAGGAGAAAAGGCTGAGTTGGCCTGGCCGGTAGTAAAACCTGCAACCTGCAGATCACACACACATCGCAGCAGCGAGCGCTCACCACCATGAACTAGCTTACTGGCTATAGCTATCTTAGCGGCAATAGTAAAATGAGCAATTACACAATTACATGTCTGAAGTCAGAAAGCAAAATACACTCTGTAGTGGATACCAACAAACGGGTAACTGAGATTTAACAGCAGGCCAGTTCATCTGCAGGTCTGGTGCAAAGTTGGCCACATGTCAAGCCTGCGTGGATCTACTTTTCAGGCTTCAGAGGTATCATTGGGAGGGTTCATAACATTGAATTAAAGAATTTAGCTTAGCATGGAGAAGGCAGCGCACTCACATGGCATCCTGTATTCTGGGCACTCTTTACCTGATACATGCAAGCAAACATTCTCAAGAGCATACGAGGGAGATAGGGAAGAACGACACATTACAACAATGTATGAATTATGGCACAGTTAAATCAATGGCCACTTTAAGTACTATGGTCAAACATTTCTACACTGTACACAAGCTGTTAGGCACAAGGATTTTGTCAAGTAACCGAGGCCACCGATATGGAATATCTTGTGATGATTGTAACAGAGATAACGGCAGAAAAAAAACATGCTATAACTACAACTTATGAAAACCAAAATACATAGTCCAAAATTGATGCTTATTCTACTCTAAATGCTTTTTGGACGATTGTGTATGTATTGTTAATGTGAGGTGTTTAAGAACAGACTAAAGCAGTGACTCAGTGACTCAACCCCTGAGGTGTGCCTGAAATAAACCTTTAAAGAGTCTAGCAATTCTTATATAGAATTCCAGAAAGACAAAATATTTGTTATTCCTATTCTTTCTGATTTAGGGTCGCTGCTCAAAGTGTTATAATTGTGAAACCCCCTTTTTCTTTTTAAGAGGCCTTATCAATCAAGTCAGCCACTCCAAAAACAAAGAGCCACATGGCCACAGCCAAGGAGCTTCCATTTGTAAAAACACGTTCACTTTTTTTTAGGGGTAGCAAGGGAGGCCACAGGGGTAGCAAGGGAGACCACAGGGGTCCCAGCTGTGACCTGTGGCGACCCCAAATGATGTCCCTGTTGCCGGCCCTGTCAGGAGAGAGAGTGAGCCCAATCCCCAACACCCTGTCCTTGTGCCTGGGTGAAGCCAGGCCCCCTCCCAGCCCCTTTTTACCGAAGCACCGCTAAGATCCAGGGATGCTTTGCCGCGAATCACTAGGAGGACCAACGGAGGGCTGGGCACTGCAGAGGAAACAAGGAATGGGCGCTTCAACCAGCAAGGACACCGGAGCCCGATACCGTGCAGCAGCTGTCTGTGTAACATTGTGGTATGCCACCAATGCAGTAACACTGACACAGGGAACAAGGACACTGTGGAGACTCTCGGAGTCAGCAGGCATCATGGAATAAAGTGCAGCTCAAGCGGAAAATATCTACTGCAGCTTGTGCATAGGAGGAGAAACCACTAAACCACCAGTGATTGTGCATATTAAATGAAGGTCTCTATGAAGGCCATATAACCATTTCCCTATCCATCTCTTGATTAGCTTGTTCTCTGACTGTAGGCAAACTTACCCCCTCTAGATATGTCAGGATGCACTGTTCGACCGTGACGGCAATGTACCCTTACATCCTTTGGTAAAAGGTAGCAAATTCATTGGCAATTTGACTGCCTTTCGTGTATTGGTCGCCCCCATCTGACCTTATGTTCAAAACCCATCTGGACTCCTCCTCTCTCCGTTCCAACCACCCCAGCATTTTCCGGCCTTTATGCTCTATTTCATAGAGCTTAGCTTTCGTGGCACAATATGCCTGATTAGCCTCATCGGAGACCACTGACTTGTACCCAATTATGGTCTGTAGTAGCTCCCTCCTGGCCTCAACCATTCCTTCCTCTTTGTAGTTCCCTTCTTTCTCCCCTATTTCTTTTTCTAGAGCCTCCAGCTTCCCTCCCTTTCTTTCTGGTGGCGACTGATTGCCTCCATCGGCCTTCCCCTGAGGACTGCTTTGTACGCCTCCCAAATGTTGGATTTACTTTCAACTGTCCCTATATTTAGGTCAAATGTTTCTTTCATTTCTGCCTCTAGCTGCTCCCTTAGCTCTGCAATGCCCAAATAATAAGCTTTAGAGGAAGAGTCAAATACCCCTACCAGAAGTACCACCCCCATGTTGCCTGTACATTGGGAACCGGAAATTGCGACACGTGCAGTACCAATGAGGTTCCCTGTACCACAGAGAATTCTTGAAACAAGGTATCCATTGAGAAAACCCTATATGCATTCACAAACAAATGATGGTCTTCTGGACAGAGTCCCGGAAGAAGTCTGAAAATAGATGAGAAAGAAGACAGGTGACTTAATGCGAAGCAGAACTGATCCACCCTGAAAAGATACACAAGAAAAAAAAAACAGAGACATTTAATAAGATCTGAAGGGGAGGTGTCAAAGATGAGCAAAATGTCAGGCTCGAAATGAAGATGCTCATGCAAAGCAATGCTGAAGAAAATGCAAAGTCATTTTAGAATTGTACAAATGGTGTAACTCAAGTAGACAAAGTAATCTTGAGGCTGACTATGTAGTGAATAGATTGCGGCAATGTGCCTATGTATATACGTAGGAATGTTTAGAACCTGGATTTTCCAAGATACACTGTAGCAAAACTTGAACCCCGTGAATGGAAAGGGTTTCAGTGTGGCGCAGTTGGAAAATAGGTAATGGTGGAGGAGAAATCAAGAAACTCTGGCTGGCCCAGCACCAAGAGTCGAGGCCACTGTGAACATGGTTGTCTGTCAAGTAGCTACATGAACATGAGAAAGAAACAAACTTCTGTTTGAGGTGGATTGAAAAACCATGGACGGTGTCAAGGGTTCATCATTTAATATTATTATACGTAGCAAAGAGCTCGCAAACGTGGTCTCCAGTCACATGGTCAGATTGAAATAGACTTTGGGTCGAGCTACATTGAAACCAGAAGAAAAAACCATGCCACACTCCCTTTTATTTTCAGGCACAGAAAGCTTCTGCAAGGCCAAGTTCAAAGCCTTAATTGAATGGCAGACTGCAAGAGTGATGATAGATGTTGGGCTAATTGCGAAGGGAGGCATGACCAGGCCGACACCCACCTATGGACCTGGGGTACCAGCATGTGTGCTGCTTGCATGTGGAATATTCCATAAGGGTGCAAGCGTGCCAACCAATTATAATGAGCCACGTAACAGAGAGCCCTATAGTTTGTGTAACCAATGGATCGTCGTGCGTTTTGTGACAATGAAAATGACTTGCATTAGAGGAGGAGCTTATTTGTCCACCTGATGTTAGAGACCCAATCACAACCCCTGTTAGTTGGGAACGTATACTTAGATGTTCCCTGTAAGGCTATCGCATCCCTAAGTAGGTTTTTGTAGTTTGCCTCGTAGTGTGACGCCAATGATGACGAATGTTTACTATAAAAGTTGTTTTTTTTAATTAAATTAATCGGGATCGTGCTATGCGACATCTGTTGATGTCCGTTGTAACTCCCTGTTTTAGATAATTGCAAAGAAAAACAGTACTAAGTTTTGACAACTTCCTGAGTCAGTGTGATTAATGATGTATGAGTAAGTTCTGCATCCCCATCCATCTCAAAGTATTCCTGCCTCATCTTAAAGGACCCATTCTATGGGTTCAAAGCCCATAGCCTCCATTCCCACTGCCCCATGAGCACCTTCCCAGAGATCCTAACATACAGCGGGGAGTGGTCCAACATACCTTTTGACAAGTATTGGGCATCCGTCACCCTCCCCACTATTGTGCATGGCATGAAAATGTAATCCAGATGGGATAATGATGCATGTACCCCTGACTAGAATGAGAAGTGCTGTTCATCTGTGGGAATTCCCCTCCAAAAAACCCTTAGACCATTTGCTTCCACAAATTCTGCTAATTTAGTGAATGGTGTATTTCATATTGGTCGGCCCCCATGTGAGCTCCTACCTAAATATCCCTGGATGACATTGTTAAAGTCTCCTCCAACTACCGTACCTGTACCGCCATCCGTAACTGTTTGTCGGGGTGGTGTTGCATATACACTGACTATGGTGATCGTCTTTCCCCATAGGTCACCTGTCACCAGAATGTATCTTCCATACATGTCCCTTTTCATATGTATTTAGTTTGATAGGAATGGTAGATTTAATTAATATGACTGCCCCTTAGAGACTTTGTAGCACCCTGTGTGCTCCACAACCTTGTTCTGCCCTCTGCCCAGAAATCTACATGCTGAGCCCATCAAATGTGTCTCCTGCTGGAGGAAGGTGAGACATTTCAATTCTCTGCTGTTTTCACCCATGATCGAAGTTGCTATACAGTGTTCCCCTTCGGTTGGTTGCATCATCTAATTCTCTATGCTGCGAATTGGTGGTGTCATGTGCAACGCACCTGGCATTGTTGACTATGCCCTGCAAACAATACTACAACAATAAAATCCCTTTAACACTCCCACCTTATACTTATCCCCAAAGCATCTGTCTTCCCCCAATACCATTTTGAGTTCCCTCCTCACCATACTTCCTGACAACTTGAAGCATCTATCTCCCTTGAATTGTGAAACATTTTCAGTATCACCCATAGGTAAAAGTTTTGTGGGAGAGATTGCTTGTGTTCACCCGCTCCAATCTGACCATTTCCTCTTTTGAGTGTTAGCTTCACCAGTTTTGTTACCTTGTCAGAAGATCCGATCCCCAGTATTGTTCACTCTTCTCTCAGCATGTTTCCTGATTATTTCTCTCTTTGCTCCTTGGGTCCACTTTGGATTCCTGAGCTTGGTCCCTTTGCTTATGTCCTATTGTTTTGACCAAGTCCCATGCTTCGGTTTGGTGAGCAAAGAATTTGACTCCTTGTGGACCTATCACTCAAAGTGTGGCTGGATACAGCATGACATATTTCAGTTCTCTTTCTCTGAGCCTTCTTTTCACTGCCTCAAATCATTGCTGTGCTATTTGCACCACTCTATTAAAGTCTGGGTAAATTTCCAGCCTTGCCCCATGCACTAGCACTATGCCTTTCTTGCCAGCTGCTTGCAGGATCACAACCCTGTCATTTTTGTTCAGCAGTTTGACAATTATAGGTTTTGTGTGCTCCCGGGTGTCACTGGTCTACTCAGGAGTCCATGCGCTCTCTCCACTGAGAAAAAATTGGACGGTCCATGTGGGCCCACCCAACCTTTAATCCACCCCTCTAGGTACAGCTCCATCGATGGTCCTTCTGTTTTTTTTGCGCCTGTCTCTGCCTTCCTAATCCTTCACCTTGTCTTCCAGCATATGTGTCTTGAATATTAAGTCCCTTATGTCTTTCTTCATTGGTCCCAATGCATTTTCTTCTTGGGACAGCCTATTCTCAGTCTGCCCAACTCTCGCCAACACCATGTGAAGATCCTGCCACAACTGCGCGGATTGCGTCAATCTCCGGCTCCAGTGAAGTTGTAGCTTCCTGAAACTCTTTCAGGATCTCCTGCTTAACTGTTGTGTGACCCCACTTCCTGTAGTATATGCTCTCCCTTCTTCATCATCTCTCAGGCGCCTGCTGCCACTGGGCCACTGGCGTGGTATATGCATCCATTTTGGCTTGTATGCTCGCTTTCCTATTCTTTTCTCTCTGTTTTTGCCATCTTTCCTCTGGCTTCCTCAGATGTGGTCCCCTCTCTTTACTCTGCATTCCCCTGCACATGCCTGATCTACTCACGGTCTTGGTTGGCTATATTCCACTTTTCCAATTCTGTTGTCCTGGCCTGATGGGCGACGTGAACCTTGTCTCTTGCAAGGTCCAATTGGGTATCGTGTGTCCATTTTTTATTATCCCTTTGCCTTTGAGTAGAAATTTCGATTGGATAATAATAATAATAAGAATAATAATAAGAATAATAATAAGAATAATAATAAGAATAATAATAATAATAATAATAATAATAATAATAATAATAATAATAATGTAGGTAAATATGTGCTTGGATCAAAGAGCCATATAAAAATCAAATTATTGTTAAATTATCATTTGTCAACTAAGGATACACCCAACCGGCTCTCACTGCCTTTGTGCTTATTTCCTGCGTTGACTTGGTACTCTTTTCCCAGTCCGGTTTCTCATCCTTGGCGAGACACGCTCCAACATTGCTTCACTATTCCTCCAGCCAGCCCCTCCCCTTTGCAAACGTTCATCCGTAACTTCCCGGAACGGAAACTAGGAGAAGGGAGGGGGGGAGGGTTGGGGTTTGTCCGCCACAGACCCTCTTTCACCTGCCAGCCTCGCTGTTTCAGATTGGGTGGCTTCACAGAAACGGATGGGGGATCGCCCTCACCTCAGTGATGAACCATGTTTCTTCACCCTGCCCAGCACGCTGCTGGCCCACCTACAGTCTCTCTGGGGTCTTCCGTTGCTTCCTCTTTATCGCCCCTGCCCCTCTCTCACCCTCCAGTCTCAGTGTTCCCGGTCAGGCAGCATCGGGGAATGGACGCAGGCCGGCCTTCTACTTCCAGCAAAGAGAAGTGTCGTGTCCCAGGCCACGTCCTATCCTGATTCCTACGCCACCGCCATCTTGGGTGCAGAACACCACGGGCAACGGCTTCATGGAATTCTCCTTTTTCCACCCTTCATGCTGCCATACACACCTCCAACTGCTTATTTTATTTTTCCCACAGTATCGCCCTGTTTTTTCGGATGTTTTGCAGCATTTTTACACTGTCAGAGCAGAAAAAGCTCTTTCTGCAACTATGTCATTGTTGAGTCCTGTCTCAGCCGATGTGTCGGCAAGAGACAGGAATAAGGAGGCCCACGCGGGTAGGCCTTGCCTGCTCAGCTCCGGCGGGAGCTAAGAATACACGGACACGCTTGGCTGGTATCTAGGCCCGGAACTGCCTCTGTGGCGCTTGTTCTTCTTCTTGCTGATAGATTTTTATCCATCAGCTGTGATTTTTTGGATACCGAGGCTTGAGCCTCATTACTCCATCTTCTCGGGTTGAGTGTGTAGTCGTGGGTTTGTATTCTTCTTGGTCTGTGTGGTCTTGTCACAGTAGGGCTGGTTTCACAGGGTCTTTGCAGTGATGGGCCGCGGGTAGCGGTCGAAGGGGTTTGCAGTGGTGGCAGTGAGTCTTCTGATCAGAGGGTTCAGATTCTGATCCAGTTCTTGGCAGAAGTTCTTACTCAGCTTCGCTAGATGTTCATCCAACATCTCGATGTCCAGGTCTCTGTGAAGGTCTGCTATCCTTGTGAAGATTGGTGCTCCGGACGATATCCGCAGGGCCTTGTTCTGGACTATCTGAAGACTCTTCCGGTGTCGCTCATGGCAGGTCATCCATGCTGGGGAGGCATAAGTCAGGGTTGGTCTGATGATCGCCTTGTAGACGTTGATCTTTGTCCGGAGTGGCATCGACTTGCTCTTCAGGAGTGGGTACAGTGCTGCCATCTTTCCTGTTGCCTTCTGCTGAGTATTCTCAATGTGGCTTTCCCAGTTGAGTTTGCTGTCCAGGGTCACACCGAGGTAGCGGCTGCTGCTCTCCCATTTGATGGTCTCCCCGTTGAGGCTGATGTGTGGGTGCTCCTTGATCTTCTTTCTGGTGAACAGCGTTGCAGTTGTCTTGCTGGTGTTGAGTTCTATCCGCCAGTCGCTGTACCATTTTGCGATGGTATCCTGCCTCTGTGGAGCTGGGGCGGGGCTTTTATTGGAAGCCTTGCGTCACCGCCTAGCGGGACGCAAGTCGGCCATAACAGTCATGTCACCACGCAACAGCGCCCCACAATTCTCCTTCTGTTAATGATGTGCAACAAATGATTCTTCTCACTCAGTCATTTATCGACTGAGACTAGGCGTGAGACTGTGTTTTCCGATCATGCAACTACTGATTATAGTTATCTCTCACAGTCTCTCTTGGCCTTGGAATGGATTCTGCCCTTCATTTCCCAGCCTACAACAAATGATTCAAGTTCGCCCTCACAATCCGCATCTGACTTGTCCTGGTTGTAAAGGCTTTGTCTCCCACCATACATCAAATGGTTACATTTCATCTCTCGGGCTTTATCAGGCTTCAGTTGGGTAACAGGGTCCAGTTCCCCAGCATGCAAAAAATGGTTCAAGGTCTCCACTCTTCAGTAGACTCATGCTGGGTATTAGACTTCAATTCCCAGCTTGCAACATCTATTACATTGTTTCTCATGCTCCTTAGTAGACAATATCAAAGTATTGGGCCTCGTTTCCCAGCCCACAACAAATTATTTCTTTCATCGTCCTCATACTTTCTTAGACATGTCCTTAGTCTCAGAGTTTGTTTCCCTCTATGTAACACACGATTCAAGTCTTTATATCAAACTATTGCTAGACTTCATATGTCCCAGATTTTGTGCCCCCAGCATACTACAAATGATTACATTTCTCTCTCTCTTGCTCCTTGTTAGAGGTGGGTTGGGTAAGGAACTTTTTTCACAGCAAGTCATACACAATTCAAATTGTTCTCTCACAGTCATTATAAGAGTTTTGATGTGCACTGGACTTCGTTTTACAGTATTTAACAAACTATTGAAATTCTTGTTTACCCTCTCTGTGAGTGAGCAAATGATTTAAATATTTAAATATGTCCTGGAATATTGTGTTCTTTTCCACTGGTTGTTTTCAGTCCTCCTTCTCAGCATACCTGTTCTTTAGCCACCGCCTTGCCTTAAGCATCAACCGCATCTCTTCTCTTGTGCCTCTGATCCTTGCTTGCTTCAATCATCCCCGCTCTTTTCTCTTCATTCTATGATAGACTCCCTGTATAGGAATCTCCTAACAAGACAGCCAACTCCTCCAGTGCCCCCACCCCCCTCCTCTAAATCACAAAGGCAAGGCATCTTTTGTGAGCTATGTCTCAACTTTCTTCACCACTGTTCCTTTCCAGTCCCATCCATCTGCTCTGTCCCCCTCCCGTTGGTACTCCCAATGTTCACCCCAAATATCCAGTCCCCTACTCCAGGACAGTAACTTTCCAGCTCCCTATATAGAAGCACTCCTCCTCTCTTCCTGCTTTCAGACCTGTGGATCAGTGGGCTCAGAGCCACACAGGGTGACAGCCATGGAAGACAAATTGCAGAACTTCCTTCAGCATTTTTCCATGGGTAGACAATTTGACATAAATGGTACTGGGTCTGAAAAGCTTAAGCAATCTGGGTGTCTAAAATGTATGAGCTTTGTGAACATGAAGGCCCGCATTGGCATCCTCACAATTGGTCATTGTTGTGTTCTGAGATTGAGGGCATGTCCGTTTTATTGGGTAGGGTATGCAGGGTACAAGTGTAAGTTCACTATGACTCTGGGCATGGGATGTTTGCCCTATATTAGTGAGTGCAATGGGGATCTAACAATTAGGTTTATGGAGCTCTGAGAGCCAGAACAATGACTGTTTATTGGTAGGGTTTTCAGGACCTGAAAATGAGGGCACTGAAGATCATGGGCTGGGGGCTTGGTGGGACAACAGTAGGGGAGCATAGGTCTGGGTGTTAAGGACTTTGTGGGTCAGAGAAAGGGGTTTTTGCTTGTCCGGTAGTGAGGGCATTGGGATCCAATATATAGAGGCTGATGAGATCTAGCTGTGAGGGCGCTCAGAGTCCTAAAACGTGGAGATTTTGAAGTCAGTGGGCAATGTCACTAGCAGTCTGATGACGTAGGTGGGAGTTTAGGAGAGACTTCCATCAGTGATATCAGTGTGGTTCCGAGAGATGCGGGGCTTTTGGAAACTGTTGTGGGAGTAAAAGGGTGTGAGATTCGGGAGTATTTCAGTGTGATACTTTTAGGTGCAGAGTAACAGAAACATTGTTGAAATTGAACGTATGTAAATGGGCACAGTCAGAGCGATTGTTTGTGATTTCAACGGCCCATGGCTAAGGCAGGGAAGGCTGAGCTATTTAGGGATGTGAGTGAGTGCTAGTTTTCAAGTAGGCTTGGTTAGTGTTAGGCGCTAAAGGTAACACATATTCTGAACAGAGAACGGATTTTGGAACAATGGTGCATGAGGTACCATACTGATAATGTGCATCGACCATTTGGTTAAAAGATACTGCTCTAAAGGAACACAATATGCTACCCAGAGAGAACTACCCCCCAAAACATGGCTATCTAATGGACTGAGGGACTAAGGAAGTCATTAAGTGTGACGTTCCTCCCATCCAGTGAAAAATAAGCTTATCTCACCGAACTAATATCAAATTCCGAAAATTCGGAGTACAAATAATTCAGGCGCAAAGAAAGGTTTGATGTTAGTACACTCTCAAAATCACACAGAACAAAGCTTTTAGATGCACCATCTGATGAAGAAGCCTATGGGCCTTCAAACCTGTGTGCATTGTTCCTTCCACCTCTGCATGCTACTTCCTGCTAGTCCAATGAAAGGTATAAAAACCTGCATTGTGTGAAATATTTCAGAATAACTTTACAAAAGATGCGGCCCTTGCTCCCTCACAAACACTCTTGTTACATAGACTACAACTGTCTTTGTACTCCACTTACTAATAGAACCTCAACTTCAGCCCAACTCACCATTACACTAACGATACATGCAGTATTCGACGTTGGCGAGCTCTTGCAGCCGCTATTCTGTATCATTCATGAGATTCTCGACTTCACTGCATCGTGCCCGGATACTCGCATATCTGAATGTGGCCGATCGGTGGAAGATTTACACCTTTGTGTTTGGATTCCATTGATACCCTTTCTGAAAAGTGTCTTTCTGCTTCCCACTCCCTTCTGCCTTTTTGTAGGTGAGTTTTTTTGTCTAGAGAACTAGACAACTCTCTAATTAGGGGTGAGATAATATTCTTGTAGACATTGGATACCTTGTGTGGGATTCACCAACCCAAGTATGGAATAGCCACCCGATTCCACTATATCAGAGCGAGCGACTCGAACAAACTCAGGTTAGGGGCCTTTATCGTGATATCCAACCTGTGTGAATTGGAATAATTAACTGTCAAGCCGTGGAACCCTCTGTAAGATAGCTAGTTCCCCCAGTAAATCTGCCAATGAGGTATTAGGGCTTTGAAGAATCAGGAGCACACTGTCTGCATACAGTGAAATCTTATATTCCCTCCCCCAAGTGCAACACCACCATTACCCTCATTTTTCCTGACGCGACAGACAAATGTTTCCATCATCAAGGTGAAGATTAGCGGGGACAGAGGGCAACCCTGTCTCATGCCTCTAGATATGACTATGTACAGGGTATAGCGCGCATTTACTCTGAGTGAGTGTGATTGTTCCCAGTAGTTAGCCAGAGCCATTGCCATAAAGTAAGGTCCGAAGCCATAGGCTTTCAATGTGAGTTGTATGTACCTTCAGTCCACCTTAATGAATGCGTTGTGGGCATCCAATTCTAGCCCCAATCTCAGTCCCTGTTAATTGGGCAACCGCTATTAGATTCAGGACCCTCCCTATATTATCCTGAGAACTACACCCGCTATGAATCCATTTGTATTACCTGGCAGAACTCCATCATTCTACGCGCCAGAATTCTGGAGAAATCTTTGACTCATTGTTAGTGAGGGTGATTGGGCGATATGAATCACAGTAAATTGGATCCTTCCCCAAGTTAGGAAGGAGGACTCATCATAGGAGTGATTCTTCCCAATTCCAGTAACAAGTTGAACTAGGCTGTCAAGTGTGGGGTAAGGAGAAGCCTGAACTTTTTCTAGGACGGGGCTGTGAAGCCATCAGGACCCTGGGCTTCATTTGTCAGGGTTTGTATGGCCAGTCCACCTCACTGGGTACTATGGGACCCTCAAGGGATTCCCTCAACTCATTAGACAAGCACAGAATCTTGACCTCCCTCAAATAAGTGAACTGCAACCCGTCTGAAAGAGACCTTGCTTCAAAATGGTGCTGCATTATCTCTAGGTTGCCTGAGTCTGTTCGACACAGGCCCCCTTCAGGATCCTCTAAGGCCTGTATACTCTTGTTTATTCTGATCTTTTTCAATTGGATCCATGTAATAATGTCGCAGTGAAAACGTTGTCACGTTATGGCGACTTTTTCCTGGCTACCAACATTCTTTCCCCAAATATTCTAGGATGGCTATAATTATATATTATTACCTGAAGTCCTAGAATATTTGGGGAAAGTGTTTGATAGCCTGGAGGGTGCATCATTAATGCATTTTATTTTTAAAGTCACCAACCTGACTACTTTTTTCATGGCAACATTGTTACCTGATACCTTTCAATTTAGATACCAAAAGATCATTAGACTTATTGCTATTAACATAATAATGCTGTTTGTTTTTTTGCACTGCCTGTGCCATTCAATCCCCCAAACGTTGTTCTAGGTTTTTCAACACTACTTTCAGCGCGTGCAGAGAATCTTGATACCCTGTTCTCTGTTCCCCTTCAGCCATTTTCACCTCCCTTGCCGCTGTACCCGGATCAGTTTGCGTTCTATAGTGTATGCCACTGTCTTGCTAATCAGCTCCCCTCGTACTACCGTTTTTATTGCATCCAATACAACTGATAGAGAAAGTGTCGGATCACCGTTTTCCTGAAATAATTTGAGACAACCTCAGCTATGTCTCCACACAAATCTTGGTCTCGTAATACAGGATCATATCATTTCCAGGGTTGACGCACAGGGAAAGAGATACCGGAGCGTGATCAGACAGTGTTTGTAACCCAATTTCTGCCTTCCAAAACGCATGGGTAAAACTCACTGGGAATCAACAGTAAATCCAGTCTAGAAACCCCCTTGTGCACATGGGATAAATAAGAGCAATCCCTGTCCTCACCATCGGAATATCGCCATGTGTCAACCTTGCCCATTACTCTCAGTAGCGCAGGAGGCTGGCAAAGATTTATCCAGTAATGGATTGGGAACTACATTGAAGTCACCTCCAATAAGTATTTGTCTCTCTGTGCATGCTAACACCCAGGACGGCAAACCCTCAAGAAATAGACTGTGTCCAGTGTGTGGGGCATAGATAGAGATTGGTGTGACCCTGCACTCCCACTCTTTGTCAACTGAACCCACCCCACTACATGTCTCCCTACTTGTCATCACCCAAACAGAACATACCCCAACTTCACATGTGATTCCCAGTAGACCCTGAGGCATGCATCTTAACCCCCAGCTGGCCCTAGCCACAGCAGAGCAGGACCAAAATTAGATCCTCAAGTATCTTGGTCAGACCCTTTCACCTTCCTACCTTTCCCCTCTTTCAGCCTTTGTGTTGGTCTTTGCACATTGGACCCATGGCTTCAGGCCTCATCTCACCACCCTTCTCCCCCCTCTCACCCCATCAGCCCTCAACAAATCTGCTGCTTCCTTCTTCCTTGGTCTTAATGGCCCATCGCTTCCTCTGATGAGAAAAGGAAAGTGCTATTGGAAATCCCCCTCTGTAGACTTTCCTTTCTCCTGCAAACATTCCACCAGAGGGTGCAGTGCTCTCCTTTTCACCAATATGGACAATGATAAGATCTGACTCAAGGAGAGGGATATATTCCGATAGCTAGTCCAGAGAGGCACTGTACGCATACATTATGTGCTCCTTCACTTTGAAAACATCTGTAGGTCTATCCTGCGGGCCGGAGAATTGGGTTTGTATACAATGACCCTCATTACAACCCCGGCGCTAAACCATGGTGCTATTAGCACAATGGTTGGTGCCGGTGTTGTAACGAGTCCACCATGGTGGAATGGGGAAATACCGCCCCATTCCAAGGTTGGCGGGGCGGTATTTCCCCATTTCACCATGGCCCTTCCCCATTCCCATTTTCGCCCCATAGGGCTCAATGGGACTGGGGAAGGCGCTAAGTACGGTACCGCAAATTGCGGTACCCTAATTAGCACCGAGGTCCCTTTGTGGCATCCTACTTTAACGGCTGGTAAAACCAGCCGTTAAGGTCGGGTCCCGCAAAGGGACCTCGTAATCAGGCGTTTTGCGGCGCCGTTAAACCCTTAACGCCAGGGTCGTAATGACCCCTAATGTGTCCTGTAAAGGTTAGGAATTGCCCCTCCGGCAGGTCAAGGATCGCTCGGAAGAAGTCCTCAACAAAGCTCAAGTGTTCATCATTGCGCATTGACAAAGGGATTCCATGAATGTGGATATTGCTCCTGCAGGTACCTATTCTCTGTATCCACACGAGTATCCTCAAGTGCTTCACAGCGGGATTCCAAAGCCTCAAATCTTCTAGACCATTCCCCCACCTCGTACGACTGTCAGCCTTTAATCAAGCAACATGATTTTGTGAGACAGCTCATCGATGCTCCTGTGTATTTCTTTTCTAATTTCAGCCAGCAATTCCTGAAGGTCTGCCTTTGTGGTCGCATGTGGGGACAGTGCTGGAAAAGGTTCCGACGCGTGAACCTGGGCCATCACCACATCTTGGGATTATCAGCGGGTGTGAGCATCACAGAGATATCCTCCTGCTTGCCTGCCTTAGCCACTTTAGCCATGGCACTGCGAGGAGCCCTCCTGGCCACGCTAATGGTTTCAAAGGTTGATCAGCTTCTGTCAAGGCTGTGCAGACAGTGTCAGTGGGGTACAATCTGCAAATGACTATCCACTTTCATCATCCATGAGAGCCCTTCCGAGGAACTACCAGAAAGCATGCAGCAGGACCAACTGTGACTGAACCCCTCTCTGGGCCACTGTGGCCAAGGCCCCCTGTCAATGCCTAGCTGCACACTGAATCTTCTGATCCCAGGTTGTTATCCCAGCCAGTGACGCCCCCAGACATTTTCCATAGGGGTGGCCAGATAAGGCCACAGGAAATCTTGGGGTGGCACACAGAGTGCCAGAGAGGGGCGGATCGAGTCTCAAGAGTTTGGCAGAGCTGGATGGCAGATTTGAAAAACTGTTAGTGAGATGGGACATTAAACCCATTGCGCTACTGAACCCCCCCACGACCTAGCACCCGCCCCTCCCCAAGCCAATGAGGCTGAGTAGATATCACGCTTTCCTTTGGCCGATTAGATCCATCTTTCACCCCAACTCACCAGAGGCGTAGCCATTATTCTGTAACAAGTGCGGCCTGGAGCTAATGTAGTAAGGCACACACTAAGAAAAGCCAGCAGAAGGAAGGACACTTGTTCTGCCCCTGGCCAAATGCACAGGAGTGACAGAGATTAGTGAGGGAGGGTGAACCAATCACAGGGGTTGTCCCCTTGAGAAATGTTTTTAAATAATGGGTTAAAATAGTGTATTTTACAGTACACTTTCTGTGATAAATTAGATAACAAGCAACACAGTTTACAATCGGTTTTGTAGGGTAAGACATCAAAAGTATGTTAGATGCCAAGTCACCAACAATGCACATGAGCATTTTCAAACACATTTTTATAATGCCTTTGCCTGCTATTTGCCAGTACTCTGCAAGTGTAAAAAAACATGTTCATATTGATTGTGCTCACACATGTCCATTCTGGTGCACCTATATATGCCAGTATTCCCATTTTGCTTTGTAGATAATGCCAGTAACAATATTATAACAAAGCATGTTTATGCTGGCTCACCCAATAAATACCAATACATACCAGTATCCCGACTCCACATATAAGAACACTAATCATGTTGTATTGGCTCTCTAACGGCAGTAAAAAATGTCATGCCACAGTTAAAATAAAACATAGCCTTGCAGGCAGCACGAATGCCCCCACCCCAATGTGGGAATACTTATGTTGCCTTTGGCCTTAACACCAGTAATAAACTGCAATGCCACAGAAAGAAAACATGCTCTTACTGGCTAGCCGGTAACATAGCTCAGCGGGTTGGGCATATGCTTTTGTAATCTGAGTGCAATTCGCAGGTTCAAATCCTGGCAAGGCCAACTCTGCCTTTCATACTTCAAAGTGACCACCGTGATCTCTACCCTCCTCTACGGACTTCGTACTATTATGTTGCTTTTGCTTTTGCACCTTGTTACCTCTCTCTTACTCTGTACTGTACTGTTTTCCCTGCTAAACAAGTTTTACCACCGCAGTGAGACTTACGGGTTTGGGTGATGTCAATAAATGCAGTAAATAAATAAAGCTCATTAAATGACTGCAATCTTTGGCTGGATGATAGATGTGATGTCAATATGTGCTTTGGCAAAAGCGTTATATAAATAGTATATCATCACACAAATCCCCCATACAAGAACACTTATGTTGCACACATCATGTTATATTCCCCCCATGTAAGGATATATATGTTGCCGTTGATCTTAAACACCAGTAAAATAAAGACCCAAGTGAAAATAAGGAAACATGTACTCCCCATATAACAACACTCATGTTGCCTTTGACCTTAATGTGAGTACAACATTCCATGCCACAGTAAGACCCAGTTAGGCCAGCCCTACTGTAGTATTCTCCCCCACACCGCCCTCACTCCAACCCCACCATCATATAAAAACACTCAAGTTGGCTTTCCGTTGCCCAAAAATGGCAGTAAAACATGCCATGCTCTTGTCAAAAGATCTTCATTCTCCAATGCCCCTCCCAAAATACACAGAGATATGGAGACATTCGGACACATGCACCCACACAGCTGATCTGTCATTCACATGAGCACCCAGAACATTTAGACTGTACGCTCATTAACACGTGCGGTCACACCATTCACACAGTCACACTTCATTCATTCATAGGTGTGCACTTGCAGACACTGCCTAGCATACATACAGTAATTTACACACTCCCTCGCATGCATACATTTATACATGCATGCATAAATACAATCCCTGTAAGCACACAAATATACTTTTTTTTGTTAATGTTAATTATTGAAAGCATGGGTCATGTAAAAGCTGATCCAGCAGTTAAGCCTTTAGGTGCAACATGGGGGTGGAAGAAGTCCTACTGATGGGCTGGGAGGATTTTGTCCTCAGCCTCTACCCTTCACTTTAATGCCTGTTTTCTCACCTCAGAGAGCAGTGTATTTGTTTAGGTAAATACACCGCTCTCCGAGGTGAGAAATGAGACAGGTTCTTGCCGGCTGGGCCCCGGCTGGGCATAACAGCAGTGATGCTTGCTGCTAGTGGTAGCGCCGGAACTGGCAGATCCTATTCTAAGCTCCTCGAATCTTGATATCACATGTAATCCTTAAAGTGTGAACATTCACAGACACATGGGAGAAGCTTGTAGCCCCCATGGGTCCTTTATGTAGTGTTTGGCTCCGAATCTCAACCGCCCTGTATTCCAAGGGCCTAATTCACAGATGCATTTTATAATAGGAAAACCCCATTGGAAAACGCTCTGTGAAGGATATAAACCCAGCTCAGGTACCCATTTTATGAACATTGGAGCGCGCTTGGCCGGCCCTGTTGGGATTTAAACCAATGGCTGCAGGTTGCAATCAGATCTCTGAGGCGAGTTGGCTGAACACCTTTAGGGGAGCCATAGAGTACCTCTTGTCCCCCTCCTCTGGAATTTCTGAGCAATGTTTTTAAAAGCAACATGTGCATGTGCATTGAGAGGAAACCCTCAAAAGGTGTGCTGTTCATATACAAATCTACGGTCTACATCATATACATGTGTCATTTTTCTGTGTCCCCTGTTGTAAAATAGTCAACTGACTTTGTTCATGCAACATTAATATAGACTTGTAGCCATGCAGGCTCCTTTAATATATCTATATATTGCTCTACAAAAATCCACTCACTCCTCGGCTATTGCTACCCCTAGCGAATAGGCTGGGAGTGGCATTGGGGATAAGACACACCCACTGTGCATTATATAGGCAGTGTAAGTGGCGGAGGTACGAAAATCCAGGCTGCTGGATACGTGTGGGCATTATTCTTTATAAAGCCAAACTACACATTGCTATTCCTTTGAAGCAGTCAGTGGTAGAATTGAAGTTAGTGACATGGAGAAGCTCATTACACTATACCTGCAGGAAGTAAGGTGGTTTGTATAATTTTCTATCCAGGCACAAAACCCCCAAAAATCTCTTCTATGAAGCCCTTGCTTCTCTGCAAACTTCCACAATGTTACTGTTTTGCACAGCGCATCTACAATCGCACTAATTCATATCATGTCCCGAAGGCTGTTTAGGGTTATGTAAAAAGAATCCTGATTTGAAAACCAGTTTGTCATCTTGCTCGGAGAGAGTATCCATGCAAAATCCATTGCTCTGTGCACTGCCGGCCCCTGGATGCAACACAACCTGAGCCAGCGCGAGCCAAAGCAGAAATGCGCGTGCTCAGGCTGTTTATTTCCAGGTCAGTCCACTGGCACTCCATTGATGTGCGCTCATCAATGGGGGGCAAGGCCACCGTGGCTCTCTGATTCTCCAGTCCATTGCGGGCCGGACCCCCGGCAAGAAAACAGCACACACAAAAATATATTTTTTTTTCTCACACTGAACTGGGCATATTACTACTGTCCATGCACAGCCCTGAAACTCGCCTTCCTCACCACCCTCTTTTCCCTTCCTACTCTGTTGGCAAACACACTTGACAAACTTGACCTCTTTATGTCCCGATCATTGAGTGTGCAGCTCCTGCTGCACTCAAGCAGGTTGGAATCTGCAACCCCATCTTGGACTTAATTTTGTTGTGTTCTCTGTCCCCAAGAGCTCCTGGCGGCCCCCACCACTCTTTTTCCTTGCCTCACACCATTCCTGCCCCACTCGCCCCTCTACCGATGCTGTTCTATTGAGGTAGGTCTTCAGACCAAGGAAACACTGTTTCCCAATGCACTTTAACAAACTTGGCTTCTTTTTGTCCCGACCATCTGGTGTGCAGCTCTTGCTGCACTCAAACAGGTGAGGCCCTGCCCCATCTTGGCCATAGTTTTGTATTTGTTTTCGTATTTTATTTTCTGCCCCGAACTGCTCCTTGCATCCCCTGCTGCTTCCCTTCCTCACCCCCATCCCATAGTGTGTCCAGTGGTGACTATTTGTGCGAGTCAGTTAAATTTTGCATTTAACCTAATGGTGTAAGGGAGACTTACCTTGCTTTTAGCCCATTTGTGTTAATCAGCCATATCTCACATTTAGCCCATGTATGTTAGTCACCCATATCTTTCATTCTGCATTTAGCCTAATTGCATAATGATATGATATGATATGATTCGTCATTTATAACACACCTGTACACAAGTGTTTCTAGGTGCGGCAAGGCAAGGAGGGGACGACAGACAGAGGACAAAACAGAAATATTAATAGGCCTTGTGTTATTCAGATCACTCAATTGAGGGGGGAGTGAGGGGGAGACGTACCAAGGGGGTTAGGGGAGAGGGAGCGTGCAAGTAACTCATAGGTGTTGCCAGGAGTAGCTCATAAGTACAGAGAGTAAGGGGACTGTAAGGTTGCAGATACAGTCCCTTAAGTGGGTGGGGGCCCGGGGGCGGTGCAAGAGCAACTGGCCATGCAGACGCCTGGACCTGTAAGCTCAGTGGATGGCCAGGTAACTAGTGAACACATCAGTCAGGGAGATCAGCAAGGGAGAGGGAGAGAGAAAGCAGAAGCAAAAAGGAAGGTCTTCAGTTGCTTCCAGAACCTTAGGTGGGCCTGCTCAAGTTTGAGAGGGGCAGAGAGGCTGTTCCAGAGGGAGGTCCCAGCAGAGGAAAGATATCTAGCCCCCACTCTCTGCCTGGAGAAGCAGCTGACCCTTAGAGAGTTGGAGATGGATGAGAGTACTCAAGAAGGAAGACGCTTAGGAAGAAATAATTGGATTGAGTGTGGTCTGCGGTCCCAGAAAGCGTTGTGGATGATGCAGAGTGTCTTGAATTTGATCCTTGCCGCCATATGAAGCCAGTGGAGAGATTCTTTCCCTGGGCTTGAGGCCAAGGACAAGTCTTGCAGTCCTGTTCTGGATAAGTTGTTAAGGGCAACGAGTAGAGGCAGTCATATTTAGAAACAGGCTGTTGCAGTAGTAGAGCCTAAAGAGGACAAGGGCTCTGGAGATAATGAGTTTATGGGGGAAAGTGAGAAAAGGAAGAATACCTCTGAGGAGGTGCAGCTGGTATTGAGACTTCTTGGATACATCAGAGATATGAGGAGAGAAGGAGAGGGTGGAGTCAAAGATGACGCCAATGTTCTTGGTCTCAAAGGAAGGAGCAGGTAGAGGGCCCAGGGAGGGGGGCCAGAGTGAGAGAGGAAAGGAGGGAGCAGGTGTCCTAAAGAGGAGGAGCTCCGTCTTACTGGCATTAAGGCCGAGATCATTGGAGGCACACCATTCCTGAATTGTGGTCAGGCATTCTGGTATGAGAGAAGGTGAAGAAGCAGCTGAGGGGAGCCTGAAAGAGAGCTGGGTGTCATCTGCATAGCACTGTAAGTTAGAGCAGAAGGTAGAGATGCAGTGGGCAAGAGGTGCCAAGTAGTGGTTGAAAAGCCAGTGAGCGAGGTTAGACCCATGGGGAACACCACAAGTAGAGAGAGAGATAGAAGCGAAGAAAGACACAAGTTTGACCTGGGAGGGTCGGTCAGTGAGAAAGGAGGTCAACCAGGCCAGGGCATGACCAGAGATACCCACGTCATCTTGGAGGTGGTTGAGTGGGATGGCATGGTTGACTCTGTCAGAGGGAGAGGATAGATCAAGGAGAATGATATCAGAAGGCAGGTTATTTTATTTATGTATTGTTCACTTGTTAGGAACTTATATAGGATGTAAATAGTGTTTCAAAATGCCCAAGGGGCAACATGGAGGGGACAGGGGATGGTAGACAAATTAATTAATTAAATACAACAAAGGAGAAGAGACAATGGGGAGGGGAATATGAACCTACTATCCCTTCTGAGTGTTCAGAATGTGCAAGAGCAGGGGGGAGAGGAGTATGGGATAGGTGCTGTGGTGCTTATGGAGAGCAGCAGGAGAAGTACTGTGAAGAAAGGTAAGTGCAACCTCCAGTGGTGGAGGGTGAGCTGAGGCAATTGCAGGAGATAGACAGCAGCTGGAATGAAAGATGTGGGAGTTCAGGGCCCCGGGGATAAATAAGGGCCCTGCCCACTAGTCAAGCTACTGTGCACTTAGCAGGGGATGGACAGAGTGAAGGAAGAGGTAAAGAGGAAGGTCTTGAGGCTTTTACGGAACTAAATAAGGTCCTGTTCAAGGCGAGGCGGGAGGGGGAGGCTGTTCCAAAGAAGGGAACCCATGGATGAAAGCGACTGACCACCTGCTCTCTGTTTGGAAAACCGCTTCACATGCAAGGGTTTTGTGCCAGAGGAACGCAGGTGTCTAGAGGGGGATATTTGGTCAGAACGAGTTGCAGATAGAGTGGTCCCTGGCCCTAGACAGCCTTGTGGATGATGCAAAGGGATTTGTATTTAATCTGTGCTGCGATCGGTAGCCAGTGAAGACTTTGTAGGGCAGGAGAGATGCGGTCACTGGGCTTGAGGCCAAGAATAAGTCTTGCTGCTCTATTCTGGATTAGGTGGAGGGGTCGCAGAGTGGACAAAGGTAGATTAAGGAGGAGGCTATTGCAATAGTAAAGCCTAGAGAGAACCAGAGCATGAGTAACACTGAGCCTCTGGGGGAAGGCGAGGAAAGGTAGAATTCCTTTCAGAAGGAAAAGCTGAAAGTGGGATTTCTTGGCAATGTCCTGAGTAAGAGGGAGGAAGGAGATAGAGGAGTCGAAGATGACTCTGAGGTTTCTGACTTCCAAAGAGGGAGCAGGGGGAGAGCCCATGAAATAAGGCCAGAGTGAAGGGAAGAAGTAAGGTTCCGGGGTCCCAACAGGGAAGATCTCTGTTTTGCTGGCATTGAGGCATTAGAAGTACACCAGGCCTGGATGGCGGAGAGGCAATCCGGGATGAAGGAGGGTCTAACAGAATCTGTAGGAAGTTTGAAGAAGAGTTATGTTTGATCAGCATAGCACTCGAGATTTGGGGAGAAGGAGGAAATGAGGCATGCTAGCAAAGTAAGGTTGATGTTAAAGAGCCAAGGTGAAAGAATGAAGCCCTAACAGATGACACAGGAGGAGGAAGGAGGAGAGGAGAAGGTGCCCAGTATGACTTTGGAAGAGAGATCAGTTAGGAAAGAGGTAAGCCAGTTCAATGCCCACTCTGAGATACCAAGGGTGTCATGAAGCCTTTTTTTGAGGATGGAATGGTACACTGTGTCAAAAGCAGAAGAGAGATCAAGGAGGATGAGGACAGCCAAGGAGTTGGAATCAAGGGATGCAAGCAGTTCTTCACAGGTGTTGAGAAGAGCAGTTTCCGTGCCTCTGGCTGCTCATAATCCAGACTGATAGTCGTAAAGACCGCCAAGAAATTCAGTGTGGGAGTTAAGTTGGGGAGGGACAACTTCTCAAGCTCGGAGATTGGAGAGCAAGTCTTCACGGGTATTCAGGAGAGCAGTTTCTGTGCTTCTGGCTGCTCTGAAGCCAGACTGATGGTCGTGGAGACAACCAATAGATTCAGTATGTGGGCTAAGCTTGGACATGGCCAGCTTTCACAGGAGTTTGCCAAAGAAAGGAGTGATGAGATCTGGCGATAGTTTGCCTGAGAGGTAGGATCGGCAGAGGACTTCTTAAGAAGGGGGTGCACAAGGGAGTGCTTGAGGGGGGAGATGAAGGTTCCAGTGGCAAAGGAGTGATTGCAGAAATCTGCCAAGGCTGGAGCAAGGGTGTCGTTGTGGTCCTTGATGATTCTGGAAGAGCAGGGGACAACCTGCTTGGATGAGACTGTCATGAATCAGACTTGTCTAGAAACATCATCGGGAATGAATAGGGTAAAGGTAGAGAAAGGCAAAGGAGAAATGGCCAAAGGGGGGCCAGGAGTGGTAAATGGGGAGGAAGAGGCAGTAGAGGAAGAAGCAGTAGAGGAAGAGAGAGTGGACATGATGTCCTGAGTTTTTGTTGTGAAATAAGATGCCAGAGCAGTGCAGAGCGCCTGGGAGGGAACAGGAGAGGTAGAAACTGCAGCAGGATTGGCCAGCTCCTTGCAGATTTTGAAAGGTTTGGCCGAGTTGTTAAGGGCCGCTGAGATGCTGGTTTGGATGTAGGCTCTCGTCTTCGAGTCATGGTCCAGAGGCAATACAGAGAGTCTGTATTGCCTCTGGAGCATGTGGCAGGCCAGTTTGTCATAGGGTGCGCTAGATGCCCTCCACTTCTTCTCGGCCACCCTACACCCTAGAGTTGCACTTGGGGGCAGGCTTCAGACAGAACCTCAGGACAGGGGCAGTGATATCAAGCGTGTTAGACATAGAGAGATGGAGGTAGGAAAGGGCTGTGTCAGAATGTGAGTCAGCCAAAGGTGTCGGAGGAGGAGAGAAAGTAGCGGCGAAAGCCTCCACTGACACACACTTCATGGGCCGGAGGAACAAGAAGGTGGATGGCAGTGCTGGGTTGGCTTATCTGAGGGGAAGGGAGCGAAAGGTGAGAGAAAAGAAGAAAGTGGTAGGTCCAAGAGAGAGGAGTGGTGAGAGGGTTGGCGAGGGAGAGGACTGAAGAGATCAGAACATCCAGGGTGTGCCCTGCAGAGTGAGTTGGGCCAGAGGGTGGAATAGAGAGAATGAGAGAGAGAGAGATAGAGAGAGATAGAGAGAGAGAGGGAGAGAGAGAGAGAGAGAGAGAGAGAGAGAGAGAGAGTTGCAAAGGTTGCAAAAGAGCCCCAAAGAGGGGCTAGTACCATCCAAGTGGATGTTAAGGAGGGGAAGTTGAGAGGTAGAGGCAAGGAGAGAGGAGGAGATGGCAGCCAACTTGGAGAGTAAGAGGGCAACCTGGCCAAGCAGCCTGTAGATGGTGGCCACAGTGTGAGAGAGAGAGAGCAGGAGAGAAAGAGTGTCTGCAGACCAGGCATTCAAAGGAGGAGTAGGACTGTGTAGGAGTGACAGAAGCAGGGATCCACTCTGGGAAAATCAGGGCTACACCCCCACTGGGACAGTTGGTTCTGGGATCTGAGAGGATCTTGTAGCCATCAGGGAGCAGAGTGTCAAAACTCATGACAGAGCTGGCTGTGAACCTAGTACATCCAAATCAAGCTCTTTCAGGAGATGGCAATTGTCCAAGGAGTGTTTGACAGCAGAGCAAGAGTTAAGAGAAGAGTAGCGACATTGAACAGATTGCCACTTTTGCAAGACTTCTGTGGACATCCATGGAGGGGTACATGCATGAGATACGCCCTGCGGAAGTGTTAGAGGTGCCGGGAAAGGTCAGAGGAGGAAGGAAGAGATGGTAGGGTAGTCAGAGAGGAGGAAAAGAGTGCAGAAGAGGTGGCGGAAGGAGGAGAAGGCACAGCAGCCGGAGAAGAGGAGGGAGAAGAAGCAGAGTGGCCGGAGAAGCAGCAGAGAGTGCCAGAGAGGTGGTGGCGGACGGAGGCATCAGAGCGGCCAAAGCAGTGGCAGAGAGTGCCAGAGAAGTGGCGGAGGAAGGAGGCGGCAGAGGATCCAGAGAGGGGAGGATAGGAGTAGCAGGACAAGAGAGGAAGTTGATAAAATGCGGGAAGCATCTATCTAAAAGGAGGAGATTGGCCTGAGGGCCCTGGAACAAGACTGTACCATTTAAGTAAACATTAATGATGGCCTTGGAGGAGTGGAAGGGGGCCAGGAGGGCCTCCCACCGGGTGCCAGCATTAGTGGGAAAGGAGGAAAAAGGAGAGAGATCAGAGACCATATGGCGTGTCCATAGGCCTGGAGTGGGAATGACAAAGAGGATGTCTGGAGGAACCGCTGGTATAGGTATCAGTGTTATTGAGGCCCGGGTTGTAAACCCGGATGTCCATTTTGAGCTTCTTCCTGCCAGACTTAGTGAGAGGGATAGGATAGTCAATTGAATAGCAGTTAGAGTAGCAATACTGAGCATTTAGCAATTACAAAGACTACCTATGGGTCACACTTAGATAGAATTCTGAAGACTAGTCATGCATCACATTTAGATAAATTTGTGAATATTAGCCATGCGTCCAATTTAGACTTGTGACCATTAGCCATGCATCACACTTAGAAATTAATAATGCATATTACTAGATAGAAATGCAAAGATTTGTCATGTGTCATATTTAGTTAGAATTGTGTATTTAGCCACATAGAAGAACTTAGAGAGTAGCTTATGTACCTACCACCCACTCCTGCTCCCTCCAACACATCACCAAGTACTATACACACCCGCTGGGCTAACCAACCTATACACAAACACACACCCAACTTAAGTAACACCCACATGCAACAAACAACCCCTGAAAATTGACCTTACCCATACAGATACAACACACCTGTAAGTACAACCTTATATACCAGCCAAGCTAAAGATAAAACATACAGACGCATCACCAACATAAGAAACATTCACCCAAAAAACAACCTAGGCATTGGGCCTCAGCCGTAAGCATACAAGCCAGTGCACACAACCTTAAATACCAGCAAATCTCCATATAGAACACACTGACACAACTCCAACATAACACATTTTCCCACAGACAAAAAACAGACGTTAGGCCTTACCCATACAGATACAACAAGCTGGTGCACTCAATTACTCACTCATACAGATGGCAGTTTCTCCTGGTTCTGGACCTATCCTATAACCCTACCCTCACTAACCAACCAGACAAATCTGTCCTCTTTCTTGCAGAGCCACGTGAGCACCCGGAGACTGCACCGGAGTGGTAGCAGTGTGTGTTATATATGAACATAACATAACATATTTGGGACTGACTCAGGTAATGCCATACTGGCCTGTTGTATTTCACCACAATTTTCCCATTACTGAACATACCTCAATTTACCCATAGTTCTGCTCTTATGGCTAACCTTCCCTTATCTTTTCTCCCATGCATTCTTACAGTCCGTGAGATATTTTTATTTTTGATTTTTTATTAGCATTTAGCTTCAAAAGAAGCTTTTTACCACTCACAGTTTAAAATTCAAAAGAAATTCCATAACAATAAAAACATATGATACAACCATGTTGATCAATTACTACAGAAGGAAAAGAAAAGAAGGAGGAAGATAAGAGAAATGAAAAAACATTTTTTTTAAAACTATAACCGAACAGAATTAGCGACTCCTACTGTCCAATTGTACAAAAGTAAAGTTCTTTGTCACTTTTCTCCTTCAAGCTTTTTGAAAATGATTGATACCATCTCTTACAAGGCAAAAGTTACAGATAGCCTTGAACCCTGTAGCAATTGTAGCCAAACGTCTTTCTTGGTTAGAGTTTGATTGTTTACAAAAAAATCTGCCTAATAGGTTACATCGAATGTCCTTAATGCCCTGGCAGCTCATGAGGAGGTGGCAAAGTGTTTCCATTAGGTGACCACAGAGCCAGCATTTATAGTCTCTCATGATTTTCAATTTCCTGGCTTCAAGAATGTCTTTAGTCGGAAAGATGTTAAAGCAAAGTCTTAGAAATTGCTGTTGCAACACAGCCGAAGGAAACTTACTCAAATACAATGGAATTAGACCACGCTTGTTTAGAGCTACATAGTATTTTCCGTAAAGTTTGGATGACTGTGCCAGCTCAGAGGACTCAATCCAGTCATACGTATACAGCAGTTTTTTCATGAAATCTGGATTTTCAATGAGTAATTTCTCTGTAGTATCGATTGAGTCCAACAATCCTAAGCATTTGGTGCTCCGTTCAACAAGTTAAGGCCGAGAGATATTCATTTGGGAAATGTTTAGCCTTGTTTATTATAAAACACACAATACACGGTGTGGAAGACTTCTTACACCAAACCCTACCATAATATGACAGCCAAACAACTCTGAGAAACAGATGTTTTTGATTATCATGGCCTTTCTTAGATGTTTTGTCTCTAATGGTTGCACCAGTCATGGCACACCTGACATGTTGTGGCATCCTTGATATTTTAGTGTTATGCTCTTAAGCCATTTCATGGTCCTAGCGTCGGCTTCTCAGTCCCTATGATGCCTCCGTTTCATGCATGCATTTGGAATCCCAGTAAAATGTTTGTAGGTCTGAGAGGTTGACGGTGGCTGTTGAGAGCTAGACAGCTGCCTGTTAATAAATGTACATTATACTATTACCTCGTGATCAGCGTATTTCTATTATGTGGTCTTAAGCCTTGATATTCTTTAATCTTTCATCTGGTTGATACTAGTGGGAGGAGAGAAGGGACTGTCTCACTGCTTGGTTGGGGAGAATGTTGGGCAGAGAGTTTGGTTGCTGGATTGTGCATGCTTGTACACACAAGCCACCTGGTTCACACGAAATGCAACCATATGAGACCTGTCAGCCAAGTTGGCATCATTCTACACAGTGTAAGGGTGTAGAAGTATGGGACAAACCAAGAGGTGACATGGTGTTGGTTATACACTTCTATTGAGCCTTGCAAAAACCTATCTATTGCTAACTCTTTGAGGGGTTTCCCTGCCTCAACCTAAAACTAAGGAATTGTCGGAATGTCTGTCAAATTATATACATTGTCCTTGTCCAAAACCCTACTTCTATCACTTACACTTAAATCTAAGAATTTTAAAGTAAAGTCTTTCTCCAGGAGAATGACACCCTTCTCCTGATATTCGGCATAATAAAAGCCCAAGAAAATGTCTTCCTTCTCCTGGCACAGTTCAAACACAAAAGATCTTCAACCAAGAGAATGCCTCCCTTCTCCTTGTACACTCAGCACAGTTATTTTTACAAAACGGCACAAGACAGGGGCAATGACTCCCTCCCCCTGATGTTCTGTTGACTTCTATATTAGTTCAGCTTTCAGATTCTTTTCCAGGAGAATGCCTCCCTTCTCCTGGTGTCTATTTATGTATCATGGTGTCCACACCCTTTGGACCAGTTGGAATTACTCCATTCCTCCAGTTCGTGAAATATAACTTGTAATCTCCTAACTTCTGGAAGCTCTGCAATTCCGTTGGCCTCGGTTCCCAGGCTCTTATAGTGTTCCAACTCTTTCTAGGAATTTCAGTGTTGTGCCTCTGGTCACTGAATTGGGGAAAGTTTTCCTTATGCTCTATTGCACTTTACTTTGGGTTTCCGACCCTTATCCAGTAATCAGTGGTTTTCCTGTGGCAACTTGGTTGAGGACATTCTCCTCTATTGCTCCTTTCGACTGTTTTAGGGACTTGGCCTCTTCTCTGGTGGTCAGTGAGGAATCCTTGGGTGAACTTTCTATTTTTTATAGGGTCCTGACCCTTCTCTTGTGGTCAGTGGTTTCTCTGCCTCCACTGAGATGAGGAAGTACTCCTCAGATGCACTCTCTATTCGTTATAGGGACCCTGACCCTTCTTGGCAATCTTTCAGGCCCCCGCCACATTGACGGTTGGAAGCTGAGACCCCTCGACTATTCCCTTGTCCCACCGGTCCGCCCGTGCCTCTCGTTACCTATTGGGAGCTGCTTGCACGGCGCTGGTTCTCCAAGCGACTGATGTCTGTCTCTCCCTGGCTTCCTGTGGTCTTCGGTGGCTTCGATGGTTTTGATGAATTTCTGCATCTACTGGCTCCTTTCAGTCTCAGGTCTCAGTGTTGTTATGGAACCACATGGTCCACTCCCTGTGAGAAGTCATGCCTCTGCCTCGCCGTCTTCCACCGTTTCTTAGATCTGCTTCTGTCGGGCCTACCTTGGACGCTCTCAGCTTCTCACTCCCGTCTTCCAGTCTCCGGTCTTCGCTGCTTCTGGACTCCTACGTTTGGCAACTTCCTTCCTCTCACTCTTCCGGGGCAGGCTTAACTCCACTGGGCTTGACAGTTGGCATAGTCCTTTGGCTCTTCTTATACTTTGTTGTCAGTTCCTCCCTGGTAGATAGCCCTTTGTTCCTTTTGACATTACATCTTTATGCCTCCTGGGAGCCATCTCGTAGCAGTACTTGCCTGAATCATCTTCTATAATCTTCCTCATCCTAGTCTTTTCTACCTGGGTTGTACTGAAGGTATTACAATTGTACAAATGTGTATCACCAAGAAATGAGTTTGTGATGGAATGGGAGGGGGGCAAAGGATGTTAAGGTGTGATGTCACCTGAGCGCCTATACCCTAGGTATTCATACTTGTCCCTAGGTGGGGAGTTCCTCCCCATTCGTCCTCTCGCATTAAACCACCCTAGTGGGACCATTGGTTAGCAGCCTCATCTCCCTAGCCTCATGGGAAGGGGCTCCCCTATGGGGAGAAGTGAGAACACCTATTGAATCATCACAACAGGCAGAATCGGTTCTGATCTTATGATGTCAGGTCTGGTCCTTGTGTTCTTTGCACTGGGTGATAGCTTGCTAGTGGAAGACATGTGTTGGCCCGATGGGTACACCATGGCAGAAGAGACCAAGCAGTGGGTATTGTTTCCTGCCCAGCCTCTTGGGTGAATATCACATCCTAGCGCCCCTCTTGGTGCCTGGTGATACTGAGGCAAGCCTGGCATATGGGAGGTCACTGCCCCCTGCCCAGGCTATTGGCTCCACCTTAGTTATGCCCCCTTTCCTCTGCCCAGGAGAAGGTAGTATGCTTGTATGCTGTTTATTGGTGTATCTACCTGGCGGCGGCTGGGCTTTTTCACAGTGTAGACATGTGCTCCCTCACATGTTTAGGAGCTGCAGACCTAGAGAGGCTCTTTGTTGTGCTAGTCTTGCATGTCCAGAAGCCTCAACCATTTGCAGATACATGCTGGGATGTTGGCCTCTTACAGGTATGGACAGAAAAAATTAGGTCAACACACACATTCAATTGGTGTGTGGGAATCTGTAAATAGAGACAAACAAGGCAGCCAGCTCGTACTGAGGCATGACTGACAAGAACCCATTACTCTGGGGTCTTCATAACATACTCCATCCTGTGCACAGAGTTGCAGACTTGCACACGTGAGTTGTTATCTATCTAACCAGCACTAACAAACCCCCTCGGTCGCATTTGTGCGCAAACTAATAACCCTTTTGCAATGGCCTGAGGTATAAATGTTCAATAGATGCAGCAGCACTTTCTGGTGTAATTGATAACGCCTGCCATCCCTGTTTCAAACCATCACAAACTCTGTGGTGCCCTCTTTGGCACAGGACGTGCTTGAAGTTTCAGTAAACAGGTGTGTCATGTGCACTGCTTAAGTCCCTATTTTACCAGCCAGTTAATAACAGGTTTTAGAAGTCATTATGGAATTTAGGCCTTGTTGACAGGTGCAGGCCAATCATGCAGGCAGGGATTATGTGCTGCTGCTCAGATGTCTGAAGCCATAGCACTGCCCGTGAAACCACTTTCCAGTCAGGAGTTGAGTTCAGACAGGGGTTTCGAGAAAGCCCCTCTTTGTGCGGTCTACAATGCTCCTTTTCAATAACGGCACGTGTTATGTTTCAAAACGTGCACAATGGAGCGAGAAAGCGAGCGAATGCGGATATTCGAGTAAAAGACATCATGAAGGGAAGACGAACAAAGAAAACAACAGGAAAGACAAATGGCACAATGATAACGGAAGGATATATTGGAAAAGACGAGAGCAATATACAAGCAAAAACAAAAAGTTGAGAGAAAACCAGAGAGGTTGCCTGTAATAAGCAACACGGACGAGGATGAGAGAGCACTAAGGAAATATAGAGGGAAGTATAATAGTGCAAGGAACGATTGAAGCAGAAAGAGGAGTAACTGTAAATAGCAATACTGGAAAGAGGAGCAGGTAGTAAACATCAACCTTCCTTGGGGCCCTTCCCATTCCCTAAATGCCTCACTCGGTTTCATGTACTCTTACACTCCTGATCCTGACCATGCCACCCTACCCACGCACTAGTCCGCCGTCTAAAATGTATTCTGGGTTCTCCTGTTCGGTCCACCTCGAGAGCAAAGTCTACTCCATGTTTTCAGTATTCCCACATCAGACACATTACACTCATGTCAATCTAACTTGAAGTTATGTCCATAGTCAGTGGTTATCCAGAAAACCTGGAAGCGTTGGAGTTCACGAGGACCAGCGCTGGAGACCACCGGTATGTGTTAGGCCCTGAGGGCCTCTGCAATAAGGACAGGCACACCGAGAGTAGGAGACACGTCTTACTTTATTCAAATACAACTTCTCACTGCCCGCAGGCACTCTTCCTCCTGACGTCACGTGTCACGTGGCCGGGCCGCGTGACTTGACCTGTGTCTCTTAAAGAGACAGTTCAGTGTAACATCACCCCCGGACAAAAGTCCTTGCAACCATAACACTAACATTCTTCAACTAGGCGCATAGGTTTCTTCACGACCCTATGGGGTCGACCGTTGGCGGCTTCTCCTGGATCATCTTCTAGCTCTTGCACTCTCCTCGCTCCAGGGCGAGCCAAGAATCTCGGTGGTGACCACAGCGAGTCTCTCGGGTCCGTTGGCATTGGTTCCGGATCTGGGGGATCTCGCTCCTGCTGGCCCGGACTGGTGGTGAGTTTGAACTGTGAGCAATTCCGGGTTATTTCCCGTTCTTCGTTTTCAGCTGTTACCATGGTTCCTTTGGTGGCCGTCACAAGGAGCGGCTGTGGGGAGAACCTCGGGTCAGTCTTTCTGATCATCGTCTGTTGGACCAGTACTTCGTCTCCCACCTGGATCTCATTCGGGCGAGCCCCTCTCTTTTCATCTGTTCGGATGCGGGCCCGTTCCTTCCGTTCCGCATCTCGCGTTAGAACTTCCGGGTCTGCTTCCGGCTTGTTGTTGGGGTGTCTTATGATGCGAGTGCGAACTTGGTATTTTACCATCATCTCGGCCGGCGTCCTGTTTGTGGCCTCGTGCGGCGTGTTTCGATAGTCCCGAAGCATTCTGCACAGAGCCTGGTGAGGGTCAACATTTTCTAATCTGGCTCTTTGTAAGGTCTTCTTGATCGATGACATGAATCTTTCGGCCATCCCGTTGGCTTGTGGCCACCTTGGTGTTATCTTCTGGTGTCTGAAGCCCAGATGCTTGGCGAAGGTTGCGAAGTCGTGACCACAGAACGGCGGGCCGTTGTCCGACTTGATAACTTCTGGTATGCCCCACTCACTCACGACCTCGTCGAAGACAGCTGCTATGTGGGCAAAGGCTGTAGACGGTGACCTTTTCACGATTGGGAAGCGAGAGTGCTCGTCAATGAACAGTAGTAGGTATTCGCCCGACTCGAGGGGCCCATAAAAGTCTATTGCCACTCTTTCCCAAGGGTGATCGGGGATCTGCAGAGACTGTAGTGGTGCGGGGGCTTCGGCCCTAGCTGTGCATTGACATGCCATGCAGTTTCGTACCCATCGCTCTACTAGAGCGTCCAGAAATGGGAACCATACGTGGCACCGAAGTTGCCGTTTGGTGTTGTCTGCCCCGCGGTGGCCTTCATGGGCTGTCTTTATGATGTCCGCCCGTAGGGCTGCTGGGATTATTATTCTGCATCCTCGAAGGAGTATGGACTTGTCCTTGACGGCTAGTTCGGTATGAACTTTTGCCAACCTTTCCAGTTCATCTCGATTCGCTTCCGGATGTTCTGTTAGAAGCTTCCGGTATGACTTCCATCTGTTGTGTTCTGTGAGTTTGATGGCCAATGCTATGGATGGGTCAGCCGCTGACGCCTCAGCGACTGTCTCAAGTGAAATTGCCGGGGGAAGTGCGTTTGTGGTGACATAGCTGATGTATTCTACATCTCCCTTTCGCTGTGTGGCTTTTCCTGTGGGGTGCCTCGACAAGTAGTCTGCTGGGTTGTGTTCCCCCCCCGGACGATGAATGATGTGATAGTCATATTCTTGCAGGCGGATACCCCACCGTTCAATCCGTGGCGGCATCTTCGTTCGAGGATTGCCGAACAGTGATAGGAGGGCTTGATGGTCCGTTATTAGAGTAAACTTTTTTCCTATGACAAAGTTGTGGAAATGTTCGCATGCCCAGACTGCTGCCAGGCTTTCCTTTTCTGCCTGCGAATATGCGGACTCAGGTTTCGAGAGGGCTCTGCTGGCGTAGGCCACCACATGTCTCGGGTGGGTGTCTGTACCGTTGGTTTGGGCGAGGATGGCACCCAGCCCTACTGGACTTGCATCGACCACGATTTCAGTGTGCCAAGTGGGGTCGAAGTAGGCAAGTTTCCTGGCCTCTGCTAGGTGTTGCTTGATGGAGTCGAATGCTTCTTGGCACTCAGCCGTCCAGGCGAAGAGCATCTCTTTTTGAAGGAGTTTCCTGAGCGGTTCCGTGATCGTGGCATAATGGGGTATGTATCTCGCGCAGTAACCTGCCATGCCTAGAAACGATCGCACGTCCGCTATTTGCCTTGGTTCCTGTAAGCCGAAGATAGTCGCCACCTTGTCGGGATCCGGTGTCATTCCATCTGCGGAGAATATGTGGCCAAAGAACTTCAGCTTGGTCTTGCTGAATCGACATTTGTCGACGTTGAGCGTGAGGCCAGCGTCTTGAATGGCTTTGCAGGTGGCGCGGAGGGCTGCATCGTGTTCCTCCTTTGACTTGCCAAATACTAGGATGTCGTCGCTGTAGTTGAGTGCTCCTCTGATTGGGCGAATGATTTGCCTGATGGTTTCGTGGAAAATCTCAGCGGCAGATGAAATGCCAAAGTTGAGGCGCTTGTATCGGAATAGACCGTCGTGAGTGGCGAATGTTGTTATGCCTCTGGATTCTGGATGAAGTACCAGTTGGTGGTAACCCTGGTTAAGGTCGAGTTTTGAGAAAAGGGTGGACTTGTTTATCTGAACGATCATGTCCTCGATTCGGGTCCCGGGGTGTCGCTCACGCTGGATTGCGGTGTTGGCGACGCGCATGTCGACGCAGAGTCTGAGTTGTCCCCCTTCTTTTGGTACTATGACTAGTGGGGAGACCCACGGGGTCGGGCCCACTGCTGGTTCAATAATGTCATTTTCTAGGAGCTGTTGGAGCTCAGCTGACACGGCGGCTTGGAGGTGGAACCCGACTCTCCTTGGGTGTTGGGGAACTGGGCGGACTGCGGGATCAATGTGCAGTTTAACTGAGGGTCCTTTCAATTTTCCTAGGCCCCTGCAGATGAGGGGGAATTCCTTCCCGATGGCGTCTTTTGATATCACGTCCATTTCTCTGGTTTCCGCTTGGATGTTTGACACGCTCTCTGTCGTTACTTGAGTTGGTTCTGATGAGTGGATCATGTCCCCATCTCGGACGTGTATGTCTATGAGTCCCAGGGAGGAGGCCGTCCTGTAACTGAGGAGGCACCTTCCTTTCGTTGGGCTGCGGATTACGTGTATGTTTGCCGTCGTGGCATGGGTGCCGTGAATGAGGTGGCGGGAGAAGAAGCCAATTGATTGTAGTGGAGTGTCGGCGCCCCATTGATATATCTTGGAATCAGATGGCACTAAGGTGGGTTTCTTGGGAATCTGATGGAACTCCTTTTCTCCCATTATGTTGACCGTTGCTCCCGAGTCAACCAAGAAACAGAATTGGTGGCCTCCTATTTCCATTGGTATCTTGGGTGCCTCGCGTGCTTGTCCTTCGTCCATGATGAGGTTGACGTATTCGTCCTGTCGATAGTGATCAAACTGATACTCTTCCTCTCCGGGGTGCTGTAGGTGTTGGTCCACCTCATAGTGAGATATGGACGGTGGGGGCCCGTCGTATTCATCTCTAATGCGGGATATCTGTTCATACTGTCCGTCGCCTTGGGGTTCTTCCGACGGGTAGACGTCTTCAACTACCCTGACATACCTTCGCGGGCTTTGTTGAAACGGGCGCGACGGATAGCCTTGGCTCTGTGGATTCCTGTAGGGTATTTTGAACTGTGGGGCGACCGGCGGCCTTTGGGTTGGGAACGGTTTGCCCTCTCTGCAGACTGATTGGAAGTGTCCCTCTCTCCCGCAGTTGCCGCATTTCTGGGACAATGCGGGGCATGTTCCTGCATGGGGATAGGGCATTCCGCAGCGGTAACACTGGCGTTGCATTTTCGGAACAGTTGAATAGGTGAGGTTGGGTCCTCTCTCTGTTGTCCTGGCGTTATTTGCCTGCATGGCCGCGATCACCTCGTTGTTATCATGCTTGGAGAGGGCGGTGCCAGTTATTTGCGTTACTTGCTTCTCGACTCTCTCGAGGATCCTTGCCATGTGGCTGACTTCATCAATCGTGACGGGGGATTTTAAGAGTTGTTTCTTTAGCGTTTGAGATACGCACCCTTCAATCACTCGCAATCTGATGGCCTCATCTAGGGAGAATGCGTGGAACTGGCAGTTCGCGCCTTTTATCCGTAGGCGGGTGATAAACTCGTCGACCGTTTCGTCTGCCCTCTGTTTGCACTGATTGAAGATGTATCTTTCATAATCCCTGTTGGGTTCAATCACCAGCCTTTTGTTCAGTGCTGCAATGAGGGCTGGGAAGTCTGCTTGCTCTGCCTGCGGGATGGTTTTCAGAAGTATTTTAATGTCATTCCCTGCGAGGTTCAGAAACATGCTGCGTAGTCTTGGGGATTTCTCTTCACCCGCGGCGTCAATGAAGGTGTTAAAATCTTCCAGCCACTCGACCCACCTTGGGCCTTTGTCCGCCTGTGGCATCATGGAGAAGGGGGGTGGCATGCGCCATGCTGTGGTTGCTGTGTTCCCCGCTGGGGCGGGGGGGGCCGGGGCCTGCTGATCTTGGGGTGCGCTCATAGTAGCGGTGAGCGGCGCCGTTCACTTGTGTGTGACTGTCCCTGGGGGGGACTGTTGCCCTGGTGGCAGGTGCTGAGGGCTAGCGGGCAGCGCGGGGTGACACCCACCTTTCACCGGGGTCCTGGCGGCGGTCTCCGAAGCCTGTTTGGTTTGGCAGGCGGGTGGACGTGCCCTCGACGTCGGTCTCTGGTTGTGGGGGCCGGGCCTGGGTTAGGCGTGCTGGTGGGTGCCTGGGCCAGGGCTTGCTGCTGGGTAGAACCTGGGATCAGGTTTGGCGTTGGAGCCCCCTTGGAGCTGGGCCTGGTCAGGCTTGTCTCTGTAGCGTGCGCGGGGAGTCCGTTTGAAATGAGGAGGAAAAAAAAAATTTTTTTTTTTTTTTTTTTTTTTTTGTGAGGACCACCCCCGCGCCTTTCCTGCGTGTCGTGGGCGCCTCGGGGGGGTGGGTTGCTGGTGGGCCGGGATCGGCGTATCGTGGGATCCGGAGTGGAGATGGAGGCGAGCGCTCGCAGGTTGGGCCTGTCGGCACTCGACGTGCGCTGCGGGCTCGGATGGCGCCGTGGGCGGCGAGGAGGAGGAGGAGGAGGACTCGGCGGCCCTGGAATACGCCTCGTCGCCAGTTGTCAGGCCCTGAGGGCCTCTGCAATAAGGACAGGCACACCGAGAGTAGGAGACACGTCTTACTTTATTCAAATACAACTTCTCACTGCCCGCAGGCACTCTTCCTCCTGACGTCACGTGTCACGTGGCCGGGCCGCGTGACTTGACCTGTGTCTCTTAAAGAGACAGTTCAGTGTAACAGTATGTTCTCTTGTCACCATAAGGCAACATGTTGACGGTGATCATGGGCACCTGTTACATTTTGCTTAGCATATAAATCCCCCCAAGGTATTTCTCATGTAACGTGCTGTGAGCGAGGGTGGGTGGAGGGGATCTGAGAGCTAGTCTGGGTGTCCTGTCGTTTCTGTATACAGCACTGTTTTAAAAGAATTCATGCCATATGTGTTTCTTTTTTTATTCTGGAGCGTCTGATTGCACCTTCACGCCTCAATAGACGTCCCGCGTGGCAGGTGCGACCAGCCCTGTGTCTCCACTGCGTCTGGACCTACAATGTCTCCCCTGAACTGAACGCAACCGCACATGTGGATATATATCTAGGAATGCATTTGTTTTTTTTGTTACGTATGTGCCATTGAAAATACTCAGTGGATCATAATTATGCAGTGCATTGAACACTAGCAATATGGAAACTGATCATATCTCGGATTGGGATGGGCTGCATGCTCGCCAATATTCAGGTTATTTATTTATTTATTTTAATTGTTGCACTGCGCCGCATGTCTGTAGGCCTCAGGGCGCACATGAACCCAGACAAGATGCACAGACAAGCAGTGAGATCAGACCAGGGAAGCAAAGAGAGCGGAGAGCACTTAATCAGGGCTGAGATTGAACATATGAGTCTTTAATAAGGCGTATAGAAACAGGAAGGGAGTTCCAAAGTTAGGGAACTGAATGTATGATTCATCCGCAAATAACTTAGCCAGTTAAGTGAAACACTCACGTGGTGTGTACGAGGTCATTTGCTAGGCCATCTGGTTGCAAATGTGGGTTCGGCATAGGTATGAGAATAATTAAATTGACTGCAGCATGCATTGCATATGCAATACACTTCACATCATAGTCAATATTAAATAAGGTTACCTAGCAGAGAATATTGCATGACACTGCATGGCTTGGCGAAACATAATGTAACATTGCATAGCATAATAATACATAGAATAGAAACACGTATTTGCATACTGTGGCAAAGTAAAATAAATATCGCACCGAGTACCGTAGTTTAGCAATCTCACATGGCATAACAATATTTAAATGCATAGCTTAGCCTCCATTATCACTGTCAATGCTTCCTAAATCCATGCCACTCTTAAAAGCCTCCCAAATACAGATCTGTTGCCCAAGGTATTGCCTCTGCTACATGGACGCGGGCAATACTCTGATTGCCAGCGTTCGCCCAGCACCTTGGCACATCTCAAGACAGACCTACAAATACACGGTCATCTAATGGACACAGGAACTCATTAAGTATGCCTTTCCTTCCCTCAAGTGAAAAATCACCTCATGCTGCCATTGCCCTAAACTAATATAAAATGCTGAAAATGTGGACTAAAGTAGGGTTGATGCTATATTAGTCCATTTTCAAAATCACACAGAACATAGGTTTTAGATGCACCATGTGATCCCTCAGCCTGACTTTTGGCTCATCCTAAATCAGATAAAAATGGGGCCCGCATCCCACAACTCCACTGGCATCTGCGTGTGTAGACCTGCATCATCTGTATATCAGCCTTGTACACCTGCAAGGCCATGACACCAGAGACACCCTCAGGAATGAGGGTGTGGCTCCCAAATTCCGAATCTGCAGGGTTGAATGGCGGGCTTTCTCGGTGGCTGCTAGCAAGCTATGGAATGGTCTCCCAGGAGGTTTGAGACATATCAAAAATCATCTGCAGTCGTCAACTTAAAACTCTCTTATTCTACGTTTAGGTAGGTTGTTGTTTCCCGGTGTGCTAGCCTGGTCTTCTACTGCATCTTGTACCCATGGTGGCCCTAACCCCCCCCCACCCCTTCATCTTACCTCTGCAGGATTCTGCCCTGATACATTCTGGTTTCACCATCACCGTCTTGTGGCCAGTGCTTGGATTTGACTTTTATAGACTTCATTGACTCACGGTGTGTCACCCTTTTGTCAACACTCATGCTGGTCTTCCACTGCATCTTGTACTCATGGTGGCCCTGAATCATGCTGTTCCCATCTTCATCTTGAATCCTGGATTGCATTTGCTGTTCTCTCCCCTATTGCTTCTCCACACTTTTCCACTGCTTACTCCAGGTTCTTTCCACCCCTCCTCCCCTTACTTTCTTCTATGCACTTACTCTATCAGAATTGTCATTGGACCAACTATGATAGCAACCTTGTTTGTCTCCCTCCCCCCTTTGCTTGTTTTTTCCCTCTCCTCGCCCCCTTCCAGCACTATCTAAAATGTCATCAGGCCAAATACAACAGTCGCTTGTTTTGTTCCTCTCCTCCCTTTCTGCACTTCTCTCCCTCACCTTTTGTTAATCTCCGGCTCTACCAGAAATGTCATCAGGCCTAGTACAGTGGTCGCCTGTCTGTTTCCATTTCCTTCCCACCCTCCCTCTCCCTTCCTTATCTGTGTCGTTGCTCTTGCGCTATCTGAAATGTCTCCAGGCCGAGTACAATAGTGAATTTAACATTCTTATCATTCATGGCCTTTAAGAATGTCATTGTATTTTCCCTTGTTCGCTCCCTTGCCTTGAAGCGCTTTGAAACACATTGTGCATAGGCGCTATATAAATAAACTATCATATCAGAAAAAGGTACCATATCAGGGCACCACTGAGCCACCAGAAGCAACAACTTTGCCAGGCTGGTATTCAAAAGGTGCAGGAAAAAGCAAACTCAGATGCAAAGCCTTCTGTTATGCGCCAGGACACGGGAATAAGCCAACACCATCTGTCAGAATAAACCCTCTCTCTCCTGCTCTTCGTGAAGGGACTGAAAACACTGTGCAGGGCACTGCACGACCGCCTTCTCACTGATCACCCACTAGTTACTCTTACACCCCCTCTTGTTCTTTTCTATACCCCCCTCTGCGCCGTGCAGCTCTCCGTAATTAGGTGCCTAAAATGTACACTACAGATGCCTCATAAAAAAAGTTCAAACAAACATAAAATAACACAACTCCTCAGTATAGCATAGCATTTTAGCACAATTTAGCAGCATAAAAGCGCAACAAGACCATATAACACCTCTTTTAGCATCAAGGCGGTCAGTTTGGTATGGACGCACCCAGGCTTGGACTGGCCTGTAGGGCAATAGGCCCATGGCCGAACCAAAAATGCAAAATGCTGATGTGGGCCAGTTTTGTGGGTCAAAGTGTGCCACTTTTTGGTCCAATGTGTGCCAGTTTGATGAGTTAATTGACTATGCGGCTAGTAGTTTTGACCAGTGTTGCTGAGTAAAAATTCTTTAAAATGCACAATTTGCATCCCATTTTATCAAACAACTCTACCTTAAGCACTACCCAGTGTCACAAAAGGAATGACTTGCCATTGGCAACCGTGGGCCACTGTTTCATTGGTGCCTGAGACAATTGTATTGCTCAGTCTGATCCTGGACACACCCTCGCCACACTGCTCTGGGTTGTATGTGGTCTAGAAGTGCAACAGAACGGGTGCCGTGTGTGTGTTTTACTGGATCCGTTGCATGTGTGCCTGTTGTACGCCATGGAAGTGATGATTGCAGGGGACTTTGCGTGTGATGTGGGAGTGCAATTACACAAGGCCGAATGTGTTTTAGAAGCATAACTGCACAACTCTATGTTACAGTTATATGGATGTTACGGTAGTGACCTCTGGAGTCTAAGTCATGGGCGGGCTGTGCGAGCTTTAGACCATTTTAGTCAACGGGGATTATTATTTTAAGTTTTCTTAACAGCACTAGCTTTTGGCTTGATCCCTTCCTATTACTTACCCACTTTGTGGGACAGCGTAATGTGGATGGTCGGCCTCGTTTTGAATGGTGTCTATGATTACCCATCATTGTATGTGTCGGTTGCTTTTGAATTTGATGGAGAGTGACAAAGTGAGTGTTATCTGACGAGGAGGCCAGGATTCCGCAGCTGCGGCTCGATTGGTCCTGGACCTGTCTGCTATGGGGTGAACGTTATGCTTCTTTGTATCCCGCCTACAAAAGAGGCACTATGCGTTATTCTCCTTAACTCACCATCTGTGCCCATGGGACTACAGCTCAATCTGGAGACACATCACCATGCTGGGGCCAGGACATGGCGAGTAGAGAGTACATGGCCGCCTACTCACTCTCCAGGCACTGTAGTCAGGAAAGCTGGATGAACGTATTTGCCCCGTTCGAAGTGTGGTTTCTTTGAGAAAATTGTGCTGACTGCTTGCACATTTTACAAGTGTTCCAAAGGTATTGCTAAAACAATGTGGCATGCTAAATAACAGTACGATGATGTACTAACAGGTGTTATTATGAGCTTATTATATGGGTCTCAATGAACCTGCACCAGAAGACGGAAACGCTGAGTCAGCCCTGCCGTGGGAATCAAGCCTGTGAAGTGTGCGCTTGCCAAATTCTAAATACAAGCACTTAACTCGTGAGCTGTCCTCCGGTAACCCCCTGGGGATGAGGCTGGGCTCTCCTGGAAGTTAGCTGCGCATTCCAGCCCATATCCCACTTGAGGCAACTCCTTTCATGTGTTTTGAACACCTTAGAAACAGCACAACATAATGCACTAGGAGGAGTTCTGCCATTCATACGGCCAAGTACATATGTGTAATGCCTTTTGCTATACTTTTAATAGGCCATTACTCACCAACATCTACTCCCTCATAAATAGTCTCTGATTCCAGACGAATTTACGACTTCCTATGCAATTACTTGCCTCTTACACATGTAACCTATTTCAAGCAAGTGAGGTTGCAACTCACCTACCTTGTAACTCATTGCTAAAATACAGGTACCACAACAAGGAGCCTCTAGATGGTCCTTTCAAATGAGCTTGAGGCACAGCTTTTCATTGTCTTGTGATTTGAGGACTGGTTACCCCTCCCAGGTCTATGGACATGATTTTCACTGGTGGAAAGGCCGATCCTTTCTTCCTGTCCAGGAGCCCAACCTTAAAGTTGACATGCAATCAGCAGAGTAGCCAGTCTTTCTTGCCCGGGTGGGTCTGTACATTATACACACAGGCCCAGGGAAGCCGCCTGGAACCTAAAGGAGACATACTTTTGGGAGGTGGCTTCCTCTGCATGCTCCACACACCAGACCAATGTGTGAAGTATCCTAGACCATGGAATACAAGAATCCAACAATGTGACACATTTCACTTTTTATTGAAATTTTATGGTACAGGAATCAAGTAAATAGATAATAAACAATTCTCCAATACTTTCTCGTCGTTCTCAGGTTCGTCACAGTCTTTTATGGCCCTGCGACATCACAAAATACAGGTTACATCGCCAAAAACCCTAAGGGAATATGTGATTGGTTAGTGAGGTAAACTGCATATATAATACATACAGGGTTAGTAACACTATTGGCTAGGCAATGCCTGGTGGCTCCTCCTGTGACCACATCCTAAATGTTGCATCTACAGGTATGTCAAGTTAGCTCGCTGTGATTGGGCCTCCAACAAAGTGTGAGCTAGCGTGGAAGGTGGACAGGGATTGGTCAGCAAGGGTCTTCTCAGCCTTGGTGCCTTGGAAGGGTATCAGCCCATGAGCAACTATCCAAGGTGGTGGTAAGAGCCACAGAGGTGCTGCTTGTACCTAAGAAGTTACCATCTCCGTTCCTCTAGGCCTTGGGACAGAACATTATGCTTTCATTCTGGCATTCATTTTGTATCCTCTTGTCTTCCGTTGGAAGGGAACAACAGTTTCTGTCTGGCTCTAATGAATAGGATCTGTCTTGCAGGTTTCAAGTCACGTGTGGAGGGACCACACACTTAATTTTCCTGCTTGCAATTATGAGAATTTCTGGCTTTTACACTTGCAGATGTCCTATCTCTTTTATTTAACTTGAAACCTTTCTGCCCTCAGTGTCCTGGCCAAGGCTGTGAACAATAGCTTCACTAAAAGCCTGGTCTGCATGCCTCAGATAAAGTCAGCATGTCAGGCCTCTCTCTGTAGTCTCGGTTTCTTCCAGCGTCTTCCATTAATTTCAGTGCAGCTGTGCTTCCATCTTTATTTACATGGACATTCACGTTAGTTGCATTCAAAAGTCAGCAAACAGTTCATACGTATTCCTGTGCAACCTGCGGTTACTGCATAGCAAAGGTGTGTCCGCACTCTGGCTAAATGAATCATAAGCATTTTTTTTCGTATCTAAGAGCGGAGTGGCATAAGTGTCTCCTTAACTTTGTGCAGGAATGCATGTATGCTTCATACCTAACAGATCTATGTTGTAGTCTTAGTTGTACAAGACTTGGTCCTTTATCAACAGTTATCCATTCATCTGAATGCCATCAATTGGTTCAAAAAGTACACATTTTAATAGAAATTACAAAAATGTCTAAAATACATGATTAAACCCTCTAAAAAGATACGTATGTATCGTATTAACAAAGACAAACATCATGCACAATCAATTCTAAAAAATCTTAGAGATACTAACATTACTGATCTCTAATTAAATCCCTGTTGTGTAGTTCTTCTAGATCAGAGTTACGATTATGATTCATCGTTATCTTTTCTATTCTTCTATTCTAATTCTATTCCATTATTAGAATTAGAACATCCCTTCACTGGAATTTTCAATTCACTCAGACAGTTTAATTAATTAGACTGACAACAAAATTCTCGACATGTTTCAGTCCTCTATGTGGCTCTTGGGACTTTCTTCAGGAGTAGTCAATGTGAGGGGTTACAAGTGGGCTTTGGCCAAGTTACAAATCCTCTGGCCTTCTCTTAGAGATGATAGTAACTGTTGATAAAGAAACGATAAAAAAAGAATCAATTTATGTTTCTTCCGACACCTTTAAAAGTGTCAAAGAAGACTACAGGGTCCTTTTGGTTACCTGGTCTTCTTAGTGTGCGGGCTTTCTTGATTAGCAGGTGAAAATTTGTCCATATAAGTTGGGCGTTATTTTCTTACGAGGAAGAATCTTCCTACAGAATCTGCAAACAAATAAATGTTTTGTTTGCAAGAAAGTTTCTTACAGCCTTCAGGTTAAAAAACGCAATGCATTCTGGTAGTCGTAGTTCCTTTAGGGGGGTCATTTAGTTAAAAGAGGTGTGATATCCTTTCAGTAGTGATAGGTACTAGTTTGTATAGATTTCTAAACATTGTGGCGAGACCTTAGTGGCATTTTAATTGTGCATAGACTCTTAGAAAAGGTCGCGTGTTGTCAGCTTACCATCAGGTTTAGTCCAAAAAGCTCTCTCCGTGGTTTTCCTTGCCGCGGGGTTTTGCGGATGTGCTAATAGTTTTCTAGCTTCTATCTTGCGGCTTCTACAGGTGGTTTCTGAAAACAAACCACAAGGAGTATATCCATTAGTTATAAAGGGATTCCTGTTTTCCGTTACTGAAAAAAGATCGAAAAAGGCTGCAGTTCGACCCTTCTATAGCTGTTCTCAAGCTAAAATTTAGCAAATCAAATGCTGTGTTATGTCTTACTTCTATTTAGCTCAGTACTCGGAGCGGGTTGCTGCGTGTGTAGTGATTAACCTCTTACTTGATCTCTTGATGTTCCAAATGGTGCCGCTGAGGGGTGGAATGGTATTCCTGTGAGTTGGTGTGTTGTCTCCTTCTGCAAGATCCTCCTTCATAGGTGTTCGCACTTGTTATGGTTTGTGTCTACGTTTCGGCTGCCATTTTGAGAGGTCTAAATATAGCTCTCTAGTTGTCCTTTTTTAGTGTTGTTATAATTAAAGGACCTCTAGTCTTTATAATCCTCTAACTCTGACACTGACAGATGAAAAAATGATTATAAATTGAGACGGTCAGATTTTTAACCAATCTATAGACTCATTGAGTCCTATTTTATCACTTTTTGTTAGAAAAATGAGTCTCTGTTCTTTTTCAAGCAGAATTCTGCTTTTTGTATTATGATCTCTCCCTTGTACCATTAATAAAACGGTCCAGTTGAAATTTTCATAACCATGTTGTGCTTCTCCAAAATGTTTTACTAGTGGAGCATTGATGACTTTATTTTTCAAACAACTTTTATGTTCCAGCATCCTGGTTTTAACCTTCCGGTTTGTTTTCCCTATGTAGTGTTTATTACACGGACATGTAATCATGTATGCTACATATTCAGAGTTGCAGTTAGTCATTAGCTTTTGTTTCCAAGGGGTGGGTAGCACTATGTCTATTTCTTTGGTTTTGTGGGTTAATTTACACATTGCACAGTTAGTGCATGGGTAATGTCCACTTATAGGTTTTAGTCCCCAGGTTTCGGTAAGGCTCAAGGTTTTGATTGTTTTTTCTTTAAGTTTGTTGCTGCTCACTCTGTTCCCAATTGTCTTGGATTTTTTGTATGCAAAAAGAGGAGCTGGAATCCCTATTTCACTCTTCTCAAAGATTTTCCATTGGGTTTTGACTATCTGACTGATTTTCAGACTCAAATTCGAGAAAGTGTTGACACATACTAGCATGTCTTGTTGAGGTAGTTTAATTTTTACTTCTAGGAGGGCTTCCCTGTTGTTATTCACCGCTCTTTTGGCTGACTTTTTAATCAGTTTTTTAGGGTATCCTCTCTGTTTTAATTTGGCGTTAGATTCTTTGCTTCTGTTACAAAGTCTGCATTTTGGCTACTATTTCTCTTGAGTCTTAAAAATTGGCCATATGGAAGGTTATATCTCAAGTGTTTTACATGATGACTGGAGTAGTGTAATAGTGAATTTTTTTCTGTCTTTTTATGAAAGGGTTTGACCAATAGGCGCCCATTCTCATGAAAAATAGTGAGGTCTAGGAAGTCGATAGAAGTTTTTTGAATGTTCATGGTAAATTGTAGATGTGGATTACAATTGTTTAACCAGATTAAGAATTCCTCTGCTTTTTCTACTGTTCCCGCCCAAATTAAAAGGACATCATCGATATACCTCGCCCATGAATGAATATGCGCTTCAAAAGGATTTGTTGTGTACAGGTGTTTTTTCTCGAAGAATTCTACAAAAAGGTTGGCTAGGCTGAGGGCCATCGTATCCCCTATTGCTGTCCCTTCTATTTGTTGAAAGTAAGAGCCTTGAAACTCGAAATAATTTCGTGTAAGGGCTATTTCTATACACCACATAATGAACGAGCTGGGTACTGGGTCGTTGTCAAGTCTATTGAGTAGAATTACGCTGATAGTTTCAAGTGTGGCTTGTTGGGGGATGTTAGTATATAGGGATACAATATCCAGACCTATAAGGAGTGTTTTAGCGGGATCATACGGTAGGTTTTCATATTTGTTGATCACATCTTTGGTGTCTTTAGGTAGGATCTCATTTTCTCTACATATCCTTTTAAGTAGTGGTCTGCATACTTAGATAACGGTTCTAGAAAAGAATGAATCCCTGAAACTATGGGTCTACCCGGTGGTTTAATCAGCGTTTTATGGATTTTGGGTAGACAGTACAATTTGGGTGTAGCTGGTTCCATTTTATTTAAAAAGGCCCATTCCTGTTTGCTAATCCATCCTCTGTCACAAGCTTTGGTCGTTTTGATTTCAAAGAGGTTTTCCAGTTCTTTTGTGGGATCTACAGACAATAGTTCTCATTTTCTAGTTGTCTAGTTGTCTATGACATTCTTCTATGTATTCTTTCATGTTTAGCAACACTATAGCTCCACCCTTATCTGCTCTTTTGATCACAACCTTTTCGTTGGAAGCCAATGAATCGATCGCTGTTCTTTCATTTGTGGTCAAGTTTTGATACATAGGGATGTTTTGTTGTTCCAACTTAGTTACTTCCACCAGCACTCTTTTTTCAAAAATTATTGATTCTGGCGAGTATGTGCATGAGGGAGGACAGAAAGTAAAGGGATTTCTTAGTCCTGAGTGGTTAATCATGTTGGGTTCTATATTTGTTTCGTTACGTGTGGCAAAAAAATCTTTAAGTCTTATTTTGCGCATAAATTTAAAGAAATCTGTGCGGAACAGAAAGGGATCATGTTTGTTCGAAATTACGAAATCTAGACTCTTTTCCAGAACTCGTTTTTCCATATTGGTAGGTGTGTATGTGGAGAGATTCACTAGAATTGATTTCCGCTCCTCAGGTATCTCTGGTCCCCATTCCATTGGCCCCGATTGGGCTCTTGTTATAAAAAAGGCCGTGTCCCTTGGTTCCTGTTTCCCCTTTTCTGTCTGTAGTTAGGGTTTCCTCTTCCACGGTTTGGTGGATTTTGACCTGAATTAGTGTTATCTGGATCGCTACTTGAGTTACTTGAGCTATAATATGTCGTCCTAAATCTAACCCGTCTGTTATTTCGTGGTGGTCCTTGTGTTTGTGCCATCTGTGTTTTGTATCTTTCTTTTGTGTAGAGATATGCCTTTTCGTGTGAGTATTTACTCAGATCTTTTTTTAATCTTTGAATTCTTTCTAGTGTGTTGATTTGTTTAAATTCTTTCATTTCTTTCTCTATCTCTTCTAGTCTCTTTTTGACTAGATCCAAGGCGATCAGTTTTTTAATGTCATCTTCCAGTTTTTTTAGGTCGTTTTCTATTTTGCTAGCTGTTTCTTTGGCTGTATCTATTATTAGTATCAGCCAGTCTCTCCCGCAACGGTTAGCTATATAGCTCCATTGTAGGATAAATTTGGTGTTATCCAGGAACAGTCGTGGCTCATTTGGAACCGTTAAACCTTGTGGTAGGGCTTTGTTCTTTAGGTATTCCAACATTATGGCACCATGTAATTCTGTCCTTATCAATCTTTTATGAAGTTGGATTATTTCATCCCATTCGTCTATTTTGTCTGGGATATCACCCAGTTCACTGTTGTTAATAATCGAGATGGCATTCATAAGTAACGTTCTATCTTCCGACATCTTAGTTATTAGGTATGTCTGGATGAAGGGCTTGGAAAATGTGAAAAATTGAAGAGAGAAGGGAAAAGGAACTACTCAATACCCGAGTGTTTCGTTCTTCAAGGCCGAAGGCTGTGTCCTACACTTATTAATTCTCTGTGACAGATCGCCACTATAACATAGGGAATACAATGGAGAGAGCCCGAATTCCACGAGTGTGGAGTCCTATCTTGTTTTTGGGACTCAAGACTACACAAGACTCGAAAAGATAGGACTTGGTCCTTTATCAACAGTTATCCATTCATCTGAATGCCATCAATTGGTTCAAAAAGTACAAATTTAAATAGAAATTACAAAAATGTCTAAAATACATGATTAAACCCTCTAAAAAGATACGTATGTATCGTATTAACAAAGACAGACATCATGCACAATCAATTCTAAAAAATCTTAGAGATACTAACATTACTGATCTCTAATGAAATCCCTGTTGTTTAGTTCTTCTAGATCAGAGTCTGTAATGGTTTTGCTGTTTCTGCAGGTAAGATGCTTTCCCTGCGATGGATTTGCTGCCTCTGCAGGTAAGATGCTTCTCAGCGATGGTTTGCTGGACGACAGGTAGGTGGCTTCTCCGAGATGGGTCGTTGGAGAACAGGCAAGATGCTTCTCCGAGATGGCTGCACTGGAACATAGGTAAGGTGCTTCTCAGGCGGCAGTGAGCATTATGATGCTTGGGCAGAATAATGCGAAGCCTAGGCCTGTGGGCGGGGCAGGCTTAAATAGCCTGGTCTCAGCCACGCCCCCTTGCTTTGCTAGATGGTTCCACCCTGCCACTCCCAAATGCTTCTGCACATGCAGCTCCTTGGATTCCTATGTCCACGCCGGCCCAGATGCAAGTGGCAGACTGAGCTGAAATGGAATAGCACGTACCCAGGGGAAAAGGTGTGCAGAGCACAATTTCTTATGAGCCTTGCGCCAAAGGCGCCAGGACTGGGTCCAGCTGCACCCTTTAGGGGATGAGGACTGGGGTTCCAGTCCAGTGGCCATTGCAGCACTCCCCCTCAAGGCCCCTCTCACGATTGTCCTCCCTCCTGGTCTTGTTTTGGTGGGGTTATTATGATGAAACTGTTTCACTATTCATGGGCAATGGACAAATTCACTGGGCTCCCAAATTCAGTCTTGCGTTCCGTATCCTTTCCAATCAATTAAGTAGTACAGCTTGGGCCGTACTACTTTAGAATCCAAAATGTCTTTAACTTCGTATTCTGGTTCCCCTTCTATGACAGCTGGTTCGGGTGGTATTTCAATCTGAATATCTGTCTTCATTGGTTTCAAGAGGGAGACATGAAATACAGGATGAATCCGCATGTTGGTTGGTAAATCTAACTTCATGGCTGCAGGATTAATAATAGCCTTGATGGAGTAGGGTCCCAAGTACCTAGGGCGCAAGGCCCGTGGTCCTTTCAAAGGGATGTTCTTTGATGCCAACCAAACTTTATCCTCAACTTGGTAATGTGGGGCTTCCTTTCGGTGTCTGTCCGCAAATTTTTTCTGTTGTTCTTTAGCCCTGGTTAGTGGTTAGTGGTTCTGTAGCCTTTTTTAGAGTTTATGAGCTAGTTTCGTGTAAGGTTTTGACAGCTGGCATTTCCAAATCGTCAGGAGAATCAAAAACGGATGTTCGAGGGTAGCGACCTTGAACTGTATAAAACGGGGTCCGTCCGGTGCTTGTGTGGACTGAGTTATTGTAGGCAAATTCTGTTAACCAGAGAAGGTTTATCTAAGGTTCCTCTGTTTGTTGTAGCATGCACCGGAGGTATTGCTCTATGGTCTGGTTGGTCTTTTCAGTCTGGCCATCGGTTTGAGGATGGTGGCTTGTGGATAGCCGGAGGTCAATCTTGGCTATTTTGCAGCATCTCCTCCAAAGGACAGAAACAAATTGCGTTCCGTGATCAGAAATTAACACCAACGGGAAACCATGTAGTTTTACAACTTGTTCTAAAAACACTGTGGCAAGTGCAGCAGCCGTTGGTGGAAGCCCCTTCAGTGTAATAAAATGGGCCGTCTTGGAGAACAATTCTACAATAACCAGGATTGGATTGAACCCGTTGCAGGAAGGAAGGTCGGTAATGAAATCCATTGATAGTGTGTGCCATGGTGCCTGCGGCACCTCCAATGGATGTAATAGCCCCACAGGGCTTTGTTTTTGAGATTTGTTTTGTGCACACACCGCAGAGCTGGCGATGTATTGAGCAACGTTCTTTCTCCAGGTTGGCCACCAATAACCCTTTTGGATTTTGGCACAAGTCTTGGTGATCCCACGGTGCCCTTCCACTAGTGATTCGTGTTAATTTGCTATTATCTGTCTTTGGAAGGTTTTGTCTTGGATATATAGCTTTTCTCGGAAATAGAGCAAATCATCCTTAATGGAGTATTGATTTCCTTGAGCTAGCTATTCCTGTTGTGCAGTTGGATTCATTCGGGATCGAAGATAAGTTTTCAATTCCTCGAAACAGGAGGTTGCAGCGATTTGATTCTGGATTCGTACTTCGGGTATAATGGCCACAGGCTCAGATGTTGCAAAGGCTTCTTTGTCTTCCCCCAATGCGGGATAGAGAGTCCGTTTTCCCATTGCGCACCCCTGGTCTGTAGGTAATTAAGAAATCATATTCTGCAAAAAAAAAGAGCCCTGCGGAGCTGGTGCGAAGACTGGGCCTTGGCTGTCTTTAAATATTGTAAATTTAAGTGATCTATAATAACCGTGACCGTATGTCAGGCTCCTAGTGTCTCCAAGTCTTGAAGGCCCCTTTGATGGCTAACATTTTGTTGTCGATAATTGCGTAGTTCAACTCTGGTGCAGAGAACTGACGGGACCTGAAGGCTATGGGTTACAGTTGTCCAGTGTCCGGATCTCTCTGTGATAAGACGGCTCCCATGGCAATGCTAGAAGCGTCTGTTTTAACTACATATGGCAGGTCAAGATGGGGATGCCGAAGAACTGGTGCCAAAGTGAAGGCCTTTTTTAGTTCCAGGAAGGCCTCTTCTGCCTCAGGAGACCACAGGAATCTTTTATTTTTCTTCAGTAAGGAAGTGATTGGATGGACCATTTGTGAAAATCCAGGAATGAATTGTTGATAAAAGTTAGCAAATCCGAGTACACTTTGCACTCCTTTGATGGATGTTGGTGATGGCCATTGTAGAATTGGGTCAACTTTCCGGGTTTCCATATGAACACCTTGTGGTGTAAGCATGAAGCCCAAAAATGTGACTTCTGTGACGTGGAAAGAGCACTTTTCCAATTTGGCAAACAGCCGGTGTTGACATAGCTTGTCTAAAACTGCTCTTACATGGGTGACGTGTTCTTCATTCTCCCTTTTTTACGTGCACGAGATGGTAGGCCCCTCGTAAGTCCAATTTAGTGTAGATTTGGGCGTTCTTGACTTGATCAAGCAATTCCGCAATAAGTGGTAAGGGATAACAGTTCTTTAAAGTGATTTGGTTCAGTGCTCTATAGTCTAAACAGGTTCTCAAATCACCTTCCTTCTTAGGTACGAAGAATAAAGCTGAAGAGGCAGGGGACTTAGATGGGTGGATAAAGCCGTTAGCTAGATACTGGTCCAAGTGAGATTTCTGGTGCTTGTTTTCTTGCTCAGTTAGAGCATAAATTCGACTGCACAGAATTTATGCCCCTGGCACCAGATCGATTTGGCAGTCGTAAGGCCTGTGAGGAGGAAAAGTATTTGTTTGTTCCTTCTGGAACACGTCCTGATAATCCAGATATTCCCAGGGCAGAGAGCCAGAAAGTCCCAAGATGGATTTGGTTTTGAGTTCTTTGATCTTCTCTTCTTGGTGGAAGCAAACATTACTGCATTCTGGAGGAAAAGCCAGCACTCTTGTTCGCCAGTCGATCCTTGGGTTATGTGCCTCCAGCCACGCCATTCCTAAGATCATCTGGAACTGTGGAGATCCAATAAGGTCGAAGGCAATGTCTTCACGATGGCCGCCCGGACATATCAGCATGTCTTTGTCGGTATGTCGCGTCACAGGGCTAGATGACAGTTGAGACCCGTCCACTGCTGAGACATTTTCTGACTTGAGCTTTTGCTGAAGAGGAAGGCCTATTCATTCGGCCAGGTTTTGATCAATATAATTCCCAACTGCGCCACTGTCAATATATGCCTCCAAGGCATGTATCTTTGTGGGTTGTTGATGCTTGACCAAAAGTACCGGGATGACCAGGTGTGAGGTCTGTACAGATTCCTTCTTTTCGCTCGACAAGTGGACCCCTACACTTGCCGGGCGCTGGAATTTTCCTGATCCTGTGCCTTTTCTTCATTCCCACTGTCTGTTGCCCCTACAGTCCTTTTGGGGGGTTTGATGGGGCACTCCCAAAGGAAATGTCCTGCTTTTCCGCAGTATAAACATAGTTGTTGCTGCCTCCTCTTCTCTCGCTCCGCCTTGGAGATAGGAGCGCGTAATCCTCCGATCTGCATTGGTTCGACTGGTTCATGGGGTTTGGCTGCATTGTCCCGCGGTCGCATATAGACAGACCTTCCTTCGTTCCTTGAGCGGTCCATTCTTCGATTCTGCAGTCTGTGATCTAGTTGTGCCGTCAGATTTATATACTCTGCAAATCCTTCTGGAGGATTAACCACTTGGTCTAGCACATCTTTTAATTCCCCACGCAAGCCCCAATAGAAGAGCGTGGTCCTCTTTTCTTCCACCCAATTTTTCTGCGCCACGAGGCGATTGAAGGTGGTGATATAGGTAAGCAAGCCTTGGCTCCCTTGTCTGAGGGACAACAGTTCGATGTCCAAGGCTTGACCTTGGGTGTGTCTTGCAAACAACTTTTCCATTTCTAGTTGGATATCCCCAAAGTTTTGGAGCAGAGGATCATCCTGGTTCACTAATGGTATCGACAAGTCTGCTGCGCTTCCTCCTAAATAGGAAAGGACAAAAGCAGCTTGTGCGCTATCATTTGGAAAGGCCCCAGGTCAGCACAGAAAATGAAGACATTGATTCATAAATATTGCATATTTGTTTGGATTGCTGGTAAAACATTCAGGTGGGGTTAGTGGCACTGCTCCCGGAAGTACCACCTAGACTGGTGGTGACAGCTGCGATGTAGGAGGTTATGACACCCCAGGTAGCGGAACCTGTCCTGCGTGGACCTGAAGCATTTGCCTTGCCAAATCATCATTTCGTTCCCGAGCTACAATTAAGTCTCTTCGCAAGGCATTGGTCTCTTGTCTAGAAGCTTGGACTTCAGCCCGCATATCCCCTAGTAATTGGGCCAGCTGATCGGTTTCCGAGGTTTCCATAATGCCCAGGCAGAGATTCAGAGAGGCTTTGTGTTCTGTTACGCTCACCTGGTCTCTGCGGGGACGTTGGGGCACGGTTGGACCCCTCCCTGGATTCGGCGCCCCAGGATCGATTCTCACCCCCCGCTGCTGCCCAGTACACTGTTCTGGATGCTGATACTGCCCCTGCTGGAACACGAGAGGTAATAAGAAGGGGGTGGAGGTATTGCGACTCTCTTCGGATCTTTCGTGCCAAAATGAGGTGAGTAAACGTTCACCCTTATAGGCCCACCTGGTATTTAGTGAGGGCAAGCTCTCCGTCCTGCTTCTCATCAGCAGGGGCGCTTCCTGATGGCCCAGTTGCTTCACTGGTCCATAGATGTGGTGGCCCAGGCCGGCTGTGACCGAACCACTTTGAAAGTAAGAGTTTTTGTGTTGATTATTGTTCCTATGAGTATTAATGCCTTGTCACATGATTTAAGTTTGTTCTCTTTGTAATATCTCTTTCTCTCCTACAGGTGATGGCGACCCAGTGGAGCCGTTACACCGGTGCAGGACTTCGGAGTGTTCCCCAAGAAGATAACAAGTTGGAATCCTAAGGTAAGCGCGAGATGCGATTGCGCGCGTTCTTAAATAATGTCCCTATCAGGTTTCTAACCTTATTTCTTCTTCTCTCCTGCAGGGATGATATGGCAGCACCCTGAGAAGAGTCACAGTGCGCTGATCTGACGGTGGGTGAAAGAAGCCTGTGACTGATGAAGCTGACCGGTGAGTTGGTGCTCGTGTCGAGGGTCAGGTAAGATGCGCAATCAGTGGTTGTACTCCATAAGCCAGGTAAGTGCACTATGGTCGGTCAAGGATGGAGTCACTGTGAGCAGTTAAGAGAGAGTTCAGCGATGATTCAGCTGGTTCTGATGGAGATATATGGGTAAGTGCACCTCTGCGATGGTTTTGCTGACTCTGCAGGTAAGATGCTTTCTCCATGATGTTTTTGCTGCCTCTGCAGGTAAGATGCTTCTCCGCAATGGTTTGCTGGACAACAGGTAGGTGGCTTCTCCGAGATGGGCCGTTGGAGAACAGGCAAGATGCTTCTCTGTGATGGCTCTACTGGAACATAGGTAAGGTGCTTCCCAGGCAGTAAGCGTTACGTTGCTTGGGCAGAATAATGCGAAGCCTAGGCCTGTGGGTGGGGCAGGCTTAAATAGCCTGGTCTCAGCTACGCCCCCTTGTTCTGCTAGATGGTGCCACCCTGCCACTCCCAAATGCTTCTGCACATGCAGCTCCTTGGATTCCTATGGCCACGTCTGGCCCAGATGCAAGTGGCGGACTGAGGTGAAATGGAATAGCACGTGCCCAGGGGAAAAGGTGTGCAGAGCACACTTGCTTATGAACCTGGCGCCAAAGGGGTTCCAGTCCAGTGGCCATGACAATAGGGGATAAGAGAGTACACATTACTGCTCTCCTTTGTGGTTTCTCCCCCCCCCCTTTACAGGATCAAAGTCAGTATTTGTGCTTCTCTTAAGTCTTTTTACTTCACGGGCAGGGCTGGTAATTAACTCAGGGATAGCTTTGGGGCACTGCCATGCACGCAGCTGGATGTAGCTTCGTGAGTGAGCTCCGGTGGCTAGCCCGGGTCCTGGCCATAACAATAGTGGAATACTGCCCGGTTTCTTGCCAAAAAGCACATAACGGTGTATGAAGGTCCCATGCACTCTCATTCCGAAAATCGCAAAGATTGGTTTGGCCAAACGGAAGATATGATTGAATCCTAATGCAGGCCTGCGACAGCCTCTCGAGCAAGGAACACCGTGTCCACGCAGACCCCTGATACTGGAGGCAAGGACACTATCACGGCACCCGAGCTGTGGATTGAATGACCGCAACACACAGCCATGCATCGGAATACCTGATAAGCCTGCTGGGTCTCCCCAGTGGCTTTACTACCGCGGAGGGCGACGAAGACGGTCCGATCTAAGATCGGAAGTTAGAGGGGACAAAATGCTACTGTGGGCAATCAACTTCATTCCCCCCTCTTACAGAAGCACACACCACGCAGTGTCGACGGACGCCGGAGAAAGGATAAGCAGAAATCAGGGGGAGAGATGACCCACACCCGCGTGTAAGGAAGCAAACACAACAGCTAAGATTAATGTTCTGGGAGCATCTAGATGCATATCACCCACATGTACATTAATCCAGCAGCAACTGAGCTGAAACAGCGGCGATAGCAAGCATACAGTGCGCCCAGCACGTTTTCAGACTAAAGTATAAGAAGGCACAAGAAAGAATCGGGGGCAGCATTGGACATAAGACAAGTCCCTGTGTTGTACATATCACAATTTTCTGCGTGTTAAGCGAACAATACCACTTTATCCCCACCGCCCCCCATGATCACCCACCAACTATCTCAAGATCAGACCACTCATATGAGAGCATTACAAGACTTCCATATCAGAAGAAAGTTTGCGGCAAATCCGGGCGGAACGATATCTGCTATTGGAGACAGAGAGCACATGTGCCCTGGCAGACATCTTTAAGCTCGCAGTAACTACGCCACGCGCAGCAGAACTTTAGTTACACTTTGAGGGCCGGGAGACGTTACTTCCGGGGTCACGTGCACCAATGCCGATGCAGAACCTACGTCTGCAACTCCCTAGAAACCAGCGTGCCTTCAATCTCACAGAGACGCAGACACAGACAGATTTGCGTGTGTCTAGATCCCCGCGGGACCTACATGGGCTAATAAGGTAAGTGCAATCACTAACCTCAAGCCCGCTCAGCGTCCAACGTATACATACCTTTTAAGAGCAATTTTTTTTGTCAACACAAAGCATTCCGCCATGGAGTACTTGCACACGGCTCACGGCAGACACAATTTATGGACTACGACCCACTTGTAGTATCTCGCATATGTTCGTGTTAACACATACGTTCTACAACACGCACAACAAATATACACCGCTTTGACCCCGCCGGACACACTACACTAGTTTTGGAGAGCGCATCCCGCAGGCTAACTATGTGCAGGTACGATTGGTCTATGATTACTGTTTACCCCCTGTCATCCTGCCATTAGATGTTAGAGTAAACACATAGCTCCATATGGGTAGTTCTTTTCTTTGATTTTTAAGTTGCAGCCGAACGCCATGGGAACAACCAAGGCGGGAGATGATTTCTTTGCCGCCTGGCATGCCCAACCAGTTTGTTCTGGCTCACTCCATGTTATGAGAATCCTGGAGACTTACCCAGCTAATTCATCAGGGTATTTTGTATGTCAATATGGCGCTCAACTCTGAACAAGAGATGCTCCATACCACCTGGCCCTTCTGATATGAGTTTGCCGTCTCTGTGTTCTATACCTACAGGGACCCAAGCAAACACCATTAGGAAAGGGCCCCAGACAAAGGTGCACCCCTGCTGTTGAAATAACGATAAGCAGCAGCCTCCCTGAAGGTAGAGGGTTGGCCTAGTACTCCAGACCAGACACGACCCAAGACTTGGGTTTTCAGTATTGGCAGGTAAATTCACAATCAATGCTTTTGAGGCTTCATTCACACTGCAGAAGGTCTGATACGTTCTGACCATTACTGAGATGGGGAATGATAATTTTTGTTTTTTGCATATCTATACAGAGTCTTCAAATGAGACGCCCTGATGAAGGTGGACTAACAAAAAGTCTAATGACCGCTGAAACGTGAAGAGCTTGGTTGGTGACCAAGCCCCATGTAGGCAAAGAATTCTTTAACCATAAAGACCCAGATACCAGGCTACATTGAAGCCCGAGGACATTCTTGTACCCTTACAAATTCCTGCCTCTTTACCAAACAGAGCAATTGCCAGGGAAAGATACAGGGATACTCTTCCATGACACCCACAATAGGGTCTACGATAAGGGAACTGTATTTAAATGTTCCTCTTTTAAACTCACTCTCCAGGTCACATTCTGAAACTTTAATTTCTGCTTGTCATGTTGTTTACTGTTTTTGTTTTACAAATCATGAAGACAAAGATTTATTTTTAATATGATTTTCTGATTATTGAATGTTACACAGACATCACTGTTGAGTTCTAACTCTTTTTGTATTTTCTGTATAAATGCACTTTACTAATGTGAATTAAAAGCACATATGAGTAAAAAATGTTTTCCCTCCCCAACCAGCTCAATTATCCCAAGACTTCAATGAGTAATTGAATTGCATGATTGATGGAACTTAGAGGTCACCCGCAAAGGAATCACCGAGTGATTACTTACATTTCTTTTCAGATATTCTTGATTTAGGGTGGGATACATTCGTATTTACATATTTTGGATTTTTGAGGCTTAGTATGCTCACCCTTCATAGCCTCGTCCTATAACCCCGAGGGGGGGTTTACCTTGATATCAACACGGGCAACCAAAGTTGCTAAGGACAAACCAAATCAGATAGGACTTTATAGTGAGTATTTTTTCACAACCAAATAAGTCCATCACTTTATTACTAATTCTGCCTCGCCCTTGAAAAATAAAACTTGTGTCACCCAGTGTCTGGCCTTGAGTCTCGGCGGCCTGAGAACTTCATGGTAGTTGCACTGCTACTTACGAACTATGTCACTCCCACAACCATAAGGGAATGGCAGAGCATGCAACGCTCAGTTTTAATGAACATCAAATACAGGACACCATAGAAGAGCCATCATTTTTTGATTCTACAACAGGTAATGACCCAACAAGCGAGACCAGCAACACAGGGGATGAAATACTTTGTTTAAAAAAGAAAACTTTCAGAACAGAACTACATTCCCACTTCTTAAGGCAATATCTGAAAGCACGCATTATCCCTAATGGTCTAATAGTTAGAAATACCCCTTATCTTTTCCTAGACGATAAAGAGTATGTGACTAATTTTAGTTATAGTGCAACAAAATGCAGCCGGGACCTAATGGTCCTAACAATCACCACGGCGCAGAGAATTAGTCACCAGATGCAGAAAGAATTAGAGACAGAGGAAAACAAATTCAAATCCAACACAACTATCACTGATGCCCAAAAACAATTGTCAGACCTAACCAAAGTATTTGAGTACTTCAAAACAACTACACTATCTAGGAAGACAAAAATATTGAAAAAATACATTAAAGATTTCCAATTAGAGATTGTGTACCCATATGATACTGAGAATTATTTAGCGAACCTCAATCAAGGTGGTCAGTCGCGTCCCCAATCCACCAGACCACAACACAACCGACGCAGAGGTGTTAATTTTTCGGGATCCAGCATTGGATCCTCCTCGGACAATCAATCAAAACGACCGTTTGGTCCACCCCAATCTAATTTTCCGTATCCACTACCACAGTGTTTTCCTTTTTTAGGGGGTGGTGGTTTTGGCAACCCCCCTTGGGGGTATCCCCAATGGGGACCAGCACAAAGAGGAGGAAGGCAGGGCTACAGACCCAGGAGAGGCAGACAGAGATAACTGTTTCCAGTATGAGCAATCATTTGACACCTATTTTTAATTTAGCAAACATTGACTTAATGGAAAGTCAAAAATCTGTACTCATGAAGGGTTTATCATTCGTACCCACTGTAGACATGGATTGGTAAGATTGCAAAATGGAAATGTGTACATTTCTTAGGAAAGTGAGTCTTCGCACTTTCTTTAAAGAACATTCTATGGACCCAGAGGATCTAGAAACAGACACAGGTCTTCATAGACCATCGACTTTCACCCCATTGGACAGTCAGATACCCAACAAACTTCTGACATTCGAAAAATGCATCCTACATGACTTCTCTCAACTCAAAAATAATAAGAAGAAAAAGAAAGCAGGAATCTATCACAACTTAACTAGGGATGAGAAACAAGCACTCACAGACTTACAAAACAATAAGGGTATCGTCATTAAATCAGCAGATAAAGGAGGAGGAATTGTGATCATGAACACCACTCAATACAAGGATATGGTGCTGACCATCCTAAATGATCGGGAATGTTACTCCATCCTACGCAAGGATCCCACGAAAGTTCTGAGTCTCGAAATATCGTTAAGTGGTAAACTTTGCATTAAAAAGAGACTGGTTATCTTCTAAAGAAGCTGATTTTCTCACCACTCCAGGGGGCAGAACTCCATGTTTTTATGCCCTACCTAAGATTCATAAGAATCCAATCAACCCACCAGGCAGACCAATCGTCTCAGGATGTGGGTCAGTTCTGGAACCTCTGAGTAAATTCGTGGACAATTTTTTGCAACCACTCAGTATGCAAACTAGCACGTACTTGAGAGACACTACTCATACCATCACCATGTTTGAGGAGTTACCTTTTGACCCAGTTACCCAGATCCTTGTCACAATGGACATTAGGTCTCTCTACTCGAATATTTCACAAGAAGCAACAATAGAATGAACTCGAGAATGGCTTACTAGAAACCCCTCACAAGATCGGGTTCCAACTAACTTCATCATTGAACTAATGACGATCGCCCTCCCAAAAAAACATCTTCACTTTCGACAAACAGATGTACCTCCAAACTAAGGGGACCGCGATGGGGGCAGCATTTGCCCCAAGTTTGGCCATCTTATATATGGCCAAATATGAGGAGGAATATGTGTTTTCACCACTTAACCACTGGAGACATCAAGTACATCATTGGCACTTGTACATAAATGATGTCATTTTCATCTGGACGGGCAAATTGAGTCAGCTCTTACTCTTTTGGGAATGGTTGAATTCCTGCAATGCAGACATACAATTTACCATTGAACATAGTAAATCCAAGGTCCCCTTTTTGGACCTTACAATCCAACATTTCAGTGGTAAACTAGTTTGTGATCTCCATCGCAAAACTACAGACAAAAATACCCTATTACACCACACTAGTAACCATCTGCTGCATACTAAACAGAACCTACCCTATGATCAATACCTGCGGGTACAGAGGTACTGCACTTTGAAACAGGATTTTCTTACACATGCAAAAATGTTGTCACAAAGACTACAAGAGTGAGGCTATCCAAAAAAACTCCTGGACCAATCTGCAAAAAGAGCCCTCAACACAAATAGGGAACTACTCTTGCAGCCCAAAAATGCCTGGACCGATCTGGGGGTAGACCGCCTTATTTGCGTGGTGACACACGGCAGACATACAGTGAAAATCAAGAGAATCATTCAGAAACATTGGCACATTGCCAAACTTAACCTACCAGAGGACCTACCACAGCGATTCGCATACAAGAGGGCCAAAAACCTCAAAAATCATTAAGTGCATTCACTTTTCAAGGCAGAATCTTCACAAACAGGACAAAGAACGTTGCGGCCAATACAAGGGCATCACCCCTGTGGTAATTGTGTGGCGTGTCAATTTACGATGAAAATGAAAACTTTTAAGATTGGCCAGAGGGAATGGACACTTAAAGACTTCACCAACTGTAAGAGTTCCCAAGTTATCTATTGTATTGAATGCCCGTGTGACTTGAGATACGTGGGACAGACAATGAGATCAGTTCATTTAAGGATCTCGGAACACAGATCCAAAATTTGTTGCAAAACTTTGTCAGCACCTTTGGTATCACACTTTATGGAGGCTAGACACTCACCCAACGACATAAAGTGGTGGGTACTAGAGAAAGTGAAGGGTGGAGCTGATCTAACACACAGGTTATTACACAAGGAATCCAGATGGATTCACCGATTAGACTCATACCACCAGGGATTAAATGACATTTTTCAACCGGTGGTACACTGAGTCAACTGCAACACGCACAACAGGAGACCAAAAACTCAGCACACCTCTTTCAGGCCGAACAACATAGATTGCAGGTAATAGTACAGATTGATAGCGTAAACTGACACCACACCGCCATAAGATCTCTCAGGGCGACTTTATGTGCAAGTTTTTCATGCTTCGTAAAACAGACCCCAGCAACATTGGAGGCATCAAGGGGAGAGCATGGTTTGTTCTTTCTTTTCTTTCCCCTTGATAAGCATGTGCCAGTATGATAGCACAAGCTATAGCGGGTTACACATTGCCACACGATACATTGTTATTAATTAACTTTACATACTGTGCTTAGCTGCATACCTCTGCCCTTCACGTCCGACACAGATCCAGAGTCAGACCTAGGACCAGCACGACAAAGGGAATCAGCCTTGTCACCTTGACCACAGTATACAACATTGCACATTGTGAGCCGGGAGACGTTACTTCCGGGGTCACGTGCACCAATGCCGATGCAGAACCTACGTCTGCAACTCCCTAGCAACCAGCGCGCCTTCAATCTCACGGAGAAGCGGATGCAGACGCTGGCAGACACAGACACATTTGCTTGTATCCGGATCCCCGTGGGACCTACATGGGCTAATAAGGTAAGTGCAATCACTAACCTCAAGCCCGCTCAGCGTCACCCGCATACATGCCTTTTAAGAGCACATATTTTTGTCAACACAAAGCATGCCGCCACGGAGTCCTTGCACACGGCTCACGGCAGACACAATTTATGGGCTACGACCCACTTGTAGTCTCTCGTATATGTTCATGTTAACACATACGTTCTACAACACGCACAACAAATATACACCACTTTGACAGCAACGTCTGTATCATCTAATACAGGCTGTCAGACCACAGGGGACCCCGCCGGACACACTACACTAGTTTTGGAGAGCGCATCCCACAGACTAACTATGTGCAGGTACGATTGGTCTATGATTACTGTTTACCCCCTGTCACCCTGCCATTAGATGTTAGAGTAAACACATAGCTCCATATGGGTTGTTCTTTTCTTTGATTTTCCAGTGGCAGCCGAACGCCATAGGAACAACCAAGGCGGGAGACGATTTCCTTACCTCCTGGCATGCCCAACCAGTTTGTTCTGGCTTACTCCATGTTATGAGATCCCTGGAGACTTACCCAGGTAATCCATCAGGGTCTTTTGTATGTCAAGATGGCGCTCAACTGGGAACAAGAGATGCTCCATACCACCTGGCCCTTCTGATATGAGTTTGCCGTCTCTGTGTTCTATACCTACAGGGACCCAAGCAAACACAATTAGGAAAGGGCCCCAGACAAAGGTGCACCCCTCCTGTTGAAATAACGATGCGCAGCAGCAGCAGCCTCCCTGAAGTTGGAGGGATGGCCTAGTACTCCAGACCAGACACGCCCAAGACTTGGGTTTTCAGTATCAGCAGGTAAATTCACAAGCAACGCTTTTGAGGCTTCATTCACACTGCAGAAGGTCTGATATGTTCTGACCATTACTGAGATGGGGAATAATATTTTTTGTTTTTTGCATATCTATACAGGGTCTTCAAATGAGACGCCCTGATGAACGTGGACTAACAAAACGTCTAATGACCGCCGAAACGTGAAATGCTTGGTTGGTGACCAAGCCCCACATAGGTAAATAATTCTTTAACCATAAAGACCCAGATACCAGGCTACATTGAAGCCCGAGGACATTCTTGTACCCTTACAAATTCCTGCCTCTTTACCAAACAGAGCAATTGCCAGGGAAAGATACAGGGATACTCTTCCATGACACCCACAATAGGGTGTACGATAAGGGAACTGTATTTAAATTTTCCTCTTTTAAACTCACTCTCCAGGTCACATTCTGAAACTTTAATTTTTGTTTGTTATGTTGTTTATTGTTTTTGTGTCATAAATCATGCAGACAAAAGATTTATTTTTTATTATGATTTGCTGATTATTGAATGTTACACAGACATCTCTGTTGAGTTCTAACTCTTTTTGTATTTTCTGTATAAATGCACTTTACTAATGTGAATTAAAATCGCATATGAGTAAAACTTGTTTTCCCTCTGCAACCAGCTCAATTATCCCAAGACTTCTATGAGTAAGTGAATTGGATGATTGATGGAACTTAGAGGTCACCCGCAAAGGAATCACCGAGTGATTACTTAAATTTCTTTTCAGATATTCTTGATTCGTATTTACAGACTTTGAGGGCAAGCCACAGATAAAACACAGCAATACGGTCCAATATAACATAACACAGTTGGCAGAACAGGCTGTGAAGCAGTATTTGTGAACAATTGGAGGCCCTGCACGCAAGGAGTGAGAGAAGCTGAAGAATCACCCAGCTCATGAAGATACCCGGCGCATGCGAAGCCCACGCAAACCGCACCAGTCCCGACATTCAAACTCCACAAAAGAGCTATATCAGCAAGGGACGACTTGGAGGAACCCACGCCATTACGTGGTTGTGGCGGCATAAGCTATGAGCGCCTAGACCCTTGTAAAATGCCTGAAGGTGCTGCATCCAAGAAAAGTGGAGCAATGGACAAGTTCACCAAAGGGGATATCACGGTAGATAGCCGTCCCCATCGCAATCGACACTAGCTATCATGGATCTGTAGGGCATTTTTACATCGAGGCACAAGGCTTCGTGGCCATTAACGACAAACTTGATGGAATTAATGTCAATGTCACAACAATCCGCAACCAGCTGGAGAAAGCCATGCAACGTATCACAGAGGAAGAGACAAGGATCAGCACAACAGAAGATACGTTAGAGGCATTGCAGAACATAGTGATCAGCATGGCAAAGGACGGCAAAGGATTAGGGCACTGTTAAATTAAAGTGCAAATGCTTGGAGGCGAAGTCCCGCCATAACAACATACTAATTGTAGGCGTGCCTGAGGATGCATTAAAGGGCCCGATGGAACTAGCAGTAGAAGAACTGCTAAAAGAAATGCTGGGAGACCCGGGATGGTTGACAATGTTCGTGGTTGAGCACATACACAGGTCACTAGCTGCGCAGATCTCTCCTACTGGAGAGCAGTGATGTCACCCGGGCAGAGTCTGGGATACTGAGCCCTGCGACCGGCACCTCAACGGACTCCTGCTCCGATCTGGGCACAGAGACTGCTCCGTCATCGTATGCCGGGTGTGGAAGCAAGGAGACTATCACTATCTGCAGATTGAATGACCGCAACACAGCCAGGCGCCTACCCAAGACCTGAGACAAGCAAGAACTAAAGATAGGGTCCAATGTGATCCATATATTCCCCGATTATACTCTGGCAGTCCTGCAGGAAAGACGATCATTCACAGGAGTAAAGAAAATGTTGAGAGAACATACGACACACTACGCGATGCTGTACCCGGTCAGGCTGTGCATGAAATACAAAAATAAAATAGATTTTTTTACGTTCCTGGAGGAAGCAGTTGCCTATGTAAAAGTGAACATTCCACTTGCTGACAAGCAGCCACCAGGGGTTGATAACTGGAATGAGTAACGGACCCTGTGTGGAAAGATGGAACTGGCTGCACTGAGCACTAGAGATTGGAACCTGGCCTGTGAAACATGAGGCACTTAGCTGACGCCACAGCCAGACGGTTTGACAGCCTGTGTCAGACAGTTAACACCTTGCTGACTGACGTACTTCATTATGTGTACTGGTAATGACATGGTTTGGATCAGAAACTGTAAATGGCATGACATTTATGCAGGTGCCCGGACCCTGGCCACCACTGCAGTGGCCCCCCACGCGAGTGCATAGTTTAGTGAAAGGGGAGTGGGAGGGGAAGCAATGGGTCATGCATAGTTGAAGTTCGGGGAACTATGAGGGAGGGGGCGGGGGGAAAGGGTGAAGTTGGGGAGTTAAAGTTAAAATAATGCACCGACGAACAGCAGTAAATTACTACAATGTCGATAGAAGATCCTGGGGTATGGGGGAGAAACAAGCACGTATGAGAGACAATGGATGATAAGGGATTGGAGGGGATAACATTAATTAGCTGGAATGTGAGGGGCCTTGGCATGCCTGTGAAGATGAGGAACGTTATGGCATATGTAAACAGACAAGGAGCACCAATACTATTTCTGCAGGAAACACATTTACTAGAACACCAAGCATGTAGAATCTCCCCAGGGTATGGAGAACACAGATTCTACACCTCCTATTTCACTATAGTCCAGGGAGTTATGATCCTAGTACACAGATCACTACCGTTTTCACATTACCCGACAGAGAGTGACCCGGGTGGTAGTTATGTGGTTGTTCATGGCAAATTGGGTAGCCCCGAAGTACTACTGATCAATATATATTGATCCAACATCGATGACCCACAGCACTATGAAGAAGTCTTCCAGAAATGTGCTAAATACCCGACTACCCAAGTCATATGTGGAGGGGACTTTAAAACCACACTAGACGTTGACCTAGACAGCACATCAACCACCCCCCAGAATCCTAACTGGAGTAGCGCGCACAATACAGACACATATTACAGATCTGGGTCTGAGGGACGCCTGGCGATGACTGCATGGGACACAAAGGGAGTAGACTTTTACTCATTGGTACACGATATACATTCCAGGATAGACCTATGGCTAATATCACAGAGCGCTTTGGGTTGGACGTCAGAGTCTAAAATATCGGTCACATTGCATCTGTGGGGGATATCGAACACCCTCTCTTTACCCACACCTCTTTCTCCTCTACTAGTACTTGTCCCAGGAATTCTACTATTTGTGAAATGGGCAATAAAATATTTCCTCTTATAATATCATGCTGAGCGCTTGAAAGCATTTATTAGGTAGGGTGTCAAACCTGTTTATTTCTGTCAAATATGCTGCTTTCTTTTCTTCTGTGGCTGGGGCTTTGTTTCCTCTTGAAACCACATCCTCACCCCTCTTGTGTGCTTTGCACTTCACTACCACGATGGCTGATGGGAGCTTCAGTGCATCTATAAGTCTGGCCAATAGGGGTGCGTGCAGTACTGGTGTACCATCAGCATGTCAAAAGCCCCTCCTCTTCCAAAGTGACATTCCTGCATGTACAGTTGATGTCACACACACAGAGACAGAGTACACTTTGATCACCTCATCTTCATATACTTCTAATGCCATTATAAGACATACCAATTCTGCCACGTGTGCTGAGAAATGCAAGGGTAATCTTGCGCTCGCCACTACTTCAACTGTCCTGCTCAGCTTTAGCTTTATTACTGCCATCCCAGTATGTCTCTCTCCTGTCATCTGGTCAATGGTTGAAAACCATCAATAACAAATACCTACTCTCCCCAAGGGCATTTTCCCTTGCTCTAGGAATGTCATCATAATATTCTGTGTACGTGGTACAGTCGTGTACATAGTCTCCTTCTTCTACTTGTTCTGCTATATAAATGTGGCTGGGTTCACAATTGTGCCCTTCACCACTTTTTTTGCCGGATTTGAGATAATCACCTCGTATCCAGATGCTCTCTGTTTAGTCAATATGCTCTTGGGCTTTTCAAGAACAGCAAAAGGGGCATGCTCAATTTACAGTGTGGTGCTACAGCGCATCGTAACGGCTGCTGATTTCTCTACTGCATATGCAGCAGCAGCCAATTTTCGTATGCTTGTTCACAAGGATAATTACCTCTCATCACCAAATCTAAATGCCCACTGTAGTTAGCTATCGATTTGCACCCTAGGATTGTTTTCTGTGTGAGCACCGCCATCCTCACTACTCCATTGGAGTGTTAAAACAAATAAAATTCTGCACTGTAGTCTGGAATCCCTATGCATATTGCCCCCTTCAGTTCTTCAAATGCTTCTGTCATCTCACCTGTCCATGTTAGTTCACCGAACCCCTCTGGACCTCCCTGAGCCCGCTTAAAAGAGGTCTAGTGTATGTACTGTAGTCGAACATCCAGCCCTGTAATAATTACAGACACCTAAAAATTGCTGCATTTCCCTCACAGTTTTTGGTGGCTACGTTTTGAAAATCACCACTGCTTATTCAGAGGTTACCTTCCTGCGATATTAACTGTCCAATTTATAAAACCTTGTTCTGACAATACTGTAGTTTCGCCTTGTTCATCTTGTAACCCTATTCTGCTAGTACCGTTAGTAACCGTACTGATTGTTTTCGACATGTGCCTTTTGACCTGCTACATATCAAAAAGTGGTCTATGCACTGAATGACCGTGTTGTCCAGAAGTATGTTCCGTAGGTCCATTTGGAGGACCCTATGAGATTCACAGTACCCTTAAGGTAGTCTTGTGTTTTTCCTCTTTATATTTCTATATAGAAATTACATCAAAACCTGTGATTATTTGTGAAGTGGGATATAGAGGAAATCATTCTTCAAATCTATCTCTATAAAATGAGTGGTTTCCGGTGGATTACTACACAGTATTGTCACTGGATTGTGAACTAAAGGAAACTCTGCTTCAACAATGTTGTTCAAAGGGTGCAAATTCTGAATAAAATGCCAGGATCCCCTGTCTGTCGCCTTCTTTAATGGGTACACACCTGTGTTACATTGTGATTCTGATGGTACAAAAATCTCCTGCTGCACTAGCGCAAACATTTTCTCAAATATTCCTTGGTAGAATCATCACTGGCTTGAGTTTAATTTTACCAGCTCCCACCCCTTTCAACAGGCCAACGTCATACACGTTGTTGTTCCATACTGTGCATGGTACATGTGCTAGGTCTTCCTCGAGAAATGGTGCTGGTGCTTTTTTCATTAGGGCCATTCTCTGTGGGACTTCCCAGTAAGGAATTCTCACCCAAAAATTAATGCTCATGAAGAATACTGTCTAAAGATCTAAATAGTCGTCATGAAACAATTCTTTGTCTGATAAGTCAATCAGTCTATGCCCTTCTCCTACTGCAATTACTGCTCTCCACGCTCGTCCTGTATCATCAGTCCTGTGCAGTAACTTTTGTTCATCTCTCACTATAGCTCTATAGCTGTCTCTAATTCTAGTGCAAACACCTGTCCTTTCTTGTCTAGTCATGTCTGTGGTCTAAAAAAGAACTTGTTGGGGAAGGAAAGCAGTTTGCCCTGTATCCATGGGAGCCATGCATAAATTACCTCTTGTGCGTTCATGTAGTGGATTGATTCCTTGAGTGTAACACACTATCCCTTGGTCAATGAGCGAAATGGTCATAACAAATTTGCTCACCATGTCCCTTCCCAATTTGTTAACTGGTTCCTGTCTGGAATATAACAGTGGCATGGTAAGTTTGTGCTCCCATATTTAAATTGGCAGTTAGTCAGTAAAATGAACCATATCCATAGCCCCAGTGATACCTTGAGCATTCATGACAAAAGGGTATCTCCCCTACCAAATAGAAGATCTGGTTGCCCTTGTATCTATGAGAAAAGAGAAAGTCTTGTCACCTATGTTTACCCCTGCATGTGGTTCCTCGTCTGGTTGTAACTGATAGGATTAAACACATCAAGTTAGTCTGTGGGCTGTCCTATTGTGGATACAAAGTTATCCCTGTCCCAGTGAAAGGGTTTCCTCCTACTACAGTTGCTCCCCCTAGTCTCTGAATGGGAGTCTACATTGTGGTGTTTGCGTATGTCATGGCTATAGAATTCTGCGCCGGTGCTTGCGATGCTGTTTGTGGTGGCTGTGTGCACCCCTGTGGCTGTAATGTATCTGTCATGGGCTGTTGTGACTGTACTGGTGCATGTTGTGCTCGCACCATTTGTGGTACACGTGTCTGCGTTTTATCCTGGGCATAATAGTTAGGCTGCTCGGCATAGTATGTCAGCTGGTCTGTCGCCCCTTATTCTTCTGCTTTCCCCCCTCTGCTCCTACACACTCGCGATATGTGGCCTATCTTACCGCACATCCAGAATTGTGCTTGAACTCCAATGGGTCTAGGCAGTGCCCTGTTAAACCCATACCCACCTTGCTGCACTGGGTACCTAGCTCGACTCACCCTGGGCACACCTCCTCTTCCCCACAAACAATAGTTAGTTTCTCCCCTTCCTGCAAAATGCCCCCTTGCCATCTGCTGCTGATTCTGCGCACTCTGGGTTACCACTCCATCTCTGCTCATCAACATCACCCCTTCCATTGTATACTTTGACAGTTTTTTATCAACTAACTTTGCTTCTTCCTGTTTTCTTTCCTTGTGTTTCTTTCTTGCATTTTCCTGCATTAGCTGACAATAATGTACTATAGTCAAGTGAAATTCTGACCAAGTCTTCGACTCCATCCCCACTAAATTCTTCAATTGCTTCTGTTCCTGCTTTGGTAGCCCCTTGCTTACTATGTGGTAAAATAAACGCAAAGTTTATCCTCACATATGGTATCTCCCCTCCCTAATAAAGGATGTAGGGCAATTCTTTGTGGGACTTCCCTGTAATGAATTTTCACCCAATTAGTAATGCTCATGAATAACACTGTCTAAAGATTCAAAAAAGTCGTTCCAAATCCATGCTTTGTCTGTGAAGTCAGTCAGTCTATGCCCCTCTCCTACTGAAATTACTGTTCTCCACGCACAACCTTTATTATCAGTCCCGTGCAGTAATATTCATTCATCTCTCAGTATAACTATCTCTAACTCTATTAAAAAATTCAGCCCTTTTTCCTCATCCAGGCCAAACTCTGGACTAAAAAAGAACTTGTTGGGGAAGCGAAGCAGTTTGCCTGTATCCATGCGAGCCATGCATAAATAATGTTGTGTGCGTTCATGAGGTGGATTCCTTGAGTGGAACACACAATCCTTTGCTCTGCGAGTGATATAGTCATATTAAGTTTGATCGTCTTTTCCCCTCACAATTTATTAACTGGTGTCTGTCGAGAATATAAGAGTGGCATGGCAAGTTTATGCCACCCTATGGAAATTGGCAGGTAGTCAGTAAAAGGAACCAAATCCGTAGCCCCAGACAAACCTTGAGCATTCATGGCAAAGCTTGACATAGGGTATCTCCCCTCCCTAATACAGGTTCTGGTTGCCCAATATCTACCAGAAAAGAGAAAGTTGTGTCACCTAGACGATTCTAGGCTTTCCAACGAACCCAGAACCGACTTTCTATTTCTTATACTTTTTCCGTAATCGCGCTCGACGCACTCGGAAAAAGTGCTGCGATTTGCGATTTGGCTCAAATTTCTTCACTTGTCAAAATAGCAGCTTCTTGCTTTCCTTTGCTGAAATTCGTTTGCAACCTGACAATCATTCATACATTCATAGAGCATTGCTAAAGTGATCCTGAACTAATTTAAAGTAGCTATCACCCACCCTGAATCTCTTATAGGGAATTAAAATAATTTTTTGCATATTTTTCCCTTCTTTGCATACCACATTTAAAGTATTTTGCCTGTGTTTAAAATCATCCCTGTGATCTAAGCTTGCTAGGGGGGAACTGAATTTGTATTGTACTGTGATTGTATCCCTGAGGACTGTGTGTGTTACTTCCATCTCCTAACATTGCATAGAGGGGAGTGAATTGTCAGAGAAAAAGTAATCATATTATCTTTTTCTGAAATCATATCAAGTTTATTTCTGTACTGCCTTTTATTCTTCTTTGCATCTCCTTGAAACCATAAAGCATTCCCAGCTACCTTGTTCTTTCCATACCAACTCCTAAGTAATAAAGTATGTGTGCTAGAGTAAGATTATCTATTGTTGATCAACATCATATTCTTAAGTGTGATATCAAATATTAATTTATTATAAAAGTGTGATATATATATTGTTAAACTTTCAATAAATCTTTTAATTTGCAAAACAAACCTACTTCTTGGCTCAGTGTGGTCAGGGGGATTCTAGGAGAGGGGCGTTATACAAGGGTTCATCATCCAGATTATAACTTGTCATAAAAATATATAAATAAGGGCTTCCCTTGAGCAATCCCAGACAAGGCACTGACTTAGTGGGAATGCTTGATTGGAGTCATTAACAGAGTGGGGGCTCGTAGCCGGGGATTCTGGATTAGATGTATCACTTGTGCAGATTAATACAGTGTGCTAACTGACAGGATATATAAATTCTGTTGGATCACCACACCGTGTTACACTGTAAAAACACCCCTCAAAGGAACACTCTAAGGAAACGGTCTGTTTTGCAAAATAAAATACAAACTTCTGTAAATCAGGAAGGAAATCAAGTTCCAGAATGACGACCTTGGTAGATATCAAAATAGCCAGAGAACACCTCTTACATAAGCTATTTGTGAGAGGTGAGTGGGCTCATCAGGACCAGGCGGTCTGGTTGCAGGCAATCGCACCCCAGATCACTGAAACAGGGTCAGATACATGGAGAGATCGGGGTCCCTTACATGTGGCCCTGAGTGAACTATATATGGCCCCTACGGCCAAGGATGAGCATAACAAGATTGCCAGGATAGCGGCATATTTATATTTACATATGGGAGCCATACAGGACAAATGTGCTGAAGGCAAAGATCTGGCAAATAGGCAACTGATGGCATTAGAGAAGGCCCAATCCGACCTGGTCTCTTCTGAGCAGGGGCTGCAGAGGAGCCAGGAGTCAGAAAATGATAGTAGGCAGTATATTATTAAAATAAAGGAGGATATGGATATCCTGCAACAGGAAAGGTCTGACCAGGATAACAGATTTCTGGCCTTGCAGAAGGAGTACCAAGAAGGTTTGGACGCCCTACTGCAGAGCCAGAAAAATCTGGAGCAACAACTGGACTTCAATAGGGCATGCGCAGAGCAGGTAGTCACCCTGCAAAGCCACCTAGATAGGGAGAAGACAGAGAGCAATAAACTGATTTTGAAAGACCTGGATACCCTGGCAGAGTTTGAACAAGAACGCCAGAAAGCTGGTGCCTTTCAAAGGCAGAGGGAGGACCTGGCGGCACAGATGCAGGCTCTTAGTCAGGAAAGGGACACCTTAGGCCAGGAAGTCTGCCAATTAAAAGAAAAAAATTGAAGAAAATCACTTGACCCTCCAGGGACTGGGTGACCTCCAAAAAGAGCATCAGAACTTGTTAAAGCACACCAGGAGGGTGAGAGATGCTCTGGCAAGAAAGGAACAGGCCAGTAGGGATGGGACTCAGGAGGTAACCCTCCTGCAGCAAAGACTGGCCCAGTATTCCAGGACCAATCAGGAGGCACAGAGAGAGAATGAGGCTCTCTGTCAGCACAATGATAGGCTCCGGAAACAGGTAGCCATGCAGGAGAGACTGATAGAGTCTAGTAAGGCTTTAACTGAGGAACTGAAATCACAGGCTCTTGCATTGCAACAGGGAGTAGGGGCTGATAGAGATTAAGTTTGCTGGGAAAGGAAAACACCTGAGCATAACCTCAGGAGCCCTAGTACCAGAGGCCTTCATCTCTCCCAGTCCTTGGACTCTGCCACCCCCATGTCCCCTGGCGCACATGAGCACAGGGCCACAGGGAGGGCAGATTACTATCCAGCCAAAGGTATGGGGTTCATAGGTCAGTCCCTCCCAGGATTGGATGGACGGGCATCCGGGTATGGGAACCTGAGCACAGTGCAATTTAGTGGGCAACCCCAGGAGAGTAGGCCCACTAAGGGCATCCTGAAAACCTCTGCCCAGTTAGGTCAGTGGGGGTGGGGGTACCCATCAAATCCTGGCAGCAAGGAGGGATCTGAAGACTCCTCTGAGCGGCCCAGGACACAGGAGACCAGGTCCCCACATTCTGCCAGCCATTCCCAGGCTCGCAGAATCCGGGAGAGCCTGGAAGATCAGACGGGCACCTCTGGGAACAGTACTTCTGAGTCAGAGGATGAATGGACCAGGGTTACCCGAACCAAAAAGGCCAATAAGGCAAAAAGGGCCTTGCTTAAGGACCCCATAAAGCAGATCAAGGCAATCAGGAGTGTCATCACGCCTTATCACAAGAACACCAAGTATTCTGTTTGGGAACACTTGGAGCTCTATGAGCAAATGATGGAGACTTTCCATTTGAAGGACAGCAGTAGCTGCATTCAGTATGTCAAATGGACATTCTCCCCAGAATACTCCAGTTTCTTTGCGGGGCTGGAGGACCAAAACCATTCTAGATGGTCAACATATAGGGCGGCCATCTTGAAACATTTTTCTGTTCTCCAGAATCCCCAAGAGGCTTGCAAGGCAGCCTACAATTTGCAATGTGGGGAGGATCAGGCCCCACAAGAATTTGTGCAAGAATTGAAGCGTGCCTTTGCGCAGACCACCAGAAGGGTGCGCACGGACAGCAGAGAATTCATAAACACATTTTTCCATGCTCTCCCCAAATACATAATGACCCAGCTCGTGAGAGATTTTCACGAGAAAAGATCTTTAGACTGGGTCATTGAGCAAAACAACCTCATCTATGAGGTGCAGAAACCGGTGGAAAATAAGAATCAGCCCAAAAACCCCAAAACCAACAGCACCCCTGCTGCTGCCAAGGTGGCCGAGGTAAAGGTTGCCCCCGTTTTAGATTTGGAGATGGGGGGGCCTAAAAACCTGCCTGCAATGAATAATTCACAGCCCAGAAGGCCCTCGGGCCAGTCACAGACAGGGAATCAAGGAGGTAATTCCACAAATGGGGTCCCTCGCTCCCCTGACTATGTAAGTCCCTGCTACAAGGGAAACAGACCCATCCTGGGTTATGTGTGGACTCCTCCAGCCCAAGGGGGGGATCCAGCCAAGCACCTGACCCAGGGAACTTCCCTCCTAACTTCGCACAGGAGGGCAGAAATTCCCCAAATCTTGGGCAGAACTTGTTCCCCAGGTATCCACCCAACTTCCAGCCCCAAAATCATCCATCCTTCTTTCCCCACTTCCCTGAGCCCAGACAACCTAATCCGGGAGAGGCGAGGCCAAGGGTGGAGGGGTACCCAAATCTTCCCAACCCGGGGCACTACCAGAGAAGGGATAGCTACCCTTCCCGGGATCAGCCCAGGAGAGAAAATAGAACCCCGTATGCGCCTGAGCGGGTTTCACAGTTAGAGCGCCAGGTCCAAAATATGGCACGGATCTGGGTCACATACTGAGGGCTCCACAGAACCCTCAGATGAGCATGCCACAGCAGAATGCCTCAAACTCTGGGCCTGCTGCTCCAGAACAATGACGGGGGCAGCACCCTGATAACCCACCGGTTCCCAGGGAGGAGGCACAAGGGGAAGGGGGGTGTAAAGCCTTGGTGGAAGCTTCATACCCCACTTGTAAACAGCCCCTGGAAACCCAGGAATCGGAAACAAAATGTCCTACCCCTGAAAGTCTGCCACCCAAGGAGCAGAGAGGAGGTAGGAGAAACAAAGGACCCAAACAGACCCATTTTGTGGAGGAGGTACAGGTCTTCCAATTTGAGGGAGAGGGATCCTCAGAGGATCCTGGGAAAAGGATCTTCTCCTTCAGAGATGGGGGAACTCCTCCCAAGGAAAAATGGGTCTCAAGGGATTCCAACCTAGAATGGGTAGATGTGGGGATTGAGCTGTCGCCGCCCATCATTCTATCCCAGAACCAACAAGACCGAAAACCCCTGGTTCAAACCCATCCTGCTGACTGCCTCCAAAAAGGGGGGGCGGCCCAGAACCGGAACCAGGGGAACCCAAAACCGCATCAATAGACTGGGTAGATGTGGGGATGGAGCTGTCGCCGCCCATCATCCTATCCCAGAACCAACAGCATCAAAATCCCCGGGTTCAAACCCATTCTGGTTACTGCCTCCAAAAAGGGGGGGTGGCCCAGGACCGGAACCAGGGGAGCTTGAATATCCTCTTTCAAGTTGCCAACTTTTTCTTGCAGATCCCCATGACTCTCCACAGAATTCTGCCCAAATCTCTTCTCTCGCAATGTCCAAAACCAGAAAATTAGCCCACCAGTTGTCCAAAAATGTGCATTATCTGTGCCCCCTTGAGGAGAAGGAGGGAAGATACTATGCCCCGGTACAAGTACAGGGGCAGGGTACAATTTTGGCACTGGTGGACACTGGATCCCTAGCTACCCTTCTGTCTAAAAGGGCCTTTGATGAACTAAATGCAGGAAGGGGGGATAATTACCGTATTCCTCTCACCTCTCTTCCTGGACAACTCCAGAACTTTGACGGGAAGGAAATTCCCGTCGAGGGGACTGCGGATTTGGACATCAAAATTGGGCGACACAGGGTGAAACACCTGGTTATAGTAGTGACTCCAGAGGGCACCCCTTGTTTACTATGGAATGACCTCCTGAGAAGGTTGTCACCCCTAATAGATTGCGTAAACAGGGTCCTCTGGACCCAGACTAGCCGACCAATACAACTAAAACAGAGTGTCAACCATGTTAGCTTAAACGGCACCTGCCACATGGTTGAACAAAAATCTGACCAAGTAGAATTTCACTTCCAGAACAACCAAATTCCAGACGTGACGGTAATATCAGTAGGACAACAGACTGGTGATGGGGGGTCCTCTCTATTTCTGAAAATCAACCTTCCCTCCAGTTTAAGGTGGTATTCCACACTGGAAGGAAATACTCTGAAATTCTTTACCAATCCACAATCAGAAACTCCCACTCCGATAGTCCAGAAAGATGTGAAATCAGCTCAGAGCCTGGCTGATATTCAGCAAATTGGAGAGCAGTTGTTCATCCCTGTTCAGTTAAATGATGGGAAGGACTCCGTTCTCGTCCGAGTGTGTGTGAACAACGGTAAGAGCTTCATCAGCGAAGCCATGTTCCGCCAACTCCCAAAAGATCCAGCCATTCCCACATTCAATCTGATAGACAAATGGGAAATGGATCTGGAAACACTCAATTCCAAACATCTCCTGCCAAGCAGGTGTATGCTCAAAATCTCCATTGGCAACAAGAGCATAGTCCATAATTGTTGGGTCGTGCGAGACGTCACTGCCGCCTTTTACTTAGGCAGTGATATTCTCAATCGCTTTGCCATTAGTTTGGACCTAATAAACTTCAAAGCTTGGTCCCGATTAGCGGATAATCCCACGGGCTTTGATGATTCAGAAAAAGCATTTAGGTCAGCTCAATTGCTACATTATGCAGTTGAAATTCAGGTTAAAGAGGAAGTCACCATCCCAGAAAGGACCCGACAATTCTCCCTAGAAGTGAAAGTTAAAAGAGGACAAAAATTGAAAAGCCCTGATGCTTATATTCATCTAAATGCTTCTCTCCAACAGCAAGGGTTGGGGGTAAACCCAACACCATTAGTCAACATAGAACATGACACCATTCCAATAGAGGTGGATAACAGCAACTTAAAGAGTATTACTCTAGCCGCAGGCAGCATTATTGGAATGGCGGTTGATGACCGACATTTCTCCATTGATTTAGGAAATGAACTGTTAGGACCAATCCCCAAGGACTCTTTTGTCAGTGACAGTGATGACAATACAACACCAGATAGGATCTTTACTCGGCATGGGGGGAACTTCCTGGTGTACACTTCCTGCCCTTATGGTAAGGAAGATGTGACTTGTGACTTCAGGAGGAATGAGGTGATTTTCCAGGTCCATGAGGGCTGCCTTTCCCACCTGAAGCCACCAGTCCAAATCAGCACTCTGACCAGGGACTTCTCCACCCAGCTGGAGGAGGCCGTTGAGATAGCAAAACCAGATGTCTTTCAAGGCTTCAGGCAGATGGTGGAAGAGAGAGTCAACCTAGCGGATGCCTGCATGACTCTGGAACAGAAGCAAAAGTTGAAACACAATTTCTTGGATTTCCAAGATCTCTTTGTGGTAGACTCATATGACTGTGGTCGCACCGACATCCACACAACAACAATTCCCACGGACCCTGGCATGACTCCAGTGTTTGTGAAGCAATATCGTTTGCCTCTCGCATCAATGGAGTCCCTTACTGAAATAATTAAGAACCTTGAGTCCTGGGGAATAATCCGTCCAGTACACAGCACCTTCAATAATCCGGTGCTGGGAATATTGAAGCCAAACGTCCAGTGGAGACTCTGCGCCGACCTTAGGGAGCTCAACAAACGGGTCCATACTTCCCGATGGCCTCTTCCCTACATTGACCAAGGGCTGGCCTAGATTCAGGGGTCAAAGGTATTCACTGCAATAGACCTGACCAATGGATACTGGACCGTGCCTGTCAGTAGGGAGGACCAATACAAACTGGCTTTTACCTTTGGGGGCCAGCAGTACACATGGACCCGAACTCCCTTCGGATACCTCAACTCCGGCAATGAATTCAACATTTTCCTACATAAGGCCATGCCCGACCTGGGTGCGAGGGGTAATCTGGCTTATGTAGATGATGTCCTCATCAAAAGTTCATCTGTGGAGGAACATATAGTGGAGATGTTTTATGTTCTGACACAGTTGAGGGCCGCCGGAGCAAAACTTTCCTTTCAGAAAGCACAGTGGTGTAGAACACGTGTTAATTTCTTGGGGCATGAGATTACTCCTCAGGGTCTCTGTCCCCAAGAAAAGAAAGTGGAAGCACTTCAGAAACTGAAGGATCCCACAACTCTGCAGGAACTAAGGAGCCTCCTTGGACTGACTAATTACAGCAAAAAGTTCATTGAGGACTACCCAGAGATCACTAGACCCCTTATTCATCTTTTGAAGGGGGGGTCAAGTGGGAATGGGGTCCAGAACAATCTGAGGCAGTAAGACAACTCAAAAGAAGCCTCTTGCAAGCGCCTTGCCTAGTTTACCCTGTCAGAAACAAGGAGTTCTTCCTGGAGACAGGTTCTCTAATACATGCTTGAAGGCAGTATTATACCAAAAGCATGACAAGGTCAATAAAGTAATCTCCTATGGAGCAAAACTTTATCCTCTGTGGAAGAAAAAATCAACAATTGTGAGAAGGCACTCCTGGCAAGGGTGTGGGCATTGAAGAATTACTGCCCGTTCATCCAGGGGGAACACATCTTAGTGGAGACTCCACACCAGCCTCTGCAATACATCCAAAGTGACAGAATCTGGGCCGGAAATGTGAGTAATTCCCGAATTACTTCCTGGATTCTGTCAATGCAAGGAGAAGAGTCCCCTCGCGCAAGGTCTGGCTGACTTGCATATGATTGTGCCAGAGAAAACTGTCTCGAGGACGAAAGTCTAAAAATCAAGGACAACATGGAGGCATACATTAATTCCCCACACAAAGTCTTTGAAGAAGACAAGTGTGAAGGAATACCCACTGTCTATGTGGATGGATGCTCTTACCATGTTGACAACAACGGGAAGAAAGAACTGGTGGCCGGCGTAGGGAATGCATGGGTGAATGAGTCCCCAGAACCCTCCGCTGGGTACAAAATTGGTCCCTGAAGTAGTCAGGTGTCAGAATTGATGGCTGTGCATCAAGCCATCCTCACTGATGTCCAACATCAACTCCACGAACTGGTCATAATCACAGATTCAGATTATGTACGGAACGGGTTCGTGGAGCACCTGGTTAATTGGAAAACAAGAGGCATGTTATGTGCTAATCACAAACCCCTGAAACATGGGAAGTTAATCCAAAATATTGATGATCTGGTCACATCGAATGGGATGACCATCTACTGGAAAAAGATCAAGGGTCATTCCAAAGTAGAGGGACCAGACAAAACTGGAAATGACTTAGCTGAGCAGCTGGCCAAACCATGGCCATCCAAGGGGATCTGATAGAGATTGAGTCCCTGTTGGGGGAAATCCACGTCATTGCTATCACTGGGTCCCAGACAAATGCTCACAATGATCTTTCAACTGCACAATGGAGTAAGGAGACCCCAGATGCTGATTTGATTATGGCTCAAAAGGGGATCCAATAATTGGTAAGTGTTACCAACACATTGAGTACCCTGAGAATTTTCCCCTGACGATACCGATTACATTGGGAAAGAGGACCTTAGAGTGTTGATGAAATGTCCAAAGATGTTCCGAATCCAAGACGGTTTGTTGGTAAGGAAATCCCAAGCTGGCCATGATCAGTGGGTGGTCCCTACCTCATTCCGAAGCCTGATGTTAAGTCACGCCCATGATGCGGCCAACGCCGGTCATAGGGGGTTTCATACAACACTTGAGATCTTAAGAGAGGTTGCATACTAACCATACATGGGGCAGGACCTCGACCAATACTTGAAGGGGTGTCTTGTGTGTGCACAATTTCAGCCAACATCCCTCACCAAAAGAGGGGGATGACACTGCCATGGTCAGATTTGCAAATCGACTTCGTAGGCCCTGTGATTCACTCGTCTAGGAGAAACAAGTACATGTTGACGGTCACATGCTTTTTCACCAAGTGGGTGGAATGTCACCCGGCCCCAAACTGCAAGGCAGAAACAGCAGCTGCCCTGATGATTAACCACATCTTTTCCCGTTTTGGTCTACTTCAAAGGATTGAGTCAGACAGAGGCAGTCATTTTACCAGCGAGGTAATGACAAAGATGTGGGAGATACTGGGGGTCAAAAGGAAGCTACATATTGCTTACCGGCCAGCCTCTTCTGGTGCAGTAGAGAGATACAACAGAACCATTGTGAGCATATTAAAAAGGTTTGTGGCAGATTCTGGGCCAAGTTGGGATATCCGATTACCTCTGGTCCTAATGGCCATCAGATCTACCCCTTCATCTGTAACTAAAATGTCACCATTTGAGCTGATGACTGGACGCAAGATGGTGCTTCCCCAGCATTTGCTCTACAGAACCCAAGAGCAAACGTTGATAAATGCCTCCACAACTCATGAGTATGTGGAGAATTTGAGGAAACACCTCCAACATGCTTTTGCCTATGCTCAGCGGAATCTAGAAAGATCAGCTAATAGCATGAAAACTCACTTTGATTTGAAAATCACCAGGAAGGAATATAATGTGGGAGACCAGGTCTATCTATACAATTTCCAAAGGAACCAGGCCAAACAGCGAACATTTTTGCCTACATGGAAGGGACCCTTTGAAATTATAGACAAGGTGTCCCCAGGTGCATACAAGATCTGACTCCCCAAAGGCAGTTTGGCAGAGGGGGAAGACAAGTGGGTCCACATCAATCAGCTAAAGAGTTCCCATCCCAGGCACACTCTGCAGCAACTGGAGGAGTCCTCTGCAATTCCAGAGGGGGCCGCTCCAGAGTAATTCAGTTCCAACCCTAAAAGATCCCACATATGGTCTCTAAAATATTATGATTCTTGAAGGAAAATGTCTCCTGATTATATCTTGTTTTTAAAATAAGACTGCAAAATGTATCCTGATGTATAAAATGTATATGTTCGCCACACCATTAATAGTGGTGGAAAAATGTCTAGGAATGTGTATTGCCACTTTGCTTTATCATCCTAGGAGAGATGAAACCATGGAGACTGACCAAGGAGGACGACCCGGGGACCGGGAGCAAAGATCCGAGGGGCCCGGGCTACCGCCCAATATTCCCATCAGGACCAGTGAGGAGAACCTATCAATCCAACTGGATGGAGGAAAAGATGCTGAACTGTGCCATCTGTGGAGTTGGAAGAATATGATGCGGACATACCAGCGCGTGGATCAAAACATCCTTTGCACCGGACTCCCCCTCGACTCGAAATCAAAGTGCAGTCGGGCGGAGGGCTTGTCAGGGGTATTGACCCACGTTTGGACTATTTGCTGCAACATTTGGTGCTGTGGGCTTAGAAAATCCAAGATGGCCAAAAAGCCCACGTTGCGCCAGAATCCAAGAGAACCGCGCAGTTTTGCGCACACCAAAATGGTCGCCTAACCTGCCACCCACCAGTGCGAGCATGATGGACCGGAAGCGCCATGGGTAAAAGGTAGTGCCCAAGGAAAAACAGCAGTGCCGGTTGGCTCAAAAAGCGCTTTGAAATCACCTTTGTTTCTCTGAAATGCAAGCTAAAAATGCCTATTTTAAACATTGCAAGATATTCAAAAATCTCACTGAACACCAGCAGACATTTGGCAGAATGTAATCTTGTGTGCATACAAAATCTGGAAAGATGAAGAGCCCAAAACAATGTTTATAACAAAACTGGCTGAGCTGTGTATGTCAGCAGCTGAAGTGAAATTGGACTGAAAGACACTAAAATCTAAATGTTTAAAATAAATGAGTGACCTACTGTTGAGTGTCACATAGTTTGCAACTGTTAAATGTCATAGTTTTGAACTTAGAATCAGCGTTCTAGCTGCATGTGTAAACATTGTAAGTCTGATTTGGATGAAGAAAAACTGGGAACAAAAGTGACATTTGGCTGAAGCCTGGCTTGAAGAGAGTGAATTCTGCCCAGCAACTACCTCCGACAGGAGTTGAAACTTGCTCAGCCACTCTTCCCAGGCCTGGCTGCATTCTGCTGCCCCCACCAAAAGGAGATGACACCTCCCTGATTGGATTAGGGGAGGAGCAGCTGGGGACTTCAGGAAACTGAACAATGAGCCTTCCTTGGCTCAGGCAAATGTTAAATTAGGGGGGGTCATAAATGGCTTCCTCTTGAGAGAAACGGGGAGGGGCAGTGCCTCTGTGAGCAACTTGAGTTGGAGGAAGTGGACAAACCAGAAATTCCACCATGTGCTTTGGGAAACCACACCCCTCTGGGCCAGAGCATAATTTTAAAAAGATGGATAATTCATAGTACGGACTTGTCAAAATTATATAATTAATATCATTATTCTTGTGATTTTTCTGTGCACATTTTAAGAGGTGTTAGAACTCTGTACCATATTCTGAGGCAAAACCCCATGAATTATGGAGATTGCAGACACTGGGTTCACGCTACAAAAATGAAAATTTAATGGAATATGTGTAGAAAGGGGGTGTACATCTGTGTCATTTTTGGTAAAAATCCAATATTGGTAAACCAACCAAAAAGCGCAAAATGTTGTCGTTTCTTAATCCAAGCTCTTAGAAACATCAGAGTTGGAACAGAAACTACCTTGTGTGATATATGATGTGTATACGTAATGTCAACCACTTGTGTATCTGGGAAATGTGTTTAGTTATGAAAATGATTTTCTAAGGTAAATGCAAAGGGGAGTGTTCTTTCTGTATGCCATAAAGATGACACCTGATGACTCACTGCTCCCTTCTCAAATCAGGTCATAGCGAAATCCTTGACCTATCAAATCGTGAGTGGTTTGGGCATAGAAAGTTAGCATCCACACCCATTTTCAAAAGACATAAAAAGAGCCACTGGAAGCTAGACAGGGACATTCATTTTCCAACCTTCAACTGAATTCCTGCGCAGCACGCTGACAGGAACTCCAGAATCCAGAACTCCAGAGATCCAGTCTAACTCCAGAACAAAAACTCCAAAGAGCTGAACCCTTCAGCAGGCCTCAAAATCTTTTGCAAACTATTCAACCGCCGGGCTGTGCGGTTTGCTGCTTGTGAAGAATCCTGTGTATCCAGAACAGAACCAGAGACCCAGACCGCTGTGAGCAGAACTGGTGCCTGATTGACCCACCGAGCAGAGAGAACCGCAGCTAAACTTGTTGACCAGATCCGTAACGAGGCCTTTCCTTTCAAATTTATAGTGTGAGTACTAAGCTAGAACTGTGCAGAACCCATCTCTTAACTTAAAATAATCTGATTGAAAACATTTAACATGTCCAAAACTGCATCATAGAATCATGTGTCCCTTCTCCGATTTTAAACCTGTAAATGTGTCATTTGCCATTTTGAATCCTTATTTCATTTCTGAAAAAACACCTTCATAAAATCGTCCGTATCTCTGGAACCGTTTGTGCTAGAAGCGGGATTTAACTTCCATTTTAAAGCTAAGATTCTAGGCTTTCCAACGAACCCAGAACCGACTTTTTTTTATACTTTTTCCGTAATCACGCTCGACGCACTCCGAAAAATGGATGCGATTTGCGATTTGGCTCAAATTTCTTCACTTGTCAAAATAGCAGCTTCTTGCTTTCCTTTGCTGAAATTCGTTTGCAACCTGACAATCATTCATAGAGCATTGCTAAAGTGATCCTGAACTAATTTAAAGTAGCTATCACCCACCCTGAATCTCTTATAGGGCATTAAAATAATTTTTAGCATATTTTTCCCTTGTTTGCATACCACATTTAAAGTGCTTTGCCTGTGTTTAAAATCATCCCTGTGATCTAAGCTTTTGCTAGGGGGGAACTGAATTCGTATTGTACTGTGATTGTATTCCTGAAGACTGTGTGTGTTACTTCCATCTCCTTACATTGCATAAGGGGGGAGTGAATTGTCAGAGAAAAAGTAATCATATTATCTTTTGCTGAAATCATATCAAGTTTATTTCTGTACTGCTTTTTATTCTTCTTTGTATCTCCTTGAAACCATAAAGCATTCCCAGCTACTTTGTTCTTTCCATACCAACTCCTAAGTAATAAAATAAGTGTGCTAGTGTAAGATTATCCATTGTTGATCAACATCATATTCTTAAGTGTGATATCAAATATTAATTTATTATAAAAGTGTGATATATATATTGTTAAATTTTCAATAAATCTTTTAATTTGCAAAACAAACCTACTTCTTGACTCAGTGGGGTCAGGTTGATTCTAGGAGAGGGGCGTTATACAAGGGTTCATCATCCAGATTATAACTTGTCATAAAAATATATAAATAAGGGCTTCCCTTGAGCAATCCCAGACAAGGCACTGACTTAGTGGGAATGCTTGATTGGAGTCATTAACAGTATGCATGGGAGTGAGGGCACTCGCTATCGTGTCTGGAACTTCAAATTCAAGCTCTATTTCCATCCTTGGCTCACGTGGCAAGAGACCATAATTTGGTCCATTTTGCAGCTTTTTAATGCTCTAAATGAATTAAAGTTTGGCATCCTTTATGCTCTATCTTGCACCTTAATGCGAGATGGTTCCTCCTCTGGATACTCGTTATTCTTCAGAATAGTTGGCAGACCTTGCTTCTGGAATCTAGACTCCGAGCCAGGCAGCCTCGCCATGCAGCTACATGATTCTATTATTCTTGTTGCAACACAGTTTTTCATTCCAGCTTCATGGGTTCTGACCTACTAAATTCATGATACCAATGTCGAGTTTCTATACAATGGTGGTTTCACCTGCATTATATTCACTACTCATAACCAGCTTCTATGATGACTTAACCTATCTTGCTTTTCAGCAGCTGTACATTTATTGAACAGTTTCTTTTTCTGCAGCACTTTGTGCATGTGTAATGTTCCTTCTTTATATTGGAAAGCTCACTCAATTCTTTACTTCGTCATTAGATTCTTCAGGATTTATGCATCATCTTTAGCCAGTATATCGGATATCATGCACACTTCTTTGTGACTTCATCAATTAATTGGTTAGCTTCTTTTTATACTCCTTCAGGTTTTTCCTCCTGCAGGTTATAATCACATTGAGGGTACATTCGGCAGTGTTGTCTCAATGGGTTTCTTCTTACAAACACTTTTGCAGTATTGGTAATATGGCTGGTGTTAGGCACGGCATGATCTAATGTCTCCAATACATGGGAGGTAGGGTGGCGGGATATCCTGAAGATGCACACGGCTGCTCCTTTACAAAGTCAGTTTGTGGGCTATCCTATTGTGGATACAGAGTCATCGCTTTCCCAGTGAAATGGTTCCCTCCTATTACAATCACTCCCCCTAGTCTCTGAATGGGAGTCTACATGCAGTGTTTGCATGTCTCGTGGCTACATCATTCTGCTGTGCTAGTGCTTGCGATGCTGTTTGCAGTGGGTGTGTGCACCCCTGTGCCTGTGATGTATATGTCATGGGCTGTTGTGACTGAACTGGTGCATGTTGTGCTCGCACCATTTGCGGTGCATGTGACTGCGTTTGATCTTGGGAATAATAGTCAGGCTGCTCGGCATAGTATGTCAGCTGGTCTGTGGCCCCCCATTCTGTTGCATTCCCCCTTTGCTCCTATACTTTTGCGAGATGTGGCCTATCTTACCGCACATCCAGAATTGTGTTTGACCTACCGTGGGTCTAGGCTGTCCCCTGTTAAACCCATACCGACCTTGCTGTACTGGGTACCTGGCTCGTCTCACCCTGGGCACACCTCCTCTTCCCCACAGACAATAGTAAGTTTCTCCTCTACCCGCAAAATGCCCTTTGCCATCTGCTGCTAATTCTGCGCACTCTCGGTTACCACCCCCTCTCTGCTCGTCAACATCACCCCTTCCATTGTATACTTTGACCGTTTTTTATCAACTAACTTTGCTTCTTCCTGTTTTCTTTCCTTGTGTTCCTTTCTTGGGTTTTCCTGCATTAGCCGACAATAATGTACTATAGTCAAGTGAAATTCTGACCAAGTCTTCGTCTCCATCCCCACTAATTTCTTCAATTGCTTCTGTTCCTGCTTTGGTAGCCCCTTGCTTACTATGTGGTAAAATAAAGACAAGGTTTATCCTCATATAGGGTATCTCCCCTCCCTAATATAGGATGTAGGGCGATTCTCTGTGGGACTTCCCTGTAATGAATTCTCACCTAATTAGTAATGGTCATGAAGAACACTGTCTAAAGATCCAAAAAGTTATCCGGGAATCCATTCTTTGTCTGTGAAGTCTTTCAGTCTATGCACTTCTTCTACTGCAATTACTGTTCTCCACGCTCAACCTTTATTATCAGTCCCTTGCAGTACTATTCGTTCATCTCTCACTATAACTGTCTCTAAATCTAGTGGAAAAATTAGCCCTTTTTCCTCATCCAGGCCAAACTCTGGACTAAAAAAGAACTTGTTGGGGAAGCGAAGCAGTTTGCCTGTATCCATGCGAGCCATGCATAAATAATGTTGTGTCCGTTCATGAGGTGGATTCCTTGAGTGGAACACACAATCCTTTGATCTGCGAGTGATATAGTCATATTAAGTTTGCTCGTCTTTTCCCCTCACAATGTATTAACTGGTGTCTGTCAGGAATATAAGAGTGGCATGGCAAGTTTATGCCACCCTATGGAAATTGGCAGGTAGTCAGTAAAAGGAACCAAATCCGTAGCCCCAGACAAACGTTGAGCAATTATGGAAAAGCTTGACATAGGGTATCTCCTCTCCCTAATACAGGATCTGGTTGCCCAATATCTACCAGAAAAGAGAAAGTCGTGTCACCTATGGTTACCCCTAGACGTGGCTACTCATCCGGGTGTAACTGATAGGATTGAACATATCAAGTTGAGCATATGACCATTAGGAACATGCAAATGGAGTGGATGGGATCACACCAGAGTAATTCTGAGTCCAAATTAAGGAGCCAACACATTGAGATGGCAAAGTACTGTTTTATTAACAATTATCTAAAACAGTGAGGATACAACAAACATCAACGTACGTATGCACAGTCTCTCAATGATCTCTACTACACAAAATATGTTTTTTATATGAAAAATACATCAGAGTGACATCATACTATGTGGCAATAGTGAATAAACCTATGAAGGGTCGGGATTGGTTAAGGGAGACATCTAAATATACTTTTCTACAGGAGCTAGGATTGTTATTGGTTGTTCGTTATCAGGTGAACAACTTATGCCTACCTCTACAAACATGTAATTTCGAAACATTAGATACACAGTTTATCATTGGTCTTCAAACTACAGGGTCCTTTGTTATATGGACTAATAAAATTGGTTAGCATGCTTGTGCCATGTCTGAAACATTCGGTTCTGTTATCAGCATATAAGCCCAGACCCATGTGCAAGGAGATAGGGCATGAAATTACACCAGCTCTCATTTAGCACAGCAACTCACATCACCCATGCCTTCTGCCATGAAATTGTCTTTGTACTTGGCCTTGCAGAGTTTCCTTGTCTTTGAGTATGCATGGGAATGAGGGCACTCGCTATTGTGCCTGGAACATCCAGTTCAAGCTCTGTTTTCATCCTTGGATTACATGCCAGGAGACCACGATTTGGTCCATTTTGCAGCTTTTTAATGCTCTAAATGAATTAATGTTTGGCATCCTTTATGCTCTATCTTGCACCTTAATGTGAGATGGTTCTTGCTCTGCATACTCATTATTCTTCAGAATAGATGGCTGACCTTGCTTCTGGAATCTTGACTCCGGGCCAGGCAGCCTCTCCAAGCAGCTACATGAGCCTATTATTCTTGCTGCAGCACAGTTTTTCTTTCCAGTTTCTTTGGTTCTGGCCTACTAAATTCATGATACCAATGTCCAGTTTCTATACAATGGTGGTTTCACCTGCATTACATTCACTACTCATAACCAGCTTCAATGATGAATTAACCTATCTTTCGTTTCAGCAGCTGTACATTTTTTGAACAGTTTTTTTTTTGCAGCACTTTGTGCATGTGTAATGTTCCTTCTTTATATTGGAAAGCTCATTCCATTCTTTACTTCGTCATTGGTTTCTTCAGGATGTATAAATCATCTTTAGCCAGTATATCGGGAGGACATGCACACTTATTTAAGACGTCATCAATTCATTGGTTAGCTTCTTTTCATAGTCCTTCAGGTTTTTCCTCCTGCAGGTTATCATCATATTGAGGGTACATTCGGCAGGGTTGTCTCAATGAGTTTCTTCTTTCAAACACCTGCTGCGTTATTGGTAATATGACTGATGTTAGGCACGGCATGATCTAATGTCTCCAATACATTGGAGGTAGGGTGGCAGGATCTTCTGTAGATGCACACAGCTGCTCTTTTACAAAGTCAGTTTGTGGGCTATCCTATTGTGGATACAAGGTCATCCCTTTTCCAGTGAAATGGTTCCCTCCTAGTACAGGTGCTCCCCCTAGTCTCTGAATGGACTCTACGCTGCAGTGTTTGCATGTCTCATGGCAACAGCATTCTGCTGTGCCAATGCTTGCGATGCTGCTTGCAGTGGGTGTGTGCACCCCTGTGCCTGTGATGTATACGTCATGGGCTGTTGTGACTGTAGTGGTGCATGTTGTGCTGGCACCATTTGCGGTGCATGTGTCTGGGTCTGTGTTTGATCTTGAGCATAATAGTCAAGCTGCTCGGCATGGTATGTCGGCTGATATGGCGACCCCCCATTCTGTTGCCTTCCCAAACTGCTCCTACACACTCACGATATGTGGCCTATCTTTCCGCACATCCAGGATGTGTTGGACCTCCCATGAGTTTAGACTTTTTCCCGTTAAACCCATCTCCACTGTGCTGCACTTGGTACCTGGCTCCTCTCGCCTTGGGCATACCTCCTCTTTCCCACGGCCAATAATTTGTTTCTCCTCTTCCTGCAAAATGTCCCCCTGGCATCTGTTGCTGATTCTGCACACTCTGGGTAACCACTCCTTCTCTCCTCGTAAACATCATCCCTTCCATTGTATACTTTAACATTTTTTTATGAACCGACGTCACTTCTTCCTGTTTTCTTTCCTTATGTTTCTTTCTTGCGTTCTTCTGCATTAGCCAACAATAGTGTACTAGAGTCAAGTGCACTTCTGGCCAAGTCTTTGTCTCCATCCCCACTCATTTATTCAATTGCTTCTGTTCCTGCACTGGTAGCCCCTTGCTTATCATGTGGTCAAATAACCCCAGGTTTGTCCTATGGTTCCAGCGTCTCAATACGCCAACGTTCCTGTATCTCCTGAATTTGTAGAAGTTGGACTTCATCCTCAAGCATTTTTTGTGCCTTAAGTGCACTTATGTCAGATGTGGCTAGGTACTGTGCCCTCAGATGCTGCCATACGGCTTCTCAGCAGTGATTGAAAGGCGTCCCATCGTGCACTGTATTCTGTTCTGTCACTCTGGGATATCGTGCCCATTTCCAAACATTGTCAGCTACCTCCCCAAGGATGGTGGAGTGTAAGCTCTTCAAGTCACCCACTGCCAATGCCATCCTTGCTGTCAGTCTTTCTAACTTTTAAATCCATTGCTCTGCCCCTGCAGTCAGCAACGGCAATTTACACGTCAAATTATTTTTATCCATCTGTTGCCACTGTATGTATTGTGGACGTCCACCACCCTTTTCTAGCAGCGGGAACTGCATCAGCCCCACGCCTCTGTCATATTTTCCTATGTCTCTAATAATTGTAAATGCTCTCTTCATGCCTTTTCTCTTTCATCCCTATAATGCTATTAACCTCAGTGCATACGCAGTAAATTCATCTGTACTATGCAATCTGCCTTTGGAATGCTCATGGTGTCCCTCAGGTCCTAGCTTCCCTCTTTTTGTATCTTCCTGTCCGTCCCACAGTGTCTCCCACTCTGGGTTTACTTCCCCAAAGGGGTGACACAACCTCCTCCCTTCGTCATCATCACCCTCCCCTAGGTCCTCGCCTGACCCCATTGTCCTCAAACTGTCATCACTGCTTTTACACAATTGGTTCCCAAAATTAAGCCTCCTCAACACGCGTTTCCCCTGTCATCTCCCCATTGCTCTGTCCAGTGAGTCAATCTCCCCCCTCAATGGGGACCCACTATACTCCTGCTTGCCTTAGGGGCATACGCACTATCCCTCCTTCTCCTATACAGAATCCCTATTCTGCTCCAAATTCCTGCTTTCTCATCATCATCTAAAACTTTGTGCTCTGTCATTATGTCCTCTACCCCCTTGAGGCGTCTCTCTCCTCTTCTCTCTCTCTCTCTCTCTCTCTCTCTTTCTCTCTCTCTCTCTCTATCTCTCTCTCTCTCTCTCCTATCCGTTGTGCTTCTTTTCTTCCTCTCTGCATCAACTCTGTTTAACAATTCTTCCAATCTCCATTTTCCTCTTCTCTCTCTTCTGTTGCAACTGCCTCTCCTTTTGTTCCTCAGCCTTTATCATCACCTTCTCCTCTATTTCCTTATGTCTTCTTTTTTCCCTTTCCTCTCTCCTCTTCTCTTCTACTTTCTATGCCTCCTTTCTCAACCGTTCCTCTCCTCTCTTTCTGTTCTCTTCACTTCCTCCATTTCCTCTGCCCATTTTCTGTCCTCTTCCTCCATTTCCTTTTGTTTCTTAGCTTCCACTTCAATGTTTTTGGGCTTTGTTGCACTGCTTCTTTCCAGTTTAACTATATCTGTCCCCCGACCCACTCATTCGGTGGGACTGTCGTCTCATTGTACCCCATGTTTCCCTGACTCACGTTGTCGTCCCCAGTCAACTTTGATTGCAATCATAGCCCATGCCTTCCTCTTCACCAGCTTAACGCCACTAAGTGCATGTTCGCTACTATACGCAGGCGGTGCATAAACAGATTAGTGTACCGTGCCACTGATTATAACTCCTTCAAGAGGTAAATTCCCTTACCTTCTGTCAGTGGTTCCATGGTTTGCGGAGGAGGAGGAGGAGCTGTGGGCACTTCACCCCCTGTATCATGCTGGACAAGCATGCATTCTCTCTTGGGTGGATCCACTTTCTTGTCCTCAAACATCTTTCAGAACTCCAAAGTTGCTAATCTGCTGCTTCATTTCTTTCCCTTATTGGCAGCTTGTAAATATGTGGTTATATGTTGCAGCACAGATTGGAAAGGCTGCCCTCTTGGTGCCATGGCTTTGCCATTTTGTCATGTGTATTGCGAGTCCTTTCTGCACTAAACTTGCATATTTGGCCCTGATACCATGGAAGGAACTTGCACAAGTGCTCAAGGGGTGTATCCCGCATACATGCCTGACCTCAAACCAGGATTTATTGCACACTTCAACAATGTCAGATTCAATATCACAATTATTGTCCACAATTAATCAATTTCTTCAAAAACACAATAACTTCTGATTTATTCCACCAGCCTCCCCGGCTCACCAACACCAGCAAGGGCATGCTCCACGAACTGCCCACACTGTAGTCTCTGACCTCAAAGAATTTTACTTAGGGGCGCCTTTCGACCAACTCCACTTTCATGCATGGTTAGTTGGTTTGGGCCTCACTGGTCGTGATGAATCGCTTCGGTCCCGCTTTCCGCAACCTAAGCTAACCGCCAAGCCACAAGGAACCGTCTCATCATCCGTAACCTAGTCAATACTGAGAAACAGGGAATCTTCCATAAATAACATAAAACAAACCACAACCCAACAATGTTTCCCCTCCCAATATTTCTCAAATTGTTGGACTTATTCTCAAACTCTGTGGATCTGCTGAAGCCCTCAGACTCCATCACTCCCACAATCTGCCACTCTGCCTTCTGGTCTGCTCAGCGTCCAACAGTGAGCAGGCAAGAATTTTACTTAGGAGCTCCAGATGACCATCTCCGCTTCCATGCATGGTTAGTTGGTTCGGGCCTCACGGGACACAATGCATTGCTTCGGCAACACAGCAGAAAAAAAGGCAATTGCACCCGGGGTCTTAGCAACCGTCCTCTGCTACCACCTGAAATCAGGCAAGGGATTTGTTAATCTCCCTAATTACAAGCTAGAGGAACCGGGCCAAGGAAATCTCCCGCACCAAAAACGGAAGAGTCCAACAATGTGACAAATGTCACTGTTTATTGAAAGCGTTAGGTAACGGGATCAAGTTAGTAGACAATAAGCAATTCTCCAATAATTTCTCATCATTCTCAGGTTCATCACAGTCTTTTAAGGCCATGTGACATCACAAAATACACATGACATTGCCAAAAACCTAAGGGAACATGGGATTGGTTAGTGAGGTAAACAACATATAAAATACATACAGGGTTAGTAACCTGATTGGCTAGGCCACCTCCTAAATGTTGCAACTACAGGCATGTCAGGTTAGCAAGCTGTAATTGGGTCTCGCAAAGTAAAGTATGAGCTAGCGTGGAAGGTGGATAGGGATTAGTCAGCAAAGGTCTTCTCAGCCTTGGCGCCTTGAAAGGGTACCAGCCCATGAGCAACTATTATAGTGTGATGGGTCCACACTGCATCACACCAGATTACCTTGATGGATCCAGATCTCTTACCACTGTTCTTTGTAGTACTTAACATTATATTATTATTATTAGTATGCTTGTCCTTGCTTACTCCTTACCTTATGTACATGAGAATAATAACACACCTGAGGACTGGCCATATTGAGCAATCATTGATAGCTAGTTATGCTTTGCTACCCTTTTCAGAGTTTAACTTGCCAGATATGCGGTAAACATTATGCATGCTCCACACACCTAATGTTATCATTATATATTATTTTGGGTGTCTGTGATATTGTTGACATTTTGCAGCTCATCACACGGTATTATGGTTAGTAATAGATCCATCACAATGATATTGTTGTGCGTACCTAGTTACGTTTACAGATACTTGTTTAAAATGTTCTCATTTTTTCTATCACTCGCATTTAGCGAGCTGTACGATTTGGGTGACTTAGGCACATTGCCAGCATTACCACATAGGTGAATAATGAAATTGAAGGTAAGTCCCACGTGCAGATCCTGGGAATTATCATTAGCGTTATTCAAAGTTAGCTTGAAAAAGTGTTTTCACATCAGGTATTGTGATATAGCAGGTATAGTCTTTATATTTGTATCAAAAATGTAATGAAACAGGAACAGTATAGAATTCCCCTCCTGTGATGTTATGCAAAATCCCTGTGCAACCGGACTCTATGTCTGATCTTGCATTTGCATTTGCCTCCCCTGGTACCCCTGACATGATAGTAGGTGTTTGCATATTTGACACAGGTGGGTCGCGAAATCTTACTTGTTAGGTGTTGTAATTGTGTTTTCTGCCATTTTTGTGGCATTGTATTTGTTCTAAAAAACCTTTACTGCTAGTGGGAGTTGTGTCTGTTTTAGTGGTCTCATCACTAGGAGTCTGTATGTCACCATCAGAGTCTGGGTCCGAACTGTTCAGACTGGTTTTGGCTGTACTACCTCGTGATCTAGACGGAACACTGTCATATTTAGTTTGAAATGTATATACCCTCTCTTGTCTATTGTCTTGGTCACCTCTGAAATAATTGCGGAATTTCCTCAGTTTAATTTCGTCCTGATAATCTCTGAGTATTTCATTCATTTTATCAAAGTTTTTGGTTTTGGTGGTTTCAGTATTAGGCATTGCCTTAGTTTCTTCTTTAAGAACATCAATTTGAGATATGACTCTGGTATGGTCCCTTTGTACATGCATAATTAATAGTTCTAACATAGTTTGTGAGCTTGTGAGCTTTGAGTAAGGTAAGCATCCCATTCTCACCCACTAGTCCCCGGAGATCTGTCCTGCAGGTTGCCAGGACATGGCCATCGCTATTGGATACAGTTCCTTTGGGGAGGATCATCTGGGTGAGAGGTATTTGGGAAGTGGAAGTGGGACACTCAGGGTTGAGAGGCTTTATCCCCTTCCCTGTAACACCTTTACCCCATCCTACCCTGTAGGATATTTTGAAGCTTTAGTGCCCCTTTTCCTGCACAAACACGTTCTTACATTGTAAGAGACAATGGACTAACACCAGAGCAGTTTACCTGACAAGACCCAACACACGGGTCAGGCAGAATCAGGCAATTGACAATAATCAAGCACACCTGACGCCCCTTTACCTTCCCGACAGGGATTAAAGGCAGAGTACGAAAGCACACTTTGAGCAAGGCTGAACACATGAGGAGACAACTAAACCAAACCAGCAGTTCAAACAGAGAAGATAGGCGATGAGACCTGGAAGGACGACAAAGGGGAATTGCCCTTTCCAACTCTCACCCGCAAAGCCTCCGAAAGAGAAATCATAAGACCGGGAGCTACAGCTGTTGTGCAGAGCAGCAGATGACGTCAATGGTACATGGGGGCCTCTTGCATTGATAACACAGTTGGAGAGGAAAGCTGGATACCGTGGAACTATCCTTGACTCCAAAGAACAAAGAAGCCAATGGGTTCAGCACAGCCAGTGAGTCAAAGGAAGCTGATACCAAACTGAACTGTAATGAGCCCAAGTTTGCACATAGAAACATTTTGAATGTAAGGAATTTAAAAGAGGAAGAACTTGTGTGTGTGTTTGAACTTTAAAGAAAGCCCAGTTGAGGTCCATGTGCAGAGGGGTCCAGTGCCACATAGGCGCTCATTCAAAAGACTCTGACCGGGACCTATTTTGAAACTATAAGAACCAGAAGGCCCAAGAAAGGGGTGGCCTAAGTTGTCAGAGTGGTCCTACAAGGGTTACGTCAAATCCCTTGTACAATCAGGAACCCTGCTTTCCGATAAGATTGTGAACTGTGAAATAAGGCAAGTGTGAACCCGACAGAGGGATGCCGAAAGAAAGCTAGAAGAAAGAAATCCCCACTTTCTGATGAGAACAAGCAATACATCAACTGTATTAGCAATACATGAACTTTGTTAAAGAAAGGCCATAGTGAATCTGATGGAGGGGGGCCCAAACTGTTAGGAGGATCCGAGCCCGGCAGAGCAAGATCCTGGGGGAGAACGACAATCGTCTGAAGTGCAAGATCACTGAGAGAACTTTTGTTTGTTTGTCTTTCTGTGAAACACCAGAGGCCCTTTAAGGCAAGAGACTTTTGTGAGAAGGAGACTTAGCCTCTGAAGGTTTTTGATATCATTGAACTGAACTGTGAACCTTGTGCGGACCAGGCCAAGGAGTGTGCCGTGCTTGAGAGTCCTGAATTGTCCCGTGATTCAAACGTGGGGGAGGGAGACCCAACTTCACTATCCTGATTTATCATTTTGGGAACATTTATTTCTTTTCTGGTGAACTTTATCCCACACTCTTTTTGTAATTTATTAGTAAGGATTGGCATAGGTTTTTTTAGTATAGGCCCTTTTTATTTGACATGACGCCACTAGGTTGGCCTTATTATTTTTTGATGGTTTTAGCTTGCTCTCATCTTATATTTAGGTTTAGATTAGGCATTTACCTCACCCATTATAAAGTTCAATAAACACCCTTGTACTGTGATCACTTGTGCCTGTCTTTACTGTTGCCACCATGAGTTCCTTACAGATCCTTAACCCACTTGTCAGTTAGTCGAGATTTTCTCAACATGATGACATCACTGGTGAGATGTTAGCTGTATTGCTCCTCCGTGTGGTATCCACATTATTGTTATTTATTTTTTGTTAGAAATTGAAGATATGCTAAGTTTTTCTTAATCATTTGAGGCTAAACGCCATGGAGAATAATATGTTTGGGAGGATGAATATTGTTTCTCTTTTCAAGGTCTAAGGGTCTGTTATTAGGTAAGATCACTCTGACCAATAGAATATATCATATGATTTTACATTTGCCAAGGCAGTGGAGGCAAGAGTTCCTCATGCATTTACAGATCTGGTATAACTTGTAGGAAGTGGCTGAGAAGTGTTAATGGGACGATTGCCCCAGTCTCGATATTTTGATTGAATATTTATACACCGGAGTTGACTAACCAAGCCTACTTCGTGGCATGCATTGCTACATATTTTGTTGTAAATTATTAGATTGCTTTGAAGAGTCTGCGTACAATAATATTTTTGGGATTATTTTCAAAACCTGCAAATACTTATACCCCTTATGAAGAGAATTGCTTCTCGAAACGCATTGGGTTCAGCTGTTTTTGCTTGAAATTATTAAACATCTCACTAATGTTATTTCATTCTTCACAGGGCACATCTTGGGATCTCTGAAAACTACCCTACATATGGCTATACTTCTTTGAGACTTATAACCCAGAAGTCCATGGGAGAGCCACTTGCTTACAATCACTGCAAGTATTTTGGTACTAGGTTTAATATGCATACATTTAATCCTCGATTTGACTAGGAAGAACCGCCGGCAGGCGGATCGCCGGCCAACCGAAGGCCATACTAAGGCCCTGTTTTGCCCCTGTTTGGCGCATGTGAGCGCAACACCCAATCTACATCCCCACCATAAGATTCTGCCGTATTGAGGCCTCCTGACAGACCCACTGAAAGAGTCTAGTCTAACCGTGGGACAGCCTCCGTGATGCCGAGGAGGAAGCAGTACTTTCTAATTGCACTATCTGGACTCAACCCAATGTGAGTAAGCATAACACCTTTAGCTGCTTAGTCTACCCACGATCCGCATGTGAATGTCTACTGCCTACTGCTAGAATATACACACACCTTGGTGAATTTACTCTTGCTAACTATTTGTTACTCATGTGCATCAGCCTATTGCTACTGTTCTCGTGCAACACATCGCGCCACGCCTACTAGTGCCGCTGTAATCATGTTGTGCCCTCTGGTCGCTCATTGACCACAGTAATTGTGTTGTGCCCTTTGGTCGCTCATTGACCACAGTAATTGTGTTGTGCCCTTTGGTCGCTCATTGACCACAGTAATTGTGTTGTGCCCTTTGGTCGCTCATTGACCACAGTAATCATGTTGTGCCCTCTGGTCGCTCATTGACCACAGTAATTGTGTTGTGCCCTTTGGTCGCTCATTGACCACAGTAACTGTGTTGTGCCCTCTGGTCGCTCATTGACCATAGTAATCATGTTATACCCTTTGGTCGCTCATTGACCACAGTAATCATGTTGTGCCCTTTGGTCGCTCATTGACCACAGTAATTGTGTTGTGCCCCCTGGTCGCTCATTGACCACAGTAACTGTGTTGTGCCCTCTGGTCGCTCATTGACCATAGTAATCATGTTATACCCTTTGGTCGCTCATTGACCACAGTAATCATGTTGTGCCCTTTGGTCGCTCATTGACCACAGTAATTGTGTTGTGCCCTTTGGTCGCTCATTGACCACAGTAATTGTGTTGTGCCCTTTGGTCGCTCATTGACCACAGTAACTGTGTTGTGCCCTCTCGTCGCTCATTGACCACAGTAATCATGTTGTGCCCTTTGGTCGCTCATTGACCACAGTAATTGTGTTGTGCCCTTTGGTCGCTCATAGACTATAGCAATTGTGTTGCCCATGGTCATATATTCACCACACTGCCATCTGTACGAGCCCTATGATTACTGCAACTTAACACTATGTGCCTGACCTCATTTTCTAGATAACAACATAGCAGACTTAGCAGTTACTCTGCCTGCACTACACCATAACTAAAACTCTAGCCATCTATCCAGACACAGAACGCTTACACATTACACAATGCTCCTTATACTATCCTACCTAGTATACCTGGCCTCCTCACTCACCCCATGGGAACATCTCACCATGTCGCCTCTTATAGCAACTACAATACAACATTCCACTACACAATATAACATAGCTGACAGAAACCTAAGATTACGAGCAAGACTACCCAGAATCTTTGATCCGCTCATCAAATACGAAACTAACACTACTCGAACCAAAAAAGAACCTACTCGCAAACCATTCACCCATAACCACGTTAAGCTCAACAACTACCAAACCAATAAAGAAACAATTGCCGCTCCCAATGCTGCAAAAAATACTGCTACACATCTTAACCGCACACCTAAACTCAAAGGAGCCTTAATAAACGCTAGATCCTTAGTCGCCCACGCCATAGGAATATCGGAAATTATCCTGACAGAAGATTACGACTTCCTAGCCATTACAGAAACTTGGCTACATGAGGCATCAGGCCCAGCACTATCCCTAGCTGTGCCCAATAATTACACTATCCTCAGATCGGATAGGTGCGGAGCTCGAGGTGGAGGACTAGCCATCATCGTCAAAACTAAACTCCAGATGAGACTCACCCCCTCACCAACCATTGAATCTTGTGAGATAATGTCCACCAAGACACCTACAGCTAACTCACAAACCCTTAACATTCATTTGATATACAGACCTCCAGGTCCAATCAAGAATTTCATAGAAGACTTAACTACCATCCTATCAGAAAACCTTAAAGATACTACTCAATCAATATTACTAGGCGACCTCAATATTGGCTTCAATGATATCAACGACTTACAAGCCACAGCAGCCTCCAACACCCTATCAGAACTGGGCTACACACAAAGAGTGCTTGAGCCCACCCATATCAAAGGGAGAACCCTTGATTGGATTGCTGACCACAATTGCAATATAGCCACTCTCACCATCTCACCCCAAATCTGGTCAGATCACCATCTAATCTCATTCTCCTTGGACACTGCCACCCCCAAACTGCAACAACCATGTGCACCTCCTGCACTTACCAGAAATAAAAAAAACATGACACTAGACAAACTACTCCCCGGCATCATGCCCACTTTGGTCGCTCTACCTGACAACCTTAACCCTAACAGCCTAGTGGAAGAATTTAACAATATCATGAACAAAACTCTTGACAACATCGCACCACTCAAGCTCAGAAACAGCAAGCCAAAGAACCACCTGAACAACTGGTTCACCCCTCTCTTAAAAAATCTGAGATTAGAAAAAAGGAAATGGGAAAATACATGGAAAATTAACCCCAGCCCAGAAAATAAACTGAAACTAGCTAAAATCTCTTCTCATTACAAAAAAGAAATCATCTTAGCTAAACAAGAGACCTACAATAACAGAATCACACAAGCCAAATCAAGTACTAAAGAACTGTTCGCCATACTCAGAGAACTGGAAAACCCAATAACACCTCAAGACAACTGTCTTAAAGATAAAAAGTGGTGCTCCGAAATCCAGCAAGCCCTCTCTAACAAAGTCCGAAACCTCCAAAAGAAAATAGAACTAAAACGTGAGACCCTAGCACCCAACATATTACCGCCTATCAAGACACTTCCTAACTCCAAACCCACTACGCAATTCCACTTCTCCAAAGTCTCCATACTAGAAGTAGAGAAAGTAATACTCGGTCTAAAACCGTCCAACTGCAAAGGAGACTTATGTCCAGCACAACTCATCAAAGATGCCGCACGAGATCTAGCACCATTTATCACCAAGTTAATTAATGCCTCCTTTACCACAGGCATTATCCCCAGTAACTTAAAAGAGTCCTGGGTGCTCCCACTCTTAAAAAAGGCTACTCTAGACCCCACCATACCCACTAACTATAGACCTATTACTACGGTACCATTCCTTCTGAAGATACTGGATAAGGTGGCATATATACAAATCCAGAGTTTCCTGGAACAAAACCAACTACTAGGCTCCCGACAATCTGGCTTCCGCCCTCTTCACGGCACAGAAACTGCATTGATTGACCTGAAAGCCCAAATAGACAAAGTAAGAGACTCTGGAAAACCAGCACTCCTCCTGCTACTAGACCTATCGGCCGCTTTTGATTTAGTGGACCATAAAGTCCTATGTAACCACCTAGACTCAGCAGCACACTTCTCCACTGAGGCTATAGCATGGATACAATCCTTCCTCAGTGACCGCACTATGAGGGTTTTCTCACCTATAGCAGCTGCAGACCCCATCCCTATTACCTGCGGCGTGCCACAGGGATCATGCGTTTCACCAACGCTATATAACATATTCACTAAGCCTCTGTTTGATGATTTGGACCTTCTGGGTATCACGTATACCAACTACGCTGATGATACCCAGATCCTCCTCCCACTCACAGGGGTTTACGAAAAAGATCTAGCAATGGTGAACAAAATATACAGCATCGTTCAGGCATGGATGGCAACCCATGGCCTATGCCTGAACGATGATAAAACTGAGCTTCTTATCCTAGGCACCGCACCCCTCATCAAAAAACTAAGCACAAACTACTCTTCCTTTATCATAGATGGGAACTGCATACAAGTTACCAAAGAAGTTAAAACATTAGGGATCTACCTTGATTCTACCCTATCATTTTCCAAACAGGTAAACTCCCTAGCTTCCTCGACAGCCTACACATGTAAGCTCATTAGAGCAGGAAAACAATTCCTTTCCCAGCACAGCTGTCTAACTTTAGCCAGAACCCTTATCATCTCCAAACTAGATTATTGTAACGCACTGTACATAGGAGCCAATAAATCTATCATAAACAAAATCCAGATACAGCAAAACAAGGCCCTCCGAGCGGCATTGAACATCCCCAGGAGAGAACGCATTACAGTAATAAGAAGGAAACACAAATGGCTCTCCACCCACGAGAAAATCAGACTCAAAACGGCATCTCTCACATACAAATCTCTACACAACAAAGCCCCCCAATACCTTAAGGACAGATTCACCAGAACACACCCCACAAGACAAACCAGACCTGCTTACACCAACCGCCTACAAGTACCACGCTTTAAACTGACCACCATAGGCGGAGCTAGTTTCCCAGTCAAAGCTGCTCAATTGTGGAACGAATTACCCATTACTGCGAGGCTAGAACATTCATTTTCCAAATTCAGGCAAATTGTAATTAACTGGCTAACGACAGCAACTGCTAATTGAACCCATGATAATGCTCACGCCTGTTTGCTACACAGTATCTGCATCATACGATTGTAAACCTGTATTGTAAACTTGCACCTGTAACTGGTAATTTCTGTAACTGGTAATGTCTGTAACTTGTAACTGTAACCTGTAACCTATGCTCTAAGCTGTACATATTCTTACTTTTTGCGCCCTTATACTCCAGGGTCCGGTGCGCACAATAAATTCTAAACAAACAAACAAACAAACAAACAAACATTTATAAAAAAAAATGGTACAACAGCCAATGGCGTTTTATACAATATACTTCAGTTGTTCAAATCCATGTTACAATACCCTGTGTAGGTCAATGTGCGATGAAACAAAACAATGCACGTCTATAGTTCATATTAAAACATTAAGAAACTTTTGATCAACAAAGGGCAATCCCTTCAGTCAAGATAATACCTATCTGGATAACAGTTGTTTAATTTAAGGGTTCACTAGTCAGATGGCGGTTCCTGTTCCCCTTTTATTAAAGGTTTAACAGTTAACCAGAGGTTGGTAACATGGTAAATAAGCAGAATCTGATTGCCTTTAAGATACAGACCCCATAAAGTATCATCATCAAAGAGCGGAAAGTCCTTGGCCACTGTCGCTAAAGTGCTTTGTGTTTAAGTACAATTGTAGCACCAGAAGAGCAAAATAGATGCTTATGAGTCTTTACGCCTCCTGTCCTGCACAACCTGCAGGTCTGTTCTGTCGGGGTGTTTTTCCCAGGGGCCGGCAGGGCCGTTCGCGGACCTCCGGGGTTGGGGAGGCCCCAACTCCTCCCATGTCCCAACAGAGTATGAGGCACACACAAGAGCAAAGAGTTACTGCTGTTTATTACACGAAACAGGCAGACACGGGCTCACAGGTCATAGGCATCTGAGAGACCACTCGCTCTTGGTGGGCTCGCAGGCACTTTTCCTAGCTGTATGACGTGGTTATGTACGTCACATGGGAGGACTCGCCCCCAAACCTAACACCACCTCGGATTGGCTCTCCGAGTGATGGGGTTAGTATAGGCACATATAGGAAAGGCAGTTAGTGGTTGAAAAAGGGTCAGGTGGTACGCTTGGGTCGTCCCTAATAATCGCTACAACTGAAATGTTACATGGGGACAATTAGTGATTGGCTAAGCTATAATGGCATCAGTGGTGTGCCCCTCATATTCTGATTGGTTCACTCGCGAGCCCCCAACCCTGGGACCATCGTTGTTCCCAGCTTGCGGTGTACCTAGTGTTGGCAACAAAGTATGACTATTGGCCTCATTACACGGATGGCGGTGGACCAAGGTGCTATTAGCACCTTGGTCCATGCCGGTAAAATACCGGCACCGCTTTGATGTAAAGGGGAATTACCGCCCTATTGCAAGGTTGGTGGGGCGGTAATTCCCCCTTCCCCCTTCCCCATTCCCATTTTTGCCCCATAGGGCATAATGGGAATGGGAATGGGGAAGGTGCTAATTACTGCACCGCAAATTGCGGTACCGTAATTAGCTCCCTGGTCCCTTTGCGGGTTGGTTTTTAACGCCTGCAAAAAGCAGGCGTTAAATTCCCCAACCCGCAAAGGGACCTCGTAGTAAGGCGGTAAGGATTTACTGGTAAACCCTTACCACCTACCGTGTAATGAGGCCATATGTGTCAGTGGCAGACAATGGACAGGTCTGACCATTAGCTGGTGTGCAAGTCATTCCCATTGCTTATTGGTGTCTGATTTGTCACTTCATTGTTGCAGCCTGTGTCCCAAACGTGAGACCCCCGCGCTTCTCTGGTCCCTGGAGCTTGGCATCGTATCAGGCTGCCCTGGTCACGTGTTGTGGGACCGTGGCTGGAGCAGAATTATGAGCATTTGATTTGTATTTCGGCTCTGGAGTGGTTAGCAGTAGCAGGTGTAACCTTGGCGCGGGGAACGCGGCATGTAGATTGCAACATTGCGGCCTTGCGCTGGGATCTTGTCGGGGCCTTGTTCTGCGCAATCAGCACCTTACAGCTTTGTTTGAGCTGCTTCGGCCTGGACGCTCTGGTTTTTTGCGGCCTACCATGGCCTGGTTTATGGGTGGCGGTACATCGTCCATAATATAGTGGTCGCGAGGGGCGATGGAAATTCATATGCATTCGTCCATATGCAGGGCTTACGTCTTCAGGGTTTTAGTGGCGAGGAAGCTTCTGCAAGCATGTACACAAGCTCTTCTGGCATCTTGCATTTCTGCGGTGCTGTAGCTGGCCTGTATATATAAAAATAACGATGCGCGTGTGTGTGTGTGTAAACGGTCCTCTAGGTCACAGCATTGAGTATGTTCTTCATGTGGATTGGTGTGTGTAGGACCAGTGTGCTTGGTGGCAAGTGTGTTCTTGTCCACTGGCTATGTCGTCATGGCATCTATAACGATGGTGGTTTTAGTGATTGCTGTCTAATCGAGTTGGTTCATGCAGTCTATATCAGCTTCACCTGAGGCTCCGGCACGTGGTTTGATTAAAGGGTAGCCTCCTTGGTTGTGTGGGTTGTGGCCACAGTGGATCTTGACATCTGGTGCATTAGTGAGCCTGTTGAATTCCTCTCACAGAGGGTGTGTGAGTCGTGACCTTCCCTGTTGATATTGAATCTGCCACCAATGGCATCCAGCTTGTCAACAAGGTTAAATTTCACTCTCATGTGCTCGTCACACATGTATGAGTTAGGAAATTGCCTTACGTACAAGGCTGGTCTAGGTGGCCCAGCATAAGAGCCTATATACCCTCTGGAACTTGACCTGGTGGCTATGTTAGTTCCGCTTTGTTCATTATTAGTTTCATGTATTGCCTTCTTCTGTATCCTTTTATGTTGAGGCCTCGGGATACTTGTCAGGTGGAGCTTTAGACGTTTTGCCAAGATATAGCCTTCTTTCAAAATATCTGTACAGGTGGCTTTTGTAGGGTGCCTTAGCATCTTGGTAGCTTCTGCATACAAGACAATTAAGAGTAAATTGACATCTACATTTACTAACTTCCAGTAGCTCATAAGTCACTGTAATGGTTTAAGAGACGTCACTAAGCAAATACTCAGTATGAATAAAAGAAACTCTACCAGAGTTTAACCGGAAAATTCATGATAGACTTGATGCAGAAGGCTTCACGTTTTTTGTAATTCTTTCACTCTCTTTCCGCTCAAACTTCAACCACATACATACGTTTGGGTTCAATTTTAGATGTGTAAATGTTGATTAAGGCCGACAATGAAAGGTCAGCATGCTAGGTTGCAAAACATTTTTTCAGAAATGAGTCCCTCTTAAAATGTTGGTGAAAGGTAACTTGAAGATAATTAAGTTCAGAGGCACCCTTAATAGTCGATCAATGCAAGGTCCATTGATATTTGGGTATGGATCTTCTCTTGCCTGGGCAGAATGTCATCACCTTGGTTTTTGCCGATTATTAATGAAATGATGTGCTTTGACTTAATTCGATAACTAATTTAGTAATACTTGCAGTCCACTCGACATGAGGTTTAGCATTAATAAATCGTCGGCATACCCTACCCATGTAATCGGTGTAAAACCATGTCTGGGCGGGTAAGATTGTTCGGAAGCAAGGTGCAGAAACAAGTCAGCCAGGTATAGATTAAACAGGAGCCCTCCTGTTTCAATCCGCTGAGCAACACTTGGCATCAAGCCTAACCTTGACTGAGGTGTTTATGTGTAAAGAACTATTCACCTTCAGAATTCGGTACACCCCTTTTTGGCGCCGCCGATTCGGCACAAGCCGGTTTGCCGCGACGTTTTGGCGCGGCGGCCGTTTCGGTGCGCACATTTTGGCGCAGAAGCCTTTCTGGCGCTGCCAATTTGGCGCGAGGGACGTTTGGACATGGCTGACATTGCAGCCACGTTTAAACGCCCTCACGCTATAACGCATGTTATAATCCTAGCACATTCGTTCGGCTTATTAGCACCGAATCAGCGGCGCCAAAAAGTGGTGTACTGTGACCTGGTTCCTCTCCAGCAGCACCCCAATGTGGGAGCTGCCCGCCTAGTTTATTGGGAGTTCCTCTGCTGTTGCGTTAGCGTGTAGTGCACGCACCCAGATAATTATGCTTGCCCCGTCCACCCCCTGGGCTTGGTAGCCCGTGCTTTGAAGCTTTCTTTCGCAATGCCACTGCCTCACACGTTAACATAGGTTCTGCCTATTTGTATTCCGGAGGAGGGGAGTAGGAGTGGGGTGGCTAAGCCACACGAGTAGTTTCAGAAGATTAAAAGGCAGCAGGCGCGTTAACCCGCTGCTCTACATTACCGGCAACAGTTTTGTGCAACCCATGTTGTCCATTTAATCGACGGTGTACTCTTGGGAATCCCCACAAGCAAGGAGATGGGGGCAGGGGTGCCTGCAAGATCAGCGTCAGTGCTGCACGGAGCAGGATAGTTTGCGCACTAACAGTTCTCTTGGATGTGTGTTAATTGGGGGACCTGCTTTGCTCTTGTTTTTGGGAACCCCAGAAACACGCAGCCTTGCACAAGCCGATGAATTGCATCGGCTGGCTGGGTTGGGGGCGATGTCAGCTACTGATGCTGCCGACCCCACAAACACACATCCTTTATTGAATTGCGTGACAAGCCGATGCATTTCAAAGGCTGGCAGGGTTGGGACGGTGTCAGTTACTGATGTTGCCGCCTCATTCCTATTGGGTTTAGCATATATTTAAAAAAAACAAAACAAATAATGCAGCATTCCTTGTGTGACAAGCCGATGCATTTCAAAGGCTGGCAGGGTTGGGACGGTGTCAGTTACTGATGTTGCCGCCTCATTCCTATTGGGTTTAGCATATATTAAAAAAAATAAAAACAAATAATGCAGCATTCCTTGTGTGACAAGCCGATGCATTGTAAAGGCTGGCAGGGTTGGGACGGTGTCAGTTACTGATGTTGCCGCCTCATTCCTATTGGGTTTAGCGTATATTTAAAAAAAAAACAAAAAAACAATGCAGCATTCCTGCCGCCAAAAGATCCCGCGGCGAAACGTCCCAGCGCCGAACTGGGCGCGCCAAAATGGGCATGCCAAAATGTCTCCTGCGCCGAAACGGTTGCGGCGAATCGGCCCGCGCCGAAGTGGCTGCACCAAATCGTCCTGCTCCGTCAGTAATGCACCAGGGATGCCCGGAATAATAACATTACTCCGCCCCCAGAACTGCGACTGACGAAAATGCTGACTTTCTTTTGTTGCTGACCCCGTTTGCACCACCTCTATATGTGGGAGGAGGTATGGTATATAATACAAGTTTGGGGGTCTGTGGGGATCTCCCCCCGCATATATATGCGGTGTAAAAGGGGCTGAAGAAAAGAAAAGTCGGCATTTTCGGCAGTCGCAGTTCAGGTGGTCGTAGTAATGACAAAGATTCGCGATGGGAATAATACCAATTTACACCATAATGTGTTTCTATTTATGGTGTCAAAAAAGCCATAACAATGTCCATGTAAGCCACATATATCAGCTGGCTATGTAGGTTCCAGGCGTCCTCCACAACGATAGTAAGTGTCAGGAAGCTAGCCAAGGTTGAACATTATTTTTGGACTCCAGTTTGAGAGAGTAAGATATGTTTGTTTCTGATTGACCCACTCATTAAGATCAACAAGCAGAATTCTTGCAAATATTTTTGCTGGTGCATCTGGCCCGGCCAGTATGCAATAACTCTTTTGGTCATGGGGAGACCCATTCATAGACCGGTGCAGCTATTCTCTTGGTCCATGTCTCCGGGAGACAAACTAATCGTATAAGTATTATTTGAGAAATGAAAGTATTTTGGTTCTATGCTTAAAATGCATACCATTTGAAAATTCACATTTAAATGTATTGTAACAAGCCAGTTTGGGTAAGAACTGGGAATTCATCACATATATTAGTGGGCTGGACTGGGAACTAAAAGAGGCACTGGAAATAATTACTGGGGACCAAAATAGGCCCTGGAAATAAAGTTCAAAGTGGCTCCATTTGACACATTTTCAGCAAGCCCAATGCTTTTCCTATGAGAAAAAGTGGAAATACCACAGAAAAGAGGCCCAGGTTGCAGAGGCCCACCGGGAAATCTCCAGATTTCCCTATAGGCCAGTCCACCCCTGCTACTGGGCTTTAGATGTGTTTGCTTTAACCATGAAGTCTTTCTACAGAGGCTTCCACTGCTTTCCTTTATGGCAGAGGACACTATGGGCCTCATTGCACGGATGGCGGAGAACCATGGCGCTGTTAGCGCCATGGTTCATACCGGTAAAATACTGGCACCGCCTTGGCGGAAAGGGGAATTACCGCCCCATTCCAAGGTTGGCGGGGTGATAATTCCCCCTTCCCCCATTGCCCTTCCCCATTCCCATTTTTGGCCCATAGGGCTCAATGGGAATGGGGAAGGCGCTAATTACGGTACCGCAAATTGCGGTACCGTAATTAGCTTCCTGGGTCCCTTTGCGGGTTGGTTTTTAACGCCTGCAAAAAGCAGGCGTTAAATCGCCCAACCCGCAAAGGCACCTCGTAGTAAGGCGGTAAGGATTTACCGGTACTTAACCGGTACCGGTAAATCCTTACCGCCATCCGTGTAATGAGGCCCTATGTGCAGGTCCCGTGCACATGTGTACATGGTAGCATGAACATCCACAATACTGCAGTTAGAAGGAAGATGCGTCCCAACAAGATATGTTGTCTTTCCTCCTTGCGCCCACACTATACTTTTCATAGATGGAAGTCAAAGACATTTGTGAAACTATTTTGCATTAGCTCAGCGAGTGAACTGAATTGTAGACAGAGCCCTTGTGCGGATGGGACTCTGGTACTTTATTTCTCTCGTGTGCTGTCGAAATAACACCATTACTGGCCCCCAGAACTGCAAGATTGTTCTCCCCAGTCAGGCCTATCTTAACATACACTGGGGCCAATGACACAGACGACATTGGAGCCCCCCCTAAACCAAGAAAATCAAGCATACAATGAGGGTACTTGCTTTCTAGCATATTTCCAGGGTACACATTGCCATCTGACAAAATTACAAATTGCTTAGCACAGATAGAGAATTCAGATTAGTACCCTAACAGATTGCACAACTGTTGAAGCATGGATGAAGCAGACAGACATCCAGACGGGAAACCCCCCAGCAGAGGCAGATGACACCGATCAGAATGTATCAGAAGGCGCGTGAACCCGAACATAGCATCCGAGTAGTAGACGCATTCTTTTTTGAAGTAGCGTTGTCATGAGTCTGTCAGGAAACCAACCGTAGTGTGCAAGGAATCTATGGTCGCTAGTATTATTATACCTGAAGCAACATCACCGCCAATTAAACCATGAGTGCAGTTTTCTGAAGAGCACATACTGAGAACTACATTACTCTTAGGGGCTGACAATTTGAAATATTAGGGCCTGGCAACTTTAACAGGTTAGAGATTGGGAGATGAAATCAGTGATCCAGGAATTTTAGCCCAGTCTACACGTTTTTGAATTACAGGAAGGTGCACTTGTTTGTGAATGTTAGACTTTCATTAAATAAAAATAATACTCTGTTGTGTAGACCTGACTTGTAAAGTACACAACTCATATGATGAATCACAATGTTAATATTGTTTTCAGTAATCTGTGTAGGAACATGCTCTGCAAAAGGGAAATGATTGAAGTGTATTTTCGTCACATCTGCAAGTTTCAGAATACCAATTAAGGTAAACCTTCAAGATCTCATCCGGGATGTTTACTGTGCGTAAAATATTGAAATCTACTTAGCAAAATAATGTTTTGCGATATGTGTGCGTGCTTACAAACCAACTTGCAGACTTCGATACATGATGTGAAGAATAACACTCAAAATTGCTGATAAAAAAGCTAACCTTTTGTATCAATTAAGCAGAATTTTAAATACGCTTGCCAGAGGCTTGTGGCATATGGTTGGCTCTCTCCTGTCTTACGACTCAAATGCCCCGCCAGAAAATACAGAGAAGGAAACATTCTTAACAATGCCTGCAGACTGTGAGAAGCAAACTCTTCCACCGAAGACACCACAGTGCTGTACAGTGAGATTAGATGATCTGCCAGCATCACAGTATCGTCCGCTGGCAAAGGCGCAATGTGGGCCTTAACACTGTCTCCAGTTTCTCTGATTTGGCTACCAAATCCCATCTCACACTAATACAGTACGCTCTTCGTTTGTGCTGGCTACCCAGTTTTTACAAACTATATTGATGTTATTGACATAATGCAACTTTTATAACTAGTGGTTTCTTGAACATGTGCATTGTTTTGTTGCAAATTAGGTGTTACACTGAAGATTAGCAACCTTAGAAAACAGAAATGCTAACTGTCCTTTGCCTGTATTTGAAACTGTGACCTGACATATGAACACAGATCTCTGCAACAAGTGCCTGACACATTGTTTGGTTATTGTATGTGATCAATATATTCCCAAAGAATGGGGCAATAGCGACATAATATGTGCAACACACACAAACATCTATATGTACTACAGGGTACACAGAAGGTTTTGCTGGATTACTTGATCAATTGTGACCTTAGCTAACAATATACAGACTGCAGATTTAGGGCCTTTCAGTGCACTATACAATATTGTAATGTGTTAAATATTTGTTTTTAATAAAGGCACGAACACTGACCGCTTTGAATCCGGCAACCTGATGGGGAGCCCTTCCCAGGGATTTAAGTGTGCCCACTTATCAGTACCACGTGATCAATTCAAGTCAGGTACAGGGCAGTTTCCCCCTCCACGCCTGCCTGCCTGCCCCAGCATTTAATGTCACAGGTTGGGCCTTGGGGAATAGAGTGAGGGCCTTGTCCCTCAGGCCAAAGTCTGTTGGTGGATGAACAAAAGGGAGATTCCCTACTCCGTATGCCACTGGGAAAAATAGCAAATACATGCAAGAGTGCGTCCTAACAGGCAAAGGATTCGAGGTACATCAGTCAAACCAATTAACTGTGCCCTGTCTCTCTGTGAAGGCAAACCCCTCCAAACACTCTCCTAAATAGATGTGTAGGATGAATTCTAGTTTTTAAATGCTGGAACATGCCTTGTCAGCCACATATACCGGCAAGGGCCCAACTCATGTGTTAATCAATCACACACTCTGTGTGTCAGAATCTGTATCACAATTTATTATATGCAATTCTAGAAAAACACAAGTAAAAACATTTTTTGGCGAAATAATAATATTGCCAAACTAGTAATTATTCCTAAACTCAATGTGCTAAGCAAAAAGAACCACAAGAACAAAAAAACATTAAAAGATATTTTTTGAGATATAAGCATGGAATCATTTAACATGCATACATTCATTTATTACAGTCGACTGCTATTAAATCATCCATAACAGGTCTATTATATCTGCACAAACACGCAATCTAACCCAATGGTTACATATATTGCAAAATAACATGGATTATTCAAATGAAATGTTCAAATTTATGTTTGACATTCAATACATCTACCTGAGTAGATTTATTGAATGTCAAGCATAAATTTGAACATTTTGTTTGAGATTGGATAATCCATGTCATTTTGCAATATATATAACCATTGGGTTGGATTGCTTGTATATGCAGATACAGACCTTTTATGAATGATTTAATGGCAGACCAACTGTACTAAATGAATTGATGCATGTTAAATGATTCCATGCTTATATCTCAAAAAATATCTTTTAATGTTTTTTGTTCTTGTTGGGTTTAGGATGAATTACTAGTTTGGCAATATTATTATTTCGCCAAAAAATCTTTTGCTTGCGTTTTTCTAGAATTGCTTATAATAAATTGTGATACAGATTCTGACACACAGAGTGTGTGATTGATTAACACATGAGTTGGGCCGTTGCCGGTATATGTGGCTGACAAGGCATGTTCCAGCATTTAAAAACTAGAATTCATCCTACACATCTATTTAGGAGAGTGTTTGGAGGGGTTTGCCTTCACAGAGAGACAGGGCACAGTTAATAGTTTTGATTGATGTACCTCGAATCCTTTGCCTGTTGGGACTCTTGTATGTATTCACAGTCTGTTGATGCCACTGCATGCAATGGCCACTTAACTGATTTTTCAATGAAAATAAAACATGTGATACCTGCACGATTGACTTAGATTGACTTTATCAACTTGAGAGAGATTGCTCATCAAGTATGTTCTTTTATGTTAGGTCATGTTACGTTTTTTAGGATATATCCTGCGCACCCCATGGTCCCCTGGAGCAGCTCTTGGAGCGAGTACAATAGTAAATGTCAAAGATACAAAAACATCAGGGTGATGCAATGAGGATGCAAGACAAACTATGATCCAATGAATCCTATTGGATTATCCCGACATGGTCACGTCAAATCCAGCACAGAGCACACTGCCAAATTTCATGGCCGCTTCCAAACTCAGAGGGAGATGTCCTACCCAGGTTTTTTGCTTTTACTGTACTTTGGCTGGCTTAAAACAATGCTATCAGTGACAAAAGTATTAATTTAGAGGAGTCATGCGGTGCATATGTCCCTTCACCCAGCATATAAAGAAGGCAGACCCTTTTTGTATCCAGATTTAGGCCGCAGACGGTCCATACATTTGCCTGGTCATTAAGATCCTTGCAACAAAGCTGCCACTTGATGACAGTTTACCCACTGTGTCACACAACCACAAAGTGATTGATTGTGTGGTTGCATGTCATTTTGGCCAAATGTTACTGTAGTAGGGCGCAAATTGTGGTAACACTTTGAGGTAGCGTATGCACAGTTCGGCGCCTAGCGTCATGTTTTGTAACTCGGCCTTTTAGACTTTATAGTCATTTCAAAGGTCATTCACCAAAGTCTGAAAGTGACGTAAATATTAGGCAGAGTAAAAAGGCTCTAGTGTTTGAAAGCATCCACATCTTGATCAGTATTGCCTCGTGTGTATCTAGAAGTGCTCCGAGATTGTGTACAGTGTTTCGCTGGATTACACCCATTTTTGGTGTTTTTATGCCTTCTAACTTTTAGAACATTTTCAGAAATGTCTAAGGGGAAGCTAGAGATGACTGGGGGGTACAAATGAGGACCACGCAAAGAGGACAGTTTCCTACCACCCTAATTCGGGCCCTACGACTAGTCCCACTTCCTTGCTGGGATGTTGGTAGACCAACACAATAGCTTCATCTTTTTCTTTCCTTTTTTTTTTATTTCCAATATGCTTTTGTGCTGGAAAGAGAAATAAAGAGTAAACAATGTGTGGGGTACATTAGAGGAATGGCAAGCAGGGACAACGGGGAAGCCATTGGGGCGCTGTTAGGAGGTGCAGGCTGTAAGATAAACATTTCTTGGAAAAGTACTTTTGTGTCTGTGTCCCTCAAATGTGAGCAGGTCACTTTAATGGAAGACCAGTTGGCCAAGCCTGGATTTTACCTGTGTGTCATTGCTCAAGCATATGTCTTCATCATTGTCAAAATATAAGAGCAAGTACAGATATTTTATATGGGTGTGCCTTTTAAGTCAATTGCATTTGATAAGACCTTACTTAGCTTTCATCATTTTTCATCAGGAGATAAAGCTCTGCTGTAGGTGACCCCTGCTGCCCACGGGGGTCACACACAAATAGAACATGTCCAGTCAGAGCATTCCCAAACTACTCTCAGCATCCTTCTGGGCCAAACATGCCTATGCCTGATTCTTCAAGCGGTCTGCTAGCACAAAGCATCCAATAAGCCAAACCCAATGCTTTCACCCATATTAACCAGCAGAAAATTGACAACTTTGCTTAATCCATGCAAATAGCTCTCCATTGTTTAGCTGTCACCATTAAAGGTAACATCCTCACATTCACACCAGTCCCAATGGATCTGAGGAATCTATCTCTGGAAACAGAATGTGTTCCAACAACAGTTGAAAAACAAAAATTGGCGATGTCAACAGTTAGGGCTTTTGTGTCGGCATCAGAAAGATATTTGCCAGTCACAACTGTAATGGTATTTACTGGCCTTTCATGGTAGCAGTTGCCAAATATTGTGTGTACCTGGGCATGTAATAGCAGTGATTGGCAAATGTCTCATACTTATGCATAAGGCAAAACTGTTGGCTTTGCCAATGGGATCTGTCAGAAGAGGCTACACTGTGTTGCGGCTTGACAGATGTTCGCTCAAATGCTACTAGGTAATTTCCTCTAGTAATTGCGAAGCAGTGAGTGGTGCGGGGGCAAGGGGCGACCTGAGCTATGCCATGTGAGCCGACTAAGGGTGAAATGGAGTGCAGCAACACTATTAACTAACTGGTGTCTCGAGTTGGACCCCTCCAATGCAGCCCGCAGCTCCACGCGCGGTGCACCTACTGTGCTGCTTTTCCCAGAAATCTGGAGCAGGAAGAGTTGGAGCCCTACTGTGAAACCCGCAGCTTCACACGTGGTGCACCTGCTGTGATGCTCTCCACAGAGATCCAGAGCAGGAGGTCTTGGGCCTCAGCTCATATCCCTAGGCCGTACTACTCAGTTCTCAGGTAACACCCATTTCAACATTATTAAACTTAAAGGAGAAGTCAGTATCTCGCTACAGTTCCTTGACACCATGTGCATGCAGTGAGTGCAATATGCACCCTGCAATTAACTGTAAAAGCAAAAGGAAATATCGAGGCTGAGTACCACAAAAGGAAATGCACCAAACACGGGCTTATAAAGATTCACAGATCTTTATTCTACTGCACAGTTACAAAGAAACAAATTCAGATAGCTATCTGGCCCTCTATACATCACAGTGAGTACCAGCCCTTCAGTGTGAGGAGTGAGAGGTACTGGACATCTGGACATTCGTACATTTATACAATTTAGTAATAATGGCCAGCCCCTCTGCAGGTTAATAATCTGTGGTCTAGAGTTCGTGCCAAGTTCACTTATGGCTAATGCAACAATATGCACACGGATTACTTTGGTTTACATTTCAGACAAGTTACAATGGCAAAGTGTATTCCAGGATTTAGCAGTAATCCTTAGCACATATCCCTTCACAATGTGTTTCAGCCAGTGTCCACGCTCGATATTTGCATTACATTTTCTTCGATGTATGTTCTTGGATGAGGCTTGTTGGTGCAGACAATCCTAAAACCACAAGTCATGTATGGGACAAGGTCTCATTACCTAGTCTTAACATTCGGCCCGCGGACAGTCTAACCATTAACTTGGTGCAAAGGTCGGGAAGGCTCGGTTACAAGTTGGAAACACAGTCCGCCATTTTAGAACACAGAATTACAGATGAACTGAAATCAAAATGGCGGATGATCCTAAAATGGCAGCGAAGTCGATCTAAAATCGGAACTTTGCAACGCGGTTTTCTTCGCAGAGTGACTGGGCTTAGGCTAATATATATTAGAAAGGAGGCACAATATGATTTCCCGTTTCACATAGCGGGATTGATTGTTATACCTTGGCGTGTACATACGCTGACAACCCCACCAAGCTCCTCCTTAGTGTGCCACCTCCACTGCCCTGGTTGGGGCAGTTGTCTCAGATCACTGGATGGGCAGTGTATTTTGTCTTCTGAATTGCATTGCTGTAAAGGTCACCTCTCAGCACAAAGTTACATTCTTTGCACCATCTGTGGCACACTCTTAATACAGGTAAGGGTATAAATGTGCATTTTGCTTTAGGAAAGAGAGCCAAGCCCCAAGTGCATGTTCACCTGAAATCCTACTAACGTAGCAAGGTACTCCCTCTCATGTTGCTTGATTCTCCCTGGGGACCCTCTGCAGTTTCCCTCATTTCCTTTTAAATGCTTGCTCGATAGATCCACAGAGAAACAACCTACCTCTATGTGGCTGAACTACTTGTTTGCTGATCTGACCATACCTCTGAGTTAAAATATACTGTTAGTATACCCAGCCCTAGCTTCCCTAGCCTGCGAACATGAATAGTGATGAAGATGCGGGCACAAGTTAATTGGTACCAGGTAAAATTATCGCCACCAAAAATATCGCCGTACATATGGTCGTCGGGAACGGCCATATGCGATATTTTTGGTGGGGATAATTCATGGGGTAAATGGACGGGGGGGTTGTGGGGGTGTCCACGGCTCCCTTTTAAAATATATGGGGGTTGCAGGGGTGTCCCCCGCAGGTTCCATAGGGTAATATCGCCGCAAAAATATGGCGACATTTTTGTATGGCGATATTTTTGCGGCGAAATTATCACATGGAACCAGTTAAATGGCCTTGCGGTGCAGTAGTTAAGGTTGGGAAAAAGAGCCTGCAGTCCAGTGGGGAAAAAAGGTGCCACCAAGGGTGCCCCCTTGCAAATTAGAGTGCAAGTGACTTCCATCCCCTCAAGAATGGCACGATTCAGCCCAAGATCCCCTCCTTTTTCTCAAATGTTATCCCCACATCCCCTATTGTGCTAAGCGTAGTTGTCATGGCCCCAATTATGATTGATCTTCCAACTTTGGAGACCTCAGACGTAGAACAAGTGACCAGCTTTAATATGTCTAATTTCAACAACTCGGGAGGATTGGACAATAATGGATCTTTATTGAATTTATGCTACCATATAAAGATGAAATTGTTAGGCCTACTATCAACCCTTGTAGAAAAAGCAAAGAGCCCCAACCTATCGGCAAGCCCTAAACTGGAGGCATTGGTATTGTGCACAGAGAGATCGGCTGTAAGCGTCACAGAGCAGGTGAACAACAGAAGCACAGCACCGCCGTCCTCACTAAGGGCACAATCTGAACTCTCTTCCATATTGACCTCCTTGGTAATCAGAGTGGATATGCTCATGGCCTAATGCACAAATATAGACAGTGACCAGCTAGCCATAAAAGCAATCGTCTCTGAAATAATCAAACATACATTTATGACAGAAAATGGCAGCCTAGCTCAAGCCACAGCTACAGCTATTAAGTCAGATGACATGCGTACCTTGGTAAAGTGTCTCCAAAGAAGGGAAAGGCCACTAATCACTCAGTGAACCCCCGCTAATGGCTCTGAGGTGGGGAAGTTGAAGAACCCCTCTCTCCAATGAATGAGCCTAAGTCTGTTTACATCACAAATAATGATTCCTGGGGGATCACTGCTGAAACTGAGGAAAATGCGTTGGAGGTGCTTTGCAAGGAAATCTCCTTACTCAACAGTTCCCTGATGCTCAAAAAGGTAGTTAGAAAGTTGAGCCCAGTAATATTCCTGACAATCTGTGTCCAATGGGAAGACATCTTTATGAACTCAGAAGGTAACAAGATACTGGGATCAACAAAAAAACCTAGCATACCCGAGGGGGCCCAAACGGTTTCATTTTCTAATGATCTGGGGGATGGGATTCGTAGAATGTACGAATTGGGGGGCCCTTTGGATAAATGAGCCTTGCACATGAAGGATCCCTTAGGCAAGAACAAACAATGGCCACTCTTATCCCTGATGATTTATTGCAAGTCCAAAATAGGCCCAAGGTGGTCCATCCCATTGGAACTGGTTTTAGGATTTGTTGGTGCAGAAATCAGCCAGAGAAATTCCAAGAGGGAAACTGCCAAAGCAAGCCTCCAATGGAAGACCAAAATTCCATAGTAGTGGCAGAACCCAAGACTCATGTCCAAGGGTTACCACATGCTCAAATTACCAATGATGGGAGGAAAAGAAGGAATGTATTTGCAGGATTCTAGCCCATGGTTAACATTGAAGAACTGTACCTGAAGCATGACAGTCTGTTTTTGAATCGAACAAGACTGTTGGAGCTATGGGAATAAGTTCCCGATTTGGCATCTATCTCTTCAAATGATATATGTGGCGTGGAACTGCCAAGGTGGAATAGCTGGGACAAATGGGCTATCATACAATTAAAATCTCTGGCAATTGCATCACTACTAAACATCTGTACAAACTCTTTAGCAGAAATGGGCTTCAAATGACCAGTCTGTCTGACCCTGGGAAGGGAGGTCGGTGTGAGACCAAATGTCACTAGATATAATAAGCCTGTGTCCAAACCTATTGCTCCACAATCTTTTAATGTTGGCTATGGGGGAATATTGAAAAATGATTGCGATGTGCCTAACATTGAGGAGATTTCTATTACCTGCTGGAATACAAAAGGACATAGGTCTTTTCTTTCCGATCCACAGGGAATTACGATAATCGAGTCTAGTGACATATTCTTATGTCAAGAGACCTGGTTGATGGATGATATCCCAATTGATGGGTACTCTAGTATCTCAGCACATGCTGGAGGTGGCAAACAAGGGCGCCCTTCAGGCGGGATAATTATAGGAGCTAAGACCGACATGGATTTTGGATTTGGATCCTTTCATGCCAGAGATGGCCTCCAGATATGTATTAGCAGCCATTGTTGGCCTGAGGTCATCACACTTGCTAACGTTAATTGTACATGTATATTTTGCTTCAGGTACGGAGGGATACATTGATGACATCAACAGGGTGCGAAATGTACTAAACAACTGGTATGTAAAACATCCTGCTGGGAGGGTTCTCGTAGCCGGTGATATGAATGCTCCGCAATTGATTGATGAATGTGACCTTATTAATGAGGAGCAGGTTGGCGAATGTGATGGGTTGTGATGAAAGCGATGTATAAAAACTGGGTAAAAAATCATAAAGACTCAATCAAATCAGCAAACTGGCTTGCCCTCTATAAACTCATTAGAACAGGGGACAAAAAAATCTTTTGGGGAATGGCTCGAAGATTTCTAAATAACTCCTTTAGGAATGAATTATGCACAATCAGCTAGTCAGCCTGGCAAATGACTATTAGGAACATGTTCTATGATGTATCTGCTCAGGATAAGAGCTACATGGAGTATATAACCTGCCCTAAATTGAATATGGATTTTGGGTGGGAAAATATGCTACTAATAATAAAGTCTTTAAATAAATTCACGTGCATCAGGACCTGACTCACTGGAAAACATTGTATATAAGTCAAATCCGTGTTTCTGGGCTCACATACTGGAACACTTGTTCAGTAAAATCTTAGATGAGGGCAAAATTCTCACTTCGTGGAAGCAGGCCTTTTTAATACCAGTCTTTTAAAGAGGTTCTTGGGCCAACCCTTTTACCGCCTACTGGCGATGCTTGACGCTAGTCAGAAGAGTTTTGACAGTATCTTATTGAGGAAAACGACCAAATGGTCCATCAAAGCAGGTCCTTGGCAATCCGGATGCAGAAGAGGCTTCAATACTTTGTATAACATTACTATTTTACAATATTTTATTTCTGAGAGTAATAAAGAAATGCGCAATGAAAAACTATATATATATATATATATATATATATGCTTCATTGACTACAGTAGAGCATTCAACATGGTACCACGACAGAAACTCTGGGAAAAGCTAAATAGTTGGGGCATGAAAGGCACCCTTTTGTTTTTTATCTCTCTCTTGTATTCTGACAACAGCGGTGCTATCCGCTTATCTATGAGGTGTTGTCAACTACAGACTTTCAAACGAATCTTGGTGTGAGACAAGGCTGCACACTTGCACACCTTTTGTACAATCCCTATGTGAGCAACATGGGGGAGGCAATTCCAACTGCATGAAGTTTCCCGCCCAAGCTTGGTCCCATAGAGATTCAATGGCTCAGCTATGTTGATGATACAATATTGTTAGATAAAAAAGCCATGGGTGTCCAACTCTATTTTAGCAATCAAAAAGTACTCACAGACTAACAACCTAAAGACAAACATCGGAAAAAATAAATAGTGACACTGGGTAAACAACACAAATGAGTTCATTATAAATGGTACCTGAATGAAATGACCCTGGAAGTGGTGGATACATACATCTATTTGCGTTTCCACATATGGAAATCACCCTCTAGTGATTTCAATTGCAACATTGTGACTTCCAAGGCTATGAAAGATGTGGCTTGGTTATAAAAAGATTATGCGTATTAAAGGGCGGAAACAACTTTGAGGGACAAGTAGCCTTATATAGTAAAAGTATCATACCAGCTACACTTTATGGACTTACAATCCTCCCTGAAAATAGGATTGCATGGCTTGATAAACTTTGGGTAAAATATTTAGATCAATCTTAGAAGTCTACCAATCAGTTCGGTACAAGCCCTAAGGTGTGAGTTGGGTGTTGTAAGTGGTTTCAACCCAGCACTCCACCTAAGTCAATGCCTAGCGTGTGATGCCCAGCTGAAATCCTTATTTATATATTTTTATGTCTAAAGTTCTTTTATTTCTGAATGATGTACCCTTATATCACGCCCCTCTCTTTGAATCCCCCCTGGTCTCACTGAACCAAGAAGTAGGTTGTTTTGCAAAGTTAAAAGATTTATTTTATAAATTGAACAATATATATGTATATATATATATATATATATTACACTTTTATGAAATTGAACAATATCTAGATATCACACCATTAATATTTATACAATGATCAGCGTTGGGTAATATCACAATCAGCAATCTCTTTAATCAATAGGAGTATGGATGAGAAGAATAATGTAGCATAGAATACAACTTTGTGTGGGTTCAGTCAAATGCAATGATAGGAAATAAATGCAGCACAGAAATAAAACTTGATATGAATTCAATCAAATGCAATGTAATCACTCTTTCACCCTGACACTAGTCAATCCCCCCTAACATGTAATATAGAGATGGAAGGAGAGAAAACAGGTTTCAGGAATAAACACTCTACAAATGCAGTTTCAATCCCAGTTCCCCCCAGCAAGCTTAGAGAAAAACAGGAATGATTTTAAAACAGGTCGAATACTTTTGAATGTGATTTTTGAATCAATAGGGAAAACACTGAAAAATGACTTTAAATCACTAAATGGGATTCAAAACTAGTGGGAGGCGCTTTGGATAGTTCCAGGTAAACACTAGCAATGAGAATGGGATAACTAGCAGATAGGAAACTGAATTCAGAGGTTGAATGCAAGAAATAGCTATTTTACATGTGCTGAAATTGAGCCAAATGCAGAATCGCGGCAAACTTTTCCACGCGCGTTAAGCGCAATTGTGGCAAAACTATAAGGAGTTGGAATGTGGTTTTGGGTTCATTTGAAAGCTGAGGATGTTAGCTTCAACACTTGAATTTCATTCCTAGCATGTACGGTTCAGAAGTTATGAAGGTTTCAGTAAAGGTCGAATTTTCTCAAAAAGAGCCAAGATTTCAAATGAAAGATGCGCTTTTGAAGATTACAAACAAGGATTGGTTTTACACTAAGGGGCTATGAAGATGCGAGATACCAACGGTACAGCCACCAGTCCAGAGGCGCCTCTGTCTGATCTTTGCCCGGTGCGACACTTGCCTTTCTTCAGCAAATATATATTAGCGCAAAGATGATTTATCACTACAATTATCACAGGACTATATGGAAAAGAGAAGGATTCAGGACAGACAAAAGAGATTCTACAATGCAGTTCTGGATATGATAGAATGGGTTGGATGGGATTACTTGAGGATAAGAGATTGGCTATGGACAATTCTGTGCTAAATACTCACAACTATGGTTTTGGAATAGGAACGTCAGGATCATGTCAAAGGTTTTGGACTGGAATCCGCTAGCCACCAGACAGGATTCAGTTGCTTAGTTCTGAACTCATCAAGGCACTCTGGTCTCTGCACGGCCTCTTGGACTGGATCTGACGGGTTGGTTCTGGGTTACAGCTCTGCTCTACTGGTTTGGATCTCGGGGTTCTAGCAAGAGTTCTTGGCAAGAAGCAGAAAAACAGCACAGCCCGGCTGTTGAATTGGTTGTGCCCCTTGGAAGTTTGGGGTTAAAATCAGGTTGCAAGATTTTAAAGGCCAGCTGAAAAGGGTTCAGCTTTGGATTGGGCCTTCTGCTTTCAGAGTTCTGGACTCTTGATCTGGGTTCTTCCTGCAGAGCTCTTCGCCAGTAAATCAGTTGATGGGTGAATGTGTGTGTCTTTCTAGGTCTAGGTCCTCAACAGTCCCTATTTATGTATTTTCCAAAGGGGTGGATAGGCTGATTATACTAAGCCCACCCTTTAGAAAACTGATTGGTCAAAGTATTCCCTCTCTCCTGATTTGAGAAGGAAACTAGTGTGTCATGATGTGTCATGATGATGCTGTGTTTATGGTCCAGGGAAAAACCTCCCCTTTGTTTCTACACAGAAAATATGTTTTTCATATAAAGCATATTTATAATATCACCAACTTGCTAATAATACATATTTACATTACAGATTAAATAAAGCACATATCTGTCCAAGTCCCATCTTCTTAAGAGTTTCGGTTCACAAATGACAGTTTTTCACGCTTTTGGTTGGTTACCCAGTGTCAGATCTGTACACATATTTCCACATACATGCACATAAAATCTGGGCATACTCCTGTACATTTTAATGTTCCTAGCATTATCACAATTGCTACAAAGTCAACATTTTTGTGGTTCAGTCTCTGAATATCACACAGATTCCAGAGTAGTTTCTACTTGTGAGCAACATTTTCCTTTCAACAACCTATACATTTCAGATTTTTACAAGTTTGGCACAGTTTTCTATGAGTCTTTTTCTCCAAAATATATAGTCTACTGTTCCAGATACACATTTTCAGTCTAGCCCTGCCTCCAAGGTTTGGCTGAGCCAAGAGCAACCTGAGCCTCTTCCTGCCAGCAGCTGGTTTCTGTTGACGCCCAAACTTGCATTTCCTTTCAGTCAAGGGAGTCTTTTGTCTCCTGTCAGAGCAACAGGCCAAAGTCCACCTCCCACCTCCTTTCACACCTTCCTGCCAGTTCCTCAGCAGAGAGCAGGGGAGAAGATTCCTTTGTTTGGGAGAAGCTGTGGAATGTCTTTGAAGCCCAGTGTGGCTGGCTTTAACTCACTTTTAAAACACTGTTTAAAATAGTCTTTTTCTAAAATACAATTAACATTTTTAACATATATAGCCACAAATATCTTAATTCCAGCCTTTTTAAAAAATAGAGATTGAATTGTATCCCCTATATTGCTTTTGATGGGAAGTCTCTTCTTTTCCATACTTTGATTTTAATGTACAAGTTTAAATGACAGTCTAAGTAAATGCCAGCTTCTGACACAGGCAAGCAGCAGTAGTGCGCCGATTTCTGACATATTTTTCTCACGCAAGCTCCTTTGAATGTGGATTTTCTTATGATGAAATGTGCTTTTGCTGACATTGTGTTTAGGTAAATTCTTTAAATAAAGTGATGTTTAACACCAAACAAGGATGTTGGATATTTTCGGCTGTTTGAGAATCATTAATTTGCAAATTTATCAGCCAAGGAAAAACAGATTTTTAAAGCAGTTCTGTGTTTCCCTGGCAATGCAGGACTGTTTTTTCAAGTAGTTTCATTTTACTCTGTGGGCAGCCAAATGATAGGTTTTGGCAGTGATCTCTTGTGTTATCACTGACATAGGCAAAAATGGACTGGTGGCCTATTTTTCAGGTTTCCCTGCGCACTCTTCAAAAACTTTTGAGCGCATAGATCTTTTGGCAGCCATCCTGTTGTTTTTGATGAAAACAGCGCACAATGATGCACAATGATGTTGCAGGGCATACAGTAGTGGGTTAGAACATCCCACAGTGTTCAATCATTGCGAACATACTGGATAACACAACGGTGCCAACTTCACATCACTATCTGCCAGGCAAGTGAATCCTCTGATTCACTTCATCAATACCTAGTCAGGCTGGATGGCATATGCTGCAATATCACATTCCTACAAGGGCTGAGACAATTGGTCATAGGACATATGGCTATGATAAACCTACCACCGGAAGAATTTAGGGATCATCCAAATTGGTTAACAGTATTCAAAAAGAGAACCAAACGCTTAGCTGTCTCTAACAACTTTCTTTGGCATCTAAATTAATGTATGCGGAATACAGTAAACAAGCATTCAGGGGGTTTCATGTCAACAGTTACTTCATAAAGCACTGTCCTACTCTGATTCGAAAATGTATAACCAATCTTAGATTTAATATACTGCCCATATTGGATCATACTGGGTGGTGGAAAAAGATCCCGCGTGAAAAAAGATTGTGTAGTTTGTGTGGAAGTGAAATTGCGACAGCCCGTCATGTACTGACTCAGTGTGCAAAGATGTCTAATTGTTATGACAAGGGCTATGCTTGGTTTCTCCTAACCCACAGCAGAGGGAGGAAGATCCATTTCGGAGCACCATCATGGGAGCGGAATCTGTTGTAATTATGGCCACAGTGTTTTACATATGGAAAAGTATTAACAATTGCATCACAAAACCTTGCCTGACCTTTGCGTTTATAACTAATCTTTTAAGATTTTATTATGAAATCATCTTTTAAGATTTTATTAAGAACAAATTAATTTTAATTCCAAATAGGGGATTTCCTGTGGCCTTATTGCATTCGGTATACTGCTTTTAACATATGCATTCTAGACCTCTTTTTAATGTTTATTAATACATGTGGTTAAGATGTATTTTAACCAATAATGCACAGTAAAACCATTAAAACAATTCTTGTTTTGACAGGCAGAGTGCTCAAGCGGCAGAAGGCTAAGGCATTTCTATTACACCAGTAGAGGATTTAGAAAACGAATGAAGTCATTCGTTTTCAGACGACTGTTTTGAACAAACACTGAGAAGCACTTCAAGCACACAGTTTTATGGTAAGGCTTGATTAAAGGAAGGCGTTTTGGACGTGGTGGGGGCAGGAACTGGGTGGGACGGGCTGTAGGAATTAACATGGCCATGGGCAGTGAATGGGTGGCCGAGTAATAATAGTAATATATGTAAAAATGTCCTATGTAAAGTGGTTTAGATTAAAGCACTATATAAAACACAAATTATTATTATTATTATCATTATTATTATAATCAAACAACACCTACAAGCTGTGTTTCTCTTCTCACATGCCATTTCTCCCTATCTGTTCACAAATGCGATAGTTTTGGCTTCTGATCTATCTGAAAAAAGCCAAACACAGACGTCACAGTATTATTTAAACCCAGTTTCTAAAATCCAATTCATAGCTGCAATTTCAGAGAAGATTGTAACCAAACAAATCCAATCCTACAAGTAAGAAGTACACCTATTTCCTGGACCCCAGTCTGCCTTTAAACCATAAAGGAGTAAGGACCTAGCTATTGTGTCTATGCAGGATTCACTCAGGAAACCGAAGGCTACCAAAACGCCATTGGTCCTCGCCCTTCTAGGCATGTCCACTGAATAGGACTCTGTAAGCATACCAACCTTTTACAACGACTCAGTCAATATATGGAGATTGGGAGCATCCGCCATCAGATGGCTGTCAATCTGCCTAAAAGTTCCATCAGCCCAAGTCAGAGTAGACAACTTAGTAACAAAAACCTTGCGGTCTCACTTGTAATGTGCTTACAGGATTGGCTTAGCTTTTCTCATTTCTCCCATACATGAGACCACAAGTTGACCCCAATTCACTTTACAACACACCATTTTAAATGTATGTGGCTGGTTTACAGATCATGTTACATCTAGGTAATTTGATATCAGTGATCCAGGCTATTGTCACCAAATAAGAAATATTCTTGAATCATCCCCTTGGCAATAAGCCTTTCTTTTACATGCCCTACTATAATGAGACACTTCACCTATGCTGATGGGTCAAGGTCCCTTATGGATAACTTTATTTGCAGATCTAACATTAAATCCACAGGATAATGCTGGGGTGAGGAAGTACATGAACGCTAACCATAATATTAGCCTTATGAAGTCTAGGTTATTGTAATTGCATTTGTAATTGCATTTATCTGTGACTCCCAAAAAGGATAATCTCTAAATTAACAATATTGCAAAATAGGCCACAAGACTCATTCTTGAGGAGTCTGAAGTGGCCTATGAGAGATCAGATTGAGGGCTGAGTCCAGGGTCTTTCTTCTCTTGATCTTCTTTGAGGATGTAGAGTGATGCAGCCCTCACATCCTGTCCATGCTGCAACATTCACGCATACAGGAGCTTGGAGTCCGTGCATAGATCACTTTGGTAAATTCAACAAAGAATGATTGCAATGTGAAGTGTGAGGGGTAGGGAAAGAGAGGAGAAATGATCAAGGAATGAGTTGCAAGGAGAGACATCCCATCCCTCATTGCTCTCTATGGGTTAAGGAGGAAAGCCTTAGTTTACAGATCACAGATACAACTTTAAGGTAGAGTCACTGAGAAGGACAGCTAAAAAAGCAGCTGGCATTTTGTTTCTGGACACATGCACTTGCAAATGGAGCGTGGACGAGTAGGGGAATATTTTGCAGTATTCTGCAATGTCACACTAGAGGGGCTAGCTCCGCTGCCCACTGTTCTTAGTTATGCACTGAGTGCATCTTTGTTGCTTGCCAGGTGGTTTGCCTTCACTCTTCTGGCATGTGCGCCCGGGCCAATTGCTTTTCATGGGTAGTAGCAAGTGCTGGGATACCTGGTGAAGAAGGTGGGTGAAGGGATTGTGCCACAGATTGCAATTCTACTTCAATATTACTTAAGAAGTCATTGTTTGCAGAGGCCGAATAGAGGAGTGATAGTGGGAAGTTCATACAAGCCTTTAATCTTCGCATAAAGTACAGTTCAGAAAGACGGGTTACACTTCTTTATATCGAACATTTTTTATAAAGAATGAACATAAATGAATTTCCCATTCCTAAAAACCCAACCCAACAGTTTCTCCACATCTGGTGCTGTTTAGCCATCTCATTTGTGTAATTGGAAAGAAGCTTTGTGCATTAGCCCTCCATTTAATTTCTTCACATTGAGGAGGACCTCATGTTAAGAGTCCCACTTGATTCTAATTAATTTAGAGACATATTGGAAAAAAGAAAGTCTGTCATGAGGGTGTTTTAGGCTGTTGGAAATGATTGTATGAGCCGAAAGGAGTTGCCTTTGACAGGTGACTAATATATGACTTGGATTCACATATTGTTTTTTTTCCCATTGTTTTTATTTAGTCAGTCATTACTGGCAAATATATAATTTTAAGGTGTGTGATGAATCTCATGATGTTGTCCCTGCTCCCCTAGGGTGCAAACCTTTCCATGAGACCAGGGAGCTAAGGGCGTTACCCGATAGTCCATGCGGGGGTGATACTCAGTGGTTGGATATCATGAGGAGCGATTCCCCCTCTGGAAGACAGGGAGGACATTGGGAGCCAACGCAGTAAAACACACATTCATCCACCTTTCTTTCCTCATCTTCTTTGCCTTCCCCAGATTCTATGGCTTCCTCAATGTATCTCTGTTATAGTAGTGATGTTATACTGGTATGAGAGTAGGGCTGACTTCACTGAGGTGTCCATTCCATGTTATATTACAAGGAAGATCAGGGCTAACTCCACTGAGTCATCCCCTCAAAGTACTGTGACTATGAAGATACACAGAGTGCTGACTACTATCAGAAAACAAAGTGAATAGTTTAGTTATCCAGACACAAGTAGCTTAAAGATGGAAGAGGGACTCACTTTTTTTGTCACTGCCTCCTCGGAGAAACCACAAGCGGATGTCCTTTCCCACACCAGGAAGATCTGAGACTGCAGCTGCTGACCCAGATGAAATGGGTAGAGTTCTGGAATCCCTACCTGCTTTGCCGAAGTGTGATTTGCTGAGAATGAGCAAGACAGAAGGCCTTGGGGCAGAAGAGTGTTGCATGCAGCCAGCGAGCAGGTACATGCTGTGTGGCTACATGGGATAGTGGCGGAACCACATAAACCAGGGTGGGAACAGAAAACAGTGAGAAGAGCTGCAGGGAGATGAATGGAAACCTGAGAAGGAGGTGAAGGACCAGGAGCCCCGAGAGAAGGTAGAGAGTTGCCCGGGGACCTCTGGGATGATTGAGAAACCATTGTAAAGGGGTTTGGGAACCTCACTTGAGAAGCTAATATGGAGGGGTCTGGGGCCCACATTTAAGATACCAATACGAAGGGATCTGAGACCTGCATTTAAGAAGACAAAACAAAGGGGTCTGGGACCTGCATTTTAGAAGCCAATAGAAAGTGGTCTGGGACCCACATTTAAGAAACCTGAAAAAAGTGGTCTTCGTAAGTCAATGCAAGACGGGGTGTGGGACCCATAAATGAGAAGCAGAAGAAGGGTTTTGGAACCCACATTAGAGAAAGTCAACCCCTTGCAGGAGAATACACCCAGGCTGCCTAGTGAACAATCAAGAGGAAACTCAAGAAGGGGTCTGGGACCCACACATGAGAAAGACAACTTCTGGCTGGAGAGTATACCAGGGCTGTCCAATGAATTGCCAAGAGAAGCCTGAGAAGGGTCTGGGGAAGGGAGACAACCTCTCAACCATAGTGAATCATCAAGATGAGCCTGAGAAAGGCGTGGTGAAGGGAGACATTCCCCACAAACACAGTGAACTAGCAAGGAAAGACTAAGAAAGGTTTGAGGAATGGAGGTATTCCCCCAACCACATTGACCTACCAAGAAAAGCCTGAGATTGGCCCTGGGGAAACAAGACATTTGCCCAACCACAGTAGACTGTCAAGGGAAGCCTGAGGAAGTCTTGGAGAAGGGAGACGTTCCCCTTACTTTGCAAACCAAACTGTCCAGAAGAAGGAAATCATTCATCTGCACCCTAAAGAGATAAATCAATTTTTAGGTATGTTATAAGTGTAAGGATTAGAAGTAGGATTTTGACACAAGACTGCGGACATTTAAGTTACAGCCATTCTGATTTTTCTTTAGTTTTCTTTGAGGCAGGGAAACCCCTATCACAGTTAGAATTAGATAGGTTTATTTCTTTCTTTTGGTACAAAATAAAAGTCTTTGCCCAAAAGCATACCTCCTGTGTGTCAGTCTCCTTCTTCCACCCACTCAGATATGGTGTCAGTAAAGGGATACTGATACAAAGATAAAACAGGGAGGACCCGACTAGTCCACACTCTGAAAGTTAGAAAGATTGTTTCTATTTCTTTTTTCCCTTTTTATCTCTGTTTTTGTATGGTTTCCCCATCTTCCCTCCATATTATTGACTATCCAAATGATACAAGAGTCAGAAATCCAAATACAGGTTACCCCAGGGATGTCATGCCATTAAATAAATCATTTTGGACAAATTGAGGATCCCAATTGACCAACAAAAACATGTATTTAAAGGAAGACCCCGAATTAATGTAGCTACTCTCGGATTACTCAGGAGGACCCAATAGTAAATTACATCTGGCAAAGAAGCCCCTAAAACCTCTTCACCCAATTGGGTTATTAGGTATAAAACTAAGCCTAAAGAAAGTCAACCACATATAACCCCATGAAACCCTGGTAACCCTGTCCTTGTCCAATAGTTATCCTGAAGCAGAGGCAGTAGAAAAACAAGACATCTCTCAGACCTGAACCTCTACACCAATATATACCATCGGCCTTGTTAATAAATTTGAAGGCATTTTGCATTTTGGTAAATCTGAACCATCTGTCTTCCCTCAAATATGGTTAGAAGAACCTGTACAATTCTGTTTACCTGTAAAAAGCAAAACAATAGAAAATCCAGTTGTTTGCTTTCAGGGGAAAATGAGCATGTTAGAAGTCTTGATGGAATGGCTGGTATCACATCACAAACAGGCTGTTGTCAGGTTCCAAGAGGGACTCGAGTGAATAATTACCACTCAACAAAGACCCATTCATCCTCATGAGGATTTACAGCCATGCACAGAGGGAGAAGACCTTAGATTTTTTTTTCCTGAATTTTGAGCTGTTAGCACAATTTCAATGGAGTGACGAATTAAAATCCTGCTCTATCGTATCCACTATCGAAAGGAGATCTTCAATCCTCCTTTCAAACCTTAACCGTTTAGGGACAACATCCTTTGTTGAAATTAAATGGGACCTGTTACTCCTGGTGGGACAAACAGATAACTTCTATTGGAGCAAATTATTTGAGATCAAATCAAATCCTGGAGAAACACCAGTCGAACTAGGGGTCCAAGTTCAGAATACCCTGTCCCTATGGCTGGGAAAAAGAAAAAACTCCCGCCTGAAGTCATGAAAATACTAGCTTGAGAACAGCTCACTAACAGCTTGTCCTTGCTTGTCCTTACAGAGGGCCATTTTACAGGTGATTAAACCAACCCTAGCAACCACAATAGAGATGGCTCAGAGTTATGCTGAGGCAAATAAACAGCTGAAGATTTTACACCTAGTTGAGGATGGACATTGAGACCAGAAAAAAATCTCCTGAAATCCCTTGCATCCTGAGATACAAGACAATAATACAGAACACACCACAGAAAGGTCTCTTAAAATAGGAGCAAAATATTCCAAGAGAGGGTATGAGAGAAGACATCTAGTAATGAAAGATAGAGAGAGTATGAAACCATAGGAGGCAAGGCCCCAGAGAACCCCAGTGATAACATGTTTATCCCACAGAGAAATGGGACATTTAGCCAGATAGTGTCCAATTAATCAAAAAGAGGAACCAATGGAAATAAACTGCATGAGAGGGAAACACTTGGAACCTAAGGTAATGTAAGATAACTCTGACACTGAGAATGTCAGTAATTATCTATGTCTGACTTCACCATTTAAAACCCCTGAGTCCTCTACTGTAAATGGCACTCCCATCTTTGGCGGACAATGGTAGTAAGCACACGGCCATATGAGCAGTCTTAATACATACCCATAAAATGACCCCCATTAAAATAACATGTGTGCACAGGGACCAATACATCTATCACAGGTTCCCATCAGTTATAAACATCAGGGGAAGAGAGATTACAATGAGCTCAGCGTTAGTACCAAGGCTACCTGAAGAAGTAATACTAGGTGATGATGTTCCCCTATTCTGAAAAAGAGTAATAGAGGTTAATCAAGTAAACCCAAAGTATTCACCTTTTGACACCTGCTAAGAGAACACATTTTCCATTGATTCACCTCTTTGGAAAAGGGGACAGAATACCAGGATCAGAAAGGGGCCACCTGAGATAAAGAAAGCCTTGGTTTTACCCTATATGGAAAAACTTGCGACATTAGGGGAAGGCTATGTGATGAATCTCATGATGTCGTCCCTGCTCCCTAAGGGGGAGAACCTTTCCATGAGACCAGGGAGGTAAGGCTGCTATCCAATAGTCCCCCTGGGGGTGGTATTCAGTGGGTGGATCTCATGGTGAGGAATTTCCCCCCTGGGAGACAGGGAGGACATTGGGAGTCGGTGCGATGCAACACACATTCACCCACCTTTCTTTCCTTATCCTCTTTGCCTTCCCCATATCCAATAGGTTCCTCTATATATCTCTCTTATAGTAGTGATATTACTACTGGGACGAGGAAGAGTAGGGCTGACTGCAGTGAGCTGTCCTCTCCGGGTACTGGGACGAGGAAGATTAGGTCTAACTCCAATGAGTCATCCTCTCAAAGTACTGTGATGGTGAAGATACACATAGTCCTAACTATCCTCTCAGAAAACCAGGGTGAACGTGTTAGTTATCCAGTCACAAATAGCTTACAGTGGCATAGTGACTAATGTTGTTGTCAGTCTCAGTGGAATCATGAGCCGAGGTCCTTGACCACAATAGAACGAGCTGAGACTACAGCTGCTGACCTGGATGAAATTGTGAGAGTTTCATAGTCCATGGCTGCTTTGCTGAAGTTGGATGTGCCGAAAATGAGCAAGACAGAAGGCCCTGGAGTAGAAGAGCACTGCATGATGGCAGGAAGATGAACAGAGAGCATAGAAGGAGGAAAACAATCTGGTGCCCCCAAGAGAATATTCAGGGGCTGCCCGTGGACCTCTCAGACAATTGAGAAACCACTGTAAAGAGGTCTGGGAACCACTCTTGAGAAGGCAATACGAAGGGGTCGGAAAACTGCATTTAAAAAATCAATGCAAAGGGGTCTGGGATCTACATTTAAGAAGCTGATACAAATGGGTCTGGACCCCGTATTTAAGAAGCCCACATAAAGAGGTATGGGACCCGCAGATAAGAAGTCAACAATGGGACACATATATGAGAAGCAGAATAAGGGGTGTGGGACCCACATTGGAGTAAGGCAACCCCTGGCAGGAGAGTACAACAGGGCTGTCAAATGCACAATCAAGAGGAAACACAAGAAGGGGTCTGGGACCCACACATGAGAAAGACAGTCCCTGGCAGGAGAGTACACAAGGGCTGTCCAGCGAATTGCCAGGAGAAAGGCAGACCCTGGCAGGAGGGAACACCAGGGCTGCCTAGTGAACTAATAAGAAGAAGCACAAGAAGGGATCTGGGACCCACATATGGGAAAGACAGCCCCTGGCAGTAGAGTACACAATCTGTTGTCCAGTGAAATGCCAGGAGAAAGGCAGACCCTGGCAGGAGGGAACACCTGGGCCACCTAGTGAACAATTAAAAGGTAGCACAAGAAGGGGTGTCGGACCCACTCATGTGAAAGACAGTCCCTGACAGAAAAATATACCAGGTTTGTGCAGTGAATTGCCAAGAGAAGCATGTAAAAGGCCTGGATAGATAGAACCCCCCCAACCCTAGTGAATCATCAACATGGAGTCTGAGAAAGGCCTTGGGGTGTAGACCTTCCCCCAAACACAGTCAACTATCAAGGGAAGCCTCAGAAAGACCTGGGACAGGGAGACATTCCGCCAACCACATTGACTTACCAAGAATATCCAGAGACAGGCCCAGGGAAAGGAGACATTTTCCAACCACAGCAGACTGTCAAGAGAAGCCTGAAAAAGGCTTGGAAAATTGAGACATTCCCCCTTCTTTGCAAACCATAACATCCAGAAGAAGGGAGTTATTCTCCTGGACCATGAAGAGAGAAATATTTTTTTAGTTTTGTTATATTTGTGAGGGTTAGAAGTAGGATTTTGACACAGGAGAGTTGACTTTTTAGCTGTGGACATTTTGACATTTCCTTAGTTTTTCCTTAGTTCTATTTGAGGCAGAGAAACCCCTCTTAGAGCTAGGATTAGATAGGTTTCTTTCTTTCTTTTTGTACAAAATAACACTGTTTGCCCAAAAGCATACTGCCTGTGTGTCAGTCTCCTGCCCCCACCACCTCACAGGGTCCTCTCCCTTGGCAACTCTCCCTTTTCTCAGAGCTTAATTTACTAATGCTGGCTCTAGAGTTGTCGAGGTTCCACTCAGGATGTGACACTTAGTCCTCTGACTTTTTAGCCCACATCGTTTACTTCCCATCACTCGGACATGTTGACAGAAGAGTTGGCCTCATGTGGTGCTCTCCTATGGTGTTGCTGAATCTGTGAATGGGTGAACACACAAGATGTTTACAGAATTGGGGGTTGCGTGAATACCAGGTACCCATTCTGGCGGTTGTCATTAACCTCTACTGCAGTCAATGGTGGATATACTGCAGGATAGCAGCCAGGCAGGTAACACTAGTAAGGGCCACCAACAGCCTGCCCTTTTCCCTTTTGCTGCAGTTTGATAAACTGCTCAAAATGTTCAAACTTCCAGGGCTGAAGGGCATATGACCATTGGTGCAGATGTGCCACTTGCGCCACTTGTACTAATCCCTTAGGTTACCTGCCCATATCAGAGGATCAGAATGGAGGTGTAGTACTTCCTGGCTCACTGCAACCTCTTACCATGAGAACCAGTAAAGGCACCACAATCATCTGTTTAGTTAAATTATTGGGCCTAGTGATATTGGAGGACTCTGCAGAATACTGCGGGTCGATTTTGAATCTTTCATTGGGGACAGTCCTTCTGGTACTGGTCATGACAGAAAATACCAACTTTACCCAAAAGAGGAGAGGAGAACACCCACTTGTTAATGACTCTACAAGATCTGTCGATGGTGAGGTGGGTATCATGGGCAGCAAGGAGGTACAGGAGGACAGAGGTTCCAGAGATGTATGCTGGATATTAAAGTGGGGTGAGGGGAAGTAGGTGGGGAAGAATGACATGAGAGATTCATCATGGTTCCTCCACTATTGATTACTTCTGCATAACAACCAGATACTAGAAAGTGGTCATTGAGCTCTGCAGCAATCCCTTTCCTATTTCCTTCTGCAGTAAGTGTCAGCTAGACTCATGGGCTTCGAACACGATCATCCATCTCCAGTGCGCTGATGCAAATCATCACTGTAAGAGGAGAATGAAATGGGCAAAGATAGACACTTCTACAAAACATCAGGAAATGATCACCACACATTTGTCTCTGATCATGTCCATTCTTAATGAAGAGGATAATCCTCTACTTATTATCCAAAACGATGGCAAATAATGGAGAAAATATCAGACATTTTTCAAAATTATTTTTCAGTAAAAAATCCCCAGTGCAGGTTATGGTTCAACATAGAATGTAAGCTGGCAAAAACAGCACTTCACACTACATTAACGACCTCTGGTACATCAAAACTTGACACAATTACGGCCAGAGCTACTTATAAGGCTACGCTGGAAAGACTTAAACTAGATCTGGATGAGTTTGCATGAGAGAACCTTGTTGAGGCAGCTGCCTCCAATGACTCAAAAAATATTGTGAGTTTGCGGTGAAGGGTCATCCCATACACGTATGCTGAAAGGAATAGAGACAACTATTGAGGAAGGGGTTTGGGTAGACCATTTTATCAACCTATATAAGAGAACAACCAAACTGTCAGAAAGACTCAATGTAAAACCAGTATTTAATTTTTATTTCAGTGAGGTGGCTAAAATATGTAAAATGGGGTATAAGAGCCAACCCAAAAGTTATAGACCCATCGCATTCCATAATGCCTCGAGGAAAATATTTGGCAATGTTCTCCTTTCTGTGACACAGAGGTGGATTGAAGATTCACAGGGAAGGGAATGGAGATAGGCAAGTAGGGTAAGAACATTGATTTATATAATGGCCCCTTTATCTGGGCTTTACTAACTTTAGGGCCACCTTTGATTAGATGGTCCAGGACCTTTTATGGGAAGCCCTGCTGATTGGGGGGATGTATGGAGTTTTATTTATTTATTTATTTATTTATTTATTTATTTATTTATTTATTTATGTATTTATTTCTACCGCACCTTAGCCCCCAGGCATCAGGGCGTCACATGTACATGCAGAATCACATTAGACACACAAGACACAGGACAACATTAATCTACAGATTTTCAGGCGGGCTTTGATTAGGTTAAGGGAGATATCTAAACAGGTGGGTCTTGAGTGTCTTTTAGAAGGTACTGTATAAAAGCTCTAGTTTTATTTGAGGTGGGAGATTATTCCATAAGGTCGCAGCTTTAGTGGAAAGGCTTTGCCGAGTCCGTTGGTTTTCCTGAAACTGGTGGTTGCGAGGTTGCCCTGAGCTTCTGACCTGAGTGCCCATCTCGGTACATAGGTAACCCGTTTCCTCTTGAGGTATGCTGGGGCTTTCCCATGAATGCACCTATGGGCTAGCATCAGGGTTTTGAACTGAATTCTATCTTCAATAGTAAGCCAGTGTAAATGTCTCCTATCTTCACTGATGTGTTCTATTTTCCTTTTTCCTTTGATGATTCTCACAGTCCTATTTTGTATTTTTTGACATTTTGCAATGAGCCTTCTGTTTGCTCCTAGTAGCAGGACGTTGTCGTAATCCAACCTGGACAATATGGTGGCTCTTGCTACTGTAGCACAATTTTCGTCGCTTAAATAGGGGCATATTTTGTGTAAGTGTCTCAGGTAATATGAGCAGTTCTTAGTCAATTGCATGACGTGGGACTCTGCGCTCAGAGATGCTTCCATGTGCATCCCCAGAGTTTTTAACTTTGTTCACAACTTTTATTTGGGACTTGTTGGTGTTGAAACACTCATTTTGATGGTTCAGTGTTGCTCTAGCTGCGTTGGTCCCAAAAATCATTCATTCAGTCTTTTCAGCGCTGCGACAAAGCCAGTTATTGGTCATCCATATTTCAATTAACTTGTATAGTTTTTTTTTACGTTGGCACTGTCTTGGATGTAGTCACCTCTTAGTTCCATGACAAGTCGGGTATCATTGGAGTAATTGGTGAAAAAAATGCTGATTTTCTCCAGGATCATACAAATAAACCTGAAATACAAGTTGAAAAGAAGCGGTGACAGGCTGGTTCCTTGCGGAACACCACAGCTAATTTTTTTCTGCAAAAGAGAAGCTATCCCCCCAGTGGACCATTGACTCCCAATCCAGTTGATTGTCTCTTTGGAACAGTTTGATCCTCTCTCTAATGCATGTCTAAGTTGGATGTGGTCCAAAGACAAAGGCTGCGCTAAGATCTAATAGAATTAGGAGCCCTGTTTTTCCATTCTCCACTTTGCTTAGCATGTGGGATTGGAGATCTAGCATTGCCGTCTCGGTACTATGTGCCGCCCAGAAACCTGACTGTTGGCAGTGAAGGATCCCATTTGTTTCGACGAATGCCTGAAGTTGGTTTGTGGCGATTTTGTCTAATACCTTTAGTAGAAAGTTACAGTTGGTGCTGGGTCTTAGATTACACGGATCACTTTGGTCTAATTCAGGGTTTTTTGGCTAAAGGGGTGATTGTGACTTTTTTGATGTCGGTTGGTACCCGACCTTTCCGAAAAGAGGTATTCACCTTTTTTTTAAGAAAGGGGGCGAAAATATTGGCATTCTACAGTATCAGTTTAGGTGGGATTATGTTTTTTGCACAAGTGGTTGGTTTAATTTGAGAGTTTTGAGCATATCTTCTGTCTTGATTTCATGGAATGTAAAGGTTCCTTGCTGTATTATAGACTCCTCTCTATTTGCTGGTTCTGCCTGGCGTTTTTGTGCCTCAATGAGTACAGCCGTGGGTATCCTTATTTTATCTGCGGATGCTATTTGAACCTTGCGGCAGGCTTTACTGGACGCAGAGAATGGGGGAGACGGGTTAGTGTTTTGGCTTTTTCTATTGTTTTGAGGATTTCAAATAGTTTTCTAGGAGAGTTTTCTGCTGTTTTTATTTGTTCATTGTAGTAATTTCTCTTGGTATCGCAGACACATTTTCTGTAGTTCTTTTCGCTATCTTTCCAACCGGCTTTGTTTTCTTGTGTTTTTTTTTGTTGCTATGTCTCTTCTCTCCTCCTTTTTTCCAATTTGAGCTCAACCAGTTCTGTGTTAAACCATTTCTGGTGGTTTTTTTATTGCGTTTATGGAGAAAACTAAAGGGCAGGTGTGGTAACTTCATGGTGGAGAGGTCATAGAGGAGTGTTAAATTGCTAAGTTTATAAGACTTAAACACTGAGAACAACTTATGTGCATGTCTGTACGTGGCAGGTTCTGATGCCCCAAGGATGAAGCCTATTAAGGTTTCTATATTTTTGTTTGAGATCAATGTTGTATTTCTTCCAAAAACAACTATGAAAACAGTCTTTTTAAGCTGATTAACATTGTTTACCATTGTGCAGCAAAATAACTTGACATCATTGGTGGCACCTGCATCCTCCCAGACATTTTAAAGCACCACTGAAAGTAGCTAAGTGGCAGGAGGATCTATGAGTATGGCCACTGCAGATTCCCTCTGCACTAACAATAGGTACAGTCTCATAAAGGCAGGCAGAATCCAATTAACAGAACATACCTTTATTAGAAATCTGGTAATATTCCCCTGTGCTGCGTCACCATCTTGGCTCACAAGGAACCAAGCGTGAACCTTGCAAGCAAGGTGGTGTCCTTGAGACCCACAGTGTAATGAGCTCGAATCTGGGCCATGAAGGGGGAAACTACTGTTGATGTAAGGATTCTGAATGGCAATAAGACCGGCGATATACAAATTCAGTTGACGTAGCATATAGGGAGGAAGAAGTCAGCATTTGAATTTATTTTTCTTGACCAAAAGTTATATCGTTTATGTACGCAATTGAAAGTAATGATAACATATTGAGTGACCATAACATACAGACTAAGAAATGTAACTTCCATATTACGGCAGATGAGGCAAGGATGTCTTATGATCTGTTGGGAAAAACAGAATAAACTGGAATGAGGATCACATTGATAATGTTAATTATAAAATACAAGAAGTATGGATGAATATTTCTTCTGTATGCAAAGTGTATACCTTTAATTGCAATTCCTTTCATGCTTTCATTGACAACACAATTCAAGAAATAGATATTTCTAAAAGGACCAAACAAACAGCTACATCTAAGTCTAAGCAACACAGTCATGTTTTTGACCTACATGTATGGGAAAAGTAAAACGTGATGAGACGGACAATACCTATGTTTAAAAAGGATAATGTATGTGCCAAATCTCATAGTAAGGACATAAAAAAAAGTTACCCAGGAATATAAAAATTGGGCATAAACCATTGCATGCCTCTGGTTCAAAGAGATGATGAGAAAACTTTAGAAACATTGAAGGCAAGGGATGATTCTATCTTTGACAGATCATAAAGACATGGAAGACAACAAAGCGGCTAGACAAGGCAATATGATACCAGAAGCATCCTGGGTTCAGCATATTGAATCCTTACATGTGAATAATGAAACAGTAAGCCCACTGGTTGTTCATACAAGCTAGTATACACAGACTTCGAACAAGAGGATGTTTTAACAATTATACGCAGAGCCAGTGGGTCCTAATTGCTTATCAAATCACCTCGTTAAAGCTGGCCCAGGGAAATGGGCAGCGATGCTCTACATATTTTTCAAACAAATTTTACAGGCATAGTTTCCCACTGTCATGGTAAACTTTGGTTGTGATTCCTATTTTCAAGTCTCGGGAGGATAGCTCAACGGCAACGTGCTTGTCTTGGAAGCAAGATGACATGGAGCAACACAGGTTCGATCTCCGGGTCCGCGCTTAGAAACCTCTGGGTATTAAGTGCGTTATAAATAACCTATCATATCATATCATATCAAGTGAGGATTACGTTGAGAGCCCACTAATTATAGACCCATTATGATATTGGATCCAAACAGTAACATTTTTGCATCCATCTCTTTTAAAACACATGCAAAATTGAGCTGTTACTGCAGGAACAATAATAATAATATGGATGAATGAGATTGAACGTACCTCCCTGAATGGTTTTGTTCTGTGGTGTCTTCAAGAGATAAAATAGAATAAACAATGCAAGTTTATTTGTGTTCTCCCTATAGATCTATCAGCAGCATTTGATTTGGTGAATTGTGATCTCGTTTGGGCCAAATTGGCCAAATGGGGAATTCTGGAGGGCCTCTTGAAATTATTATTTAGGCTTTAAGGGAATCCAATATCCAAATACAATTGGATTTTGAGGGTCATCTTTTCTGGAAAATCTACACTATATCAGGTTTGAATCAGGACTGTATCCTTGTGCCCTGTCTGTTTAACCTCTGTGTATCCGACAGAGATGAGAAATTGGGGAAATCTGCTTTTGCTTCTCCTAAACTTGCAGAATTTAAATATAGCTGGCTAGCCTATGCAGATACATTTTTGTTGTTCACCTGTACACAAATCGGCCTACAAAGACTGATTGATGCATGTGTATCATATGCAAATGAAATGGTCCTGAGAATCAATCCTACTGAAACAAAAATCATGCAGCATATTTCTACAATCGAGCAACACATTTATATGTGAAAATTAAACAACACAATGTTGGCCATAACTCACAATCTAATATATCTAGGTTTTTCCATACTAAATAAACCAGGAAAGAACCAAATTATGTAGTTTTTGGAGCACAAAGCTGTTACCTTGGTGGGGCAGATGAGAAAAATACTTTCAAAATATGGGACATTTTCAATAACATCACTGATTAAATGTTATGAGTTTAAGGTGGTTCTTAAGCTACTTTATGGGTTGGACATAATGCAGCCATGGGTCTTAGACAAATTAACAGGATCTTGACACACTTATTTGGTGAAGGGTATTAAGACTTTCAAATTCCATCCCGGTGGTGGCAAGTTGATATGAACTATGCTTGAAATCTTTGGTAGTAAGAGTGGGATGCAAATATCCATTGCTCTTTCAAAAAATGATGGATCTCAAAAAGCATTAGTTATATTGTGAATTTGCAGCACTTTATGAGCAAAAAACGGTGAATTAGATGAATCTAACTGCAGATTACGTGTTAGAATTCTGATGGATATGGGTCATGGCATAGAAGATTTAATATCTTATCCGGGTAGCATCAAGTTGGCTCTATAGTGAATTCACTGTGGCTTCACAATTGAGACTCTTCACAAATACAAGTAATTGGAATACTTGAAAGTAGAGCATAAAGAAAATTGGTATATTGGCACTGTATCTGAAGTACTTTCCCAATAAGATTGCCTGTGATACCTTCATGAGATTTAGGTTTAACCTTCTCCCAGCCAGAGAAATGCTAAGGAGAAGAGGATTACTTCCTAAGGATCTTGCATATTGTCATTTCTGTTGCAATGAGACTGAGATTGAAAGTTTGAAACACCTGGTGTTATCTTGCCATGCACTGAATTATAAACACAATTTAAATTTTAGATATCAAATTTACAGCCTGGAATTTATTGATAATGAGAACTTGTAGCAATGGCTGTTGGGTGGTAATCCCACCTTGGTTGCTATGGCTGTGTGTGGTTTTATTAAAAGCCTTAAGATTTTAACTTGTGGGTGACAGTATAAGTAATAACAGCATATGCTATTTAAACACGTGTTTAAGCATTTATTTTGATCAGGGTGTCTAATTTAGGTAAATGTGCCTGTCTTAATTGTTGTGATTGTGAGTGACATGAATCGAATCAGAAACTATGCAGGCATTTTATTTAGAATTTTAGCTAAAAATAATGAATTTTGTATACAATTGCACAACAGGGTTTTAACACGTTTGTGTAATTGATGTATTGAGCTTTGTAAAAGGTTGCCACTTTTTTTAACCATGTGCAATAAATAAAAAAAACTTTAAAAAATGGTGGGGAAACAGAATCTAAGGTCCACTTTCAGGAAGTGTCAGCCCTGAGAGGTGCTATACCTTGGTTTATAACAATACACCTTATTGAAACACATAATGCAATTGTTTAATCGAATTGTAAACATATATATTTAGTTAAGGTAAGTAAAACTGGCGTTAGTAAAGGTCGTATGGTTCTTCTAATACCCACCTCCATTTAGCATCTTAGAATCTCTACATTGTCTCATAGGTCAATGCACACTCATGGCACATGATATGATAAAGCTTGTGATTGTGTGGATTGGCAATCCATGTGTAAGTTCCTTGTTTGGCATCAAATTACTATTAGCTTCATTAAATGAATCAAGATCCTATATGTGTCATCATCCTCTAATATTTATATTAGTGAGACCTTAACCTCTTCCTTCCCAGTTCTTAGAGGTACTAGAAAAGGATGGCGAGCTGTCTCTGTTATTCTTTGTTTTAGCCTTGCAATCCTTCCTGGAAAGTGGGAGAGTTATGATAACATTATGGGTATTTGTATTAACTTTACAACTGTTAACCTATCTGCTTATGCTGATGACATCTTGATTTACACTTCTAAACCTCAATTATCTATGCCTAGTGTGCCTATATCCATTAATACATTCTCTGAAATGTCAGGATATAAATTGATTCTTAGATAGATCTTTGATTTCAGACAATATGGATACATTTGGGATGTAATTATTTACTACAAGCAACAAATACCTAAGGATTATTATTGCTGCAAATAGTTCACACTCTCTAAAACTACACATGGATTGTATAATGTTGGCTTCAGGAATCCTCAGGCCCTTCTGCGGTCCAGGCCCTTCCATTGGGCTACAGCCTGATTCATGTTGACCGTATTGCTGCTCACCCCGGCAGAGCGGTCGCCATTATATATAAAGATACTTATACTGCGCAGTGTACCTCACCCACCCATTCCCTGTGGACGGAATGCCTTTTTGCCCATATTACCATCTCCTCTAAATCTACCCATACCATTCTGGTAGTATATCGACCACTGGGTGCAGATGCTATTTTCTGCACTGCATTTCCAGAATTTATAACACAATTTATGATGGAATATCCCAGTCTCTGGGACGCTGGTGACTTTAACCTGTCACCTAACACCTTTAACTCTAACCAGGTTTCATCCTTTCTGTCATCTATGGCTGCCCCAATTGATCAGCAAACCAACACATCAATTAGGCAACACCCTTGATTTCATATGTGCCCCTGCCTCATCCATTGTAATTTCTTCACTATATCCTCTCTTATGGTTGGATAATTTTCTTATTCAGTTTTCTCTCCCGTACTACCCCTCCAAGCCCGCAACTCTTAAACCAACTTTTCCCAGACGTGACTGGCAGAAAATACCTCAATCTGAGCTCTCCTCTGTTAACTCCCCTACTCTTACTACAATTGCGAATGCTTTTTTGGAAGTGGCCAATCTAATGGCTCCCCTTAGACTATCCAAAGGCACTAAACATAGGTCAGAGCCCTGGTTATCTGACAAACTTAAACTAAAAAAGCTGGCTTGTATACAAGCTGAAAGGAACTGGAGGCTATGCTATTCCCATACAGCCAAGCTTACTTTTGGCAACCTGTTGACCAACTACCACCAGACTATTGCCTTGGCTAAAAAGACCTTTTTTGCAGCAAAGATTGAAGCAGCCATAAACAAACCCAAGGCCTTATTTGAATTTATCAACTCCCTCTTTGCTCCTACCAAAACAGACTCGGCAATTACCCTGTCACAAGCCCTGTGCGACTCTCTCGTGGGTTTCTTCTCCTCTAAAATAGAATCTATACGTGTGGATATTGCTAAAGCAGCATCCACCACTACTGAGTGTCAGAGCCTTCCTCGGCTTTCGGTCCCTATGGCATCATGATCGTTTTTTCTCGCAAGGACAACCATTTTGATTACATTAATGCTACCTGTCCATGAGATTAATAATGGATTATGCTCCTCTAACCACTTTTTAATGGAATCCAATAACATGGGATAATTAACCTGCTATAAAGACTCCATGTAGTCGGTTATTTTCACTCCCTGATATTTCAACCCTTTTATGTCCTCTGATAATAACCCAAATCTACAGGCTTTTCTGTGCAGGGAGCCTAACCATGATTTCTGATTTGTGAGTATTGATCTTCAATCCTGCTACTTCTCAAAATGTATTAAGTTGTGTAGTCAATTCCAGTAGAGAGTCAACTATGTCAGTTGCTGTGACAAGTAAGTCATCAGCAAATGCCATCACCTTCTGTTCCATACATCCAAACAGTATCCCCCTAATGTTCTTCTCATTGCAGATCTTTGATAAAAGCGGTTCCAAATGTATGACGTACAGGAATGGGGACAAAGGGCATCCTTGTTTCGTGTCGCAAGATACATTAATTCCCTGTGAGATATACCCATTAATAGCAAATCAGAGTACCGGAGTCTGATAAACAGCTGGAACCATGCACAAAAATCTAGGCCCAAACCCCATAGCCCCCATAGTACAGAAAACAAAAAGGACCACTCCACCCAACAAATGCTTTTTCAGCGTCTATAGCTAATATCCCTGACGCCAACCAAAATGTAGTTACTTTCTCAAACAAATGACTCACCCTTTGTATATTATTAAAAGTTTGTCTTCCTTTAACAAAACCTGATTGATCAGGGTGAATAAGTTAAAGGTGTTACATTTTCCATTCATAGTGCCATTTTACATTTTCGTAAATATTTTTGCATCAATATTGATGAGAGCAATGGGTCAGTATGACCGACACTGTGTTACATCTTTGTTAGGCTTAAAAAAATAGCACCACCTTAACCCCTTACATAGATGGTGTCATGATAAAAGAATTCAAATGCAAAGTTAATATCGGAGCTAGCAAATCCATGTACGTTTTATAGAATAGTGCCGGGAAACCATCCAGCCCAGGATCCTAATTTATAGGAAAAGCTCTTATTGTTTTACGTACTTCCTCCTTTGTAATCTCCCTTTCCAGTTCCTCCCTTTGCCCTGGATTAAGACTATTCAAATGGCATTGCCTCAAGTATGTTTCTTGCGCTAATTCATTTGGTATATCTGAAGTATAAAACTTACAGTAACAGTCTGTAAATCTTTGTATTTTATCTTCAGTTACGGTGCTATAAGTATCTGAACCTGTTTTAATACGGAGGATGGCCCTTGCTTCCTTCATCTTTCGAACTTGCCACAACAGCATATGATCTCCCTTATGGCTCTTCAACATCACATATTCAAACTGATAAACCAAACCACCAAACGGGAAAAAATATGAAAAGGTTGACAAATCTAGAACAACAATGACAACATCCAGAACCGAATAAAGAAACTCTTACTACAACAAGAGAGACAACACTAAGTCTAATACAACACAAGCGACTCCCATGAGGACAGAATCCAGCATCCCTAGCCAACTCCCAGCGAACAACCTTCACCCACTCGTTAAATGCTACTATAGTTCATACCTCTATAAAGTTCTGTGAATGTTAGCACTGGCCACACTAACTAAGCTGTGGATATTGCCAGGGGCATGCATCAAAGAGAGTTGTGAATGAAGGCAGACACCGCGCCTGGATATAATTGCAAGCGTTAGCATTGCCACATTCCAAAGGGGGTAGGAGCGGTAACATGAATGAGCAACCGAATAAGAGGATGAATGCTGAGCAGCCCCAACACATGGAGGCAGTTAACCCAGCCTTACGGATGCCACCCTCCTGCTAGACTAGATTGGGAATGCTCTCTGGGCTAGACTGCAAGGGACTCACAAACGTCTGCCCCCCCCCGCATACAAACAGGGGCCAAGGAGGCTGCCGGTACCCAACTTGGTCAAAGTTATTCATATGAACGGATGCCATATGGGAAAGGGTCCATGAGTGTCATACAGCCCTGATCTGGACACAGACACGGAGACGCCCACATACCCCAAATTAGAAATAGGGAAATTTAGCACCTCACTTCAAGACAGCAATGCCAATTAACCAACCCACTAACACCTTCACCCTCTGCATACACATCTCAAATTCGAACCAAACACAACCACAAACCTACAACACAACAATACGCACAAACTTCACTATACTGCAACAACAAAACAAAGCACACATGGACCCGCATAACAGCACACAACGTCTTCCGACAGTATAACACCCCAATCCCAGCCAACGGAATTCTGGGCTGAGGCCGCCAACAGTATATCACTGCTCTCTTGAACTTTTCCAGCTCATCCCACTAACTCCCCCCACCCCTCCCTTTTTTTCAGAGCCGCCAGAGCGCAAGGGGCCACTCCGATGGAGATAATGCATGGTACAAATATCCTTTAACATTAACATTAACTTCTAGCCCCCACTCTTTCTAGACCTCGGAATTCTGGCCTCCTTCACTAGGCACTTGCCCTACGCCTGCAACCTCAGTAAAAAATCTGGGTGTCCTGCTTCATCCTCTCTTTCCATGGCACTCAAAGTGGCTTCTGTATGTAAATCTGGGCACTTTAAATTACGTATTTTATGCAAGGTGTTCCCCTTCATTTGAACTAAACATCTTGCTCCTGTGATGGCTGCCTTGGTTCTGAGCACTACAGATTACTGTAACTCTCTTTACTTGGGTCCGCCGAGCGACCTCATTAAATGCCTTCAATTGCTCCAAAACTCTGCTGCCTGGGCAGTGATTCTCTACATTGGCTGCCGATCGAGAAGCGCATTCTTTTTAATCTTCTGTGCCTGGTACACTGCACTTTTTACAATCAAGGTGCTGAATGTATACAGGAAGAATTCTCCTGTTATGTGCCACCCCGGCCTCTGCGCTCTCAATCGGCCTTACCAAACGCTGTTCCTCGAGTCAGACTGTCACAGACTGGCAGGCGCGCTTTTTCTGTGATGGCCGCTAAAACCTGGAACAGTCTTCTTCTACATCTCCGTGACAGCGAAAACCATCTGGTCTTTCGCCGTAACCTTAAGAACAATTTGTTCTAGTCCTTTTTGCTGCTGCTCCTTCTGCCTCTCCCAGCGCCAAGATACCTCCGGGTGAACGTGTGCTTTTAGAAATGTATTTAACATAACATAATATTTAGAACTGTATTTAACATAATATCAACTAGGCAAAATATGATTACTAAGTTTGTGTCATTGTATCCCTGCTCTTCATTCTTTTTCTAGGTTCCCCGGTTGGTTGATTGATTTGTCTTGGCGGGTTTGTTTCTTCTGGTTGTTTGCATCATTGTATTGCCTACATCCTTACTGTTCATTCCTTCTTTCAGCTTCCCTGTTTGATTGTTCTTTTTTCTAGCTGTGTTTTGCTCTTGTTTGCGTGTATATATTTAGTATCTGATTGGGATCATTGTTCTGTCCACTATGTGCCTTCCTCCTTCTGTGTCCTCCCTTCATCCCAGTGTTTCTCCCCCTCCAGCCTGCCCCCTAGCCCACCCCTTAGCCCACCACTCTCCACTCTCCCTTTACTTCCCACCACTCTGCCCTCTTCACCCTCTATGGTGCTCTCTGTCTCTCCTATCTTCTCTAACAGGTTTCCTATTGACTATCCTATACATCTCACTAAGTCTAGTAGGAAGAGGTTCAAGAGGGAATCCTGGTCTCCAACCCATGCCTCCCCATCAATGATACCTACACCATTGCTTCCTCCAGACTGACCCTTACCAACATGCTCTTTATCGTTCCCTCTCCGTGGCTTTGGACCCTCCATATGGTCTCTGTTCTTTCTACTTTTTCCTCTTCATCCATTAAGGATGGCACCTGATGGGAGGCCCTCCTGGCCCCCTTCCGCTCCTCTAAGATCATCATTAAGATTGTCATTAATGTTTACCTAAATGACACTGCCTTGGTCCAAGGCCCTGAGGCCAACCTCCTCTTTTTTGATAGATGCTTTATGTGCCTTATCAACTTCCTTTCTTCTCCTACTGTCCCTTCTGACCCTTCTTTGGCTCCTCTGCCTCCCTTTTCCTCTGCCACCTCTGTGGCTGCCCCTACTGCTTCTCCGGCCAACCTATTGCCTCTTTCTTCTGCCACCCCTCTGGCACCCACCTCCTCTTCCTTGGCTACCTTTCCCTCTCATCCTTTCTCCTCTGCCCATCCTCGGGTGCCTCCAACACTTCCTCAGGCCGTACCTCTGACCTGTACCCATCTATGGAAGTGTTTCAAAGGTGGCAACCTGCTCCACATTACCACTCTCAACTCTCGCTCAGCTGTGAAACACTCCTCTGACATCTGCCGTCTCCAGCAAAAACTCAATCTGGATGTTCTTGGTCTGACCGAGATGTGGTTTTGACACTCTCCTTCCTGATGGCTACAAGATCCTCTCCACACCCAGAACCATCAGTCCCGGTGGGTGTTTAGCCTTGATCTTCCCAGAGTAGATCTCTGCTTCTATCATTCCTATATAGGACTAAACCTCCTCTGAATGCCTGGCCTGCAGGCTCTCTCTCTCTCCAGGCCTTTCTCTCACTGTGGCCACTGTATACTGGCCGCCCGACCCGGTAGCCACATACCTCTCTGGGTGGGTGGATCTCTCCTCTTCAATCCTCAACTCTACCTCTCAACTTCTCCTCTTCTGAGATCTTAACAGCCACCTGGAAGCTTCTTGTCCTTCTGCAGGACTCTTTTGCAAACTCTGCAACTGCCTCCCTCTCTCTATTCTTCCCTTTGGCCTGACCCATTCTGCAGGGCACACCCAGGACGTTCTGATCACCTCAAACTTCCCCCTCTCCAACCCTCTGACCACTCCTCTTTCCTGGAGTGACCATTTTCTCCTTTCCTCCCATCTCTCTCTTTCTCTCTCTCTCTACTCCCAGGCCAAGCTAATCCCAACACTGCCACCTACCTTCTTGGTCATTCGACCCATGATGTGTGTGTCAGTTGAGGCTTTCGCTGCTACTTTCTTTACATTGTCTGTGCCTTTGGCTGACTCACATCCTGATGCAGCCCTCTCTAACCTTCATATTTCTATCTCTGACACTCTTGATGTACTTGCCCCTGTCATGAGGATCCGCTTGAAGCTTAAATCCAAGTGCAACTCTTGGTACGACACGGACCTCGTCACCGTGAAATGCAAGTGCAGGGTGGCTTTGAGGAATTGGAAGCCTACAGGCGCACCCTCTGACAAACTGGCCTGCCGCCTGCTCCATATGCAATGCAGATGCTCTGTCCTCGCCAAGAAGAGAGCACACATCCAAGTCTGCATCTCTGCGGCATCTAACAACTTGGCCAAACTCTTCAAAATCTGCAAGGAGCTGGCCAACCCTGCTGCAGTCTCTACATCTCCTTTTCCTTCCCAGGCCCTCTGCACGGCCTTGGTCTCTCATTTCATCACTAAATCTCAATACATCCTGTCCACCCTCTCTTCCTCCACCTCCTCTTCCTCCTCCACGCCTGGCCTGTCTGTGGTCTCTTCTCCTTCTACCTTCCCTTAATTTCCCTTGTTCACACCAGACAATGTTTCTAGACAAGTCCGATCTATGAAAGTCTCGTCAAAACAGATTCTTCCCTGTTCTACCAAAACCATCAAGGACCACATTGACACTCTTGCTCCAGCTGTGTCTGGTTTCTACAATCACTTTTTATTGCCACAGGAACTTTCCCCTCCCTTTGAAGAACTCTCTTGTGCACCCCCTTCTTAAGAAGCCCTCTGCTGATCCTTCCTCTCCGGCTAACTATCGCCCAATCGCTATCACTCCTTTCTTGGACAAACTCTTGGAAAAGCTGGCCATCTACCAGCTTAACCTTCACACTGGATCTGTTGGTTGTCTCACTGACCATGAGTCTGGAATTAGAGTGGCCAAAAGCACGGAAACTGCTCTCCTGAACATCCGTGAAGACCTGATCTCCAACATTGACTCTAACCTTCTTTCTGTCCTCATTCACCTTGATCTTTCTTCTGCTCATGACATGGTCAATCATGCCATCCTGCTCTAGCGCCTCCATGATAACCTGGGTCTCACTGATCAGACCCTGGCCTGGCTGACTTTCTTTCTCACTGCCTGACCCGCTCAGGTCCAACTGGGGTCTTTGCTCTCTTCTATCTCTCTCTTTACATGTGGTGTTCCCGAGGTGTCTAATCTCTCTCCCTGGCTGATCAACCAATGCACGGCTCCTCTCGCCCACCACATAGCTGCTCTCTGTTCTAACTCTCAGTGTTATGCAGATGACACCCAGCTCTCTTTCTGAGCTCCTCTCTGCTGCTTCTACTCCCTCTCTCATTCCTGACTGTCTGTCTTCAATTCAGGAGCGGTGTGCTGCTAATGATCTGTGCCTCAATGCCAGTAAAATGTAGATCCACCTCATCAGAAGAGCAGCTCCTTCCTTTCCTCTCTCTCTCTCTCTGGCCGCACACTCAGAGTCTTCTTCCTTCTCCTACCTGTGAGGCTAAGAACCTTGGGGTCATCTTCGGCTCCACCCTCTGCTTCTTGCCTCTAAGAAGTCAAACTTTCAGCTGCACCTCCTCAAGGTATTCTTCACTTCCTCACTTTCCACCAGAAGCTCACTGTCTCGAGAGCTCTGGTCCTCTCAAGGCTGGACTACTGCAACAGCTTATTTCTAAATCTTCCTGCCTCTATTCTACGTCCTCTGCAACTCATCCAGAATAGGACTGCAAGATCTGTGCTTGGCCTTAAGCAAAAGGGATCATATCTCTCCAGCTCTGAAATGTCTTCATTGGTTCCCTGTGGCGGCAAGGATCAAGTTCAATAGACTCTACATTGTCCAAAAAGCTTTCTGGGGCCTGGATGTGCACTACCTCCAACTCACTCTTCCTAAGTATTTCCCTTCTCGAGCTCTCTGCTCATCCACCTCCAACTCTCTGAGGGTCAGCCGCATTTCCAAGCAGAGAGTTTGGGGCATATCTATTTCTTCGGCTGGGGCCTCCCTATGGAACAGCCTCCCTGCCTCTCTCAAACTTGAGCAGAACCATCTTCGGGTTCGGGAGCAACTCAAGACCTTCCTCTTCGCTTCTGCTTTCTCTATCCCTCTCCCCAGCTGATGACCCATCTGCTCCACACACTGGTCACCTGGCCACCCTCTGAATTTGGGCCTATGTCCCTGCCTGTCCAGTTGCACCTCAAACTGCTTTTTGGCCACCCCACCACTTGTGGTCTGTATCTGTAACCCTGCACTCCCCTTGCTCTGCACTTATGAGCCACCCTCTGGCTTCACCCTCTGATTACCGGCCCTTAGCCACACGCAGGCTGCACTCTGTTACCCGCACTTCTCGATTCCCCATCCCTTTTGCACTTCTCCACCCCCACCCCCTTTTAGCACTTCTCCACTCCCGCCTCCCTGCGCGGTCATAATGACACAAGTCCTAGTAAGTTGTTTTGTCCTTCCTTTGTTTCCCCTTCCTTGTGTACAGGCAAATTATAAATGCCATATCATATCATGTTATGTCATATCATATCATAAGTGGTCTCACTTATACTTAACCTGGTCCAACAGACTTCATACTATAAAGGGGATGGTTGCTCCTATCATTTTATATGTCTTGTCTATGGTTCCCATTTCCCTTACCAAAACATCATTTTTAAAAGTTTGACTCTCGTCTCCTCAAATTCCTGCAGAACAAGAAGACACCTAAAATTGCTCTAAAAAAACATTAGCTACGAAAACACCAGAGGGGTGTTAAGTTCCCAGACTTTGAATCCTATCACAAAGCTTTTGTTTTGAAACAACTTATTTTATGTTTACATAATGAAACATTACTGATTGTCTATTCGAGCTGGTGTAGTATTGAATTGGATTTGTTTTCTCCTTTCCAACTAATGGAAGTCCTTAACATGACTTCATAGTCGGGTTGGAAAACCTTCCCAACCTTGGGCTTTGTTAAAATCGCTTCGTGAAACCTACTATTTATTACCTCTGACATTTCGGATTGTGATAAGATTGGCCTGTGGTTTAATAAGAACCGGCCTTCAAAAGTAGATACTGATCTTATTCATAATACAAAAAAGGTAGCAGGCTCCCCTCTCTAGAAAGAACATAGCATGATAACCTGTTCAGTGGATTTTTCCCACTTTGAGAGTCTGCAGCCATCGCTTTTTGCTCCCTGTACTTTTCTCAAAGGAGGAATACCATTTACATACCAGACTTTGTCCCATTAACAAGGGCAGTCCAGCACTGAAATGCCTGGAAAACTTCCTTTGAACACGTTTACCAACAGCAACCCCAGACAAGTGTTTCAGCCTTATTGGGTCTCATCAGTGAAGTGTGTCTCTCTGAGCAGAGTGAGCACGGTGTCTACGTCTGGGTTCTTTCAGGTAACTTAGGGTGACCAACCCCAAGTTCCTTGTAAAATACAAAGAAGGTAGCTGGCGCCCCTCTCTAGAAAGAACATGGCATGACAACCTGTTCAATGTTTTTTTTCCCACTTTCAGAGTCCGCAGCCATCGCGTTTCGCTCAAAGTATGTCAGATACTGCCTTGAGTCCCCTAGTAAAACAGGAGTTTTGCCCACGTAGTGGAGGCAAGGATTTCTCCTAACCAATGTAACTCTCTGAGTGAGGGTACACACAGAGTGATCAATTGGCCGAGAGATGAAGGACACCAGCAGGAACCAGATGACATCACCCAAGAACGGATCCAAGAATGGAGTGCAGTTGCCTAGGTCGGAGTACTGTAGAAAAACAGGACTGTTAGACAAAGAACATAGCATCAAGGACCTAGTACCCTTAGAATTTTAGCTAACCTGCAATGTGAATCCTGATTGCGGAGTATTGATAGCTAAGTCGTCCATAGCAGACTGGAGGTAAGAATAAGGAACATGCAATTCCCCATTTAAGTAACAGAAAAGATCTAATTGAAAATCAGATGTATTAAGAGGTCATAAGAAAGAGAGAATGAAGTTTTGAAGCACTTACCCGCTGGTTTGCAAATGACAGCTTAGTGTGGATGTCGCCCCTCGGTGTGTATTGCCCAATAAACTGTCCCGACGGCACAAGTACGCCTGATACAGAAACAGCAGTTTCTAGTCCCAGAATCCACCTATCCCGAAAAAAAACGGACGCCTATCACCTAGGAGCGCCAGGGATGGAAGTCCAAAAGTTCCTGTGCTGAAGAGGCAATACACGAAAGGGGCTTGAGTGATGATGGACTCCGTTGGATGATGCGGGTAAGTAGAGAAGTCATTAACCAGTCCGAAGTCGATTTCCATGCGGTCTGTAACAGGACAAAAACGAGAGCCAATACAGGTTGAGTAGGAATCTGAGGTTTAGTGCTGTGCTGTCTGCAACAGGACAACATGAGAGCCAATGCAGGTTGAGTAGCAATCCGAGATCGAGAGCTGTGCTGGAGTAACATGCTCCGAAGCTTCTGGCAGCTTCAGAGCTGCCAGAAGCACGGAAACTGCTCTCCTGAACATCTTGAACCTCGACTCCAACACTCCGTGTGTTCTCATTCTGCTCGATCTCTCTTCTGCCTTTGACACTGTCAACCATGCCATCCTGCTCAACCGTCTCCGTGATAACCTGGGTATCACTGGTCAGGCTCTGGCGTGGCTGACCTCTTTCCTTTCCAATCGACCCTCCCAGGTCCAACTCGGGTCCTTCCTCTCTGACATCTTTTTTTCCACCTGTGGTGTCCCCCAGGGATCTAATCTCTCTCCCTGGCTGTTGAACCAGTATCTGGCACTCCTTGCCCACCGCATCGCCGCTCTCTGCCCCAACTTTCAGTGCTATGCGGACGATACCCAGCTCATTTTCAGGCTACCCTCGGGCCTCCTCCTCTCCTTCCCTCATCTCGGACTGTCTGCCTGCTATCCAGGAATGGTGTGACGCCAATGACCTCTGCCTTAATGCCAGTAAGACTGAGATTCTACTCATCGGCACACCCACTCCATCCTTCCCTGCAGCTCTCTGGCCCTCTTTCTGCTCCTACCTGCAAGGCAAAAAACCTCGGGGTCCTCTTCGACTCCAGACTCTCCTTCTCTCCTCATATATCTGACATCTCTAAGAAGTCACACTACCAGCTGCACCTCCTCAGAGGTATTCTTCCCTTCCTCTCCTTCCCCCAGAAGCTCACTGTCTCCCGAGCCCTGGTTCTCTCGAAGCTGGACTACTGTAACAGCCTCTATCTTAATCTGCCTGCTTCCACTCTCCGCCCTCTGCAACTCATCCAGAACAGAACTGCGAGACTTGTCCTTGGCCTCAAGCCTAGGGACCGTATCTCTCCAGGACTGAAATCTCTACACTGGCTCCCAGTGGCTGCGAGGATTAAGTTCAAAACCCTCTGCATTGTCCACAAGGCCTTCTGGGGCCTGGGGCCTAAATACCTTCAACTCTCTCTTTCTAAATATCTTCCTTCCCGAGCCCTTCGCTCATCCGTCTCCAACTCCCTCAGGGATAGCCGTTTCTCGAAGCAACGAGCTGGGGGTAGATCTCTCTCCGCGGCAGGGGCCTCCCTCTGGAACAGCCTTCCTGCCTCCCTGAAACTTGAGGAGAACCATCTCCGGTTCCGGAAGCACCTCAAAACCTTCCTCGTTGCCTCTGCTTTCTCTCTCACTCTCCCCTGCTAAATCCTTCACTGAAACTATACTGAATCTGCAACTGGGCCACTCTCACCGACCTCGGTCCTAGGCCCAGCCACTCTCCACTTGCACTGCCTCCCTGGCAACCTCTGCACTGCGGGGCTGTCTCTGTATCCCTACAGCCCCCCCTTCCCAGCACTTGTCTGCACTTACTTTGCACTTGCCACCAGCTGGCCCTATTTTTTTATTTTTTTTATTCTACTTACTTGTACTGCACTTCCCCACTCCCCTTCCCCTTGCACTTTTCCCTCCCCCTACCCCTGCACTTGCGCAATCTGAATGACACCTGGCCTAGTAGGATCGTTGTCTGTCTTCCCCTTGTTTCCCCCCTCCCCACCTCGTCGCGCCTTGAAACACTTGTGTATAGGCGCGTTACAAATGCCATATCATATCATATCATAAATCAGTAAGAGATGGCAAGTCGAGCAGCGGTCCGAGTTTGTTACCGTTGAAACTGATGAATATCCAAAGAAAAACGTACAAGGTAGGAAGAAGTAAGAACACAGGATCAAAACGAAAGCAAGGCAAAGGCAGCGTCTGGATTAGAAAATCAGAAGCACCGGGCGACGCCAACCTGGAAGCTAAATATCTATGGAACCCGCACCTGAACATGTCGTACGCTTTCATGTAATGGACGCCATAATTACCATGGTAACCACCACGTAGTATGAAGGTTGTACCGAAGACGTGATGACGGCGTCAATGATGACAGCAGGTGGTTTCCCTGTCCTGGTAAGCGGGTCCTAGTTTACCTTGACGAAAATTGGGAAATAACAGAAGTCTTACACCGGGTTCTTGTATCCCGGCACTGTCTCTTGCGAGCAGATGAGTGGGACATGACATGACATAGTCTCTGCGTTGGGGGAATCCTGACAAGTACTTTTCACAAAGGAGGAATATCCGTTTGCATATCATTCTTTGTCCTACCCACAAAGGCAGTCCAGCACCGAAATGGCTCGCAAACCTCCTTTGAACAAGAATACCAACAGAAACCCCAGACACGTGCTTCAGCCTTGTCGGGCCTCATTAGTGAGTTGAAGCTGTGCCTCCTTGAGCACAGTGAGCAAGGGGTCCACGTCTTGGTTCCTCCAGGTGACCAACGCCAAGTTCCTTGCAAAATACAAACAACGGTAGCTGGTTCCCCTCTCTAGAAAGAACATGGCATGATAATCTGTTCAGTGTTTATTTCCCACTGTGAGAGTCTGCAACCATCGCTTTTTGATCACTATACTTTTCACAAAAGAGGAATATCCATTTGCATATCAGTCTTTGTCCCGCTCACAAGGGCAGTCCAGCACCAAAATGCCTTGCACACCTCGTGTGAACAAGAGTACCAACAGCAACTCCAGGCAAGTGTTTCAGCCTTGTTGTGACTCATCAGTGAGGTGGAGCTGTGCCTCTCTGATCAAAGTGAGCAAGGGGTCCACGTCTTGGTTGCTTCAGGTAAGTTAGGGTGAACAACCCGAAGTTCCTTGCAAAATACAAAAAAAGGTAGCTGGGACCCCTCTATAGAAAGTACATGGCATGACAACCTGTTCACTGGTTTTTCCCTACTTTGAGAGTCCGCAGCTTTCGCCTTTTGCTCAAAGTACTTTTCACAAAGGTGGAAAATTCATTTCCATATAAATCTTTATCCCACACACAACGGCAGTCCAGCACTGAAATGCCTGGCAAACCTGTTTTGAACAAGAGTACCAACAGCAACCCAAGATATGTTTTTCAGCCTTGTTGGGCCTCACCAGTGAGGTGGAGGTGTGCCTCTCTGAGCACAATGAGCAAGGGGTCCACGTCTGGGTTCCCCCAGGTAACGTAGGGTGCCCAACCACACATTCTTTGAAAAATGCAAAAAAGGTAAGGCACTTTTATCTAGAATGAACATGGCATGATAACCTGTTCAGTGTTTTTGTTTCCCACTTTGAGAGTCCACAGCCATCGCTTTTTGCTCACTGTACTTTTCACAGAGGAGGAATATCCATATATCAGTCTTTGTCCTACCCACAAGGGCAGTCCAGCACCAAAATGGCTGGCAAACCTCCTTTGAACAAGAATACCAACAGCAACCCCAGACACGTGCTTCAGCCTTGTTGGGCCTCATCAGTTAGTTGAAGCTGTGCCTCTCTGAGCACAGTGAACAAGGAGTCCACGTCTTGGTTCCTCCAGGTAAGTTAGGGTGATTAACCCCAAGTTCCTTGCAAAATACAAAACAAGGTAGTTGGCACCCCTCTCTAGAAAGAACATGGCATGACAACCTGTTCAGTGGTTTTTCCCCACCTTGAGAGTCTGCAGCCATCACCTTTTGATCATTGTACTTTTCACAAAGGAGGAAAATCCATTTGCATATCAGTCTTTGTCCCACGCACAAGGGCAGTCCAGCACCGACATGCCTGGCAAACCTCCTTTGAACAAGAGTAAAAACAGCAAACCCAGACATGTGTTTCAGCCTTGTTGGGCTCATCAGTGAGGTGGAGCTGTGCCTCTCTGAGCACAGTGAGCAAGGTGTCCACATCTGGGTTCCCCCAGGTAACTTAGGGTGACCAACTCCAAGTTCATTGCAAAATATAAAAAAGCTAGCAGGCACTCCTCTCTAGAAAAAAACAATGCATGATAATTGTTCAGTCTTTTTTTCCCACTTTCAGAGTCTAAAGTCATTGCTTTTGCTGACTGTACTTTTCACAAAGGAGGAAAACAATTTTCATATCAGTCTTGGTCCCGCCAACAAGGTCAGTCCAGCACTGAAATGACTGGCAAACCTCCTTTGAACAAGTTAACCAACCGCAACCCCAGACACATGTTTCAGCCTTGTTGGGCCTCATCAGTGAAGTGGAGCTGTGCCTCTCTGAGTTCTTTGCAAAAAGCAAAAAAGGTTGCAGGGGCTCCTCTCTAGAAAGAACATGGCATGATAATCTGTTCAGTGGTTATTTCCCACTGTGAGAGTCTGCAGCCATCGCTTTCTGCTCACTGTACTTTTTACAAAGGAGGAATATCTATTTGCATATCAGTCTTTGTCCCGCCCACAAAAGCAGTCCAGCACCAAAATGCCTGGCAAACCACCTTTGAACAAGAGTACCAACAGCAACTCCAGACAAGTGTTTCAGCCTTGTTGGGCCTCATCAGTGAGGTGGAGCTGTGCCTCTCTGAGCACAGTGAGCAAGGTGTCCACATCAGGGTTCCCCAGGTAACTTAGGGTGACCAACCCCAAGTTCTTTTCAAAATACAAAAAAGGTATTAGGCGGTCCTCTCTAGAAAGAACATGGCATGATAACCTTTTCAGTGTTTTTTTCCCCACTTTGAGAGTCTACATTCATCGCTTTTTGCTCACTGTACTTTCCACAAAGGAGAAATATCCATTTTCATATAAGTCTTTCACCCACCCACAAGGGCATTCCAAATCTGAAGTGCCTGGCAAACATGCTTTGAACAAGAGTACCAACAGCAACCCCATGCATGTGTTTCAGCCTTGTTGGGCCTCATCAGTGAAGTGGAGCTGTGCCTCTCCGAGCACAGTGAACAAGGTGTCCACATCCGGGTTCCCCCAGGTAACGTAGGTTGACTAACCCCAAGTTCCTCGCAAAACACAAAAAAGGTAGCAGGTCCCCCTCTCTAGGAAGAACATTGCATGATAACCTGTTCAGTGTTTTTTTTTCCCACTTTCAGAGTCCAAAGCCATTGCTTTTTGCTGACTGTACTTTTCACAAAGGAGGAAAACAATTTGCATATCAGTCTTTGTCCCGCCCACCAGGGCAGTCCAGCACTGACATACCTGGCAATCCTCCTTTGAACAAGTGTACCAACAGCAACCCCAGACACGTGTTTCAGCCTTGTTGGGCCTCGTCAGTGAGGTGGAGTTGTGCCTCTCTGAGCAAAATGAGCATGGGGTCCTCATATGCTTACCCGAGGGTAGCTTCGGGTGACCAACCACAAGTTCTTTGCAAAATGTAAAACAGGTAGCAGGCGCTCCTCTCTAGAAAGAACATGGCATGATAACCTTTTCAGTGTTTTTTTTACTACATTGAGAGTCTGCAACCATCGCTTTTTGCTCACTGTACTTTTCACAAAGGAGAAATATCTTTTTGCATATCAGTCTTTGGCCCCCCACAAGGGCAGTCCAGCACCAAAATGCCTGGCAAACCTGCTTTGAACAATAGTACCAAAAACAACCCCAGGCATGTGTTTCATCCTTGTTGGGGCTCATCAGTAAAGTGGAGCTGTGCCTCTCTGAGCACAGTGATCAAGGTGTCCACGTCTGGGTTCCCTCAGGTAACATAGGTTGACTAACCCCAAGTTCCATGCAAAATACATAAAAGGTAGCTGGCCCCCCTCTCTAGAAAGAACATGGCATTATAATTGTTCAGTGTTTTTTCCCATTTTCAGAGTCCAAAGCCATTGGTTTTTGCTGACTGTACTTTTCACAAAGGAGGAAAACAATTTGCATATCAATCTTTGTCCCGCCCACCAGGGCAGTCCAGCACTGACATACCTGGCAATCCGCCTTTGAACAAGTGTACCAACAGCAACCCCAGACACGTGTTTCATCCTTGTTGGGCCTGATCAGTAAGGTAGAGCTGTGCGTCTCTAATCACAGTGAGCAAGGGATCCATGTCTGGGTTCCTCAGGTAATTTAGGGTGACCAACCCCAAGTTCCTTGCAAAATACAAAAAAGGTAGCTGGCGCCCCTCTCTAGAAAGAACATTGCATGACAACCTGTTCAGTATTTTTCCCCACTTTGAGAGTGTGCAGCCACCGCTTTTTGCTCACTGTACTTTTCACAAAGGAGGAAAATCCATTTGCATATCATTCTTTGTCCCGCCCACATGGGCAGTCCAGCACCACCATGCCTGGCAAACCTGCTTTGAACAAGAGTACTGGTAGCACCCGCAGACAAGTGTTTCAGCCTTGTTGGGCCTCATCAGTCAGGTGGAGCTGTGCCTCTCTGAGCACAATAAGCAAGGTGTCCACGTCTGGGTTCCCCCAGGTAACTTAGGGTGATCCCATGCTCACTGTGCTCACAGAGACACAGTTCCACCTCACTAGGCCGAAACATGTGTTTGGGGTTGTTGTTGGCATGCTTGTTTCCCATTTTATTTCTTCTAATTGGACATGTGTTTATTGATTATAATGTGCCACCTGGTGGAACTATATATTCCATATTCATAGGATAGATAAAAGTTGTGCCGCTTCTCAAACTTATGTAGATACATAAAATCAAAAATTGAGTCCACTAATAGAATATATCAATGCCCCCCTCTCAGAAGATTCTTTCCAATTTATTATATCATTTCTGTTTGTCTTTACCCTCCTTTTGTGTCCTGTAGTGTCGTCATTTATTGTTCCTTTTCTGTTCTGTTCCTACCATTCCTTCAACTATATATTTAATATGAACTACTTCACTGAATGCTGATGTTTTGTTTTTGCAATGTAAGTTATTGTTATTAATAACTAAATGGGTTTTAAATTTATGCTTTGTTCTTGGATTATTTTTGAGACAATAGTGATAACTGTAATATTGCTATTCACAACATTCTGTTTTTATTCATTATCAACATTTAATAAAACATACTTAAAAAAATAAAAACGTAAAAGAAACTTTTTTTGGAAACATACTAAGACATCTTACTGGAGGGTGACTACTGTAGCAAACTCAAGGTTACTTGGTCTAATCCTGTTCTAAGCGTGTTCTGTGATGCAGAGTGTTATGGGGGCTTTTGCTTTTTATTATCCAAAGCATGTGTTTTGCATACAGGTTCTTTTGTAATCATGTTTATTACTAAGATTTAACTGACATAACTGTGCCATTGTTTCATTGTGTTTTTACTGTTTTATTAATTATTTGTAGTGGATTTTGACTCGAACAAATAAACACATTGATATGGCCTGACTCATTCCAGGCCTCTGATTGGAGGGCTCTGTATGCGTGGTCTAAAAACATTTCAACTGTACCACATAGAGCAAAGGTTCAGTTTTAAAGTTCTTTGTAGCAAACACAAGGCATACTTGCACCAGTGATGGAGGCAGCTTTTGGTTCCAGTTTTGGTGCTGGGTTCATGAGGAGACAACTCCATTGTACATGATTCAAAACCAGCAGCAACTTCTGATTTTTTTCAGTGGAGGTGTGATAATGTTTTTCACCCAAGAATGATTTGCTTAAAAACAAGGTTTTAGGTCAATGTGTGTGTAACCTCACCTCTCTTCTCCTCTCCTATTAACTCATTTCCTCTCCTCTCCTCTTCTCTATCTCCTCTCCTCTCCTCTCTGCTTCTCTCCACTCCTCTCCTCGCCAATCCTCTCGGCTCATGTTCTCTCTGCTCCTTTTTCATTGACTCCTCTTAGCTTGCAGCTCCTCTTGAACGTCCTCTGCCACCATTCTCCTCATCCACTCCATTCCTATGTCTCCTCTGCTCCTCTTACTATATGCCATTCTGCCACAGACTAACTCGGAACGTCCACTTCCAACTCCTAACTCACAAAACTCCATTCTCCTATTCACCTGTTCCCTTTGACAAGAAATTGGGTTGGCCTACTCAATTGATAACTGTTTGATTTCATATAGGGCTCTAGATTTGGTAATCCCCCAGAAAAAATGCTTGGCATTGGGACTAGTAGCCCCACTACTTCATTGTTTTTGATTGTGCATATGTGCATGGGTCTTTAGCCAGAGCCTTCATTAAGAGTGGGGATTCTCCAAAGCCACGAGCTATCTGTTTTTTTCTTTGCCTTATCATTTGACTAACCACCCCCCCACTCTTCCATGGTTAATGAAGAACAGTCCAATGTGGAGATGCTTATCTACTTTTATCCCAAGACTCCCCACACACACCAAGGGTGGATCTTTCACGAGAGTGATGGAGTGGTGCTGTCCTAAGGCTGTGACAGACCGGGGAGCCTGGCCCCTCCCCTACATACCTCTTCCAGGCCACACATCATGGAACGACTGATGGCACCTCATCACCAGGGTCACCTCAGTCCCACCATCCTGCCTGTTATAGGGCACTTTGGTAGAGAAGATACTCCAGGATTGTGGCAGAGGATTGATGGGGTGGCTATCCCCTTCCCCTCCCCTCACTTAGTGGGGCAGATGACCTAAAGAATACAAAAATAGAGACCCCATGGAACTGTGCATGCCACTGATCAAATGCGACTTTGTACAGCCCCCTGCAAAATACAGAAGGATACAGAGGGTTGTTCCTAGACCCACATTCTGGAACTCACTATCAAAATGAGAACAGAAAAATGAAAAACGAAAATTGTGTTTGGATTCGAAAATGGAACTATTGATGCAAGCCCTTGAAAGCTAGGTCATGTGCAGATTAGTGCAAGCACATTCCTCGTCACCTCTTTTATGGTGGATCTTGATTTCACTTCTGGGTTTAGTTTGATTATGGAAACTGATCTCTTGCATAACCTGGAAGGTGAGTCTGTCTCTGTGATTGTCTTTGATGCATCCTTGTTCTTGACCTTCAGTGTGACTGCTCCACCTTCCCCCGCTTTTGTCTTCATATTTACCATGCCCACAACCTTGAAGTGAAAAAAAGCAGCATGATAACCCTACGTTACTGCACTACAATATAGCCCTGCACCATTTTAGAAGCCTCTCTTGGATTGCCTCTGGCGTATTGCACCTGGATGTCTCTGAAGGCTACGTCCTGCTGCCCCGGCCTACACGTTGGCATGGCCCTTGTACTTGCAAGTCTTCCATTTTGTTGCCTTACTGCTTGCTTTGTCTCTATGTGCCTTTTGTTTGTGGGATCTGCCTCCTAGTACTTTCAGCTAATGCTTACTGAGGTACTCTTTGTGAGTGTGTAAATCTTCTGCTGGCTCATTTCCATTAATATGATTTGAGGGTTCCTTTGTGCAAACCACATTGCACTTACACTCTTTGCCCTCCCCATGGTACTAATCTCACCTGAAAGGCTGTGAAGACCAACACTTCACTCCACTCTCCCAACTCAAGGTGCCACAAAGTGACTATGTTTCAGGGATGGCATCCTACGAATCAACTTTGAATAATTAAATAAATAATTACATAAATATTGTTTTTTTTTGTAATGAATAAACGTGTGTTACTGGACCTTTCGTTAGTTCGCCTTTTGCTTTCTCATGGCCTCCTGGTGCTTTGAAAGTATGCTGCTTATCACGTGACACCAAAACGTATGCCAGAGGATCAGTTGAGAACTGAAGTATAATGATTCACAAAACCTTCGCATAGCTCCTTGTAGTTGTTTACAATACACAGATCACTTACTCACTGAAGTGGCTGGCTCATTTTGGGAGTTCAAGTTGGAACACAACCCTAAACAGTCAGGCTCTCTTGAATGGTTCTCAGTATTTAAATGGGTGCGGTCTGGAGTCGATGACGTCAGCAGGTCCTCGTCATGCATGAGCAGAATTCTGAATGACCGCCATGAAAAGGCTGTCGTATGAAATTCCGAACTAAAGGAAAATACTTTACTACTCCTAACTAGGGTAAAGAAATTTCGTTTTGAGGTGGGGTCATGCCGGGGCCCGCTAATCTCCCCTGGCAGCTCCCGCCAATACATGAAAAGGCTTTTTTTTTCTACAGCATGAAGCTCTCGCTCGTGTGCCAGAGCTTCAGGCTTCAGAAAACAAAATGCCTTTCAGCCATAATGGTGGCGCCGCAACTGCAAGGGATCCCTTTAAGCAAGAGATGCCCGTGTGGCGGCCCCACCATTATGGGGAAAACGTGAGCCCGCTGGAAACAGAGGCCTTGCTTTCTAAATACTGAAGTTCCCGCAGATTCGCGGGTATTTCAGTCTTTAGGAAAAAGGCCTCTGCTTCCAGTGGCCTCACCCTTTCAGCTTTAATGTTGACGCTGCCCCTGCCCAGCTGGCGAGGGCCAGCATCACCATTAAGGCTGAATAGGCGAGGCACTGTCCCCCGCCAGGCAAGCATATTCCAAAATAAATGCAGAGATCAGCAGCCTCTCCCCCATGGGGAGAGGGTGCTGATTTCTATAAAAGGCTGCCTGGCAGGGGTGCCAGAAGCCCATTGAGCCGAGGCTCGTCAGGGGGGCGTGGCCTAATGGGCCAGCAGGGCCCCCACCGCTAGGCCACGCCCCCCTTGATGAGCCCCGGCTCATTTTGTAGTGCCACTTAAAGGATATCACATTTTGTGATAATCCTATCATTTCGCCCCATCGACCTGGCTCACCTGCCTTTGCGGCACTAAATCAAATCCCCCGCCCCTGAAACAGACTTTATCAAAACATTCATATTCCCCGCCTCTATCCGTGACGTGACTGAGCTGCGTAGGCAAACGCGCCCAGGCGTCTTCTACGCGACTCCACACAGACCCCGGAAATCAACGCAGATCAGCTCACAATACAGCGCACCACAATTCGGAATATGAAACTGTACTTTGAAATCAAACCGCAAGATTGTAAATGTGGTAAAGTACATTTATTTGACATCAAATGTTTAGAGAATATTCAGCGATTTGCATTTTTATTTGCTCATGTTCCAAAAAGTTCGTATTGAGGAACGCGATGGTCCTTTGCTGTACACAGGGTCTTAGAGCATCTCACAATACAGCGCCACAATTCGGAATGTGAAACCGTGGTTTAAAAGCAAACGGCAAGATTGTACATTTGGCAAAGTACATTTATTGGACATCAAATGTTTAGAGAATATTCAGCGATTTGCATTTTTCTTTGCTCTCGATCCAAATTAGTTCGTCTTGAGGGAAGCGATGTTCGTGTGCAGTACACAGGGTGTTGGTTTACGATAAAAATAAGCTCTTCGGTCGCACTGATAATCGCATGGCTGTTCCAACAACGAGGCACTAGGCCACCACAACGGTAGGTATGTTGCATCTAACCGTTAGTACCGCGTAAGGGCATACTTGTACTTGGCGATCGTCCCATAAAATGGTCAGGGTGGTAACGTTGTTCACGCGGAGAAGCAACTGGCGGCTGTAGAAGCCGTCCGCCGGTGTCTGGTACTCGTGACACAGACAGTAGTGAATGATGTACCTAAAAACATAAAAAATGAAATTAGTCTCACCATCAGATCCTTATTAAAATCGTAGCGAGGACAGCGCTACTGGGTGTACACAAGTGTTTAAAGGCGTGGCGAGGCAGGGAGGGGGGGGGAGTGGAGTACAAGGTAAGTAGCATAAAATAATAAATAAATAGGGCCAGCTGGTGGCAAGTGCAAGGTAAGTGCAGAACAAGTGCTGGGAAGGGGGGGCTGTAGGATACTGAGACAGTCCCCCAGTGCAGGGGTTGACAGGGAGGCAGTGCAGGTGGAGAGTGGAAGGGCCCAGGACCGAGGTCGCAGACAGTGGACCAGTTGTAGCAGGGGAGAGGGAGAGAGAAAGCAGAAGCAAAGAGGAAGGTTTTGAGGTGCTTCAGTAAAAGCAGATGTTTCTCCTCAAGATAGTGCGCGGTAGAAAACAATATGCCACATAGAACGAACAAGTACAACTGAACCCGTCTTTAAAGCCACTGTATAGTAATGAAATTGCGGTATAAACTCATCAAAAGTTACTTACATTATATTTGCATTTTCCATTGTGTCTCTGTGTAGGGCAGACCCGAAACACCACTCCTTCTTTGCCGACGTTACTTCTTCTAATGAACGTGGCTCATCGTTTCGTTTCTGAAATTTTATTCATTATCTTTTCTTAGTCTTTCGGGATGGTCCCGGCCTGTCAAGGTCAAATCACAATAGAACCTTATACTGGGTCGTGGGCCGTTCCGCCACCCGAGCAAAACATCAAAGCAGCTGACCTTCACTTTGAGCGAGCACACATTTCTAGTTTGGGCCTGCAACATGAGGAGACTCGAGAGAACAGACAATCAAATTACAATCATTTAAACCGTGATGTGTATTTCTCAATGAGCTCTGCTTTAGGTGGACATGGAACAGAGGCAATGTTGGGTGGCAATGCAGTTGTCCCCTGCATAGGTTCGTTCACCACTCCATGTATGTGCCTATCGAGGACATCTACGATAAGTCTCTCAATAAACTCATATTGCATATCCTCAAACACTGGTTTGATCACCCATTGTTTACTTCTTTTAGTGAAGGCCTTATTGTAGCGAAGCGTCCCTAAAGTTCCGGTCGTCCTACTTTGTTGACGGCCAACATTATGGTTATGTGCCAAGACCGCTAGAAGAGTCCGATTTATCATGCCTTCCATGCCAAAATGCAATCTTTTGGGCCTGTACTTTAGGCACATATTGTGGAACACCTCCAAATCTCCTGTGTGGCAGAATTCCGTGAGTCCCCTCAAATCTCTTGTTATAGTTTTATCAAATACAATCTTTTCAATGGCCTTGTGAGTGGGTGATGAAGGAATCAACCACTTCTTCTTCCGTGCCTCCTCTGTGGACAAATGGCCATGTTCACATTTGTGGAAATGTTCATTTGTCGACCATCGATGTACGTTGCTACAGTGCAACATTACTGACCGCCATTTTTCCAGTAGAATTTCCAACGACCCTTCACATGTTTTTGAGCTCCACCAAAGATGGTTGCTGATTGACTTGGACCACTGTGAAATACCTTGCATATCTTTTTTTTTTCCTGCAGCCGACAATTTTTTATTGATTGTTTTTGCAAGATGCCATACGTCAAATTGGTGATTTATATTTTTGTACTCTTCTCTCATTGTCTTGGCAATTGAAACGTGTCTGTCCGTGGCTATCAGGTCGATCACCATTCCCCGCGATTGTAGTTCTTGCAATGATGCTACAAAGCCAACTTTCTCCATGGCCACTGAGGATGTACTTTGTGACACCTGCACGACCACCGAACTCACAATTTTCTTACTTTCCATGTCCTGAAAGTGGTAGGTGCAGTACTTGGCTGAAAATCCTGGGCTGTCGCACTGTCCATCACCGGCTAGCCTGAAGCGTTTGCCCGCGAATGTACTTTCCATTGACATTTTTTCCATTCTCCAAGCTTCGCTGATGGCTGGAAATAGATAATCGGTTTGGTATTTGTAGAACTGAGTTTTCGCAATGAAATGGATTCCCACAAACTGAAAGAAATACTGTAACTTTTTAAAACTTGAACCACTAAAAAGTGCGGCCGCTGCACAAAGTAGATTGCCTGCTGGCAGTTGCCCCAGCATGGGTTGTGCAGACCATGCGAACGGATGATATTGTGTACAGGTGGCATGTATTTTAAGGTTAGTGCCTCGAATTGCACGAGTCACATTAATCAATGGCTCCCCACATACTTCCCCACCAACCCAATGCCCACATTTCATCATCATAATAATATCCATCAAACAGCTATCGAATACAATGAATTTGGCCTCTTTCCTTATACTGTCACTCTGCATCCCAGCTGGTTTGGCCTGTAACGTTGAGGACATGTCACTCGCATGAAAGGTACAATCTCTGATATCGTCTTCCGCTATGCTGAGTGATATTGATGGTGTTTCATTGTCGTCCATGTCATTCTCTTCCACTGCAACAACTGTTCCTTGTCCGGAGATGGGAGAAAAAAACAATGTCTTCAACTTTCGCGCGCTCTTATTTTTTGCGGGTGTGGATTCTGTGAATTGATCTCCGACTGCATCCAAACTACCAGGAGGACATTCACTATCAATGGCTGGTGGTGGTATAGCTCCGTTGTCAATCACTTCATATTCTTCCCATTGGCACGATGCATCTCCAGTCTCAAGTCCCTGCCAAAAGGTTTGACAAGCAACATCTCTCGTTCGCTTCACTGTCTGTGTAGATCTAGTTCTTACACCCACTCGCAACTAGAGGACAGATTAGAAAAGGGATGTTCAGTTTAAACACAACTTACAGTATTGAACTATTGACAGTGAAAGACAACGTAATATAGTGAACAGGACACTAAACTTCTTTTGCTTTCTTTTCTTTGAAACTTTCTTGCCTCGAACTTCAACATCTGGACGCTGTCTCCACTTCCTCTCGCGCTGCAACGACTATATTTTCATGATAAGCACATCCATCACTCACTGAGGCTCCATCGACTCCCTGAAACATAGAACTTTCATTAGTATGTATAATAATATTGAAAACCCAAAATGTACTTGGGGACCAATACCCATACGTACATCTCAATAGCAAAACACGAATGAACGCATTGTGTAGAACATTCAAACGACAATAGTTCACGCATTGTTGATCTAGTTAGATTGAACTGTCAAGATCCATACCTCGGGCTCCGCATAGACTTCCATTGATGATATTATTGAAGATGACGCTTCAGCAACTCCCTGAAACACAGTAATTGCATTAGTATGGTTTTCTATTTTGTTTAAAAGAACATAAACTTTCTGCAGGCGTCAACGGCTCATCTAAATAGACCTGCACAAATGATCAGTTGTCTAAAATAAATAATGGATATGTAAATATGATTCGATTTGCTCCATCGTTGGAAGTGTCACCACCCAGAGATCTGCATCAACTACTAGGGGTGATGTTCTTGTTGAAGAAGCTCCGTCAGCTCCCTGAAACATAGTACTTGCGTTAATAAAGAAGGAAGTATAGCGGATGTAATCACGTCATTTGATCTCGCATGATTGATCTGTCAGTATCCATACCTCGAAATGCATAAGAACATCAAGGGACGCTGTAACTGCGGTGCACACTTCTGCAAGCTGTTGCGCCGACCCGTAACTGCATGCTCCCCCTTCTTCTTGGACTAATGCTCCATCGACTCCCTGAAACATAGGACTTTCATTAGTAATGAACACAATATTGAAAAAAGAAGACACATAGGAGGGCGACGACAGAAGGACATACCAATGGCTAAAAACGAAAGAAACATTGTGTGTAACAATCACGCTACAAGAATGCAAGATCTGATGATCTCCATCGATGGAACTGTCCGGAAACGTACCTCGAGCATCTGAGTGACATCTACGGTTGTCGTCAATGCGTTGGACTCCTCAGCATCTCCCTGAAAGACAGTACTTGCATTATTTTGGATAACAATAATTATAACTGAAAACAAAGACTAGAGGACGAGTACTGTGGTGTACCATTAGGTAAAATAATTACACGATCAATTAAAACTATTGATTTACATGCCTAAAACAAGTCAGTGTCAGAATAGCTAAGTAAGATTACCCGATAGGCGCTTGAAGTGGCTGATGACTGCAATAACGACACGGATGGAGAATCTTCCGCCTTCATATTGAGTGGATACATAAATGGGGAAATTATTGTTAGCTAATGCTACACACTACCGCAAGGCCGAGAGATAAATACGTAAACTTGACTCACCAGTGGAGGGATGTGGACGAATAGAGTGGGAATAGCGGTTGAGAGCAATTTTCGCCTCGCTCGCGGTGTTTTCTTCTTTATTAGCAATGATGTGGAGTACATGTCTGGGCTAAAGTGCCTGCTGCAGATGCGGTATCGATCACCCCTCTTGTCCGCAAAAAGACTTCTAGGACTCTACTTTCTAGCTCAGAGGCTGGATATCCGCAATATCGGACCCATTCTCTTATCTGATCTATTGTCTTAGGGAAAACATGCATTATAGTACCTTCAGATTTGTTATGGGTCTTCGAAGGGCAACCGCCAATGGAACAGGCAGGCATTATGGAAAGTTCTGAAAAGTAAAGATCAACAATTCTCTATGAATACCAATGTGTTAAAACATTAAATGACACATAAAAGGTTCAATGCAAGGTCCGTTTTGGTTCTTGGAACTATACACGTTATTCACATGCGGATAAGTATTTCAATAACTTTCAAAAAATAGAAAAAGTAATTTGACTAAACTCAGAACATGTGACTAGTTCCTTGCATGTACTGTCGTGAACGAAAAGAAAACATGGATGCAATTTGATGACTACTAGCAAATAGATATAAATTAAAAAATTGGACGCAAAATGATTATGGTACATGGACTTACCTTGACGAACAAACAGTTAGATGCAGGGATCAGAGTAGTTTCTTGTCGTAGAACAGGGAGCAGTTCACAGGTTGCAAACTGACGAGTTTGCTCAAAGTGGTCACGGAAGTTCACAGAGACGAAGAGCAGATAACCAGCACCTTCACGGGTTGACTAGTAAAGCGCAAAGAAGTTCTCATTAGAAATATGAAGTGGGTTATAAAGAATTCGAAACAGGGGTGTGTTTGTGAATGAATGACGTGTATATGTCGTGGCATTATGCGGATTGCAGGGGGGCATCCAGCGTGAGGGGGGATGCTTGGCAGGAGACACGGGGTCTGGGGGTAGACATGGGAACAACAACCCATGCTCTATAGACCACTTTGAAGTGTACATGGTCTTTGGCACCTCTTGGCCTTTATCGCTCCCTGACAGCTCCACTTGCCAGCAGCACAAGTACCCTGGTGCGAACTGCCTTTGATAGGGCGGGGGGGTGGATCGGGGCGGTGGTCGTGCAGACAAGACACAGGAAGACTCGTGAATGGATACACACTTATGTCGATTGCAGGGGGGCGTCCAGCGTGAGGGGGGATGATTGGCAGGAGACACGGGGTCTGGGGGTAGACATGGGAACAACAACCCATGCTCTATAGACCACTTTGAAGTGTACATGGTCTTTGGCACCTCTTGGCCTTTATCGCTCCCTGACAGCTCCACTTGCCAGCAGCACAAGTACCCTGGTGCGAACTGCCTTTGATAGGGCGGGGGGGGTGGATCGGGGCGGTGGTCGTGCAGACAAGACACAGGAAGACTCGTGAATGGAGACACACTTATGTGGATTGCAGGGGGGCGTCCAGCGTGAGGGGGGATGATTGGCAGGAGACACGGGGTCTGGGGGTAGACATGGGAACAACAACCCATGCTCTATAGACCACTTTGAAGTGTACATGGTCTTTGGCACCTCTTGGCCTTTATCGCTCCCTGACAGCTCCACTTGCCAGCAGCACAAGTACCCTGGTGCGAACTGCCTTTGATAGGGCGGGGGGGTGGATCGGGGCGGTGGTCGTGCAGACAAGACACAGGAAGACTCGTGAATGGAGACACACTTATGTGGATTGCAGGGGGGCGTCCAGCGTGAGGGGGGATGATTGGCAGGAGACACGGGGTCTGGGGGTAGACATGGGAACAACAACCCATGCTCTATAGACCACTTTGAAGTGTACATGGTCTTTGGCACCTCTTGGCCTTTATCGCTCCCTGACAGCTCCACTTGCCAGCAGCACAAGTACCCTGGTGCGAACTGCCTTTGATAGGGCGGGGGGGTGGATCGGGGCGGTGGTCGTGCAGACAAGACACAGGAAGACTCGTGAATGGAGACACACTTATGTGGATTGCAGGGGGGCGTCCAGCGTGAGGGGGGATGATTGGCAGGAGACACGGGGTCTGGGGGTAGACATGGGAACAACAACCCATGCTCTATAGACCACTTTGAAGTGTACATGGTCTTTGGCACCTCTTGGCCTTTATCGCTCCCTGACAGCTCCACTTGCCAGCAGCACAAGTACCCTGGTGCGAACTGCCTTTGATAGGGCGGGGGGGTGGATTGGGGCGGTGGTCGTGCAGACAAGACCCGTTTGCCGCAGGGCCTCACCAAGGAGAGGCCATCTAACTGAATGTAAGAGGATGGCTGCAGGATCTACTACATGGAAGGCAGGGGGGTGAGTTTATAAATACCTCACCCTCCCAGGAGAATATATGGGGGTCATCTCTGTACCCGGTGCCCAAAAAGAGGATTTATTATGATCAACCATATTTATTATTTACCTATAACCATGTTTTGTATCAATAAAATCCAACGGCTTTTTATTGCCAACGCTTGATGCCAACCCACAAAATAATATATGTATGACTGCTGCATATATGGGTTCAACGGTTATGTGGATTGAAGGTGTGCGGCCAGCGTGAGGGAGGATGCTGGCCGGAGACATGTGGTGTGACAAGACAAGGCACTGGAAGGCTATTCAACGGAGACACACTAGATTCATTTAAAAAATCAAAACAACCATTGTTAAAATATATGTTGGGCTTTATTTTAGATTTTAATTAAACATAAATAATAAACATTACACATTGTAAAGTTGAGGTTGCAGCACATCGAGGGAAAATCCACGGTATTGTCCACTGTCACTGGGGAAATGTTGTCTAATGGCAAGTACCGCACAGGCAGGTATTACTCTCCGAACGCGGTGTCCGATCCTCCCGTGAAGCCACCAAGTGAAGCAACGATAGGCCACCAGCCTGTACCACCTGTGAAAAAAAAAGATGCAAACTGTATTAAACTGACAAAACTTTCTTATCAATGTCGATTCAGGTAACACATGTCATTTTTCTTAGAAAAAAATTATATCTAGAAAATGCACTATATGGAACCAATTTACATGCGTTCGAATGAAATGTAAATGTAATTTTATATGTGGGAGACGACCATGAAATAGTAGTGGCATCACTGACATCACAAACAGAGTATACTTACTCGTTACTCGGATTACGCGGACGAACAGTGCCACGAAGTTCGTGCATAATCACCATCATCATCCTCAACACGGTCCGTGAGAGGCAGGCTTCCCTGAACTCTGGCAGCTCGGTGATGCATTGCGGACTTTGCTCGCCTTCCTGCAGACTTTGCTCGCTTTCCGAAATGTAGGCCAAGCACCCGGAATTTTCACGGCAGCAGCAGTTCTCCTCCTCAGTTGGCATTAGCTCGCACCGATTGCACGTGCACCAGGTGGAGACGCCGTCCATGCGACATGGTCCAGGCTCTTCATCCGTTGACTGGTCCTCCCAACTGCCGTCCGAATCCCCATCGTTTTCGCGTGCTTGCCTTTCCAGTAGTTCCTCCTCGGTGTACTCGGGCTCGTACATATACGGCATTATTGTGGCCATTGTGCGGTAAAGATAGTAAAATAATTTACAGAGATGGTACAGGTGTTCACACGGGCTACAAGCGGCGAAGGTAGCTGACCAGAGCACTGAAACGAGTCACAGAATACTCAAAGTAACACAGAGAGAGGAATGGAATCGAAAATCTGCTGCTGTGTGTTGTGAAACGGTCTGTTTATACTTATTGGGGAAAGAGGCGTCCTGCCATTTCCATGGCAACACGTCAATAGCTGAGGCGCAGCGATTGTTGACACGAGACGTGCTTGAAATGGGCAGTACGCGTCTGCTGATGTCAGGCTCAGGGGCGGGAGATTTGATTTAGTGCCGCAAAGGCAGGTGAGCCAGGTCGATGGGGCGAAATGATAGGATTATCACAAAATGGAGGCTGATTTCGAGTGCGATAATGGGCGAAAAGTCGGGTAAGGTCCATAGGAAAGTTTCCTACGATCTACCGATTTATGCTTACAAACACATGGCCGTCCCGTAGGGACAATAAAAAAAAAGTCCCGGAACTATCCTTTAAGCCACTGGGGACAACCAATTTGACAGGGCTTCCAACCTCACTCTCTCCTATACGTCCTATGTCTATTTAGGAATAACGTGCCTCATTCTGAATTTGGCGTTATATCGGTGCAGGGGTTGAACTTGGAATTTGTTGACTAGGAGCAAGAAACAGCTCCTGCTTATCAGGCATCACCAGTTAGGCAGGATCTACCTCTGAGGAACTACGAGTCAGCACATAGCACGCAGCAAATGTAACATGTGCGCAAGATGCACACTTTAACTTGTCCATTTGAATATTATTTCATATACTTTAAATGTCCTTGAATCGTGTCCTTTATTCTCTTGCCAACACATTCTCAAAAGTTAATATCGCATTGCTATGTGTGTTTCGCATCACTTGGTGAGGAGTCAAGTGTAACTCCTGGCAGCTGTTGGTGTCAAGCTAACCAGGCTCCTATTCTTTTTTTTTTATTGTTCATTTATAACACGCGTATAAGAGCCAGTGGTTTCCAAGTGCAGGATTGGGATTCGAACCACTGTTGCGCTGCCTTGTCTTGCTTCCAAGACAAACGCGTTGCTCCTGGCAATTTCGAACCCACCCTGCAGTGGTGGTAATTTTGCTGAATTACTGCCAAAACCGGGTACCATGACTGGCACTTGGTACTATAGGTTTTGCCACGGTATTGCAAGCGGTGGTAGGGCAGTGCTAATTCTTATTTTTGGAGTTCAAAGCAGTGTTTGGCGGAAGTACACCTAGTGGTAATTCCGGCATGGTAATTCCACTGATTTTTGGTTTCAGAGTAGAGGATTTGAGCACGCAGTAAGCAGATGAGTGTGCTTCCCTCCCCATGGGTCCTCCTATTCTTAAAACATTGTTTTTCTGTCGCTTTTAACCCCTGCCTTTACATTTTTTTCTCCTCACTTACTTTGCGCTTCTCTTGCTCTTTCTGTTATCCCCTACCCCAGCCGTTAGCCATTTCGCTCCCCTGCCGACCCCCTACCCCCATTGGCTGCAGACCTCGCTACTGTAAACCTAATCATTCTGCAAACATCCCTGCTCTCCAATTTAGCTCATAGTAAGCAGGCGAGTGTGCTTTCCTCCCCGTTGGTCCCCGAGTCTGAAAACTTTATTCTTTTGTGGGGTTTCACACCCCTCTCCCACCCTTGATTGGCTGCACTTGTCTGGCAAGCCAATGCACCGTTCCCAACCAAGACCAAGACAGTCTTTCACATCCCGCCTCCCAGCCCTCCCTCCACCCCTGCTTGACCTATGGTGCTTTATTACTCCACTCACCAGTGCAGCCCATGGCGGACCCCCTGGTTAAGTGCCCCAGAGGCAAGGGCAGTTCCTGAAGAAGCAGCTCCAGACCGTGTTGGTCCGTGTTAGCCTGTGTGGCCTGCAGCCGTCAACCAGCAGCTACTGACAAAGTAGGTGCGGTTCCAGGCAGGGGTGCAGCCATTACTGCTCCCCACTAAATTTACCAGCCCAGCGCCGGTGCTATCGGTAGGCAAGGTTTGGGGCTTGCCTATATGTGCAAAATGTTAGAGTGGCAAAATGCTGCTTTAACTCAAACTACATTTGTGCTGCCTTTCCTGTGATAGCACCGGCCCTGTGCACCGGCCCTTGCCCCTGCACAATGCCTGCAGGCTGGCACTGGCGGCAGCAGCAGAGGCAGAGACCAGTCTGTGCTCTGAAGGATGGGGTCGTGTCAGGCCTGGGTCATGAGTGGCATCATGGGTGTGGCAGCGCTGGCTGGCACCTGTGCATTCCAAACGAAGCACCCCACGTGCCCCTTGCTCTGTTTGTCTTTTGTGCATCGTTAGAAGTACCAATCATTCCATTATATTCAAAAGGACGTCGTGGAGAAAGCAGTGCAGTTATTTTCCTGCTAGTACCTTGGCAGAATGGGCAGGTGAGACAACCGGCCCGTTCCCCCAGCTCTGTATCATACCCTTGTCCCTGTTTCTGTTGATACACCTCTCTACAGTGCCTCCCCAGTTTCCGTGCTTTGCTCTAACTTGTAAAAATGCCTCTGTTCGACAATCAAAAAGAATTCCTCAGCCCCATCGGCCCCTCCCATCAGTGTGTATATGTTTACGCCCCTCTGGATGGTGCGCCAGTCTCTGCATGGTGTTTTACTTGACCCTTGTACATGGGCTGGCTCCTCTGATATGATCACATTTTAGGCAATGTGTGTGCAGCGGACCAACGTCCCATGGAGTCCGGGACCCATGGGCTCATGAAGCGCCTTACAACTGTGTTTAGAAACACCAGCACTGATCCTTAACCAGATACATTCCAAATCCTCTGCAGAGCAGGGATCACAGTCCATCATATCTGTGACAATAGGCAAAGCACCAAAGGCAGCGTTGCTAGTCCAGCCATCAAACATCACACATTTTACATACATGAGAAGGTAAGAGTCTGGCTGAGAAGGCAGATGAGTATGGCTCTTTGACTTTGAAGGATAAATGCCTATTCATACAGTTTGTTGGTGGGCTGGTCAGGGATGCTTGTCTCCGGGCCATTAGGAAGTACCCACCTTGCATTGCCCACAGTGAGTAAGTATACAAAGAACACAGGAACTGGCAAGACCACTCGCAGGTGAAGAAATCACTCCAAGTCTGGCTAAAGGCATTGAGCTCATACTTTTCCAATCCCATCATTCTGTATAAGGAGACAGCCACAGCTGCCTAGCAGCACCTCAAAGGCCTGTCATTTGAGATTGTGTGCATTTGTGGCATTGAAGTGGAGTGTGCGTGCCTATCGAGCATCACAAATCAAAATAAACTTAAAAATACATAACTTCAGGGAGCCGAGCCTTCCATAAATGCAGCTTCAGGAACAGCAAAGCACTGTGATTTGGCAATGTTTTGCAGAGTGGGCAATGATCACAAGTATTTGATCACCTGGTGATTTGTTTGGAAGCAATTCCTAAATGTGTTTATGAGTAGTGCGTTTGCTAAATGGAAAGTGTCTACTTTTTCAAAAAAGCCACTACAACTGCTGAACAAGCATTGGCAATGCCAACATGTTTTTACTTTTGTGTACGATAGGGATAGGTATTAGCCAGGTACTGATGGAATGGTACTAAGTGGCAATTCTTGGCAGCTGCTGTAAAATGATGACAGTGCCTGGGCATATAACAGAGGTGCCTGGCAAATGACTATTTAATAATAAGCAAGCCAAACCTCTTGGCTTTGGCAATGCTTGCTTTTAACAGAACTTCAGTGAAGGACATGCACACTGCATATGAATCAAGTGGCTGAAGGAACACTTGGTTAAGACATTTTTCTTACACCAGTAGTGCATGTAAAGATCCAATAAAGCCATTAATTTGCAGAAGACTCCATATAAATAACTCTGACAGGCATTTCAAGGTTAATGCTACTTCTTGATAATGGTAGCTCAAAGAGATCGCAAGAGAATGTGCTTTTAGCTGATAGAGGCAGAAAGTGGGTGGAATGGCCATGGGGATTAGCATGGCCATAGGCAGTTAATCGGTGGACAAATAACTAAACAACACCTACACATTTTGTGACCCTCAACACATCCCATCACCCTCCTAGCTGTACTCCAATGCAATAGTTTCAGCGTAAATGTGGTGCTTAGGATCATCTACTAGGAACAACTAGAAATGTCAATGCCTTTACTATTGGCACACCAATAAGCAAACCCTGTGGCCTAAATAAGCTCAATTTGAACTAACTTGACAGTTTTTGCACTTTGGTGCATCGGTGCAGAGGGTCTTCTATGGAGAATGTCCCTCCATTTTCCCATCCTCTCGATCTGTCATTGCTTGCAAGCACAAGATCAGAACCACCGTCCACATCTCTCAATGCCTAGACTTGAGGTGTGTGCTACACAATTACTATATTCACTGTGGTGCTTTATCAGCTGTTTCCATCAACTATATTATAAATGCAATCCTGATGTTTCCACTGTCAGTTTGCCAGTGTATTGGCAGGAGCAGGGATGACTCGTGATCACACAAACCTTTAATACATTTATGCTGCCTCTATGCAAAATATGGTGGCCCATTAAGGACCAGCAGGAAGGTGCCTCAGAGTGGGCGCCCCACACCTGGGAAAAGACTGGGAAACGACTGGCCAAGGGTGACTCTCTCCATAATCAACGTGGTGCCAGCTCCCACTCTGCCACTGTTGTGATGAGGTGCTGGTTGTTAGAGTGTTTATGTGTGTTATATTTCCTGTATCTTTTATTAAATATTGTGCCCCCTTGTGCCTGTCGCTTTTATCTTTCTGGGTGTGTCTGAGGGATGCAATAGAGAGTATTTGCCCTTGCATGTGGTGGAAAGAGTGGTAATGTGGTACCCTGTGCTGGGAAAGACCTCAGTCCTCACATGTCACTCTGGAAGGTCATGATTTGTTGGTCTGATTTTGGCAACCATTGTCTTACCTGTTTACCAGACCACTATGAACTAATTGGCCATCCCATAGCCAGGCACGAGGCTCTGAACCTCACTGTAGCGCTTGGGAATCAGGGGTTTTAGGAGAGGGCTGTTCAGTGTGGTTATGCTTTTCATGTGGGAATGTTTCTGACAGAACTGCCTTGGGTGATTTTGGCTTGTGGTTGGCTGACCCCTCATATGCTGTGGAAAGAGCTGTAATTCACGGTGTGGGTATTATGCCAGTCTCTTGATAGTTCTGGCTTATGCCAGGGGCGCTGGATGCTAGGCAAATGAGTTGATGGGTCTCAAGTTCACTGTATCTGACATGAGAGAGTTATGGAGCTGACTTGGTTCTACTGAGTGCATACATCAACATATTATTCCTCCTTTAACTTTGAGGACAGACTTCATGACAGCAGAGCGATGTCTGATCTTGTGCTTTGTGCTGTCGTCACCTTTACAGGCCACCTCTGGAAACTTTGCCTGTAAAGGATGCTGACAGTTCCCTGGTATTCCAGTGTCCTGCAAATGTCGAGACATGAATTCTGACAAAAGTATCCTTGAAGCTGTAGGACACAGAATGAGTTTGACCTGAGAGTTAAAAAAAAGGTGTCATAAATCCACAGATGCCAGTGTGAGGGCAGAGTAGGTCAACCTAAGGACATCCTTCACAATGAGGGCTTGAGGGTGGTGTGGGCCTCCTCCAGGTTATCCTGGTTAGCCCTCCACCATCCCATTAGTAGTTTTGGCCATTAGGTGAAACTGAATGTGCCAACTACAAGCTTAAACTATTGTCATGGGCAGGGGAGATATAGGAGATGGGCTCCCAACAGAAATATTTTTTGGGACTTGCAATATGTGGAGGTACACTCAATACAAAGGTGACCTTTATGAATATGGTGACATGTTATTAACATTAATATATGCAACAAAGTGCATAACAAGGAGATGTAAGTTTGTGACACAATCTACATACCCAACTTAGTTTATTACACAACTTCTTTCAGTGTGTGTCTGAAAGTGGTGAAAGTACAGTGGTGTTAAAAGGAATGGTTTCAGGCTTGTATTATTTTGCATTCTGGAAATATATATGAACCTGCAAATTGAAAACTTAACAATATTTGTACCAAATAAATCTGTGTCGGTTTTGTGGCCAAGTGCTTAACAAGCAAAGTGGTTTACTGTTTACCCAAAGTGTGTGACCCTGGACAAATAATGTATTCTCCCTCTGAAATAACTGTGCACAGGTGTCTAGTATGCATTACCAAAATCGTGTTCCTACTGCCTGTATATAATTTACAGAAATGATTAAATCCACATGCTCAGCATTACATTTGTTGCTGCTATAGTATCATTGACTTGTTTACTAAACCTGTATTTATGAAACAGAGAGGCTTTAATATGACTTCTGAAACCTAACACTCTGAGTAGATGTGAGGGTAATGAAAGTGCATTGGGATTCATCAACTGAAGAAGACGTGAGCAATGTGTTAGGTGGAGGTAATGGGTTTGTGGCAATCGGTAACAAAAGGAGGACTGTTGGTTGTGAACGGTTACCATCTGGAGTGGAGTGCAGGGGGGCGCCGATCTGACAGTTTGCCTAGGGTGTAAAAATATATTGCACCGGCCCTGGACCAGCCCAATCTAATGCTACCTAATTCTCTATAGGATGCTTTTCTGATGCGTCCAGACCACAATTTTGCATGGTAACCTTGTCTCGCATTTGGCCCGATTTTATTAGTGAGAGATATCAGCCTTTACTGTACCCCATTAACTACCGCACCCGTCTCAGTACCCAACACCCTGTTTCCTAGGCACTCAGCCTGCTGGTTGCTTTTCAGCCATAGTCAGCATTTACCCAAATTGTGTTTAGTAGCCTTTCTGATCGCGGCCTCAATGTGCAAGGTTGCCATGCAATGCATCAAGCCATTCTGGTTAGTCAGCCTGAGTTTACATTTTGGGGAGTTATGGATGGAGAAGAATTGTGAATATTAGCTTTTGTCACATCTAGACAGACTTGTGAATATTACCATGTGTTACATCTCAACAGAACCATGAATATTAGCTTCTGTCACATCTTGACAGAACTGTGAATATTACTCTGTCACATCTTGACAGAAATATGAATTTTAGCTTGCGTCACATCTAGATAGAATTGTGGAGATCATCCTGAGTCACAAATCTCGCCAGAACTGTGAATATTAGCTTGTAGCTTGTCTAGACAGAACTGTGAATATTAGATCGTGTCAAATTTGGACAGATTTGTGAATAATAGCTTGCGTCGCATCTTGACATAACTATGAATATTAGCTTCCGTCACATCTAGACAGATTGGTGAAGATTACCCTGTGACATATACATATCTAGACATTAGCTTGCATCACATCTTGAGAGAACTGTAATTATTAGCTTAAGTTACATCTAGACTGACTGGTGAAGATTACCTTATGTCACATCTAGGCAGAACTCAAAATATTAGGTTGTGTCACATCTAGACAGATTTGTGAATATTAGCCAGCATCACATCTATACAGAACTGTGAATATTTGCATGTGTCACATCTAGACAGATTTGTGGATATTAGCTTGCATCAAATATTGACAGAACTGTGAATGTTTGCTTGCGTCACATCCAGACAGAACTGTGAATACTAGCTTGCATCACATCCACACAGATTTGTTAATATTAGCTTGCGTCACATCTAGACAGAACTGTGCATATTAGCTTGAGTCATGTGGGACGCATTTGCAGACTGGTGTATTGGACAAAAAGTGTGACGTTAAACTCATTTCTCAATTGTGAGTCAGTGGACGGCATTAAAGGTGGAAAAATATGGGTTCACCATTTCATGTCAAAAGCAGAAGCAGACGATCTGCCAAGTTCTGAACTCATTGGCAATTATCAGGTCCAACTTAGAAAAGAAGTATTCAGCAGAGAAATGTAAGTTGACAGAATACATTTTGGGATAATAAAGGCAGGGGGACACCCAATTTGACAGGGCTTCCAACCTCAATCTCTCTTAGACATATTGTACAACATGTAGCATTTTGTCTATTTAGGAATAACGTGCCTCATTCTGAATTTGGCGTTATATCGGTGCAGGGATCGAAATTTAAATTTTTTGACTAGGAGCAAGAAACAGCTCTTGCGTATCAGGCATCTCAAGTTAGGCAGGATCTACCTCTGAGGAACTACGCCTCAGCACATAGCACGCAGCAAATGTAACATGAGCGCAAGATGCAAACTTTAACTTGTCCATGTGCTTATTATATAATATACTTTAAATGTCTTTGAAGCGTGTCCTTTATTCTCTTGTAAACACATTCCCAAAAGTTATCACATTGCTATGTGTGTTTGGCATCACTTGGTGAGGAGTCAAGTGTAACTCCTGGCAGCTGTTGGTGTCAAGCTAACCAGGCTCCTATTCATTTTTTTTTTATTGTTCATTTATAACACGCTTATACCAACACATGGTTTCCAAGTGCAGGATCGGGATTCGAACCACTGTTGCGCTGCCTTGTCTTGCTACCAAGACAAACGCGTTGCTTCTGGCAATTTGGAACCTTGCTGTTTTGGTAATTCTGCTGAATTACTGCCAAAATCGGGTACCATTACTGCCACACTAGGTCCTATAGGTTTCACCACGGTATTGCAAGTGGTGGTAGGGCAGTGTTAATCCCTTTGGAGTCCATAGGGGTGTTTGGCAGATGTACGCCGAGCGGTAATTCCGGAATGCTAATTCCACCAATTTTTGGTTTTAGAGTAGAGGATTTGAGCATGCAGTAAGCAGATGAGTGTGCTTCCTTCCCCATGGGTCCTCCTTTTCTTAAAATATTATTTTCTGTGGCTTTTCAACCCCTGCCTTCACTTTTTCTTCTCCTCACTCACCTAGCACTTCTCTTGCTCTTTCTGTTATCCCCTTCCCCAGCAGTTAGTCATTATGCTCCCCTGCCCACCCCATTCCCCCATTGACTGCGGACCTCGCTACTGTAAGCCTAATCATCCTGCAACCATTCCATCTCTCCATTTTAGCTCGTAGTAAGCAGGTGAAGGTGCTTTCCTACACGGTCCCCCTAGTCTGAAAACGTTATTTTTCTGTGGGTTTTCAACCCTTGCTTTTTCATATACCTTGTCCCACCACACCCCTCCCCCAACCCTTGTTGCTTGGCTGCATCTGCAAGCCAATGCAACACTTCAAACCAAGACCAGGACACTCTTTCACATCCTGCCTCCCACCACTCCCTCCACCCCTAATTGGCCTATAGTCTTTTATTATTCCACTCCCAAGGGCAGCCCCACTGCACATGGCAGCCCACTCTGGCAAAGCCCCTCTGAGCAAGGGCAGTTCCTGAAGAAGCAGCTCCAGACTGTGTTGGTCTGTGTTAGCTTGTGAGGCCTGCAGCCATCAACAAGCAGCTACTGACAAAGTAAGTGCGGTTTCAGGCAGGGGTGCAGCCATTACTGCTCCTCACTAAACTAACCAGCCCAATCTAATTCTACCTAATGCACTATAGGCTGCTTTTCTGATGCGTCCAGACCAATATTTCACATGGTAATCTTGTCTCGCATTTGGCCCAATTGTATTAGTCAGCCATATCCACCTTTACTGTACCCCATTAACTACCAAACCCGTCTCATTACCCAACACTCTGTTCCCATGGCACTCAGCCTGCTGGGTGCTTGTCAGCCATAGTCAGCATTTACCCAAATTTTGTGGAGTAGCCTTTCTGATCCTGGCCTCAATGTGCAAGGTTGCCATACATTACATCAAGCCATTCTGTTTAGTCAGCCTGAGTTTACATTTTGGGGAGTTAAGGATGGAGTAGAATTGTGGATATTAGCTTTTGTCACATCTAGACAGACTTGTGAATATTACCATGTGTCACATATCGACACAACTATGAATATTAGCTTGCATCACATATAGACAAAGTTGTGAATATTAGATTCCATCATATCTTTACCGAACTTTGAATATTACTGTGTCACATCTTGACAGAACTATGAATATTAGCTTGCATCTCATCTAGACAGACCTGTGAATGTTAGATCGAGCAATATCTAGAAGATTCCCCTGTGTCACATATAGACAGAACTGTCAATAGTAGCTTGCGTCACATCTTGACAGAACTGTGAATACTAACTTGAGTCACATCTAGAAGGACTGGTGAAGATTAGCTTACATCACATCTAGACGGAACTGTGAATATTAGCTTGTGTCACATCTAGACAGATTTGTGAAAATTACCCTGTGTCACATCTGGACAGAACTGTCAATATTAGCTTGCATCACATCTTGCAAGATTTGTGGATATTAGCTTGCGTCAAATCTTGACAGAACTGTGAATATTTGCTTGCGTCACATCCAGACAGAACTGTGAATATTAGCTTGCGTTACATCCACACAGATTTGTGAATATTAACTTGTGCCACATCTAGACAGAACTGTGCGTATTAGCTTGAGTCATGTCTAGACAGAATTGTGAAGATTAGCCTGTGCACATCTGAACCAAATTGTGAATATTAGCTTGTGTCATATCCAGACAGAGCTGTGAATATGAGCTTAGGTCAAATCTAAACAGAATTGTGAAGATTACCCTGTTTCGCATCTAGACAGAACTGTGAATATTAGCTTGCGTCACATCTAGACAGATTTGGGATATTATGTTGCATCACATCCAGACACAATTGTGAATATTAGCTTACGCTACTCACGGCTAGACAGAATTGTGAAGATTAGCCTGTGTCACATCTTGACAGGTTTGTGAGTATAAGCTTGTGTCACATCCAGACAGAACTGTGAATATTAACTTGCATCACATCTAGACAGAACTGTAAATATTAACTTTTGTCACATTTAGATGGAACTCATTATGCATCCCATCTATATAGTGTTGTCACTAACGAACCCCACTAATAAAAAAAAAAACCTCACCCCTCTGCGTACATCTCTGAAACTCTGAACTAGAACCAACCAACTGAATGCACTTCACCACACTGCAACAACAAAACAAAGCACACATAGCCTCGAACAACAGCACATGAATGTTACCAACCGAAAAACACATATATGCTCAGCGAATGTTGTAAACCGAACCAAAGCTGCCAACAGCACATCACAGCTCTCTTGCTCTTTCTCGTGCTCAGTTCTAATAACTTCCCACACCCTCTTGCTTTTCAGATCCGCCAGAGAGCCAGGGGACCAATCTGCTGGTGACAGTGTAAAGCATAAATATCCTTTAACATTAAGATTTACCTCCAGTGTGATGCTGGAGGTAAACCCTCACTTCAACGCCAAACTCAAGATTTAGCAGAGCAGGAAAATACAGTGGTAATTCATGTACTGCCCAAAAAAGTGACAGTAACGGAATTACTGCCACTATTGTACTGCTCTGCCAAACTCGAGATGAGCCGCATAGCTTCTTCAGCTCACCGAGCCCTCCAATGGTGACCAAGACCCTCAGATTGAATTTAAGATTCGTGGTATCCTACAAGCTACAAGCTGCCACTAAACCTGGCACAAGTATCACCCCATGCTCACAGCCACCGGTCTCCCCTTCCACAGCAGCCAACCACAGGATCTTTTAGGTTCATCTTCTTGAAGCTCCAAACTATGGGCCTCCTGATAACTGATTTTTTGAGGAAAGAAAGACAGAACTAGGGTCTCGCAAATTAATTTAAAAGCGTTTCTTATGAATCCGTTGATGCCTCTTTCATTGGTGGAGGCCACACGGCCAGCACAGAGCCTCAGTTAGGCCCAAACCATGCAGTATTCAAAAGCTCAGTCCCTGCTGGTAGAGCGCGATGAGCGCTCTAGTTTTCACGCGGCCGCACTATGCTTAGCGTGAGCTGCTAGAGAGTTTGAGGGGCCTGCAGCTCCTTTGTGAGTCCTATTAGCAGCACTGCCGAATACTGTGTCTTGGAGCCTGGAGGGAATCCCAGATCTGCAGTATCAGAGTGAGTTCCCTGAGCAGAGCTCTAGCACCCAAGGTAGGACACACCAACTGGCGATGATGGAGGAATGGCCGACTCTAATTAAGATGTTGCCTACTGCTAGCACCCCATACAATGCGCCCAAAGCACACAGTCATTTACTACCATACCCATCCATGAGTCTGACACTCAAGGAGCAACGTCTGCATTGGGACACAAATGGGCCATGTGGGTAGAGAGACTCGAACTGTATTTCAAGACCACCAAGTATTTTGAAACAGAAGCAAGTAAAAAAATGTGCCTTTCTATTTTACGCAGGCTGAGGAGTCCACAATATATTCAAGGCACTAATTCCCAATGACACATCATACAAGGAAGCCAAGAGAACTCTAGCAAATTATTTCAGCCCTCAAGCGAATAATGACATTGAACGTTTTCAATTGAGACAAGACAGGCAAACCACACTTGAACAGACTGATGCATTTTTAACACCCGACTCTGTCACCTGGCATCAATGTGCACCCTCCTAGCTGAGACAGGTGAAGTCACAGTTCAACTTGTTCAAGGCTTTTGCTCCAACAAGCTACTATGGGAGTTCTTTAAATAACCAGGCCTTACTCTCCAGCACCTCCTGGAGTTCCGCCGCCAGCATGAACTCACGGAGGTGAGTGCAGAATATGGAGGCAGTGTTCCAGTCCATACGTTTCTAAGAGGTTCAGGCAGCTGCGAAAAGAGGTCTGAGGAAAGCCAATTCATTTATCCAAACCTCAAACCAAGAGCCAAAAGATTTGCCCCAGGCACAGACAACCGGAAAAAAACATGTGATTACTGCAGAGGTCCAGTACCTCGCAGGGGCCATTTCCACGTATGGGAGTCGAAAGCACCAATTGTGGAAGAATTGGGCATTCTGGAACATGTGTAGATATGGCACTTTTGTTGCTCTGTCCAGAAGACCCCATCAGCAGCAGGTGAGCGTGTGTCACGTGGAAACAGCTACTGATTAGGAAACTGATCATTCTGATAATAAAGATGACATGTTTGTGATCTGGATGCTGGGGCGAAAACCAGGAAAGAGGAAACAGCCGCGATGCAGGATCGTGATCTGAGGAAACACTGATTGAAATTGGGGTCTAGGCGATGAGCCTAGTTCACACTCCTGAAGCCCCCCATGCTCTAAGGTGCAGCAATGCTTGCATCTTTGTGTATGGCCGTGATATTCCACTGCAATGGTTAGCCTGTCTGGAATTTCAACATGATGATGTGAGGACAGAAGGACAAGTATATGTTACACCAGCTAACACAGCAATCCTTTTAAACTGCAACACTGTTGAAGAACTGCAATTGATCCCATGTTCGTTTGGAGTGTATTGAAGATCTTCTGCAGGAATTCAGGTCTGTTTGTGAAGACATCGGATGTCTGCACACTCACAAAGTTCTGTAGCACATCGACCAGACAATATAGCCCATTGCCCTCAAGCACAGACGCAGAGCTTCCATCTACAGCTCCAGGTTGAGGAGGAACTGCGTGAGCTTGAAGAAGCTGGCATCATTGAAAAGGCACAAGACCCGACACCAAAGATGTTTTCCATCGTAATGGCCCGAATAAACGCAAGAATCCAGGCCAAGTCCACATATGTGTGGACAATCACCTCCCGAATAAGGCCATGAAGAGAGAAATACTTCCCATTCCTACACTCAGTGACGTGCTGGCGGACATTCAAGGGTCAAAGTTCTATTCTAAGCTTTATTTATGAGCGGGTTACCACCAGATCCCGCTCACAAGAATTCCAGGTACATAATGACAGACTTGAGTTTAGGAGTGTCATCATCGGCCACACATTTTTAGAACACTATATGGGGTGTTACAGCAGGGATCACTGGTGTTGTGAATGTCAGTGACAACATCCAGATTTTTGCAAACATCAACGGCTTGTACACTGTCCTGAACAGAATTCAGTAACATTGCCACACATGCAACAAATGTGGATCTCTCAAAGTCCACCTATAATTGTTTGACTCCATTTTGCAAAAAGGCAGGGTAACAGCTGTTCTCCAAATCGTAAAAAGCATCAAATCTGCTCCTGTGTGGACGAATCAACCTGAGAAGCACAGTTTCCTTGGAATGCTAAATTACTGCAGATGATTTATTCCACCCATTGCAATGCTGCTGGCGCCTCTAAATCGTCTTACACGGTTTGCCGAGGCTTGGGAGTGATGCACACCAAAGCCAGATGCTTTTGTTGCTACAAAAAATGCTTTTGCTGATGACAACACCATGCCTTACACTGATCCCCCGAAATGGACCAAACTGTTTGTTGACGCTAGCCCCATGGCATGGGTGCGGTTCTGAGTCAACAGACTTTGGGCAGCAGGAATCGGTCCATCCCTTTCACAAGTAGAGCTCTGACATCACCTGAGTCCAGTTACTTTCAAAGTGAAAAGGAGGCCTTCACGGTTATGGGCATGTCACCACTTCCACCACTATGTTTAGGGCAACCTTCAAAGTGCTTACCGACCACAAATCATTGATCCTGATTTTCAATGGTTCCTCTATTTGCCCGCTCCTCTCGTATTGAGAAGTGGACTATACAATTGCAAGAGTTTGACTTCACCATGTATCATCGCCCGGGTGCGGGGAATCCGGCCGTCTTCCAAGTCATCAAAACTGACAGGTTGTTGGGTCACTGGAAAGATTTCACAAAGAATAATCCAGATAGTGCTGTGCTGCATCCCATGTGAATCATCTGGGCTAGCTAAGGCCCTGGCACCCATGCAATCCATGGCCGGGAGGAAAACCCTGGGAGTGTGTGAGTATGAATGCCTCTGTCCAATGAAATACCCACATTATCCAGAGTTGGAAATAGTTGCATCATCGCAGCGTCCTCGGTGACCACCAAACTGGAACAGATTTTTGCATCTCATGGCTTCCTGGGAATATCAAGACAATTAACAGCCACATCACAAGGGTCTGAAATTCAGGCATTCCTGGAAGGACAAGGAGTCAAACACAGATGAATCAAACCCTGCTGGCCCCATGCTAACAGGGATGCAGAGTGGTTCATGAGGGCCCTCAATAAAACCTTGGGGATTGCCTCCGAAGAACAGAAGTATGGGGAAAGAGTTATCTTCTGCTCTTGAGAGAGAAGCCCCCTTGTTATTGGAGTGGGTCAAGCCACTGTCCGGCTAGGAAGAGCCAGCCCTATATTCCTGGACAGAAGTCCTCTGGCGTTTGATGTTCAGACATACACCACCAAGGGAGTAAGATTGAAAGATGCAGAAAAGGAGGATCTCAAACACTGTCCACTGAGGTGGACAATGAGGTGTTGGTAAAGAACCCCCATACTAGAATGTCTTCTCTTTGCGGTTAAATCCAATCCCTCTGCTAGTCACTGACCAGGAATGGAGTGTGACAAGAGGGACACTTTGTAGGTGCGTGAAGCAGGACAGCCCAGTAGCATAACCAGTCAGCAATGAATTGGAGATAAGGACAGAGGTGGAGGCCAAAGGAGAAGAGGAGATGCCTGAATGGCAAGACCTCGAGTCAACCCCTGAAACCTTCAGGTACCCTTCAAGAACAGTTACTCAACCCCCGAGCCACTCAAAGACTTTGTGTGGGTGTGATGCTTCTAGAGTGGCCTTGAGTATCTGCTATTGTGTTGGAGAAGTGATATGAGAGCGCAGTGCACTCTAGTTGGCACATGGATGCTTAGCATGAGCCACCAGCAAACCTGCCTGCACGCACACAAGCATGTGGTGACACCAAGAAGCATCACCAACGAAAATAAAACACTGGTCCCGCAGCACATGTTCCAGAGGACTCTGGGCAAAGATCCACCGTGTCTGTAATGCAGTCTTTCGTGGCAGGGCTGCTAGAGAGTTTGAGGGTTCTCCAGCTATTAGCAGTACTGCCTAATACTGTGTCCAGGAGGTCCCTGAGTGGAGCTCCGGTACTCGCGGTAGGGCACACCACCCACTCCTACCTGGTGAACAGTACCTTTGGGAAGCACCAGGAGAAGACTGTGGCGTTGGTGGAAACAGCTGCTATTGCAAACGTCCCCATGCAATCCCCCATACCATCCCTGTGGACAGGGTCGGCCGTAGGGGCAGCAGCGCCCTGGGCGGATTGGCGCCCCCCCCTTCCCTGCTCGCCCCTGGTCAACAGGGGGCGTGGCCACGGAGTGACACTTTTTAAAAAAATTTTTAAACCTCCTCGCTCCTGCGAGGAGGCAATTCTATGAATAGGGTGCATTAGCACACTATTGTTCCTAAATGCTCTACGCTGCCGCGGGCGCATTGCCCTAACAATGAGGAGCCTGCCACCACTACGCCAGCTCGGGGGAGCCCTTGAAAGACTCCCCCGAGCTGGCGTGCCGGGGGCTAATGGCGCCCTGGGGGGCACGGCGCCCCGGGCAGACGCCTGGCTCGCCCCCCCCTATGGCCGGGCCTGCCTGTGGAGGGCCTGCATCCAGCCGAGTAAGGAGCGTGTGGATATATGTAATTCACTTCACAGAGTGAGGCGCTAAAGAACGACGCTAGGTGTCGTGATCTTCACTTCGCCACATGACACGCTCCTGCGTCTTTGCAGCTCGGATGCATTGCAGAGGGAAAGTCAACAGAGAATGGTGGATGGCATGGCAGTTAACAAACAGGGTCCCCGTCTTGCCTCGAACACTGGGCGATCTGCCAAACGAGATGCAGCGTGTTTACTGTAAGTGAACTCCACCGTAAAGCATTTGTGTAAATACGGTAGTTAATGCCAAGCACTGCGGTTGAAAGGGCAATAATCGTCGTTGATAATGATAATCGCACAGATGGTGAAAGCAAATCAGTAATTTACTGCGACATCGTGTGCACCACTAAACCCACTTGCCACAAATGCGTGTGCCTGTGAGATGGTATAGGACTTAGAGTTCGTTGGAATCAAGAAGTTATCGAACAGAAGAGGAGTTTTGCCTTTTTTGAATTTCAAACTCGGAAAATTACAGATCGGTTTTTCTATTTCTCTCTGTGACTCTTCTTTTTACCTATCCTGCTCCTGGGAACTTAGGTCGCTCGCAGAAGTTTGCAACACCATCACAAACACTGCTTCTGGGATATGTTCATAAAAAATGATTTACTGATTCACTAACTTAAAGCTCCTTTCTATGTGGAGTCAATTTATATAATCACCTTCGACATCATCCTCTCTCTTTCTCTTTCTGTCTCTCTTTTCTCTCTCTCTCTCTTCTCGCAATCTCCAAGAATGTCACTCCTGCTCACCCCCTCCTTAAGGAGTGTCTTGATTTGTTTCAGTACTAGTTTGTGATGTGGGAAGCAAAGACCTTTGTGAATGAGAGGCCGAGAGAAAGAGCCAGGGCGCAATTTGTAAGATGACCAGCTTTTCAAAACCATAAACCGGGAAAGGCCATCAACACTGAAGTAAGACAACCATTTGTAGTGGATGCCAAAACAAAAGTAGGACCACACATCAGATATGTTCATAACTTGGAATTCTAACCAAGGTGAACTGAATTCTAAAAACGATTTGCCCATCTGGAAGTCATGTCATTTAAGTGTTATTTTATTGAATTAAACATAAAATGTGCAGGTGCACGATTCTTTTGTTTTGTTATTAAAGGCAATGTGAAGGCAGGAATCCACTCGGAGCATGTATCAGAAGGCTCAGTTCCTATCAGAGTTCTATGTGGTGGAGGGTTGATTTCCGCAGAACCCCTGAACCATGACTCCCCATGGCCCAGCCTCTCCTAACACATTGATTGCTCCCTATTTGTAAGAGCCACCTCAGCCTTTTCTAAAAGCAACAAGACGACAGACAAACACACAAACATTAGGAAGGGCGTAGAGTAGATCCTGTGTTTTCCTATGGTTAAAGGTACATTAAGAGAAGCCTCTGAGGTGGGTACTGGCACTGTATTTGAAACATACATTGTCGACATGTGTGTCTTGCAGGGATGTTGTCATCTAGATGAGGGCACATTATATATAGAAGTGTGGTGAGAGGACAATGATATGCATAGACTCTGTGGAAAGTCATCAGATTCTGTCAGAAATCATAAGAGATGGAAGGGTAGGCTGCTTGATGTGCAATAATGTTCATAATGGTTAATGTTTTGCTAAATATTAGTGTTTTCTCATGCTGTAAAGAATGTGAGGATTTGACTGAACTATTAACAAACCAGTGGCCAACACACATTCTTAAACATGACCTTGACACTCACAGAAGAAACTTTATTGGTTTTAATCTGAGAAAGACAGTTTCCAAGAAGGAAGGACAATGAGAGTGATAACATACTGTGTATTCACAGCGAAAGAAAATATGTAATTGCACCCTTGCTCTCTGTGGCACCGCACCACAATGAGGCATGTCTCCCAACACAGTCTACTCATCCACCACACACATCTCACATTCCAATCCCAAAAAGTAGAACAGGAAATGGAAGTACAACCTTCAGACAAACAGTAGAAAAATGAAACACAGGCGAGAGAAAAGAGCAGCTGGGAACTGGCTTCATGGGGAAGAGCAGGGGTGAGTGTAGGATATGAACGAGAAATGTGACTGTATGCCAGCCTGAGGTAATGGCATGAATGGCATGAATGGCATGAATGAATGCATGGATGAAGCAAGGGGGTACTATTAAGATCATTATAGCTATTAGCACCATGGTAAAATGGGGCACAAACCTTGTTTCAGAAACAAATACAAGTTGCACTCCTTGGATATAAAAGAGGAGCTTGACGACTAGCACCTTCTCTGTTTAAATTCTAGTATGAAAAAGGAAGGACCTGGCAAGACTAACGACTGAGAGCAAAGGACAGGGACGTCATTTGGGGATCGCCAGGGGTCGCACATGCCACCTTTGAAGTCTCCAGTGCTACCCCAGTGTTCTCCCTTGCGACCCCTACAAATTATTTTTTTTTTAATTGAATCTCCTGGGCTGTGGTCAGTGTCATGTGCCTCTGTGTTTCTAGAGTGGCTGGCTTTCTTATTCAGGCTTCTTAAAAAAACAATTACAGGGGGTTCCGCAAGTGTACTACTTTGAGCAGTGATCCTAAATAGGAAAGAATAGGAGTAGCAAATAATTTGGGTTTCTGGAATTCCATCCAATAATTGCTAGACTCATTAAAGGTTAAAATCAGGCACACTTTAGGGTGTAAGTCACTGATTTAGTCAGTTCTTAAACACCTCAAATTCACAAGGCAGACAAAAACCTTCAAAAAGCATTTAGAGTAGAATAAACATCCATATGTCTTTTGCTTTTTGCAAGTTGCAGTTATAGTATGTTTTTTTTTTTCGGGCCGTCTTCAACCCTGTTTAGATAAAATTCTATCATCGCTGCAGGATCAAGATAGCTGTGAAACGATGCTATGTAAATACTTAACACAAATCCAAGCTTTGGTGGAACAAGTAGCACTACCGAAAACTAAAATAGCCAGGAAAGATAGTAAGCACCGGAAATAGTTCAGTGCAGAGCTGGACAAACTTAAAATAGAAAAAAGAGCACTTGAAAGAAAGTGGCATCACGACCAATCTAAGGATGCCTGCGGGCTGCCGGTGCTATACAAGCCGACATACATACATACATACATACACCAGGCAATGGTTTGGAAATGTCCATGGTGTGACATAATACTGGAGAACTATAAACTACCAGTAAGGGTGAACAGTTGCTCGCCTTACACAATAATCACGGGAGGTACTTTGGAGAGGTTGATACAAGAAGGACTCAAGGTGAAGATATTTCCACCTGATATCAAAAATCCAGGAGGATTTGAGGGATCGACAATTCAAATTACAGGATGGTTTAAGAGTGTAATCCAGTTCAAGTATAGGCAAGCAGAGATAAACGTTTACGTGGTGAAAAAAGGTGTGAATTTTCTTGGTTGGGGAGACCAAGCGCTTTGAGGATAAGATTAGATCCAAGTGAAAAGGAGCCGGTGTTGTTGGTGAGGAGCAGTGACAATACTGATGTGAGGAAGTATGAGAAAAAAGAACCCAGCAATACATCTCAAGTAAAATTGGGTTTGCTAAAGAAATACTCGCACAGAATAGTGATGAAAGAAGGGGCAAAAACTGTAATACATAGTAAGGCCAGACGGATTCTTTTGTGTTTGCAAGTATAGTGGAACAAGAATTAGACAGGTTGGAGAACGAGGATGTTATTGAGAAGATTGAATCGTCATAATGGGTGAGCCCCATTGTTGTGGCAGTGAAGAAAATGGTAAATTGAGGATTTGTGTGGATCTCTGAGAAGTGAACAAAAACATTGTAGTTGATATATATCTTTTGCCTATTATCTCAGATATGTTAAATTGCATCGAAGGTGCAGATACATTCTCTACCTTAGATTTATAAGTGCATATCATCAAATCAGACTCACAGAAGAGTGCAGAAATTTCAATGCGTTCATCGGATTATATGGATACTCGAGGATGCCGTTTGGGTTGACTTCCAGGGCTGCTGTGTTTCGTTTCAGAGAGTGATGATACAAGTTCTTAAAGGAATGAAGGGGACATTGGTCTATCAAGATGACATTATAGTGTTTGGAAAGGGAGAAAGTGAGCATGATGAGAGGCTACAAAATGTTTTGTCCAGATTGAGTGAGAAAGAACAGAGTAAATGCAAATTTAAGAAGGTAAAAGTGGAATATTATGGCATGTAATTAGTGGAAAAGGGTACAAGCCGAAAGTGGAGGCCATGAAGGCTATCAGAGAAGGGCCTAGCCCAAGAGTAAAGAGGATCTTAGATCTTCTCTAGGCCTGTGTGAATATTACAATACGTTTGTGAAAAATGTTGCCAGCCTTACAGAACCAATGAGGAGGTTACTTGAGAAATATGTCAATTTTGTGTAGAACAACGAGTGTGAGGAGTTGGCTGAGTGAATTAGAAGGTGCATATCTGAGTCAATTGAGTTGGGTGGATTCACGTTTGGTAGGAAGACCAGAGTGACGGTAGATGCTAGTGGTGTTGTGCTAGGGGCAGTTTTGTCACAAACGTCAGAATGTGGTATCGAGAAAGTCATATGCTACGCGTCAAGAGCTATAACAGAAATTGAAAACAGGTACTCAGTGATCGAGAGGGAAATGTTAGCATGTGCATGGGCAGTAAACTATTTCAGAAAATATTTGTGGGGCAACAAGTTTGTAGTTTGCACTGACCACAAGCCATTATTGGAGGTGTTATCAGTGTGTGGGATGAGTAGAGCATCGTCCAGATTGGCCAGGTTGAGTCTAAAACTACAAGACTACCATTTTGAGACGGTCTATGTTCCAGGAAAGAAAAATCAGGTAGCTGATTTTCTTTCGAGGTTACCATTGACAATGGATGGAGTGGATCAAGATGATGATGTGAAAGGTGTAGATGTAGTGATGGAAGTGACCTTGAAGGAAAAATGGATAGAAGAAGTTCAGGAGGATGTGGTGTTGGGCAAGGTTATTGACTATACCAGAAAGGGTTGGCCTGAGAAAAGGCTGTTGGACGAAGGTTGTCTGCAATTCTGGGAGATTAGGGATGAATGTATTTTGGAGGAGGGGTTGCTTCTGAGGGGAGATAAATGAATACCGCCCGAAGTTTGTGTGAAGGTTTGATAGAGAAAGCTCATCAAGGACATCCAGGTTCATCGGGCACAAAACATAATGTTTGCTTCAAGTATTGGGGGCCAGGAATTGACTTTATGGTGGAAAGATATTTGAGATGTTGTTGGCCTTGCCAAAAAATTGTGATAAAAGCTGCAAGGTGTTAAAGACAACACCCATCAAGATAAATAGGCCCGAACAGCCGTGGGAACAGGTTGGCATTGATATTATTGGTCCATATGACAATATAGTGGATGGAAGGATATGTTTGAGTGTGATGGTTGATTATTGTTTGAGGTGGATTGAAGTTAAATTGGTGAATAGAATAGACTCTTCTGAAGTCATTAATTTTATGCAACAAATATTCAGGGTGGAAGGATACCCCAAAGTGATTATGAGTGACAACGGTGCACAGTTTAGGAGCAAAGAGATGGGTGAGTTTGCCAGTTGTGTGGGAATTAAGCGGAGGTTTTCGGCAAATGATTATCCTCAAACTAATGGATTAGTTGAAAGATGTAACAGAGTAATAGTGGAAACTGTAGAGCAAGCTTTGAATACCAATAGGTCGGTTGAGAAGGCCTTACAGGGGAAGATATGGAGTTGGAGAATGTCAGTTAGGAGCGAGACTGGAAAGTCACTGTTTGAGTTAATGAAGGGTAGGATGCCTAATACTGTGTTGAATCCAGTGTCGGTGAACCAAAGGTGGTTGAATAAGAATAGTGACAAGGAAATGAGTCATGTGAAGTGTGCTACGACAAAAGTAAAGATTGGTGATTTTGTCAGGATTAAAAAGGGGAGGACGGTGAGAAAGGGGGAATCTAAATACTCCAAGCCCGTGAGAGTCAGGGAAGTGTTTTTGAACTCGGTCAGAGTTCAGGATGGTTCCATTTGGAATTTAGATCATGTGAGCAAGTGGAGGTGGCAAGATGAGCCTGTGATATGTAAGGAAAGAACAAGGAATGCGGGTGTGTTATTTGAAGAAGAGAGTGGAAGGGAAGTTACATTGAGGAGAGCAGAGCAAGATGGTGTGTCCACTGGAGCGAGCGTGGTTGAGGTTGATGATAATCGAAATCCGTCAAGGTGTAGAATCAGAAAACCTCCAACATTGTCCAAGGATTATGTGATGAATTACTGATGTTTATTGAAAAAAAATTTTATGTCTATTTTATATATTTTTTTAGCATTACTAGGTTTGCCAATTTGAATGTTTTCTTTTTCATGTTAGTACTTTGCAATTTAGATTTCACGAATTGGTTACAGTGTTCATTGTTACTGCTGTATGTACATAGTTGTTTAGTAAATTGTTCTTTTGTTCGAGGGGGTATGTGGTATTCCATGTTATTCACATGGCTGTGCTCGTGGTACATTGTTAGCTGGCGCTCCCTTCACAAGAATGTTTCATTTCAGAATGCGTACTTGGAATGCGAGAATGCAACGGTTGTAGGAGAGTCAGTTGTAGAGATAGAGTGGATGGTGAGGGAGCGCTGGGTCGTCAATGAATAAAGACACTCGAACTTGCCAAGGCTCACCTGTTTGTTTACTGATTTTCTACAAACATCACAAGGCATTCCATCTTGGAGTCCTCGGTCACTTGACAACATCTTTGTGCCTGAAAGCTTGTGTACAGTGTAGAAATGTTTGACCATAGCACATAAAGTGGCCCTTCATTTCATTGTGCTTTGTTGTAATGTGTCTATCTTTCCTATCTCCATGGAACGCTGCTCAGGATGTTTTTTTTTCCATGTAGGAGGTAACGAGTGCCTAGAGTACATGATGATATGTGAGTGTGCTGCTTATCTTGTGCTACTCTAAATTCTTTAATACACACTTATGAACCCTCACAATGGTATGTATTTTGCCAACTTCTGAAGCCTGAAACATATATCCTGCAGGCCTGACATGTGGCCATCTTTTCATCAGACCTGCAGATGACCTGCAGATGAACTGGCCCAGCTGAGTACCCTGCAGAGTACTGACTACACCTTCTGCACCCCGCTCTGCTCCAGCACCGTTAATTGGATTGCAACGTGGATTTCGCCGTGCCTACTTCACTGACTACTGGAAATAAGCCATGCCCCCTCTGCTGGCGTTGGATCTACAAAAATCAGGATGTGCACGCACCTGCGCGCGCGCACCCAGCTGAGTACCCTGCAGAGTACTGACTGAACCTTCTGTACCCCGCTCTGCTCCAGTGCCATTAATTGGATTGCAACGTGGATTTCGTTGTGCCTACTTCACTGACTACTGGGTACTTACTTAGTGCTCTTACTGGACTTACTGGACTTTCATCTTTCATCTACTACGTTTACTATTATTATAAGTCTGATTTTAAAACTAATGCAGTCACTTTTAAATTTCAGAAATAAGCCAAGCCCACTCTGCTGGCGTCGGATCTACAAAAATCGCAGGACGTGCGCGCAGCTGCGCGCACGCACCCAGCTGAGTACCCTGCAAAGTACTGACTGCTGACCGCTGCACCGCAGCACAGCGTGTCAGCATGAAACTCTGTCGCTAAGCCCCCAACTGTGTCTTTTTCCCTTTTTCTTATTCAGGAACTTTGAGTACTGACCTTTCCTAAATAATTCGGGCTTTGAACTCTATTTTTCCTGCACTGAATTTGTTTAAACTATAAACCCTAGTTACCTAACGCCTCACACAATTTACTGCTGTAATACATCTGCGTGATCAGGAATTGTTTAACAGCAGGCATGCCTCGTGTTCCGAGCTTGCTAACACGCAGAAGCCTAAATAAGTCCCCAATCAATATGGGCGCGTCAAAGCCTGGAATCCCATTGAAAAAAAAGTCTTGGGGTTTCTCCTGACATCCGCCATTTTTTGGTAAACCCAGACCAACCCGAGTCCCAAGTTGTATCCGTCCACTCTCTAAATAAAGTGCCGGCTAATATAGCGCTACTTGAGCAGCAGTATAAAAATACAGACAAACACCTAGCCCATTTGTCGGATAAAACGGTGCAGCAATGCTTATCTCTCTCTTCAAGCCCTTCAAGTAATGATCACTTTAACACTCCCACCTATCTTCCTGAATTCTCTATGGAACCGCAGCAAAACTTCCCTGTGCTTCCTCCTCAGCCTTCTAATACAAAGGCTTTATATTCAGATGTTGTCAACCCCTCAGTACCAAAACTATTGCTTATAGAGCAAGATGCTGCAAACGCTCCTTCTTCGCTTCCATTACCCCTTTCTTCTTCAACGCAGACTCCAGCTCCACATTGTATTGACTTGTCACCAACCCTGAATGGTCCTTTAAATGCTCCCAACACTTCTGCTCTCTCTAAAACTCCAGAGCTTTACAACAGGGATGCCCCAGAGGACACCATCTCACCAAATGAGTCCCAATCGTCTTTTGTTGCTTCCTTCTCTAAGCCAACAGCTCGCCCATCTTTTGGATTTCCTTCAATCAATAACCCTGCACTTGATGCTGCTCTAACAGCTATTAACACAAGCATATTCTCACTTGTAAAACTCTTTGAAGTATTAGATCATAGATCAGTCTGTCATCAGGACTCTTTGCTTCTTCTCCATAAAAAAAATAGATTGGATTGCAGTCTCTAGAAATAATTCAACCACTCCTTTGAAAACAAATGAGCTTCATTCTTTAATACCTTTGGAGAGTCCACCTCATGAAGAACCAATTGGAGATGTGCAGCCAAATCTTGAATCGCCCCTGGTTTTTAATAGTGATGAAATAATCACAAATTCCCCGGATGTGCAAATTGTTGAAAAACCTCTTTATGAGGTGTTTGCCAAACCAGTCCAAATCTCCAAAAGAAGGAGGAGAGCAAACAGGAAGTGCACGTCCCAAAATGTGAATTATTCTGGTCATAATTCTGATATTGAACAAAGACCATCTAAAAATCCCCAAAAAACAAAAAGAAAACAAAAAACAAAAATAAAAATGTTTATTGCAAACCTAGCTTCTAGTGACACATTGTCTCATGATCTATCTGAACAAAAACTGGGCCATCTACAAAAATGTCCTTCTCCATCAAGAGCTGCTCCCTCCACACTTCCTTCAGACTTGGAAGTCTCCAAAGGTAAGAAGCCTTTTCTTTCACAACCAATTTGTATTGAAAGTGAAAAAAAATAAAATAAAGAACTAAACAAAGCAGACTCGAATGACATTCAAGAAGAGCTTATGAATATGTCTGTTTATCCAAATGATTCCATCACCGAGGTAGTACACCATTGTCTACACAACACTACATCAGATAAACAACAGGCAATGCCAATTTTTCGTGTGAACTTTGAGGCAAACTCCACATCTTTTAAGACTTTAGATCAAAGGTGGAAAGTCTTACAGTCTAATTCACAGAGTTTGGGTAATAGATCTGACTGTACACTCATTCCCCCCTTATCTATCCAAAATACTCATGGTGATGTCATGCAACAATGCACTCATCCAGTCGATAGATCTGAATCAACATCATCCTTGAGACTAAATTCTCTAACACAAACTCTGCCAAACATTTCCGAAGATACTATTCATGAAGAGTTTTGACCTGACATCTACCTCCCAAACCCTTCAACATTAAGGGATGAATGTCTGAAAGTGACAATGCTTTACAGGTTGCATTCAGATCCCTTTCCAAATCGCAATACTATTTTATTAATATTAAACTCAATCCCTGCGTTATCTCAAGTAAACTCAAATGATATTGCTTTACTGTGGTATCCAATGCAAGCACAACAAGATGTCAGTACGTTTGATGTGACTTCGATAATTGTCAAAAATCTAATTTGGAAAGAAAGACAAGAACTATACAACAGAGGGCTAGGGATTGAAGCATTTTGTCCCCCCTCCTAAAATTGAAGTATCTATGCCCAAGAATCAGAACTCTAATGTGAAAAAGGCACACAACAATGAATCATCTTGCTCTACATGTAAAGCTGATAAATGTGCTAATCAAGGACCACCCCCATCCAAATAGGACTGGCTAACAAATGAAAACAATGGTTGTGTGAGTCAACAAAATCACTAGCCTAAAGCTTCAAAACTATTACATACCTGTATTTTAGCATCATGGAACATTAGAGGGTTTGCTCATTTACTTTTTAATAATGCGTCAAATCTTGATACATATGATATAGTTCTACTCCAAGAAACCTGGCTCCAAACTACTCCTTGCTGGGTAGATTACCAACTTAACATTGTGCCGGCCTCTAAACCAACTAAAGTACGTCCTGCGGTTGGTCTCTTGGTTGCTGTCCGTAATGACTGCCAGCTTGCCTTGAAAGCTTGGACATCAGCAGACATTGGAATTCAGATAGTCAAACTATCTACTATTAATACTTATCATCCTTTTTTTCCCTCTTGTTTAATATTAAATATCTATTGGAACCCCTTATCTCCTTCTGAGCCACGTTTCTTAGATGAAATTGTAAACGTGTTAAATCAAGCATTATTGAACCCCAATATTAGAATGATGATTATTGCTGGGGATTTTAATTTAAATTGTATGACCACAAATATGAAATATTACTCAAGAGTCTATAAATGGTCCAAGCTAGCAGTTGAAAGAAAGCTCTCTATGCTAAATGGATCATTCCCCACAGATTCACCACCTAATCCGACGTGGAAGAGAAATAGTACTAAATATATACTAGATTATGGGCCTGATCACGACTTTGGCGGTAACGCCGGCGGTATTACCGCTGGCAGTATTAGCCCTACCACGAACTCCGTGGCGCTAATAGCGCCGGATCACAAGTTCGGCGGTAATGTAATTCCCCATTCCCCATTGAGCCCATTTGGGAATTCCCCATTCCCCATTGGGCTCAATGGGGAAAATTCGCACTCTTACCGCCGGCGGATATCCCGCCGGCGGTAATAGTGCACATTTTCGGTGGATTTCCCCCCAGCCAAGAGCTGGGGTCGAAATCCGCTGAAGTCCTGATTTGGCGGACCCTTAAATCCGGCGGTAATTGCGTGACTGCCGGATTTAAGGGTTACCGTAAAGTCGTGATGAGGCCCAATGTCTTCATATCAGCAGAGGCAATTCCATTGATAGCATCATTTGAGGTACTAATGACAAAACTCAGCGACCATAACATCCTAGAAGTGTGTCACAGCCGCTGGCGACTGGCGTTTGTGGCGAAGGTGGAAACAGGGACGCCATTAAAGTGTTCTGTTACGTTTTTCTCTGTCTACAAGCCACGGTCTAGTTGTTTCCAAGATGTCCGCCGCCGTTTGTATATCTCACTCGGCTGCCGGCGGCTCTGCGCGTTGCAACTGAGTTCTTTCTCCCCCCCGTTGCTTGCGCTAGTGCCCTTGACAGTTTGTCCTACGTTTCGCCAATTTCGGCATCTGTGTTTTCCTTCTCCTCCCGTTCCCGTTTGCTCTCTCTCACCTTGTTCCCCTTCCCTTCCCGTTTTTGCTTCCCGTGCTGCTTCCCCCCGCTGCTCTTTCTCGCTCTCTGGGTCCCCTCGGACTTCTCTGATTTCTCCCGTTCTCGCTTGTCCTCCACGCAGTGTGGTGCTCACCTGTATCCATCAACCTTCTATAGTCGGTCAGCACTGACACGCAGGCCTCACGGTCCCTGAATTTCCGGCGGAGGACCAAACCAACTTGCTGCGGATCCGGCGACTTCCATTGCCCTTACGACCACTCCGGATCCAGGGGTTTTTTGCCATCCAACGGCCTTTTCCCCTCTGGCTGTCGCGGAGGGGAGTCACCAAGGGTTTTCTCTGTCTTGGAGTCACGGTGGCTTCCTTCCGAGGAAGACCCTATCTTCAAAAAAAGAAGAAACCATACATTGGACTTACCAGCAGGAAGAAACTGGAGTATTCAGGTGAGGAGGAGGTGACCGGGGAACGCAGTAATTCTAGTGAAGATGAAGCCATTGCTGACCTTGTAGCTGATCCCGTAGCCCATAGCGCCAGTTTTGATAGCTTGCAGCACCCGGAAGAAGTTATGGCTACGCCACAACAACTGCAAGAGCTAGTGACAGCAGTCCAAACCCTCAACGCAGAAGTCCAAACACTCAAGGCTGACAACGCGGCCCTCCAGCAAAGAGTGGCTGCTGGAGAACAACAGACATCTGATTTGCCCCCACTACCCCTGGTGTCGGGTAAATTCGACGGCTCGGAAAGAAAGGTGAAGGAATTTCTGGAAGCCTGTAATATCCACTTCACCTTCCGCAGGAATGCATTTTCCACCGATCATTCCAAGGTGGGTTTCATGATCACACATATGACGGGAAACGCCTTGGCATGGGCTACTCCTTTGGTATCCCTTTCTGACCCAATTCTGCAGGACTATGCTGCCTTTAAGGAACTACTGATACACACCTTTTTGCGAACCGAATGCTCGCACGTGGCTAGCGAAGACCTGCTGGATGTCCGTCAAGGGAGTACCGACTTACTGTCCTATATTTCCACCTTCAAGAAGCTTGCTGCAGAGGCCAGTTGGCAAAAGCAGGCCCAGTACGCCATCTTCCGCAGAGGCTTGCGAGAAGAGCTTAAAGATGAACTAGGGATCCCTAGGGATTCTGGGATCCCTCGCCCAGAAACCTTTTCTGATCTTCAGACTGCTGTTCTAAGAATTGACTTTCGCCTGACGGAACGAAAGAACGAAAAGAAGAAGGCTCGAGGTCCCCATCCTTTCTTGGATACACTCCCGTCAGCCTCCTCACCTGCATCGCGTCCTGTCCGAAATGAACCCATGCAGGTCGGAACCACCAGATCTCTGTTGACTGCCGAAGAAAAGAAGAGGAGGCGCGAAGGGAATCTTTGTTTGTATTGTGGAGCTGCCAACCATCTGTTGAGAGATTGCCCTGATGTGCCCCCAAGGAGATCGGGAAACGACCGCCTTCGATAGTCAGTGGGACAGACTATCGAGGTGCTGTGCCTTGTTCCTACACCACTCTTTCTGTGGCTTCATCTCAGATGAGCGAAAATTTGCGTCTTATGGTTATAGCCATCAAACTCTGCTTCCGGAAGAGGGAAGTAGAGACACAGGCTCTACTGGATTGTGGGGCAGCGGGAAACTTCCTTGACACCTTTTGGGCTGATAAGGTGGGTCTGCTTAGGATTGAGAAAAAAGAGGACCAAAAGGTTGAAGGAGTGGATGGTACACCTCTTTGTTCTGGACTCATTACTCACACCACCGAGGAGATTCAAGTATTCATTCACCATTATTCTGAAACCATAAAATTTGACATTATACGTGCAGCCCATTTTCCGGTCATATTAGGGATCGGCTGGCTCTGGAAACACAATCCAACAGTGGATTGGACTAAGAATCTACTAAATTTTCATTCCGCTTTCTGCCTACGAGAATGACTTCTGGAACCTATGTTTGAAACTGTAAAGACCATGGGCCTCATTACGACCCTGGCGGAGTGGGTTTACGCCAGCGTTATTCGCGGCGGACCCGTCCGCCCTACTACGAGTTCCCGTAGCGCCATGGAGCGTTTTCCGCCTGGTTTTTCCGGGCGGAGAAATCCATGGCGCTACGGGACCTTGTTGTTAATTACGCCACCGTATTTTACGGTGGTGTAATTAATGCCTTCCCCACTCCCATTATACCCTATGGGGCAAAAATGGGAATGGGGAAGGGTAAAATGGGGAATGGGGATTTACCGCCCCGCCAAGGTCGGCATGGGGCGGAAAATCCGCCAACCCCCATGGCGCTATCGGCAGCTTTCCGCCGTGCTCCGCGGTGCATTTAGCACCGCGATTTCCGCCAGGGTCGTAATGAGGCCCCATGTCTGCTGTCAAAAGTAGTTCCATCCATTGCATACCGGAGCTTCTTTCTGAATACGCTGAAGTCTTTCAGGAACAGACCCCCATCAAACTTCCTCCACATCGTCCAGAGGATTGTGGTATCGACCTTGTACCTCAGGCATTGGTCCCCTTTGGGCGGATGTATCCTCTCTCGGGATAGGAAAAGGCTGTGCTCCAATGCTACCTTGATGATAATCTAGCAAATGGACTCATAAGGCCTTCCAAATCCCCTGCAGAGGCCTCTCTGTTTTTCATACCCAAACAGGATACTAAGGAGCTGCGGCCCTGTATCGACTATCGGGGGTTAAACAGAGTGTCTATAAAAGATCGTTACCCTGTGCCCATCATCTCGGAGATTCTAGAGGCTGTTCAAGGCTCCGCTGTGTTTACTAAACTAGATCTACGGAATGCTTATCATCTACTCCGTATAAGAACTGGGGATGAGTGAAAGACAGCGTTTCACACTCCCTATGGTTTGTTTGAATACCAAGTCATGCCGTTTGGCCTAGTCAATGCACCTTCAATTTTCCAGAGATTCATGGACCGATTATTTTCTGACCTTTTGAATCTTAACACAGTGGTTTACCTGGATGACATTTTGGTCTTCTCACGGAGCCAGGAGGAGCATACTCTGCATGTCAAGGAGGTTTTGCACAGATTACAGCATCACAGTCTTCTTGTTAAACCAGAGAAGTGTGCATTCGCTCAATCCTCGTTGTCATACTTGGGATTCATCCTATCCGACAGGGGGTTACCATGGACCCAAGGAAGGTGGATGCCATCTTGTCATGGCCGTCGCCTTCTTCAATTAAGGATATCCCACGTTTTTTGGGGCTGGCAAATTTCTATCAGAAATTCATTCTGGGGTTTTCCTTACTCAATCTTCCCATCGCTTCCCTTCTCAAGAAGTCCACGGGTCCTTTCATCTGGTCCAATGAGGCCGAAGAAAGCTTCCTCGGTTTGAAACACAAGTTCTGTACTGCTCCTATCTTGAAACAACCAGATCAACTACTACCCTTTATTCTGGAGACCGACGCTTCTGCAGCTGCAGTGGGTGCCGTTCTTCTTCAGAAAGTCAAGGACCTCGAGCATCTGGTGGCTTACTTCTCCAAGACTTTGAATTCTAGCCAACGCTACTACTCTGTCATATAAAAGGAACTACTTGCTATGAAGTTGGCTTGTTTGGAGTGGAGGCATTTGCTTCAAGGGAGCTTTCACCTGTTCCGGATACGAACAGATCATAAAAATCTGCAAATACTCAAGCAGCAAGAGTGTTATAACACCCGTCAGGCCAGATGGGCTCATTTTTTTGCCCAGTTCGATTTTGTCATCACATTCATTCCTGGCTCCCAAAATCTTGTCGCCGATGCTCTCTCTCGCAGAGATGATGTTAACTTTCCCTACAGCAAGGAGCTTATGTTTCCTCGTACTCGGATCATATCTGCAGTGACTGGCTTTTTGGAAGAAGTCAGAGGAGCCTACCTCCACGAACCAACACTCAATGTGGGAAATCAACCAGTCACCACTAAGGACGGTTTGCACTTCATTCACGGAAGACTGTTCATTCCATCCAAAAGTCTCAGACGACGGGTTACTCAGTGGTGCCACGATTCCAAGACAGCAGGTCATCGAGGAGTGTGAGGCACTCTGGAGCTTCTACAAAGAGCTTTCATTTGGCCCAACATGAAGGCCGATACTCAAGCCTATGTTCAATCCTGTATGGTGTGTTTACAAAGCAAATATTCTACCTCGAAACCATTGGGGTTGTTACAACAGGAACCGGTCCCACATGGTCCCTGGAAATGCATTTCTACGGATTTTATTGTGGAGTTACCGGTTTCCCGAGGCTGTACCTGCATAATGGTAACCGTGGACACTTTCTCGAAACTTGCACATTTTTCTCCTTTGGCCAAGATCCCGTCAGCCTCGGTTATGGCCGATGTCTTCCTCAGGGACATTTTCAGGCTGCATGGGCTTCCCCAAAAGATCATTTCCGATAGGGGTAGCCAATATACCTCCAGATTTTGGGCAGCTTTGTGTAAATCATTGGGCATTGAGAGAGCTCTTTCGTCGGGGTTTCACCCCCAGACAAATGGACAGACCGAAAGGTTAAACGGAACCCTAGAACAGTACTTGAGGTGTTTCATAAATCAGCAGCAAGACAATTGGGTAGACCTGCTCCCCACAGCAGAGTTTGCTTACAATAACGCTGTTCACACTGCTACAGGGGTTAGTCCCTTCTTCTGTACCTACGGTTTCAACCCACACTCCATCATACCTGGATTCTGGGAGGAGACTAACATCCCTTCATTGGAGACCACCCTCATGCAGATCAAGGAGGCCCACAACACGGCCAGTCAGAGTCTCCTTAAGGCTAGCAGACACTACAAGGAGCAATCCGACAAACATCAGAAACAAGTTCCTGCCTGGGATAAGGGCTCTAAGGTCATGCTGTCCACCAAGTTCCTTCCTCGATGGGTTCTGCCTTCTAAGCTGTCACCCCGCTACATCGGTCCCTTCGAAATAACTTCAAGGATCAATCCTGTGGCTTACCGTCTCAAGTTGCCAAGAGGACTCGGTCGGATTCAACCTGTGTTTCACTCATCTCTCTTACGTCCCTTTGTGTCAGATTCCCGGAAACAAGCACCCCCCCAAGTTATGGACTTTGCCTGTTCCAGCCTTTGAGGAGTATGAAGTTTCTCAGATACTTGACTCCCGATATCATCGGGGACGTCTTGAATATCTCGTACATTGGAAGGGGTATCCTTCCTCGGAAGATACCTGGGAACCCCATTTTCACATTCATTCTCCTCGATTGTTACACAAGTTCCACCGGCTCCATCCTGAAAGGCCGGGAGGGAGAAGCCTTCGAAGGGGGCATACTGTCACAGCCGCTGGCGACTGGCTTTTGTGGCGAAGGTGGAAACAGGGACGCCATTAAAGTGTTCTGTTATGTTTTTCTCCATCTACAAGCCACGGTCTAGTTGTTTCCAAGATGGCCACCGCCGTTTGTATATCTCACTCGGCTGCCAGCGGCTCTGCGCGTTGCAACTGAGTTCTTTCTCGCCCCCGTTGCTTGCGCTAGTGCCTTTGACAGTTTGTCCTACGTTTCGCCAATTTCGGCGTCTGTGTTTTCCTTCTCCTCCCGTTCCCGTTTGCTCTCTCTCACCTTGTTCCCCTTCCCTTCCCGTTTTTGCTTCCCGTGCTGCTTCCCCCCGCTGCTCTTTCTTTTTCCCTCGGACTTCTCTGATTTCTCCCATTCTCGCTTGTCCTCCACGCAGTGTGGTGCTCACCTGTATCCAGCAACCTTCTACAGTCGGTCAGCACTGACACGCTGGCCTCACGGTCCCTGAATTTCCGGCAGAGGACCGAACCAACTTGCTGTGGATCCGGCGACTTCCATTGCCCTTACGACCACTCCGGATCCAGGGGTTTTTTGCCATCAATGGCCTTTTCCCCTCTGGCTGTCGCAGAGGGGAGTCACCGAGGGTTTTCTCTTTCTTGGAGTCACGGTGGCTTCCTTCCGAGGTAGACCCTATCTTCAAAAAAAGAAGAAACCATACATTGGACTTACCCACAGAAAGAAACTGGACTATTCAGGTGAGGAGGCGGTGACCGTGGAACACAGTAATTCTAGTGAAGACGAAGACATTGCTGACCTTCTAGCTGATCCCGTAGCCCATAGCGCCAGTTTTGATAAAGTGTCTTGGTTGCCACATGAGGTTGCAAGTGGTGATCATTATAATCTGACACTAGAAATAAATAATGAAGGCAATCGTTTAAAATGGTATCCTACCCAGATTGATAAACTAAAAAAAAAATTATTGAAACATACCATGATAACTCTACTATATCTAATGTTTTTTATAGTAACTGCATCCAAATTCTAAACCAAGAGGTAAGTGTATTACCTCGTACAATTTACTCCCATAAATATCCACGATTATTACAAATCTCTAAACTAAAGAAATCAATGAGACAAGAGCTAAGATCTCTGTCAGTTAGAGTATGTAAAGCTCATATGAATCAAATAAAACATCATTATAGAAACAGAATTAAACAACTCTTACATCATTATAATCAAGAAAGAGCTGAAACTATGTTAAAAGCACTAGTCTCTAAGTCAACTGGCGAGATCTGGAAAGTAATTCATTTCACACCTCGTAATGCTCATAGAACCATCTTATTAGACCATATAGCCGAGTCTGTATGGGCAAATCATTTCCAGCTATTACTACGGAAAACAAGCCAGGCTTGCATGTCAGAACCCATTTGCAATCCTTGCCTATCAGATCTTGTATTTGATGAATTGGATGTTTTATTAATAATAAAAAAAATAAGTATGTCTAGAGCCCCGGGACCTGATTTGCTCACCAATGCGATATTAAAGAAAAATCCTGAATTGTGGGCAAACGTGTTCAAATCTATTTTTACGAGAGTTATTGAATCAGACAAAATTCCTCCTTCCTGGCAACAATCAATTATTATTCCGATATTTAAAAAAGGGGACAGATCTGACCCTGCTAATTATAGACCGATAGTGCTTTTGGATGCTCCGGGTAAAATATTTGCAAAATTGATGCTTAGAGATTTTTCTAAATGGCTTAGTAAAGAAAATCTCTTCAATATTAATCAATCTGGGTTTGTTGCTGGAATTGGCACCTCACTAAATCTTTTCATTTTATCAGTGCTAAAATATCAAGCGATTTTAACTAAACAGCCGGTTTGTATTGCTTTTATAGATCTTAAACAATCATTCGACTACGTGTCAAGACAAGTTCTATGGAAAAAACTCAGAGACATTGAATGCCCTGCTTATATTAGGTTTTTAATTCTTAAATTTTACTCGGAAACTAACATAGGAATTAAACTCACATCAAATGGATTACTATCACAGCCAATAAGTACCAACTCTGGCCTAAAACAAGGATGCCCATTTGCTGCGATTTTATTTAACTTCTATATTAATGATATTTGTACTGCTTTCAATAACTTCTATATTAATGATATTTGTACTGCTTTCAATTATGCTTGTTCTTTCCACCAAAACTAGATGTCCATGAAATTTCGTATTTATTATATGCTGATGACTTGGTGATAATAGACCGAACTCCGATTGGGCTACAGAGGAAGCTATCGGCATTATCTGAATATGCCACAAAAAAAGAACTAACATTTAATACTTCCAAATCTAATATTCTCATTTTGCAACATGGTCGTTCATCAGCCAAAATAAAATTTAATTGTAAACTAGGAAATTGCAAACTGGATCTTGTCCAAGAATATACATATTTAGGTGTACATTTGAACACACATCCTTTTGACACACATTATCAAATTGAAATTGCAGCCAAAATGAGACTACTAGCTATTCAAGGTGAAGCGCTTCAAAAGAATTACGGAAAAGTTTCTATTATTCCGGCTAGGATATTTTATTTACAAAAGGTGGTCCCTACAGTGATCTATGGAAGCCAAACTAAAATCAACCCCAAAGCCGTAAAGTTGGATTTCATTGAGGGTTTGTTCTGGAAACAAATTTGAACAATACCTGTTTGTACTCCGATTGCCCTCAATAGATTTGAATTGGGTCTTTGAAAACAAAATCAAAATATTGCGACTGACTACCCCAAAAGGAAATACACCGGACACGGGTTACAAAGGAACATACAAAGTACTTTTATTTATACTGAATCCAGTTATGAAGAGCAGAGCAAAATCAGATAGCTATCGCCCCTCAGTGCAACACAGCGAACTCCACCGTGGTTCAGTATGTTCAGTGAGAGACACTGTACATTAGAATGCATTGGTCTTTTATACTCTTCGTGAGCACGATGTCCAGCCCTTACTTCGGGTTAATATTCCACTAATACATCACCAATCTAGGGTTCATGCCGAGTTTCGCACATCCACAAGTAACTGGTTTGCTTTTAATACATATATCAATAAGCCTAAACGGCAACAGTGTATTCCGGGAGTTCCCATGCAGGTCTTCTCAAACATTAATACAATGTAGTTAAACAAGTGTTCTAAATTCAGTATTTGAATACATTGTTCTTAACATGTGCTCGTGGATTAGTTTCATTGCATGAGTAATACTTTACACACAGGTCAACGTAGGACAAGGTCTCAGTTCACGACCTCAACAAGTGGCCTGCAGGCAAGTTATATATTAGCTACATACAGAGGTCAAGACGGCCATGTTGTATTCCAGAATGACATCGTCCACCATTTTAACTCACAGGGTGACTTTACAAAGCAAACCTAAAATGGCGGATTGACATAAAATGGCGGCTTGCATTGATTTTAAGGTGAGGACCTTGCAACACGGATTTCTTCGCAAGCGACTTATGAGCAGCTTGGCGTAGGCCAATATACATATATTTATTGCAATAGGAGGCATGATATAATTTCTCATTTGACAAACCCTCCTTTTGGCCTATGCCAAGTGCTAAAACGACTTTGGATCTCCTTGCAAATAACTCCATGCATCATCGTCCATGCACCCTGAACCGCTGTCGGAAATATCTATTGCCATTAAGTAATTCGCTAACATTTCTTTCAACACATATTCTTTGGAAGTTTTATCTGGGGCATACACTTTATGTCGTATCGTACCTATCGCTTGTGCGCAACGTCCCCCTAGCATCGAAAATATACTAGGTAGACACTGAATACAGCAACAAAGAAACAACAGGATTCCCAATATAATCAGCAAGACCGAAAGTACTTTCCAACCCCAAGATCGCAAGAAGTCCCAGAACCAAGCGCTAAGATCCCAGTTTCCCTAGGGAACATGCACTTCTGAACTAAGGATGTGCAGATTCTGTATTGCCTTGAAGATAGTTGGTGAGGAATCTGGTGCAAAAACACAGCAAGCGGACCCCACTAATTTACACACTCCACCACGTTCAGCCAGAATGACATCTAATGCCATCCGGTTTTGAAGTGCTACTAGTCTTATCGCCTTATGTTCTAATGTCATATTATAGAGTATGTCTGCGGTCCGGTTGATGGTTCTCTCCAGTACTCTTGCTAGTCTTCTGATATCTTCGGAATTCATTATCTGTCCCCAAAATGGCACAACTGATTTTGCTATATCTCCCAAGATTTGTGCCGAGTATCACCATTCTCGTCCCGCCGTGGACGAGCCTTCGAAACTTCTATTGTACTAGCTATAAACACCCCAGGTAACAGGATACCTAAATAACAGGTTCCCTGCCAATCCCTGGGCAGCCATGGGAATGCTACATTACCGCAGACAAAGTAGACAGGTTCACCTACATACAAAGGTCTGTTTTCCCCAGCCAAAATTGCAACGTTGGCACATCCTAGAAAATCTCCCATTGACTGCTTACCATTCTTCTGTATGCAAAAAGAAACTGAATCGGGGCTATGGTTGACAGTATAAGAAGGAGGCATGGCATCCTTATTGCCTATCGGAGCCATCTTAAAGGAGATCAAAGATTGGAAAGGATGGGATAGTCTATCAGAAGGCCTGATAGAAGCAACGTTAGGTTTACTCCTGTTTGCGAAAAGCGAGCATCCCAGGGGAGTCAAAACACGTTTCTCAAAACTATTCAAATTAGTGCCGTCAAAGTTCCCTGAGATGCCATCATTCCAACGGCCAAAGAACAGTGCTCTAAGAGAAGCATAACAAGCAGTTGTCAAAGGTAAAAGATGAATATACCAACCTAGCCCCTTATCCCCATGTTGCAGTAAATGTGAGCAGACCCAACAGGTAGACTTATTAAAAATGGAATGTGTGGCATTCATGATAAGTAGCAGAGTATTATTGTGGTACCTTTGTCTATGCTGAGAGTCCCTAGGGGACAGAGTATGCAAATGTACAAAGGGAGTAGGAACAGTAGGTACACTTTCAGTAGGGCAACAAGAATTCTAAAGGATGAGTTTCCTCAAGGTACCACAACCCTAAGGCAGTGACTATTATAAACCCAAATATCATTATAAAAACACACCAATACGTTTTTGGGGCCCAGGCACACTGTCCATTGTCCCGGTTGGTCACTCCATCATTTACAAGTCCCATACGAGTGGTAGCGGTGGTAGGCATTGTAGTCTTCAAATGGAAACCCTCAATGTTCGTTGCTGGCGACTTCCCGGCCGCGTGACTTCTTAGTCCTTCCACAACCCTAGCCAGCAGAATCCCCTTTCTCAAATTTGGGAAAAAACAAGCCCTCGATGATCTTTTTCTTCTTCGAATGCACAGCCGAACCGTGCCGTAAGTCTATCAGATGCTGAGCAAAACCGTGCTGTAAGTCTATTTTCTTGGACGCAGATTGTACCTTGCTTTTCCTGGTACTGATTGATCCAGAAACAATGTGTCATAACTTCCTGTTGGAAGCAACGTATCAGAGACAAGTGAAGATGCCGAATTTGGAACAGCAGTTTCCAGATGCAAAATATTTGGAGAGTGTGGAGACAAAATGGCTGTTTCCCCAAGCCTCACGGGCTCAGAAAGATTCTCCGACACACTCTCGGTGCTATTTACTTCTTTAGTATTGTTGGTTGCAGCGTTAGCAAGGGGTTCTGTTTCTTCTGTAAAGTGTGGCACTGGGTGAGGAAGTTTCTTGACATGGGACGTGTGGATCCAGTTCTTTCTTCCAGAGACCCGCACCGCTGTTTGGGTGACCAACAGGACCTGGAACGGGCCACGCCAGCGAGATGCAAGGCAGGAAGAGCGCTCAAATGCCTTGATGAGCACCCAACTTCCAGGCCATATGCTGTGGCCCGGGCCCTCGTATCGCACAGGTAAAGCTTCTCGTACCTGGTGATAAATCAAATCCAGGATTTTAGTCAACTGGCTGCAATAATCTGAAAGTAATACATTTTCAACATTTCTTAACAAATTGCATTTAGGAAGGTTCCAGATATTGGCAGGTCTCCCCATTACCACCTCAAATGGAGAGAGCCCAGTCTTAGTTTGAGGGGTTGTACGCATGGATAAAAACACGATCGGTAAGGCATCCGGCCATTTTAACTTAGTGCCGGCACACGTCTTAGCGAGCTTGTTCTTGATGATACTGTTGTGTCTTTCTACTAGTCCGCCTCTCTGAGCATGTCTGGCCGAATGGAACCGTTTGTCAATCTGTAATGCCGCACATATCTGCAGAATTACAGCAGCGACAAAATGTGGACCATTATCCGACCAAATAACTCTTGGTAGCCCGAACCGTGGAAAATATTCCTTTAACATGGTTTTCGCAGTAGTCATGGCTGTAGCATCTTTGACGGGGAAAGTCTCAACCCATTTGCTAAAAGCACAGATGACCACCAGCACGTATTTCATATTGTTGCACCGCTCCATTTCAATAAAATCAAAGTGGATAACTTCAAAGGGGACAGAGGGTGGCCCAAAACGTCCCCTTGGAGTTGCTGTCCCCTTTCCCACATTGTGTTGTAGGCAAATCATGCAATCCAGCACGTAGCGCTGGGCAATTTTCGAAATTTTGTCATAGCCCAAACTTTCTCTAACATTTTTGTCATTTTCTGGGCACATACATGCGTAGGACCATGGGCCATGATGACCATCATCATTATATATGCGTCAGGAAGTCACCATTTCCCTTCAACTATGTCTACCCAACACCCGTCATCATCAAGTTTCCCCAAGCCTTCAGCCCAACTCTTGGATTCTTCTAACGTGGCATCAGCTTGGATATCCCGTACAGACCCAACACCCTCATCCATTGCATAAGCATTTACAGTCTCCCTTGAAACATACATCTCCGTAAGGGGATAGATAGCAGTTTGTCTAGCTATCTGATCAGCGAAAGCATTCCCTTTTCCTATCTCATCTGTAATCTTTCTATGTGCTGCACATTTCATAACAGCTAACTGAGTAGGGAGCGCAAGCGCTGAGAGTAGTTGTACTATTAGGGAGCCATGTTGGATTTTAGTGCCACATGAAGTTAAGAACCCTCTCTCTGACCAAAGTCTCCCAAATTTGTGAACCACCCCAAAGGCATACTGACTATCAGTATATATGTTTACTGCAAGCCCTTCGGAAAGTTCACAAGCTCGGGTCAATGCTAGAATCTCTGTGGCCTGCGCAGAGCTATGCGTGATTCTCTAGGTTTTCACGACCGTGCTTAATGTGGTGATTGCATAAGCAGCTGTGGATGTACAATCCGGAAGTTTGAAGCAGGAGCCATCACAGAACAGCTCTCCTTGCGGATTATCCAAAGGAGTGTCTTTCAAATCAATTCTACCCTTTGTTTCTTGTTCGGTAGTATACAAACAATCATGCGACTCTTCATCACTGCAAGTAGTATCTTGCGGGAAAGGTAGAAGTTCAGCCGGATTAAGAACACAACACCTCTTAATTTGAATGTGAGGAGCAAACAAGATCAATTCATATCTTGTCAACCGTGCAGAAGTGAGGTGCTGCGTTTGGGTTTGGTTCAGTAGAACATCTACAGAGTGAGGCACCATCAGGGTTAGATCATGGCCTAAGACGATTCCCTCACTCTGTTTTACAGACCCAGCAGCAGCAGCGACAGCTTGCAAACATCTTGGCAAAGCGCATGCTACAGGATCAAGGGTGGAAGAAAAGTAACCGCACGGCCTATTCTTCCCTCCATGTTCCTGCGTTAATACAGCCAAAGCACATCCATCATATTCATGCACAAACAACACAAAGGCCTTTTCATAGTTTGGTGTGCCCAAAACTGGTGCAGAGCATAATGCAGTCTTGAGCAAGTCAAACGATTGCTGGTGTTCCGCGTTCCATGGCAATGGCGAAGAAATGCCCTTCTTTGTCAAAGCCAACATCGGTTTGATCACTAGTGAAAATTTTGGGATCCACAATCTACAGTAAGAAGCCATACCTATCAAGGCTCTAACTTCCTACTGTGTATTTGGGACAGACATGCCAGAAATATGTTTTATTCTTTCAGGTGTCAATCTTCTTCCCTCCTTTGACAGGAGATAGCCTAAATAGGCGACCTCCTGGCAACAATATTGAAACTTTTTAAGCAAAGCTTTGTGACCATGCTTAGCTAGATGGATAAGCAATCACACAGTGCCCTCCTTACAGGTGCTCTCAGAGTCAGCAGCTAAAAGCAAGTCATCAACATACTAAAGCACTGTACAAGTAGAGGGCAATTCAAGGGTATCAAGCTGTTCTTTCAAAGCCCTACTATAGAAGCTAGGACTCTCTGTGTACCCTTGAGGTGCACGATTAAATGTGAACGAGCGTCCCCTAAGGTGAACCCAAACAAGTATTTACTATCCTTGTGTATAGGAATACTAAAGAAAGCATTCTTTAGATCCACAGCACTAAAGTAAGTAGCTGTAGCTGGAATCATGGTTAAGATTGTCATCACATCAGGCACAATTGGAAATTGTGGAGCGACGACTTTATTAATGGCACGTAGATCAATTATGAAACGGAATGGAATTGCATTATCGCCTTTCTTGTACTCGGGTAAAATCGGACTATTGCACAAACTTCCTGAAACGTTTTCAATCACCCCGCGATGCACACAATCGGAAACAATGCACTTCAAAGCTTGCCCACCCTCAACAGAAATCTTATACTGGGAATGCGTGGCAGCTCAATTCCAAGTTTCAAAACTATCTTAACAGGCTCAATCTGTAAACCACCGACATCTTTGTCGTCAACAGCCCATAAGCTCCCTGGTACATCAATGAATTCTGGCGGCAAAGGCCTAGTCAAGAATTGCGAGACAGAAAATTGCTGTGGTGAAATCGTCAAGCGCACTCCATCAGAAGAACAATAAATCACTGCATTTAATTCTTTTAACAGGTTCAACCCCAGCAAGTTTTCTCCACAATTCGAAGTCAACAGAAATGGACAGAGGTCCGTAAAGGGACGCAAAGAAATGGGTACCAGTGAAGAAACTGGACAAACAACTGGTGTGCCAGAAAACCCTACAGAAACATTGGTTTGCCCTGACAGTGGAATATTTGGAACCCGTGAATGATAATGGAACACTTCTGTGCTCCAGTATCTACCAAAAACTGATGTTTCCTATTTCCCACCACCATTTCAACATAGGGACCTTTCTGATTGACAGGAATAGGTGTAGGTTCCAAACCCTGCTTCGGGCAATACTAATGAAACAGAATGTCATCAAAAGGAATCTCTTCAGATAAATATGCAGCAGAAGGATGATCAAATATGTTCCTTGTATCCACACTCGGAGTCTGATTATCCTGTGAAAAAGGTTGCTGAGAATCCTGTGCAAACTGACCTCTACCAGGGCCCCCTACACCCGGGCGAACTCTGGATCGTCTACCCATATTCCCAAATGTGTTATTCGACCTCTGTCGAAGGACGGGGCATTGAGCACGCCAATGACCCTCTTGACAACAATAGGCGCTCTGGTTATTGTTCACATGACCCAAGGGTATATTCCCTTGCGGGACATACTGACCTCTAATCTGAGAACTACCCCCTCTGGGGCCTCTAACAATTTGTTGTAATAGCACTTTAGTCTTTAAATCACCTTTTTGTTTTTCAACTCTATCTTTTTCATTATTGACACGATTCTCGTAGTACTGAGCCATATGCAGCACTTCTGATTTGGACTTCACCTGCCAAGCGCTCTCAGAAGACATAATTTGTGACTGGATGTCAGGCAGCAATCCACACACAAATTTGTCCACAAATAACCCTTTCCCAGACTCTGTGCCTAGGTCTTGTCCGCCGAAATCCGAGAATACCTGTTCGAACTTATTAAAGAACTCGGTAGTACCCTCAGACTTCCCTTGGACACAGGCCGTAAATTTGTCCCACATATTTTCTCTGGAATTATAGTTTTCAATTTTGTAAAGTTAGTATCACCTGAGGCGGTCTTTCACCTGCTGGCCTTTCTCCATCGAGTCTAGTTATATTCACCCATGTATCTCCCAACCCTGGCAAGTCGTCTATAGTTCTAACTTGTTTCCACAAATCTACGGGCAGGAGTACAGGAAATAATAAATCAATATCTCCTAAGGTGAACAGTGAGGACTGCAAGACAGACTCTATTTCTTTATAGAATCCTGTCCGATTTTTCCCCATATCAGGAATAGGTTGTCTAATAGTATTCACTTCCTGTCTTGAGAACGGGACGTGAACAAACTGCGATACATAATGTGCAGGAATGTCCACAGCGACTATACCCTGTGCAGCATCGGCCGCAATCTCGACCTTCGGGACAAATGTCGGAGGAACCTCTCTCATAGGCAACTGAGAAGTAGGCGACTCCGAACGCTTACTAAGCAACAGAGCTAAGTCGAGCGCTAAAGCAGTTGAAGAACTGTCAAGTGAAAAAGCTCTCTTATAAATACTCAATAACTCTGTGAGACAATTAATCTTTCTTTTTACACAATCATCCTGAAGGTACTCTATCATTACCTGTATCACTTCCCTCTGCATTTCTGGCGTATACTGACTATATGTGTCATATACTTCAACTGGAGTTATCGACATATCTGAAATCCATCTAAGCGCGTCCTTAGTACAAATTCGTGCTTCCTCAGATATCGATTTACAACAAGGAAGCAACCGTTTCTGCACATACATACTTTCACCCTCATCATCCTCATTCTGTAACCTTTCTAACTCCTTTCTATACCCAAATAAACTCTCGACATGCTCATTTACCTTCTCCACAGTGTCTCTAGAAAACGCTAAAGTATTTAGATCCCTTAACCCTTGCGGGAGATCTGAATTATTCAATTTACCCCACATTACACGTAAATGAATCCCTAAACCTTCAATAAAAACATTTTTCTCAGGAAAATTGTCCATATTACTACGGTGGCAAAAACATTAGCTTGATCATCCCTCTCCATACAATGCTTGGCCCATGCAATCAAATCATGTTTCTTCTCTGGTGGTACATTACTGCGAGTGATAACCTTCGACCCTGCACCTCGATCGACTACAAGCGGCTCAGGACCACTTGGAAGACAGGGAGCAGGCAAATTCAATGGAGGTACTGTCACAGGTGTGATAAGGAGAGGTGGAGGAGCTGGAGGAAGAGGAACATTAGGAGGAGCAGGAACAACGGGAACAACAGCAGGTAGAGCAGGAATAGCAGGAGGAAGAGGCAAAGCAGCAGGAAGAGGAACATGTGGAGGTGGCGCAGAGGCACCAGGCCTTCGTTCATTTAACAATTTGTCTATGAATTTGTCAGAAACATGCAGGTCTTTGGAAGGATAGATTTTCTGAATTCCAAGTGAGAAATCCCTACCCATATTCCTAGTTGACTCAGAATGTTCATCTTGTTCAGACATTAATGCTTTTTCGGCATTCGTCTTATGACGGCGCGCATGTTTTTCTCTACTTTTAATTTGCTCCAACGCTTCTTTTTTCCAATTCTGCAAAACATCAAATGCTGCAGGTCTAGCCTTTTTCTTTAATAGAATTGACTCTAAATACTCAATACTAGGGATTTCAAAACTACCATTGATTGGCCACTGAAGTTCGGAGGCATGTCTGTTTTGTCTGTGCCAAATGTCATTAAATACTATACTTCCAATGCCATGCTTACAGTACATAGTACAAGCCGGCAACCCCTCCTGTGGTGCCGGATGGCTAAATTCCAAAGATTGTCTATCGCTGCGGAACAACGCCATGAAGCAGGTAGACAATTTCCCTGACATATCAAATTATTGGTGTTACCTGGTCAATAATTGTGTCTTCAGATACAATACGCCAAAATCAAATTATCAGGATTAAATTAAGAGTTGGGTCATGACTCACCTGATCAAGCCTAAGGAGGTCCGATCAGATTTCAAAGAATCTTACCTAACTAATCTTACCTTGTGTATGGCGATTCCGGCAAATCTGCTCGCCTCGATAAGTAGACACTCATCAAGATGCCGACTCGGACCACAAGCTAATCGCCCAGGGATCGGGTCGTGCAGCGCTGCTGAGGTGTCGCGTCTCGTTCAGTGGGGCCCCTTCCGCCCGATCCCGGTCCGATAGCCTGCGTTAACCTTCAACAATCCGGCATCAATCTTGAGGGTCCCTATTCGGGCGCCAACTGTGAAAACAAAATCAAAATATCGAGGCTGAGTACCCCAAAAGGAAATACACCGGACACGGGTTACAAAGGAACATACAAAGTACTTTTATGTATACTGAATCCAGTTACTAAGAGCAGAGCAAAATCAGATAGCTATCGGCCCTCAGTGCAAAACAGCGAACTCCAGCGTGGTTCAGTGTGTTCAGTGAGAGACGCTGTACATTAGAATGCATTGGTCATTTATATTCTTCGTGAGCACGATGTCCAGCCCTTACTTCGGGTTAATATACCACTAATACATCACAGATCTAGGGTTCATGCTGAGTTTCGCACATCCACATGTAACTGGTTTGCTTTTAATACATATATCAACAAGCCGATACAGCAACTGTGTATTCTGGGATTTCCCATGCAGGTCTTCTCAAACATTAATACAATGTAGTTAAACAAGTGTTCTACGTTCAGTATTTGAATACATTGTTCTTAACATATGCTCGTGGATTAGTTTCATTGCACAAGTAATCCTTTAAACACAGGTCAACGAAGGACAAGGTCTCAGTTCACGACCTCAACAAGTGGCCTGCAGACAAGTTATATATTAGCTACATACAGAGGTCAAGACAGCCATGTTGTATTCCAGAATGACATTGTCCACCATTTTAACTCACAGGGTGACTTTACAAAGCGAACCTAAAATGGCGGATTGACCTAAAATGGCGGCTTGCATTGATTTTAAGGCCAGGACCTTGCAACACAGATTTCTTCGCAAGCGACTTATGAGCAGCTTGGCGTAGGCCAATATACATATATTTATTGCAATAGGAGGCACGATATAATTTCTCATTTGACAGGTCTTACATCGCTAAATGCTTCAGTTTCCTGGCTCATGTTGTCCCTATATAGAAAATGCCTAACTGCTACTGACAGAGACATGAATTTATTTCCTGTTTTAAAAAATGTTCTGGAGAAACCTATGTTCAAACCACTTTTACAATGGAAAAACTGTTGTTTGTCAATCTTGAAAGAAGCTGATATTTCATTAGACCTACTACTAGAATCTCCTGATAAAGCTAAATTGAAACTTTGGAGAAGCGATTGGATTAATACTATTGAGAAAATTACCACATATGAGGCGTTTAAAAAAGGCGCCTTCCAGTTGCGAGCAGTCAATGTGCTACCACAATATCTAATCTAATTTCCTGATAGGAAATATGCTGATGCATTCCTACACTTTAGGTTTAATTTAATGCCTACAAAAGATAAACTAGCTTCTCTCAATTATATGACAAGTTTATCCAGAACATGCAGCTACTGTAAAAAAAACTGACTCGATTGAAACTATAAGGCATCTTCTGGTTGATTGTCCAGAGCTCTTAGATATTAGAACTCGCTATCTTTTTAAACATTTTAAATATAGATTGTCAATAACCAGAGATGAATTATGGGAGGCAATAGTTAACACTTCCAACACTTCACTGATTATAGATATAATCCAATTTCTGAAAGAGCTAAATCTATTATCAGTAGGTTAACTGTGACTTTTAATCATTACGTAGTTGGAGTTAATTGCAAGGTTTACGATTATTTAGTCGTAATATTGGACACAATGAAATTATCTTTTTTTTTAGTTACGTTTATGAAGTGAAAGTATTATGAATCATTTATATTCCTTTAAAGATACATTTTAAAATGTTTTAGGTACAAACTTATTAATTGGAATTCTTGTGTTTTGCTAAAATGTGTTTTAAATAACTATTTATCTTAATGTATATCTTGAAGTCGAATCATCTAAGATGGTTACTGTGCCTATGTAGTGTCCAAAGATTGCCTGAACAATCAATTCATAATCGTAAACCGACATTTGAATGTAAATAATTGAAAAAGTTGTAAAATCAACCAAAAAATTATTCAATAAAAAAACAAAAACAAAAAAAATGGCCTGCTGTTAAATCTCTGTCACCTGTTTAATGGTAATTTTTCTTTCTGACTTTGAGAACATTCAGAAATGTAATTGATAATTTTACTATAGCCGGTAGACTAGCTATAATCAGTAAGCTAGCTCCGGGGGGGGGCGTTGAGCACTTGCTGCTGCGATTTGTGTGTGATCTGTAGATTGCAGGTTTGAATCCCGACAAGGCCAACTCAGCCTTTCATACTTCTGAGATTGGTAAATAAATACTAACACAGGTTGGGTGATATTGTATGTATAATTGTTCTATATAAAGCGCTTAAGCGTAAGTGCTATATAATAACACATCACTATCATTTGGCCTTGGTCATCTGCTTGCATTCACAGTAATTTTGTAATATGGGCCTATACACACTGATATTAGTGATACATAAGGTGATCCTTGTATGAAATGTATATCACATTACAATTATATTGCAACCATATGTTTCGTAGTGTACTTAGGAGTAATGCTATGTGATGCCAGTTCCTGTTTTGTCAAGGGGTGAAAAGTTGTGTTCCATCGCTTCCCGTGATGTCACTTTGGGGTGGGGTCAAATTACATTACTTCATGTGATGTCATCAGAGATCAAGTGCCGTGTGATGTCACTTCCGCTACCCGTGGCATTTTGGTGAATTGCTCTCCCTGGCAAAGGAGATAGGAAGTAATTGAGGGTGTGTTTAATTTATTTTGAGTGCATGAGCTGTAGCGGGGGAAGTGAGCGAGAAGAGAAAACAGCTTGCACAGTATGTGGATTTAGTCTGTTAGATCCGTTTTTGAGATGCCTGATTGTTTGCCGTGCCAGCATAAGGCAGTAATAGGTGTGTTTTCAAAATTGGGAAAAAGACTGTAGACAGATTTTCAAGACATCAACGCAGTTTTGCTCAACAATTCCTTCAGAAGCAACTGGCACACTATCAATGGTCTACACCAATCATTGTAAAACTTTCACGTAAAGTACAACCACACGATTTCTGTCTGTTCCTCAACAAGACAATTCTCGCAATTTCTATTTTGACAAAACAAGGTCTTGCACATCAATGGTTGAATAACAGCAGTGGGAATATTGGTCATGGCAGAGCAGAAGCACATGATGTGCCTTGCCTGAAACGCGGGATAAAAGCAGACCAAGCCGAATACATGCGTCTAGAGAGCCGAATACATATCTGCAGTTATCGACCCGTGCAATATTGTGTATAAAACATAAAAAATATTGGAGATTGGTCAAGCATAACAAAGCATTTGCATCAATTTAGATAATTGTCCATATTAATATTTTCTTGACTATATCAAGCTGATGATGCCAGTAAATCCACAATTGATCATTCTGTAAAGGATGTTTTATGCTTTCCAGGTCTTTTACTATGAAAGCCAAGAGCACAAACTCAAAACTGTAAAGCAGGCATGACAATGTAATTCTTTGGTGTGCGACAATAAAACACTGTAAACAACCAAATGAACGGCGTGCCCAGTGCTTACCTCACTCTGCACACTCAGACACACAGGCGCACGCCTTCAAGTCCCATAATGCAGTATCAAATAATCTAGGTACTACTGCTCGGCAATCTATGGCAAGCAGCACAAATCTTAGAGAATGTACTCAGTTTATTGAAGGTTTAACTTCTGCAAACTCAAACCATTACGGGCAATGGGCTGCACTGGGTTCATTCTGCAAACTCAAACCATTATGTGCAATACTCTGCACTGTTCGGTTAAAAGCTGTAAAGCACAAAGACATTTTTCACAGAAAACAACTCTCTTTTGTCTTCATGTCGCTCACAAGGTCATGGGGCTCCATCACTGCTGAAATGCTGCCATGAAAATATGCCAACAAACAATATCAGGAGAACTTTGGAGTTGAGACTCTCACACACTGTGCCCACCTAATCCAGTGCAAAGGTCAATCTTTTGAGAGTTTACTAACCAACAAAACTATTTGATTACACCATTTCACCCAAGGGAAGTAGAAGGGCCCTGAAGACATAAGATCTCACAACGTATTGATCAGGAATAAGCTGGAAAAGTTCATCTGTTCACCAGTAAAGTCTACTATGGGTTCGGCTTTTTAATGTGTAAATTCTATTTTTCTATAAATCATGCACCCCGTTCACCACGAACACTTGAACATTTATGAACTCTGAGCAGCTACATTTGAGAAGGAAATGCACTGAGGCTATTGCTAAATACCAAGCATTTCAGTATCTCCTTCTCTCTCCACAATGAATGACCCTGTCATGTGCCAACAAGTATTCCTCAGCCTCAGAACTAGGACTCATTCTTTGAAGGCTTCTTCAGATTAAAATAATTGTTTTTTTGCAGGTGGAGATGCCTATACAGGGCCCCCTAATTCTTCTAACTTCTTCCTCTAAGACTGATCGAAGCTTCAATGCTTGGCGAGGACTAGATTCTGGCTATAATCAGCATTCTCTCAAAAAAGACTGACCCATGTCGCTGTTTGCAAGATAGCAAAATATAATGGATCGGAAAGACACAAAAACAATAGCAAAACATTTAGTCATGCGTACGGGACACAACTTTATTTTGTAGACTGATTTGAAAGAAATGACATTGAAGTCATCTTTACAGACTGCAATACCTGAACAAATGAAGTTTAGATGGAGTATAACTGTGTTTTTGCGAATTGGTGGCAATTTATATATAACATCGCAAGCCTGCCCATTTTACAGCAAAAATGTCTGTGTCTCCTACAGCCTTGCCTATCAACATAACATACAAAGTAATAGTGTGAGAATCCACAAGCAACTGAACCTTGGGAAGGCTGAAAAACTCTGCAGGGGTTTGACCCTTCCTGTGGGAATGCAACAGGTTCTACCAATGGTCGATACTTACCTCAGGACTCAATGCACTGGTTCCAGTCTTCCTATCCAATTGTGAAGCCGAAGACTCAAGAGTGGAGTTCAAGCAGCCTATCATCGCTCTTGAGGCTTACTAAAAAAAGGGTTCAAGCCCTTTTTGAGAGCCAGCTGGCCTTCTGCTTTCTTTTCAGATTTTGTGGTTGTTGAGAGAGTAGAGAAAAGGCCATGTTCACATAAATGTTAATTGGGATGAGTTTTTGAGTATGTTCATGTGATCAGAAGAGGTTTTGGGAGTTTTGAAGTAGTTTTTTAATTGTTTGAAGTATGTTTGTTGTTTGTTGATCCATATGTGAACCAATTCTATCTGGTTGTAGGTTGTGGTATTTTTGGTGTTTGATGATCCCTGCTTTATCCCATGTATTTCTATTTGAGATTTGTATGGTCCCTCTTTCTCATCACCGCTTTTAAACCCTTACTCCCTTTTACAATTTGTCCTCTTGTTCCATCTCCTTGCGAGGATGTTCCCTGCCTGTCCCTTTGCTTTATCATTGGGCTTACCATGGAGGTTGGGTTCCATGGTTTAGATCATGATGCTGGGCTCAGAGGCAGAGTGGGGATGCCCCCATGGCCATCTTCACCATGCCCATACCAGGATGCAGGGGAGTTCCACATTAAGACATGATGCAACGCATTCGGAATGTGGTGGAATGGTACAAAAGTGGATCTAATTCATTATCACCACTTTTCCCACTACGACAATGTCTGAGTTTGGCCATGAAGTGGAGGATTTACCTGCAGCAGAATGCTGGATAAAAAGTCTTCACATTACCCGCCAATTGTAATTCTGTCAATATCAACATGGAGTCCTTTGGACTCCAAAAAATGGGGATTCACACTGCCTACCACCACTTATAATCCTGCAGTAAAACCGTGGGACCAAGTGGCAGTAACAGTAATCCTGTTTGGTGTTAGTTCAGAACTACTTCCAAACTCAGAATGAGGGCCAGAATACTGATATCCCTTCAAGCGGATCTGACAGACTGGATCCCAATGTTAGCAGATCTTCAAAACAGTAAATATTTATAAGACCCAGCCAGACCCACCCCGTCTACTTCGATTGTTTATCACATTAGGGGCTTGATTCATGGAAGTGATTTATTATGGTGCAATCCCATAGGAAAACGTTCCATGAATCAGGCCATAAAAAGACCTATACTTTAATGCAAGACATTTTGGGATTTTTTTTTTAACCTCTTTGTAGAACGAGTAATTCATAGAATCTTTCAAAGTGTGAAAATCCTGCAGCAATATACCCACAACTACTGAGCAGCTCATTATGGATAGCAAGGTGCAAGCATCTGGAGAACTGTGTGCATCTGACTCAGTTATTTTATGTTACTGTCAACACACATAATTAAACATTACCTTGACACTCACAGGAGAAGCGTGTTTGGTTTTAATCTGAGAAACACTGTTTCCAAGAAGGAAGAACAAGGCGAGTGACAACAAACTCTGTATTCACAGCAAAATAAACTGTTGAAGGGAAAATATGTAATTGCACCAACATTGTAAACTGTCTATCAAATATTACAAAGTACATTTCTGACAATCACTTCCACTTGCTCTCTGTGGCACAGCAACACAATGAGGGATGCCTCCCACCATAGTCTACACATCCTCCACACACACACATCTCACATTCCAATCCCAAAAAGTAGAACAAGAAATGGAAGTACAACCTTCAGACAAACAGTAGAAAAATTAAACACAGAGGAGAGAAAAGAGGAGCTGGGACCTGGCTTTAGGAAGAAGAGCAGGGGTGAGAGAAGAAAAGGAACGAGAAATGTGACCGCATGCCAGCCTGAGGTAATGGTCTGAACGAAACAAGGGGTATTTTAAGGGCTGCAAGACTAACGACTGAGAGCAAAGGACAGGGACGTCATTTGGGGATCGTCATGGGTGGCACCTGTGGCCCCCGAGGTCTCCCTTGCTACCCCTGTGGTCTCCCTTACTACCCAAAAAGAAAAGCGTTTTTTAAAATTGAAGCTCCTGTGTTGTGATCAGTGACATGTGGCTCTTTGATTCTAGAGTGGTTGGATTTCTTCTTCAGGATTCTTTAAAAAAAACACAAGGGGTTCCACAAGTGTAATTCTTTGAGCAGTGACCCTAAATAAGAAAGAATAGGAATAACAAATAATATGTGTTTCTGGAATTCCATACATCAAATGCTCGACTCATTAAAGGTTAAAATCAGGTTCACTTCGGGCGTGAGTCACCGATTTAGTCTGTTCTTAAACCCCTCAAATTCACAATGCAGACAAAAACCTCCAAAAAGCATTCAGAGTAATATACCCATGCATTTTGGACTATGGGCCTGATTCACAGAGTGTTTTCCTATGGCATTGTGTCACTATAAAACACTTCTGTGAATGAGGCCCTATGTCTTTTGCTTTTCACAAATTGCAGTTATAGCTTGTTTTTTTTTTCTACCATTGGGCCTCATTACGTCCCTTGCAGTAAGGCAACAACAGCGCCGGTAGTGCTACCGACACCGTTGTTGCCTCACCGCCTCATTACGAGTTCTGTTGGCAGGTGCCGGAATGCACGTGTGGTCTGACCTGGCGTGCATACCGGCACCCGCGAGCAGAGCAGGATTGTAGCAGCGGTACCACCGTTATTAACGGTACCGCTGCTACCATTCTCCCCATTCTTATTGAGCCCTACACGGCCTGAAATGGGAATGGGGGCGTACTGGGTCTGGGTTTCCGAAAAAGATTGGGAATTACCGGGCCCGCAAAGGTCAGAATGGCCCGTTAATTCCTTTTTTTCGGGTCCCAGACACAGAGTCGAGTTTGGGGGTAGCCATTCCGGTAAAAACATCATGGCTATCTGCAAACTCGTAATGAGGCCCATTGTCTCTTTATGATCATCACAAGACATTCTATCTCGGTATCCTCGGTCACTTGACAAAATCCTTGTGCCTAAAAGCTTGTGTACAGTGTAGATATGTTTGGCCATAGCACATACAGTGGCCCTTGATTTCATTATGACACAATTAATGCTTTGTTGTAATGTGTCTATATTTCCTACATAAATGGCATGCTTGCTGTTCAGGATGTTTGTTTGCATGTAAGAGGTAACGAGTGCCCAGAGTACGGGATGCCATGTGAGTGTGCTGCTTTCCCTGCGCTATTCTAAATTTTTTAAAACACACTTATGAACCCTCCCAATGCTATTTATTTTACCAACCTCTGAAGCCTGAAAAGTAGATCCACCCAGGCTTGACATGTGGCCATCTTTGCACCAGAGCTGCAGATGAACTGGCCTGCTGCTAAATCTCAGTTACCTGTTTAATGGTATCCACTACAAAGTGTAATTTGCTTTCTGACTTTAAGAATATTCAGACATGTAATTCCTCATTTTACTATAGCCGGTAAACTAGCTATAGTCGGTAAGCTAGCTCAGGGGGTTGACCATTTGCTGCTGCAATGTTTGTGTGATCTGCAGGTTGCAGGTTGGAATTCCGGCAAGGCAAACTCAGCCTTTCATCCTTCTGAGATTGATGAATGAGTACCAACACAGGTTGGGTGATATTGTATGCATATTTGTTCTGTATAAAGGTGCGTAAGTGCTATATAACAATAATTCATTATCATTTTGCTTTGGACACCTGCTTGCATTCACAATAATTCGGTAATATGTGCCTATACTCACTGATATTAATGATATATATGGTGATACATTCTTGTATGAAATGTATATCACATTGCAGTGATATTGCAACCATACTTTTGGTTTTGTACTTAGGAGTAATGCTGTGATGCCACTTTCTGTTTTGTCAAGGGGTGAAAGGTTGTGTTCCATTGCTGCCCGTGATGTCACTTTTGGGTGGGGTCAAATGACATAATTACCTGCGATACCATCAGAGGTCATGGGTCATGTGATGTCACTTCTGCAACCCCTGGCATTCTGGTGAAATGACGTCCCTGGCAAAGGAACTAGGAAGCAATTGACGGTGTGTTTAATTTATGTTGAGGGCATGAGCAGTAGCAGGGGATGTGAGGAGACAACAGCTTGCACAGCATGTGAATTTATACTTTTTGTATACTGTTAGACAAACCAGTTTTTTAAGATGCCTGATTGGTTGCAGTGCAAGTATAAGGCAGTAATAGGTGTGTTTTCAAAATTGGGAAAAAGACGTTAGAAAGATTTTAAAGTCATCAAAGCAGTTTCTCTCATCAATTCCTTTAGAAGCAACTGGCACACTATGAATGGTCTACAACAATCATTGTAAAACTTTCACGTGAAGTACAACAACAAATGGACATCCTTTGGGGGTCGCCTGAGGTCTCCCTTGCTACCTATCCCTGTGCTCTCCCTTGCTAACCCTAAAAAGAAAATGTATCTTTTTTTTTTAACATTGTAGCTACTCCAGGCCTCTTTAACAAACAGGGGTTCCACAAGTGTAACAATTTGAGCAGTGACCCTAAATAAAAAAATAATAGGAATAACAAATAAGTTATCTTTCTGAAATTCTATACAATAATTGCTAGACTCATTAAAGGTTTATTTCAGGCACACTTCAGGGGTTGAGTCACTGAGTCACTGCTTTAGTCTGTTCTTTAACACCTCAAACTTACAATGCAGACACACACTTCCAAAAACATTTACTGGCCGGTTCATGGAATTAATGTGTGCCGAAAATTTCGGAGCAAGTGTGCGAAAATGTGCGATTCGCAGTGAAAGAGTGAAAATCGCAGGGCAAGTGCGAATATCGCAGGGAAACCAGCGCACATCTATTCATGGAAGTCCGTGCGCGAGTAAAATCAGGGATGTGCGCTGAAAAAGTGCTCAGCGCATGCCGGCGCACAGGTCATCTAACGGCGTGCGCTAAGGCCACAGCGAAAGCGCACATAAATCGGCGCACATAACAAAAGTAGGCGTAACACGGGGCGTAACACTCGGAATGGGGAACAACTCGTGAAAATGTGGGCGTCACAGGGGAAGTACAGGAGGTAAGGCCCACACGCTCGCCCACAACACGTATTCATGGAATCGAATAGGGCAAACCAGCGCACGGGCAAAGACGCGCACTGACCCAAACCCGTCCGCCACACAAAGGCAGGCGGTAGAGTCCCTGCGCTGGAAAAAAAAAAAAATTGCGCCAAAATGTGCGCAAAAAAAAGCACAAATATACAGCTCTGATGAATGTCCCATACTGTGGCCCCCTAGGACAAATGACGTGCAAAGGGGTACGCGACAAACAGCGACACCCGCTGTGTGAAAAATTAGCTTGTGCGTGTATTTCGTGTGTGCGCGGGAAGTTTTAGACGTGATCGGGCCTGGGGGAGCGGGGTACGTGTATTTCAGGGGTGCGCGTGAAGTTCTACACGCGATTGTGCCTGGGGGAGCGGGATACGTGTATTCCAGGGGTTCGCTGGAAGTTTCAAACGCGATTGGGCCTGGGTGAGCGGGGTACATGTACTTCAGGGGCTCGCGGGAAGTTTCACATGCGATTGGGCCTGGGCGAGCGGGGTACGTGTACTTCAGGGGTGCGCGTGAAGTTCTACACGCGATCGTGCCTGGGGGAGCGTGATATGTGTATTCCAGGGGTTCGCGGGAAGTTTCAAACGGGATAGGCCCTTTGCGAGTGGGGTCCGTGTATTCCTGGGGTTTGCGTGAAGTTTCACATGTGATTGGCCTGGGTACGTGTAAATCTGGGGTGCGTGGGAAGTTTCACACGCGATTGGCCTTGGTCGAGCGGGGTACGTGTATTTCGGGGGTGCGTGGGAAGTATCACACGTGAGAGGCCCTGTGCAAGTGGGGTACGTGTATATCTGGGGTGCAGGGGAGTCCTACACGTGACTTGGCAGTGTGGGTCCTCCCAGGTGTTCCCTCTACACCCTCCACGGCCCCTGCAGGCAGCCCACACCACAGGGGACTTCATGTCCCGCAGGCAGCCCATCCACCATGGGCATGCCCCCCAGGCAAGCCACATATCAGCTTGCACTACTGATCACTAACGCATGACCCCCTCCACCCCCACCCCCCAGCAGTGCAGAGCACCTGCCAGCAGGCCCCCACTCATGTCCCCTTGCACCCCCACCCCCAGCAGTGCAGGGCACCTGCCAGCAGGCCCCCACTCATGTGCCTCAGCACCCCCACCCCCCAGCAGTGCAGGGCACCTGCCAACAGGCCCCCACTCATGTCCCCTTGCACCCCCACACCCCAGCAGTGCAGGGCACCTGCCAGCAGGCCCCCACTCATGTCCCACTCATGTCCCCTTGCACCCCCACCCCCGAGCAGTGCAGGGCACCTGCCAGCAGGCCCCCACTCATGTCCCCCAGCACCCCCACCCCCAGCAGTGCAGGGCACCTGCCAGCAGGCCTCCACTCATGTCCCCTTGCACACCCATCCCCCAGCATTGCAGGGCACCTGCCAGCAGGCCCCCACTCATGTCCCACTCATGTCCCCTTGCACCCCACCCCCCAGCAGTCTAGGACACCTGCCAGCAGGCTCCCACTCATGTCCCCCAGCACCCCCACCCCCCAGCAGTGCAGGGCACCTGCCAGCAGGCCCCCGCTCAGGTCCCCTTGCACCCCCACCTCCCAGCAGTGCAGGGCACCTGCCAGTAGGCCCCCACTCATGTCCCCCAGCACCACCACCCACCAGCACTGAGGGGCACCTGCCAGCAGGCCCCCACTCATGTCCCACTCATGTCCCCTTGTGCCCCCCACCCCCCAGCAGTGCAGGGCACCTGCCAGCAGGCCCCCACTCATGTCCCCTTGCACCCCCACCCCCTAGCAGTGCAGGGCACCTGCCAGCAGGCCCCCACTCATGTCCCCCAGCACCCCCACCCCCCAGCAGTGCAGGGCACCTGCCAGCAGGCCCCCACTCATGTCCCCTTGCACCCCCACCCCCCAGCAGTGCAGGGCACCTGCCAGCAGGCCCCCACTCATGTCCCACTCATGTCCCCTTGCACCCCCCACCCCGCTGCAGTGCAGGGCACCGGCCAGCAGGCCCCCACTCATGTCCCCTTGCACCCCCACCCCCAGCAGTGCAAGGCACCTGCCAGCAGGCCCCCACTCATGTCCCCCAGCAGCCCCACCCCCCAGCAGTGCAGGGCACCTGCCAGCAGGCCCCCACTCATGTCCCCTTGCACCCCCACCCCCAGCAGTGCAGGGCACCTGCCAGCAGGCCCCCACTCATGTCCCACTCATGTCCCCTTGCACCCCCACCCCCAGCAGTGCAGGGCACCTGCCAGCAGGCCCCCACTCATGTCCCCCAGCACCCCCACCCCCCAGCAGTGCATGGCACCTGCCAGCAGGCCCCCACTCATGTCCCACTCATGTCCCTTTGCACCGCCACCCCCCAGCAGTGCAGGGCACCTGCCGGCAGGCCCCCACTCATGTCCCCCAGCACCCCCACCCCCCAGCTGTGCAGGGAACCTGCCAGCAGGCCCCCACTCCTGTCCCCTTGCACCCCCAACCTCCAGCAGTGCAGGGCACCTGCCAGCAGGCCCCCACTCATGTCCCACTCATGTCCCCTTGCACCCCCACCCCCAGCAGTGCAGGGCACCTGCCAGCAGGCCCCCACTCATGTCCCCTTGAACCCCCACCCCCCAGCAGTGCAGGGCACCTGCCAGCAGGCCCCCACTCATTTCCCACTCATGTCCCCTTGCACCCCCACCCCCCAGCAGTGCAGGGCACCTGTCAGCAGGCCCCCACTCATGTCCCCCAGCACCCTCACCCACCAGCACTGAGGGGCACCTGCCAGCAGGGCCCCACTCATGTCCCACTCATGTCCCCTTGCACCCCCACCCCCCAGCAGTGCAGGGAACCTGCCAGCAGGCCCCCACTCATGTCCCCTTGCACCCCCACCCCCCAGCAGTGCAGGGCACCTGCCAGCAGGCCCCCACTAATGTCCCCTTGCACCCCCACCCCCCATCAGTGCAGGGTACCTGCCAGCAGGCCCCCACTCATGTCCCACCCATGTCCCCTTGCACCCCCACCCCCCAGCAGTGCAGGGCACCTGCCAGCAGGCCCCCACTCATGTTCCCCAGCTCCCCCACCCACCATTATGAGGGGCACCTGCCAGCAGGCCCCCACCCATGTCCCACTCATGTCCCCTTGCACCCCCACCGCCCAGCAGTGCAGGGCACCTGCCAGCAGGCCCCCACTCATGTCCCACTCATGTCCCCTTGCACCCCCACCCCCCAGCAGTGCAGGGCACATGCCAGCAGGCCCCCACTAATGTCCCCTTGTACCCCCACCCCCCAGCAGTGCAGGTCACCTGCCAGCAGGCCCCCACTCATGTCCCCTTGCACCCCCACCCCCCAGCAGTGTAGGGCACCTGCCAGCAGGCCCCCACTCATTTCCCACTCATGTCCCCTTGCACCCCCACCCCCCCAGCAGTGCAAGGCACCTGCCAGCAGGCCCCCACTCATGTCCCCTTGCACCCCCACTCCCCAGCAGTGCAGGTCACCTGCCAGCAGGCCCCCACTCATGTCCCCTTGCACCCCCACCCCCCAGCAGTGCAGGGCACCTGCCAGCAGGCCCCCACTCATGTCCCACTCATGTCCCCTTGCACCCCCACCCCACAGCAGTGAAATGGCCATCCCATTACACAAACCAAAAGTCAACTATGTACATCAACACATGTCCGCCACACGAAGGCAGACGGTAGCGTCCCTGCGCATTAAAAAAATGTGCGCTAACAAAAAGCTGTATATACAGTTCTGATGAATGTCCCATACTGTGGCCCTCTAGGACAAATGACGTGCAAAGGGGTACGCGACAAACACGGACACTCGCTGTGTCAAAAATAGCGTGTATTCCAGGGGTGCATGGGAAGTTTCACACGCGATTGTGCCTGGGCGAGCGGGGTACGTGTACTTCAGGGGCTCGCGGGAAGTTTTACATGCGATTGTGCCTGGGCGAGCGGGGTACGTGTACTTCAGGGGCTCGTGGGAAGTTTTACATGCGATTGGGCCTGGGCGAGCGGGGTACGTGTACTTCAGGGGCTCGCAGGAAGTTTTACACGCGATTGGACCTGGGCGAGCGGGGTACGTGTACTTCAGGGGCTCGCGGGAAGTTTTACTTGCGATTGGGCCTGGGCGAGCGGGGTACGTGTACTTCAGGGGCTCGCGGGAAGTTTTACACACAATTGGGCCTGGGCGAGCGGGGTACGTGTACTTCAGGGGCTCGCGGGAAGTTTTACTTGCGATTGGGCCTGGGCGAGCGGGGTACGTGTACTTCAGGGGCTCGTGGGAAGTTTTACATGCGATTGGGCCTGGGCGAGCGGGGTACGTGTACTTCAGGGGCTCGCAGGAAGTTTTACACGCGATTGGACCTGGGCGAGCGGGGTACGTGTACTTCAGGGGCTCGCGGGAAGTTTTACTTGCGATTGGGCCTGGGCGAGCGGGGTACGTGTACTTCAGGGGCTCGCGGGAAGTTTTACACACAATTGGGCCTGGGCGAGCGGGGTACGTGTACTTCAGGGGCTCGCAGGAAGTTTTACATGCGATTGGGCCTGGGCGAGCGGGGTATGTGTATTACTGTGGTGGGCATGGAAGTACAGGAGGCAAATGCGTGGAACGCCCACATGCACACGCCAAAAAAGACGCGCTAATCTGGAAACACGTACGCCAGCAGGAAGCAGGCGTACGTCGACCCACGCAGCATAAAAGTGCACGCAAACAACAAACAAGCTCAGACACCAGGATGAATATTCCATTCCTAGCAGCAGTGGCCGTGGGATACCGCAGGAGGAGGAGGAGGATAGTCAGGGCCAGAATTTTTACACCCAGAACCAGCCTTTTTGGGATGCCTGATGACCATGCGTATGGGAGGTACAGGTTTCCACCTCACATAATACTCGACCTGGCCAGTGAGTGGGAGGATGACCTCACATCACCCACCCTCTGCTCCCAAGCACTCAGCCCGCTGGAGAAGGTCCTTAATGTACTGCACTTCTTGGCCACTGGATCATTTCAGCGGACAAGTGCTATAGTGGGGGGGGGTGTCACAGGCCACGCAGTCACGCTGCCTACACCATGTCTTGGCCATCATGACTGCACGCCCATCAGTACTCAGGCACATATACTTGCCCAGAACACCTGCAGAAAGGCAGGCTGTCGTCCAGGATTTTTACGGGGTGGCACACTTCCCCAAAGTGCTAGGTGCCATTGACTGCACCCATGTGGCTCTACGTCCCCCCAGGGCATCTGAGCACATCTATAGAAACCGCAAGCACTGGCATTCCATCAACATCCAGGTAGTATGTGATGCGAAGGGAATCATCACATCAGTATATGCCAACTATCCAGGGTCCTCCCATGACTCTTTCATTTACAGAATGTCAACCCTAAAGCAGGACCTAGAAGCTGGATGGCATGGTGATACATGGCTGATCGGTGAGTATAAATGCCACAGCACATGCATGCATGTCAGATACTGAGTAATGTCACAACCCCACTAATGATACCCATCACCACCTCCCCAGGGGACAGTGTGATTTACGTGGCTGTGAAAGCTGTGTCTCCCCTTTCTCTTTTCTTCCCTCCACACTCTCCTCACCTGAGTCCTCAGAGTCACCGGTGTTCTGTAGGTTTCGCCGGCTCAGGTAATCCCGTTGTTTTTTAGGTAGCACTTGCCTGTCTCGGTGAGAAGCCACAGTGACCGCTGACTGGACAGCCGTCCTGGGACCCCTTGACCGGGAACAGGCCGGACAAGAAAGGGAAAAACCCACAAGTGGGAAAAAACCCTTAGGAAGTTCTGGTAAAGAGGAGTGGGACGAATCGAACTGGAAGCTGATGCGTGATCCACTGGTTAGAACTCAGGAGGGATATCCAATGCTCCAAAGAATGGTGGAAGGAACCAGGCCACGGATAAGTTGGGAGCGGTGAGAGAAAGAGAAAAGAAAACTGATGGACAGAGAAAAAAGGAAAACTGGAGAGCCGCGAGAGAAAAGAGCGGCAAAGCGAAAGGATAAAAATAGCACGCCCGCCGCCGGAGCGGCGAGTCTAGAAAGAGAAAAAACGAAGAAGAGCCGAAGGATCGGCAAGTACAAAATGCTGCAAAAAGCAAAAAACTGCCGCTGTAATCAAACAGCGAAATAGGTAAGAGGAAAAGAAGGGCAACGCTGGAGAGCGCAAAAACACGAGCCGCTGGAGAGAGCGCCAGCAACGGTTGAAACGCAGCGACTGTCGGGCTTGGATGACAGATAAACTGCCGGCAGTGCTGTGATTGGTGGTGGTAGGTACTAGATACAAAGAAAGGACTAAATGGCTCTACCTGCCGGAGAGCCTCCAACGTGGAAGGAGCCGCCATCCGCGGTAGCGGTTGCGGATGACAGTATGACCCCCTCCCCACCTAACCGCCCCAGGCTTCCCCGGATAGCGGCGGTGAAAAGTAGCCAATAACCTTGGTGCATGAACCTGAGAAGCCGGTTCCCATGAGTCCTCCGACTCCGGGTATCCCTTCCAGGACAGAAGGTACTCAAGACGTCCACGATAATACCTGGAATCACGGATCTTAGATACCTCATATTCCTCAGGCTCCGAGGACTTTGCTAGTATAGATCTGGGGATAGTTCTCTGGTGAAGATCGGGATGGTAAGGTTTGAGAAGAGAGGAATGAAAGACCGGGTGAATGCGGTGAAGAGAGGAAGGAAGCCGAAGGCGGAAAGCTACAGGATTCACTTTAGAGAGAATAGTGAAAGGTCCCAGAAAACGAGGAGACAGTTTAGAAGGCCTTGTCCATCTAGGTAGAAACTTGGTGGATAACCACACCTGATCCCCTGGCTTCCAAACAGGACATTCTTTCCGATGTTGATCGGCACTGGATTTCGTCCGTCTTCTGCTAATCTCTAAACTCCGCATAGCAGAGGTTTGGGCCTCCTTGATATTTCCTAATACCTCTTCCACTGTAGGGGAGTTAGTATAACTGGGAACCTCCGGAAATACTGCACGAGGGTGAACCCCGTAAGTGCAGTAGAAAGGAGAGAGTTCTGTCGAGGAATGTCTAGTATTGTTGTATGAGAATTCCGCTGTGGGAAGCAGCGATACCCAGTTGTCCTGATGTTGAGAAATATAACACCTTAAGTATTGTTCCAGTGTTGCATTAAGGCGTTCCGTCTGACCATTGGTCTCTGGGTGAAAACCTGAAGACAGAGCTCTTTCAATGCCCAAACGGTGGCAGAAGGCGGTCCAAAACTTTGAGATATACTGACTTCCCCGATCCGAGATTATCTTATCGGGAAGACCATGTAGCTTGAATATATCTCGAGAGAAAACCTCCGCCATCTTAGCAGCAGTGGGCAGACCAGGAAGGGGAGAAAAATGAGCCAACTTTGAAAAAGCGTCTACTGTGACCATGATGCAGGTACAGGATTCCGAAACAGGCAAATCAACTATGAAATCGGTCGATATAAGACCCCAAGGGCGCGTTGGAAGTTTGACCTGAGTGAGCAGACCCAATGGTTTTCCTAGGCGGTACTTGGCTCTGGCACAAATTGGACAAGTGTTGACATACTCGTATGTCTCCTTTCTAGCATTTGGCCAAAGAAATGTTCTAGAGAGAAGTTCCAAAGTACTCTCAGGTCCTCTATGGCCGGCCGAGCGAGAGTCGTGACTCCACTTTAGAATTCTCGAACGAAGAGGACCCGTGGGGATGTAAAATTTCTGTTTGTAGAATAACCAGTCACCTCTTTGTTGAAAAGGAGAGGTGTTACGTAGGGGTATTTGAAGTCTTTCCTGAGTGAGGGCAGTCTTCACTTCTTTGAGGAAAGAACCAACCAAGGCCAGAATTTGGTTGCGTTTGAACATGGATTCCCTCTTTACTTCCAAGTGTTCCTTGGTAGAGTCTTTGCGGGATAAGGCATCCGCCAGACTGTTCTGGGATCCCGGGATATACGAGACTTGGAATTCAAACTGTGCGAAGTGATGTGCCCACCTGGCCTGTCTGGAATTTGAACATTCCAATTCTTGTAATACCTTGAGGTTCTTGTGATCGGTCCTAATCAGAAAAGGATGTCTGGCTCCTAGCAGGAGATGGCGCCACTCTTCGCAGGCTAGTTTCATGGCCAGAAGTTCTTTCTCCAGTACCGAATAGTTGAGCTGGCTGGGAGAAAGGGTCTTTGACATGTAGGCTACGGGGTGTTCCGCTCCTTGGATAAACTGGAGAAGCACCGCTCCTACAGCTACCGCAGAAGCGTCCGTTTCCAGAACAAAAGGTTTTGATTGATCCGGATGCTGGAGAATGGGAGCAGTACAGAACAATCTTTTGAGAAAGTTGAAGCTTTTCTCTGCTTCCTCAGACCAAAAAAAAGGAATAGCCTCCTTCTTGAGTAAGCGCGTAATCGGGTATACTACCTCTGAAAAGTCTGAAATGAATCTGCGGTAGTAGTTGGCTAGTCCTAGGAATCTCTGGACTTCTCGGACTGAAGTAGGAGCTGGCCAATCCAGAATCGCATCCACCTTGGTTTGGTCCATGGCCACCCCTTCCTCTGAAAGAATGAATCCGAGATAGTGAACTGAGGATACTGCAAATTTACACTTCCCGCTCTTGACTAGCAACTGATTTTTCTGAAGGCGAGACAGTACTTGTGTGACATGTTGAACGTGTTCCTCCTGGGTAGGGGAGAAAACCAGAATGTCATCGAGGTAGATGATGACTGAGACTGACAGCAGATCAGAGAATAGCCTGTCCATGAACCTTTGGAATATAGCCGGTGCATTCACTAGGCCGAACGGCATTACTCTGTACTCAAACAAACCGAATGGAGTTCGAAAAGCCGTCTTCCATTCGTCCCCCTCGGTGATGCGAAGCAAATGATACGCATTTCGGAGATCCAATTTTGTAAATATTCGAGCCCCTTGTACTGCCTCAATAATGTCGGTTATGAGTGGCATGGGATACCGGTCACGGATTGTAACCTTATTAAGGCCCCGGTAATCGATACAGGGTCGAAGATCAGTCGAGTCTTTTTTCTTAATGAAGAACAGGGAGGCGCCAGCAGGCGACTTCGAAGGTCTAATAAGACCGTTCTCCAAGTTGGTATCTAGATAGACTCTTAATGCCTTCTTCTCGGCCTGAGAGAGAGAGAACATGCGCCCAAATGGTACCAGTGCATTAGGTTCGAGATCGATTGCACAGTCTTCTGGTCTATGGGGAGGTAGCTGAGCGTGAAGGTTCTCTTGAAATACCCCGAAATATCTTGCACAGAAACTAGGAAGCGCGTGAATACCTATATGATCCTTGGAGAGAACTCTGATAGACTGTTGATCCGCCCTGGTATCGGGAGGAAAACAGTGTACCGAACAGTAAGTAGAGCAAAAGCTTAGTCGATTTTCCGTCCAGTCGATATACGGATTATGCCTGCGCAGCCAGGGAATGCCTAAGATTATGGGGAAATGTGCGGCTCTAATGATGTCGAACTGCAGGTTTTCTGTGTGTTGGTTGATGACCATGGAGAGTTGTTCAGTGGTATGAGTGATTAATCCGGATGACAAAGGTGTACCGTCCACTCCTTCTACCTTCTGACCCACCTTCCGTACTATCCGTGTGAGCCCCATCTTGTCTGCCCACAGAGTGTCCACGAAGTTTCCGGCCGCTCCACAATCCAATAAGGCTAATGTTTCTACCAGTCTTCCATTCAAATTCAAGGTAACAGATAGTACCATCAGTCTGGAATCCTCTTGGGATTCTGACGCTGATACCGAAAGTGTGACATAGGGACGCTGAAAAAGATCTGAATACCCCCGGCTGCCCGTCCCTATTGGCGCCGAGGGTAATCGTTTCCCACCTTCTTCTCCGGTACTTCTGAGCAGTCCTTCAGTACATGTTGATCGGAACCACAATAGGCGCACAACCCATTTTCTCTTCTTCGCCTTCTCTCCGCTGACGATAGAGGTGCTCTGGTAGCTCCGATCTGCATCGGTTCTTCGCTTGGAGTAGAGGTGAATCGTCCAGAAGGAGAGTGTGAAGGAGGGTTCATGAGATTTCCTGGTCCTCTTTGTTTCCTGCGTTCTGTCCTTCTCTCTTGGAGACGGTATTCAATGTGGAGCGCGGCAGCAAGTAAGTCTGGAAATGTGGGAGAGCGTGGAGATCTGGCTAACTCATCTTTGATCTCCTCTCTCAACCCTCTTCGGAATACAGCGTATTGTGCTTGTTCGGACCATCCTGCTCCTGCCGCCAGTGTCTTAAAAGAGGAAATATATGACAGCACATCCAGTGCACCCTGTCGTGCATCCAGCAGGTCCTCACCTGCAGTAAAAGATAGTTCAGGTCGCTCGAAAGTCTGTTTCAATAGGTTCTGGAAACCTGAGCAATCCTGTAGAATAGCATTGCTGCTCGTAACTAGCGGAGTAGCCCAGGCTAAAGCATTCCCTGTCATATTGGAGATCATGAAACCTACTCTGGCTTGATCTGTAGAGAAGGTGTGTGGTCTGAAGGTAAAATATACATTGCAGGCTTCCAGGAATTCCTTCACCCTTTTAGGTGAGCCATCAAATCTTCCTGACGAAAGAGTCATAGGAGGCAATTCCGGAGGATGTGAGGGTTCCCGGACCGCTACCATTTGCTTTAGAAGGGCATTCTCCGACTTTACCCCCTGTAATTCCAGTGACATGGCCTGAAAAGCCTTCCATAATTCTTGGACTTGTTCTTCGGCAGACATCTTGGTCCTAGATGGCGTTTCAATCTGTGATTTACGTGGCTGTGAAAGCTGTGTCTCCCCTTTCTCTTTTCTTCCCTCCACACTCTCCTCACCTGAGTCCTCAGAGTCACCGGTGTTCTGTAGGTTTCGCCGGCTCAGGTAATCCCGTTGTTTTTTAGGTAGCACTTGCCTGTCTCGGTGAGAAGCCACAGTGACCGCTGACTGGACAGCCGTCCTGGGACCCCTTGACCGGGAACAGGCCGGACAAGAAAGGGAAAAACCCACAAGTGGGAAAAAACCCTTAGGAAGTTCTGGTAAAGAGGAGTGGGACGAATCGAACTGGAAGCTGATGCGTGATCCACTGGTTAGAACTCAGGAGGGATATCCAATGCTCCAAAGAATGGTGGAAGGAACCAGGCCACGGATAAGTTGGGAGCGGTGAGAGAAAGAGAAAAGAAAACTGATGGACAGAGAAAAAAGGAAAACTGGAGAGCCGCGAGAGAAAAGAGCGGCAAAGCGAAAGGATAAAAATAGCACGCCCGCCGCCGGAGCGGCGAGTCTAGAAAGAGAAAAAACGAAGAAGAGCCGAAGGATCGGCAAGTACAAAATGCTGCAAAAAGCAAAAAACTGCCGCTGTAATCAAACAGCGAAATAGGTAAGAGGAAAAGAAGGGCAACGCTGGAGAGCGCAAAAACACGAGCCGCTGGAGAGAGCGCCAGCAACGGTTGAAACGCAGCGACTGTCGGGCTTGGATGACAGATAAACTGCCGGCAGTGCTGTGATTGGTGGTGGTAGGTACTAGATACAAAGAAAGGACTAAATGGCTCTACCTGCCGGAGAGCCTCCAACGTGGAAGGAGCCGCCATCCGCGGTAGCGGTTGCGGATGACAGACAGTGCCTACCCTCTGAGCACCCACATGATGACGCCAATTCGGAACCCCACCACGCCACCCGAGGTAAGATACAACACAGCCTATATTGCAACCCGGGGCATAGTGGAGCGCACTTTCGGAGTGCTCAAGTCACGCTTTCGCTCCCTTGACCGTTCTGGCGGGCAGCTGTTATATGCTCCCCCAGTAGTGTGCAGGATCATAGTGGCAGCATGTGTCCTGCACAACGTTGCAACATGCCGGGGCCTGCCCGTGGACATGGTGGTGACCTCACATCCCCAACCACATGTACGCCCGCTGCGCATGGGAGGGGAAAGGGCACGGGGTGAGGCAGCCCGTATGCAGCTGGTGGCTAATTACTTCACCTAAAATAACACCCCTGTGGAGTGCACACAGCCCTGGCACATACCAGCTGACTATCAATGATGATGAGTCAAGTGACAGTCAACCGTCACAACCATACCAGCCTGAGATTGTTCACCTGGAAGTGTTTCATTGTGTGCATCCCTACCTACACAAACACCACCAATGCTGTGTCATCAAAAGACACACTTCTATGCTGCCAAAATCATTACCCCCTTGCAAGATACAACATGACATCAGTGCCATGTCACCCAACACCTCCCCAGCACCGCCACCCAACACACCATGGCATGTCATGCTATGTGAGAGCAAACAAAGGAATCCCCAAAACATGACACAAGTGTCACAAAGTACAGTGTCCCGAATGGAAAATGGCCACACACAATATGCTCCCATTAATGTAGAACTGACAACACACATGACCAAAGACTTACCACAATACAATGCAGCTAGCCAACCCCAAACATAGCATTCACATGACAGTACTAAGTTAAAGGATACGTAGTCTTACAACCTGGTGATGCTAGCACATCGACCACTTCCAACTGTACAGTGTTGGTGCCACGCAAATCTGGGAGTGCAATGCTTACAACATGAACTCCATCTCCAAAGTAGACGGCCTTGTGAAGAAATGAGGAATGAACCTGCAAATTAGGAGGGAGACATGGATGCACAAGCACACATCAATACACCATGCAGTGTACAATACTACAACAATATGCACTAGGAATTTATACACAGTATTGACTACAGACTGCCGACACATGTCATGGGAGTCCAACGCCACTGTGTAAGTCACTGTCACTTGGGCACACCCTTTGTAAGCCCTTGGAAACGGGAAGCAGGAGGGGTGTGTCTCTCACGAACCCAAACATCTAACCCAAACTCAGGAAAAGCCTGCATGTGCCCAGCCGGAATACAGTGGATGCCCACAGGAGCCACACAAGGCAACACACTGTAACAAAAACTCAAAAATAAAAAAAACAAAAATCAAAAATGGCCATGTGGGGGACAGGGGGGTTGGGGGAGGCCACCCAGGAGGTCCGAGGACAGGGTGCACACCAACAGCCACCTGTGTGGATGTTGCGAAAAAAAAAAACACCTCCATGGGCTCATGGCCTGCACGGCTATGCTATGGTGAGAGATTCAGAATCGCTGTGGTTGCTCTCATCACCCTGTGCTGTTTCCGCCACAGGAGGTGGTGGTGCTATGGGAGGCAGCCCACGCAAAGCCCTAGTCTGGTCCTCCATGGCAGCAAGCATGCGGGTGTGGAAGGTCTCGGTCTGGAGGAATATGGTGCGGAGATCCCCATGCACCACCTGACGTGATGCCCGGACCTCCTCCCGAGTTGCCTGCATCTCTGCTGAGAGCGTACGTGTGACCCGCTCCAGCAGCTGTTCTGTCCTCTTGACAGTGGAAGCCTCAAGGTCCACAAGAGTCTGCCTGAGGTGATGGACTTCTACCCTCAGGGCTTTCCTCTGGCCCTGGGACTCTAAAGAAATGGCTTGCCGCAGAGTGTCCAGTGCCGCCCGTCTGTCCCTGTTGGAGGCCAACATGTCCTCCCTGAGTGATTGGCACATGGAGTCTGTTGCCTGCTGTAGTTGCTCCATCTGTCTTTCTGCGGGGACAATGGAAGTGGCCACCCTCTCCATAGCTTGAGCCATCATTTCAGATGCTGCTGCCTGTTGGTTTGCCATACCGTATATGGATTTCTCCCATGCGGTATTGCCTGGTGGCGTACGGTCACCGCGTTGGCGGGCACCACAACTGTCTGCGGCAAGGCGAACTGTGCTGCTGGACTGCATTCCCCCTCTGAACTGCTGGCCCAGGAACAGGATCAGATGTTGTGGAGTGTGGCCCTGCATCCGTAACCACCAAAGGCGGACCTACCAACACTGACATCCCCATAGTGGGCTGTACCCCTGGTGCAGGTGGGTCGGACAGAACAGAATCCCTCCCAGAAACACCTACCTGCGAAGCCACATAGGTCTCATCATCCGAATCAACACCTGATAGAGGTCTGGGGAGGTGCACCCAGAGACACCCCTGGAGAGAATGGTCTGCAGCAAGAGTGGGTTTTCACCCACCACCACACCCCGTCCCCCAATGATGCCCGCTCCTGCCTGAGATCCCTCCTGGGTCTGCACCATCTCCTCACCCTCAACAGCATCAAGTGCGTCATCCCCTGCAGAAACATGAAAGAAAAAATGGAAACAGGCATTAGCACCATGGCTCACAATTAGGCCTCACAAGCTACAGAACCAGTACTTGATTGACACATGTCTCACATGACTATAACCCTCCCATGCATGCACTGTCACTGAGTTTGAAGGGGAGGAAAATGTCAGACAATGATGACACCAAGATGGAAGAGCAACACATTAGCTGCATGCTGGCTAACAGAGCCATCACACATTGGCCTGTGAGTGGCATGTCCAATCCACATACATGACACATGCCATCACACAGATGGCATGTACCATAGGCATGTCACATATCGTTTGACAATAGGGCTGAGAAATGTGTAGTGAAAGTGGGGGGATCGAAACAATCAGCCTGAATGAACAATGACAAATACGGAACAATGTTGTTGCAAGATGCCACTTCAAGGGCAACTGGCGTGATGTTGCACAAAATGCCTACTGTGGGCAGAAGGGATACTGTAATACCCAAATCCAGGGGCGCAGAATGTTTTGGATGAAGCACATGGGTGACCCAAACCACTCAGGCACACACACCCTCACCTGGCACTCAATCAGAACCCCTCACACACACAACATACACATGGATCACACACACATGCATGTGCACTCACCGGACAATGCCTCGTAATCTGGCAGTTCTCCCACACCTTAGATCTGTTCCTCTGTGATGTAGGTCCCACTAACAGACTCATGTACAGTGAGTTCAATGTCCTCTTGTGGAGACCCACCTCCAGTCACCAGAGTAGCGGCATGACTTGAGGCCAGCTTTTTCTTTGCCCTGCGCTTAAGGTCATTCCAGCACTTGTAGCACTCACCAGCTGTGCGCCTCACTAATCCAAGTGCAGTTATGATGTCCGCGACGGTCTGCCAGTGTGCCTGACGTCGAGCAGGTGTGGTCTTGCACCCTGAAGTGATAAACATTTCGCTGTCATGTGCGGACACATACTGCACAAGTGCATCATGTTCAGCATCATTGAAGCTAGGCTTCCTTTGTGTGCTGGACTGCGTAGCCGTGTCTGGGTATCAGCCTGTAGTGGAGGAGCACTCTTCCTCTTTTTTTTGGAAGGTGGTGGGGATCCTGAGTGGCCTACGCCGCTCTGGCCACTAGGGGCAGGAGCACCGGTGGACTGGGTAGTTGGAGTGTGGGAATGCACACTGAGCATGGGACTTGGTGCAGGCATTGGCTGAAGTGTTACGTAGTCAGGGGGAACGTTAGCAAGATGGACTGGGACCAACACTGCCCTGGCTGGGAGAGTCAGAGCTGGGGTGGATGGAGCTGCAGCTGCCCCTGTAGCCTCCCCACCCTGCCTGCTCGGGGCACCAGATGACATAGCTGCCCCTGATCCACGTGGCCTGGTGACACCAACTTGCACCGCCACACGTGGCCTAGACTTGGCTACCTGGAAGTCAGCCTGGGAGTCACCCTCTGCCAGGTCAGGTGCCACAATGGGCCAGTCCAACAAGGGCTGAGCAGAGATGGTGTCATCCACGTTTCCCTCAACTATGGGGGGGGGCATGGGTGTCCCTGACTGGTCCTCCACACATGGGGGGCTAGGGGTACCCTGCAAATCCTGGCCACGTCCCCTACCGCGCCCACCACGGCCACCTCTTGAGACTCGGCCACCTTTGCCACACTTACCGCTTGGTCACCTCCCAACCATGGCACTGATGTTGTTGTGCGTATGGGAGTTGCAGTAAACTATTGTCCTGGGCAATTGGGGGTCAAAGGGGTAGGGTACTAGATGGAATACATACCCTAGTGCTCTAGCAAGGCTGTATGTGACTGCTGGGGAAAGATGACGGGTCACTCAATGCACAGGCACCCCAAAAACAGAAAATAACGTGCACGCAACCCCTCGTAGACCACGTGCATGGAAAAATGAACCTGCACTACGCTGTGGCACCCAGAAACACAAAAATGAACTTACGCGTGTTACACACAGCCTACAATGACCTCTGAAGGGGTACGCGACACACGGGGCAAGCACAGTTGGTAAATATGTGCGCGACTCACCGTCTGCCTGGAAAATGAGCGTGAAAAATACGCGCGTGTGCACGTTAGCAACACCCCCGCCAAAAGAAGAATTGTACACTGTCTGAGGAGAAAGGACAAAAGAAGAAGTGAACGCTGTTTGTGGAAACAGGCCCAACAGAAAATCAGAAAAAAGCTGTCAGAGGTAACAGGGAGTACGAACTAGAAACGCTGTGAAGTAAATAGCGTGTGAACCGACAAGAAGTACAGAATTCACCCACTCGCTCTCCACGAAAAGCACGTACAAGGAAAGGACGTCCTACATGCACCTTTTGAACCGGCCCACACGTCCAACGTCACTTCCGCGTATACGCGCTAAGGCCCTAACCTCCAATTACACGAGCTGACACTCGGACGTGCAGTTCTTGGATGTGTAACATGCACCCGGGTTCAGGGAAACGCCTGCGCGCGCATGTCACAGATGCGCTTACGCGCTAAGGGCCTTTCCTCAAATTACACGCTGACGTGCTAGATTTTCACGTGCAAAATCACTCTGTATCAAGCTGGCCACGCGTTCGTACACAGAAGACCACGCTCCTGCCCAGAAGGCTGAATTACTGCCCCCCAGAGCCCCGAGCACGCTCCCACCTGCCATCTGCTGCTGCCTGATTGCCTGCTACCCACGTGCCCTGCCATTAGCTGCCTGCACGTCAGCCCGGGGTGCTGTTGCTGTGACCACCCCTGCTGGAACCGAAGACTCCTGACTGCTATTCCATCGCTCCACAGCCCAGCCCCAGGACCCAGTTGCCCACCCACACCTGCCTCTGGGGTTGCCATGTCGGGCACTACACCATCTGCCACCACTGGCAACCCCCAGCCAGAGAGGCAGAGGGCCACCAGCTTCACTACCACCGAAGCTGGTGTCCTGGTGGAGCATGTCCTGAGGCAGTATGGTGCCCTCTTCGGAAGGTCGGCTGCCGACAAGGAAGGACGGACTCAGATCTGGACGGACATCGTGACTGCCATCAACGCAGAGGGGGTGGCAGTCCGTGACTTCCAACATGTCAAGAAGCGCTGGGACGACTTCAGGTCCAGGACCCTCAACAAGGCCTGGCACCTCTTGAAGGCAGCGGATGCTAAGGGGCGCCGTGGCCACCTGTCGGAACATCAGATGAGGTTCCTGGAACGCATACTCCCAGCCCTCCATGTCCAGGTCCTTGAGAGGCAGACCCGTCTGGAGTCGAGCGGTAAGTGTACATGCATTCTGATTGGAAGCTGTGCGTGTGGTGGTGTGCCAGTAGTGTACAGGTTGTACATGTGGTTTTGTAGGGCCATATATGGATGTGTATGTACAGGGCTGTGAGGCTGACACATGCAAGTCCTTTCATGTGTGAGACACATGGATGGTGTATGTGTGGGTAAGCATGCAGACCAAATGCAGATGTGTGAGCACACATGTTTGGATTACTGTGTATGTAAATTGGCATGGTTGTGGTGTCACACATGGATGTTGGTTCCAGCTGCATGTATCTGCACCGTGTACATGTGCATGTGTGTTTATTTGACATGGGTGCAACAGTGATGCAACATGGATGCATGTGAGACTGATATGTAGAAGACTGATTGCCAGATGTGACATGGATGCCAATCTCATCACTGCGACAGTTGGCGGAGGTGTACACATGCATGTAATTGGGGTGGCGTGTGTGCATGTCTAGTGCACTCCCTGTGTTTCATGTGATGTCTGGCTCACCTTTGGCTGCACATGCTGTTTGTATGTGTATGGATGGTGCTGGCTGTTGCAATATGGCTGTGGAATAGCTCATGTGTGTGAGTTGCAATGACATGTGTGCTGGGGATTGTGATGCCATGTCTGAAGTTTGACAATGCCACTCATTTGGAACTGTCATGTGTGTATGAGTCCATTGTACAGTGCCCTGATGCCTGTGTTTTATTTCTTCCTGTCTGCAGCGTCAACTGATTAAGAGTGCGGAGAAGGTGCTGTGGAGCACAGCGGCAGGGATCGCACCGCCAGCCGGAGACGCAAGGCCCGGCTCCCCCCCAGGTTGTCATCTCGTCGGGGAGTGAGGAGTCCGGTGCCACATCCCAGGTCGCAGCTGCCGAGGGGAGGTCCAAGAGGCGAAGGTTGGAGTTGGACTCCTCGGCAGCCGAAGGGGCAGCTGAGACCCCACAGGGCCCAACGGAGGAAGATGGCACGGAGTCATTCAGGTTGGTGGGGGGTTTGGTGGAGGAGGAGGCCGTGCAAGGGACAGAGACGGGGTCTGGAGGTGGGGATTCCTCTGGTGCTAGTGGTGCAGTGCAGGGGCAGGGACAGGAGGCAGCACAGGCCGCCACGGAGGTGCCTGTGTGTAATCCTATCCCCGATCCTGTAACTGCATCATCTTGCACCAGCAGGGATACCTACGTCCAGACCCGTTGTCAGGACCTACCTCCAGAACCGTTCTCAGGGAGGGGATTGGCTTACACCAACTGGCCTTCCTCTCCCTGCGGATGTGGCTATCCGGCACCGGGTTGAGCCTGTCCTGGGTGGGGTGGCGTTGCGTCAACGTGTCATGCGAGCTGACCTGCAGTCTTTTCATGTGGAGAATTCACGTCTTCTCGCATGGCTCGTTGACCGCGTTGACCCACTGGGACAGCTCACCATGGCCGGATTCCTCCGTTTTGTGGACCTTGTTCCGACCCCCTCCTCAACTGAACCCCCTATGCGCCAGTCGTCCTCCGTGCCATCTTCCCACCCATGTGTCACCTGGGTGCCCTGTGGAGCTGCCTCTGACCCTGCGGCCAGGCTGGTGGAGGACACATCCCTGCCACAGTCGGGAGTCGCATGTCCAGCAGGGGTGGGCACCTCAACAACTGCACCCCAGCTGGAGGAGGATGTGCAGGCAGCAGGAGCCAGGGCACAGGCAGCGGCACAGCAGCAGCAGCAACAAGGTGGGAGCCATGATGGCTCGGGGCCTTCATCATCGGAGGGGCAGGCATCGGCCGGAGGGCAGGAGGACCCTGGACGGGAAGTGTCTTCCGTGTGGCAGCGGTTGGGCCATGCGATAGATGCAGAGCGGCAGCGGGCGGAAGAGGCACGGCTCACAATGGTCAGGGCAGAGAACTCCATGCGTAGGGCCCTGAGGCGGGCCGAGTGCCTCGAGGCCATTCGCATGGACCTGGAGTTCCAGATGTCATCGTGCCTGCGAACCCTCTGGGCCATGGAAGAGGACCGCCTCCGGGACATCGAGCAGGAGTTCGATGAAGCCCTGGCCCGCAACATCAACATGTGAGACTTTGACTTGCCCGCTGCACTTGTAAATAGTTAGATAGTGTTAGGTTTCCTTTGCTTTTTTCTTTATTATTGTTGCGCTTAGACAATGCACCACCTTTCTGTATATAGTTTTTCATTAGGTAGTATTTTTGATAGGTTTCATTTCTTCAGTTGGGATCATGGACCCTGGATTGTTCTTCTGTATATAGTTCACTATTGGATTCATCTGTTTTATTATTTTATTTACCCATGGAGCAATGGTTTTCACTTTTGTTTTTCCCTTGGATTTGATTTTTTGAACTGTGACTTTGGACACCTTTCCTTTGGATTATGATTTGTTGTTTTTCATTATTTTACGGACATGCAGCTTTTCGTTTTTAATTCCCATTGTCGTTTGTTTGTTTTTAATTCCATTCATGTTGCTTTTAATACATTTTTTCTTCATACTTTCGATGTGTGGTATTATCTCATTGGTTTCATGCGTGTCATGATATGGGTTTTGACATTCACTTGCACCCATTGTGTGTGTGTGTGATGGACATGTGTTCATTTACATACTTGCCATTGGGGTTGTATCATGAAATTGGCATTTCTATGTGGGTCGATGCAATACTTGGGTGGGTCTTTGGCATGTGGAGGCTGGCCATAAGGGCCAGGGATCTAGATTGTGATGACATTTTGGCTGGGGGACATGTGTCGGGGCCTGCTGGCAGGTGCCCTGCACTGCTGGGGGGTGGGTGTGCAAGGTGACATCAGTGGGGGCCTGCTGGCAGGTGACCCTCAGTGCTGGGGAGTGGGGGTGCAAGGAGACATGAGTGGGGGCCTGCTGGCAGGTGCCCTGCACTGCTGTGGGGTGGTGCTTCAAGGGGACATGAGTGGGGGCCTGCTGGCAGGTGCCCCTGACTGCTGGGGGGTGGGGGTGCAAGGGGACATGAGTGAGACATAAGTGGGGGCCTGCTGGCAGGTGCCCTGCACTGCTGGGGGGTGGTGCTGCAAGGGGACATGAGTGGGGGCCTGCTGCCAGGTGCCCCTGACTGCTCGGGGGTGGGGGTGCAAGGGGACATGAGTGGAACATGAGTGGGGGCCTGCTGGCAGGTGCCCTGCACTGCTGGGGGGTGGGTGTGCAAGGGGACATGAGTGGGGGCCTGCTGGCAGGTGACCCTCAGTGCTGGGGGGTGTGGGTGCAAGGGGACATGAGTGGGGGCCTGCTGGCAGGTGCCCTGCACTGCTGGGGGGTGGGGGCGCTGGGGGAGATGAGTGTGTGCCTGCTGGCAGGTGCCCTGCACTGCTGTGTGGTGGGGGTTCAAGGGGATAATGCGTTGGTCATCACTAGTGCAAGGTGACATGTGGCTTGGCTGGGGGGGCATGCCCATGGTGGATGGGCTGCCTGCGGGACATGACCAGGGGTACAGGGTAGTCCCCTGTGGTGTGGTCTGCCTGCAGGGGCCGTGGAGGGTGTAGACGGAACACCTGGGAGGACCCACACTGCCAATTCACATGTAGGACTCCCCTGCACCCCCGAAATACACGTACCCCACTCGCACAGGGCATATCGTGTGTGAAACTTGCCCGCACCCGAGTAATACACGTACCCTGCTGAAATCGCGTGTGGAACTTCCCGCGCACCCCAGTAATACAGGCACCCTGCTGAAATCGCGTGTGGAACTTCCCGCACACCCCAGTAATACACGCACCCTGCTGAAATTGCGTGTGGAACTTCCCGCGCACCCCAGTAATACAGGTACCCTGCTGTGATCGCGTGTTACACTTCCACGCACCCCAGAAATACACGTACCCTGCTGTAATCGCATGTGGAACTTCCCGCGCACCCCAGTAATACAGGTACCCTGCTGAAATCGCGTGTGAAACTTCCCCGCGCCCCAGAAATACACGTACCCTGCTAGAATCGCGTGTGGGACTTCCCGCGCACCCCAGTAATACAGGTACCCTGCTGTGATCGCGTGTTACACTTCCACGCTCCCCAGAAATACACGTACCCTGCTGTAATCGCGTGTGAAAATTCCCTGCACCCCAGAAATACAGGTACCCTGCTGGAATCGCGTGTGGGACTTCCCGCGCACCCCTGTAATACACGTACCCTGCTGTAATCACGTGTTGAACTTCCCCACAGCCTAGAAATACACGTACCCTGCTGAAATTGCATGTGTAACTTCCTGCGCACCCCTGTATAACACGTGCCCTGCTGAAATCACGTGTCAAACTTCCCCGCACCCCAGAAATGCACGTACCCTGCTGAAATTGCGTGTGTAACTTCCCGTGCACACCAGTAAGACACCTACCCTGCTGAAATCGCGTGTTAAACTTCCTCGCACCTCAGAAATACACATACCCTGCTGAAATCGCGTGTGTAACTTCCCACGCACCACAGTAATACAGGTACCCTGCTGAAATCGCGTGTAAAAGTTCCCTGCACCCCAGAAATACACTTACCCTGCTGAAATCACGTGTGGAACTTCCCGCGCACCCCAGTAATTCTGGTACCCTGCTGAAATCACGTGTAAAAATTCCCCGCACCCCAGAAATACACGTACCCTGCTGGAATTGCGTGTGGAACTTCCCGTGCACCCCTGTAATACACGTACCCTGCTGTAATTGCGTGTTGAACTTCCCCGCACCCCAGAAATACACGTACCCTGCTGAAATCGGTGTGGAACTTCCCGCGCACCCCAGTTATACATATTCCCCGCTCGCCGTTTGCTGTTTGGCAGCCCTGTATACTGGTCCAGAGTTAGCGCAGCCCCTTGCAATGAGTTGGGAATTTTGATGGCTTTTCCTTGCGCGAGGGCATTCTTGGGGGCGTAACTGGCGCAGCTGCAGGGTCGCTGCGCCACTTTGCGCCACGGCTGGTTTTGGAGGCTGAAATCCATGAATACGCTGTGCGCGGATATCGATTTTAGAGCATGCGGCTGGCGCAGACATTCGCACGTGCACACTGTGCGCCAGCCGCGTGCGCCACTTTTGTGCGATATTCTATGAATTACCCTGTTAGAGTACAATAAGCATCCATTTCGGACTATGTATTTTGCTTTTCACTGGTTGCAGTTATAGCATGTTTTATTTTCTGCTGTTGTCTCTGTTAGAATCATCATACGATATTTCATCTCGGTGTCTTCGGACACTAGACAAAATCCTTGTGCCTAAAAGCTTTTCTACAGTGTGGAAATGTTTGACCATAGCACATAAAGTTGCCGTTGATTTCATTTTGCCACAATTAATGCTTTGTAGCGATGTGTCTATCTTTCCTATTTCCACGGCATGCTGTTCAGGATGCATGCTGTTCAGGATGTTTGTTTGTATGTATGAGGTAACGAGTGCCTAGAGTATGTGATGCTATGTGAGTGCGCTGCTTTCCCTCTGCTTAAATTCTTTAATACACCGTTGGGAACCTTCCCTTTGGTATGTATTTTTCCAACCTCTGCAGCCTGAAAAGTAAATCCACGCAGGCTTGACTGTGGCCAACTTTGCACCAGACTTGCAGATGAACTGACCTGCTGTTAAATCTCAGGTACCAGGTTAATGGTATCCACTACAGAGTGTAATTTGCTTTCTGACTTTGAGAACATTCAGACATGTAATTGTTAATTTTCATATATCTGTAAGAATGCTATAGCCAGTAAGATAGCTCAGTGGTTTGAGCTCTCACTTCTGTGATGTGTATGAGAGATCTGCAGATTTCAGGTTTGAAAACCGGCAAGGTCAGCTCAGCCTTTCATCTTTCTGAGGTTGATAAATGAGCACCAACACAGGTTGGGTGATATTGTATGTATATGTGTTTTATATAAAGTGCTCAAGCATACGTGCTATATAATAACACATTATCATCATTTGGCCTTGGACATCTGCTTGCATTCACAGTCATTTGGTAATATGGGCCTATACACAATGATATTAATGATACATATGGTATTCGTCTCTGAAATGTATATCACATTAAACTGATATTGTAACCAAATGTGTCTTAGTGTACTGGAACAATCCTATGTGATGCCACTTTTTGTTTTGTCAAGGGGTGAAAGTTCATGTTCCATCACTTCCTGTGAAGTCACTGTGGGTTGGGGTCAAATGACATCACTTCCTGTGATCCCAACAGGGGTCAAGTGTCATGTGATGTCACTTCCGCTACCCGTGGCATTTTGGTGAAATGACTTACCTGCAACACACGATTTCTGTCTGTTGCTTAACAAGACGATTCATGCAATTGCTATTTTGACAAAACAAGGTCTTGCCTGTCAAGGACTGGATAATAGCAGTGTGAATATTGGTCATGGCAGAACAGAAGTACATGATGTGCCTTGCCTGAATCACTGGATAAAAGCAGTCCAAGCCGAATACTTGCGTCTAGACAGAAAATACACGTCTGCAGTTATCGTCCCGTGCAGTATTGTGTATAATACATAACACTATTGGAGACGTGACTGGTCAAGCACAAGAAAGAATTTGCATCAATGAAGATGATTATCCACTTGAATATTTTCTTTGACTATATTAAGGTGAAGATGCCAGAGAATCCACAATTGATCATTTTGTAAAGGATGGATATGTTTTCCGGGTCTTCTACTATCAAAGCCAAGAGCACACACTCAAAACTGCAAAGCAAGCATGACAATGTAATTCTTTGGTGTGCGACAATAAAACATTGTAAACAACCCAGTGCTTAGCTCAGTCTGCACACTCAGACACACAGGCTGCACGCCTTCAAGTCCCATAATGCAGTATGAAATACTTTCGGCAATCTATGACAAGCAGCACAGAACCTAGAGAATGTACTCAGTTTATTGAAGGTTCCACTTCTGCAAACTCAAACATTATGTGAAGCCCACACGTGTAAAAGGCGCGCAATTTCGATTGCTGTTTGGCTGTGCTGTGCTATTAGAGGCTTCTGTACCGCTATTCTGACTGCTCCTTTTCTTGATTTTATTATTTTCATCACGAAAGGAGGGTGTGCTGGTATCCTACTTGGGTTCAATATTCTACACGCTGGAACGTAAGGGATTTAAGAATTAAGATACTGTTCCTTTAAAGACTCACAAGCTCCGTTGTAGCTCCGCCCACAGCCACTTCTAGGAAGCAGATATAAACAGCGTGTAAAGGGCGCGCAATTTCGATTGCTGTTTAGCTGTGCGCTGGACGTGGATGGTGGAGGGAGAAGCCTTATGAAGTAGCTTGTGTACGTCTGCCAGTTCCTGCTTCACGGTGGGCCAAAAGTTAATTCCGCAATCTTGTGATTACTAACTAGTGCCCATTGACTATATAATACCCCCTGAGTTTGTCTCACAGGATGCTGTCTAAACTCATTCCCACATTGCCAATTTTTTTTTTTCTTCAGTCCCAGCCACTGGGGACGAACAACACCGGCTCCCTTTTCTATTACTGTTTGTTACTTGTTAATGTTACACGTGTATTTGAAACTCTGAAAGAAACTCCCACGGGGACTGCCGGCTCAGAATCCTTTGACCCGAGGGCAAGTACTAAGGGAAAAAAAAAATCTTTGTTCTGTGGGCTTTCCATGAAGTTTCTTAGCAACACCCTGGAGATTGCTGGCCTGTGAGCCTTTAATCCAAGGGTGGTGTGCTGGTTAAACAACAACAGAACAGACAACCATAAAATGTATGATCTACGGAGCTCAGGGAATACAGAAGACACTTACCAACAACAAAACTCAAATGAGACACCCTGTAAGGAACAGACTGAGAGTAATCAAAGTATACAAGGCAGATCCTTTCTGAAACGTTATAAGACAGGTGGGGGTGTTTTTCGCCACCCGCCAAGTGTCTTCACCTCAGATAATCAAATACCCTCAACCTTTGGTTTCCTTAATTCGATGTTGATCCTCTGGTATTTCAAGGACGGGAATTGGGCATCTCGATGCTGGTGAACCAACTTATGCGAGATTCAATTGCCACTAACCTGGACTATACCTTGAGGACAACTACAATGAAAAATGCAATACTAACGCATTTTTCCCAAGGCATAGTAACGACAACTGACTGCTCATTAGCGCGGTCTCCAACTCATGAAGCAGGAAATGAAACCTCACAAGTGCCAATAATTGTGATAGACCCCCGCGATGAAGATTTGCTAGAGTTAGAAATGCAAATACCAGCGAATCTATCATGTGAACTAAATAAAATACCTTAAGAACAAAAGTGTGACTTGGAGAGTGAGGCCATATTATATGAACCAATTAGGTTGGTTGATTCTGCTGCAAATATGCAGCCACAAAGACAAGTTGAATCAAACTCAACTTTAATTCCTCCAACAATCACTGTCCTGAATTTTGTCTTAAGCTCTTTAGTCAAGGTTTTTGAATCCATCAAGTTAGATGTCCAGTAACATACGGGAATATTGCTGGAAATAATGAACAAACTTGAATTGAATGACATCATGATGAATGCAATGAAATCAGCAGTCAATGAAGGTCTGGGAGAGGTCCAAAGGGAACTCTGGGAAATTTCAAAAGATCAAGCTATAAAATTGGACAGACACTCAGACCAGTATGCTTCATTGAAAATGGATTTTGGTGCTTTGGTGGAGAATCTAAAGTCCCTGAGAAAAATAGCACTGAGAAGGGCATGAACTGTGAGCCACCTGTGCTAGTCCTGGAGATATCGCCTGATGAGTCCCCCTTATCAGCATCAGTGATGGAGGATTTTTTGAAAATGGCACAGACTATAGATCTAGACATAACATCTAAAACTAAAGCTCTGGAAACCCCAGCAAATGTCTCAACAAATATGGAGGGACGGGAAGAAAAGGGAAAAAAAAATTGTCAGGCAAATTGAAAAAGAAAAGGAAACAAATGGCCAAGGAATATGCCATATATTTACAAGTCCCAGTGAATGGCAAGTCTAAAGAAAAGAGTAAATACCTCACAACCAATACAAATCGCTTGTGAACATTCTTAAGGTAAAGGGAGGGGAGTTGGGAAGAGAAGAAAACTAGAAAGTGCCAAAGAAGGAAAATGGTCAGAAACAGAAAAAAAGCTCCAAAGAAAATGAGAGAAAAAAGATAAAAGAGCCCGAATCAAAGAAAACCACAGTGGGCAGTCAAACAGACTTAATTGAACCACCCAAGCGAATTGCTCCAATTTTTTTGTTAGCTAAAAAAAACCAAAGATGCTGAACTCCGCAATTAAGTTAGCCCTGATCTTTCTGAAAATGAAACAATCACAGGAGGTTGGTCATGGGGAAATGGGCCTGACTCCGGCCACAGGAATGGCTCTACCGTCAACAGAGGAAGTCCGGCTTCCACATGTATTGCCCCCAATGGATCTATTATCCGGGGGTACTAAAGAATTGGTCCAAATGCCGTCACGTTTGGGAGAGTGCTTGAATCCAAAGAATAACATTCTTCCTCAACCTCAGATGGAGCAAAAGCCAAATGGCTCCAACAAAAATTCAAATAATCTAAAACAGCTTAAAGATCTAAGTGTTTATGTCTCCAGACTGTCATCAATGTCCCATAATGAGGAACCACTAAATCGATCTAGGATCCTTTCAGAAATGAAATCAATCCCGGGTTTGAAATATTTTTCCTCAGAGGATATTGATGTGGTAAAATTCTCTTTTGCCACAGACACAAATATAGTGGAACTCATGTTGAAATCAAATTTGGGTCTGGAATCAATCTTGGGGGAAACAGATTCTTAGGAAAAAAGGGGGTTTAAGGTATCCAAATCATGTCGAGCTATGGGTAAGATATATCCCCAGTTGAAAGGAAATCAGTACTCCAATCAAATCCAAAATAACAACAATGTAGCGCACCAGAATCAATGGCTGCCTGGGAAATGTTTCCAGATATTGTTTTCCTAGTTCTCCTTAGAATGGGTATCCAACTGCAGAGTCTCAAGTAAAAAAACATTTTGAAGTTTTATCATGGAATTCTAGAGGCTATAACTCCTTTACCCAAGAGCCGAGGAAATCCAATATCTTCAGAGCTTTCGAGCTGATTTTACTCCAGGAAACTTGGCTTACAGGTCGAATTGGTATAGATGAATTCACTAGTTTTCAACAATTAGCTCTGGGATCGGAGGGAGGTAGACCCTCTGGGGGGTCTGATGATTGCCTGTAAAAATAGTGTCCTCTATGAATCCAGGCTACTATCAATTGAAGAGCAAGGTATCATGATAGTGAGGATGGAATACAAGGCCCCAAATGTATATCAGAGTTGGATTTTGGTAAATTTGTACTGGAACTCTAGGAGGGGGGTCTAATTGAATTCTTGTCAAAGTTGTCTGATTTGCTGGTTGATATATTATCATTGTTTCCCATGGACGAAGTGTTATTAGCAGGTGATTTAAACTCCCAATGCCTGACGATGAAAGAGCAGACCACAGGCAAAGTACAATATCAAACACAAAATGGCCTAGCATGGGCAAACTTCATGAGTGGATGGGACCTTTGGATGCTTTTGGAAATATTAGGGGTGATATCCCGAGTAATCCAACCTGGCATAGGGGAACAGCTTCCTCTGTAATTGTTTCTGAGAAAATCTTTGGACACTGTGTAACGTTGGTTGTTGAAGATGGGAGTGCGGATGACCATGCAAGGCTGAAATTATCTATTGATGTTATTTTTTCTGCAATTGTGTCTGCATATACGTGCAGACTGTCTGCTTATACGGCTGGCAATTGTATTAGAAAATTTGATAGGGGGTAGAAATTTGACTAACAAAGTAGAAGATAGGGTGGCTATTGACTCTGAGGACCAAATATGTGAATCCTGAAATCCATCAAGCTTCCATTTGCTGTTATTGGATCTAGATCCTCAGAAACATAATATTCAAAAACACAAACCACCCCATAAACATTCTTTTAACTTTCAGATAATGGAACAAAAGAGGAGTATAAGACATCAAAAGGCAGAGTTAAGAAATGCTAAACTCGATGCAAAATCTTTTCAGACAGCTCTTACCCTTATTAAAAATCATCATAGACATTGGAAACAATCATTTAAGTCATCCATCTTGCAACATGATGGAGAATTTATGCTTAGGTCACTAGGGCAAAGAAATTCCAGGAATTTTTGGGCTATTGTGGGGGAAAGGCAAGAACAGCAGAAGTGCAATTAGGATGCTATAGTACAAGGACAGACTTGGATTTACCACTTTTCTGTGGTATATGGGTCTACAGCTGGCCCGGTGCCTGTGAGTTGGGAGCTCCCCCAATGGTCCCTTATGTATACCAGAGCGGACATAGAGCTATTAATAACAAACTCGTCCACATCTACAGCAGCTGGCCCAAATGGGCTTAGTAATTGGACCCTAAAAATGAATCCAACAGTATGGGCTCATGTACTCAAATAACTTTTCGACCAAATAATGGTGACAAAACAACTCCCAGAATCATGGAAAAATTCAATCACAATCCCCATCTTTAAAAAAGGAGATAGACTCCTAGCTGTGAACTATAGGTCAATTTCACTATTGGACGCAGATAGCAAAATCTTTGTCAGCTTAATCTTAAGGGAGTTGGAGGAATGGGACAATTTGAAAGGTATAATTCCAAGACAGCAAACTGGCTTTATAAAGGGACTATCCACCGCCTTAAATGGTCTGGTTCTAAGTTCTGTGATTGGAGACTTGGGAAATAAAAATGGATTACCCCTTTTTGGGGCGTGGATGGATCTCACCCAAGCATTTGATATGGTTAATAGGGGTCTCCTGTGGAAGAAACTACATGCTTGGGGAGTCCCGTCCAATCTACTCTGTATCCAGATTGAATTACATCATAATACTAGGATGAGAGTCAGACTCACTAGAGCGGGTCAACTGTCAGAGCCAATATGGGTTGATAGAGGGGTTCACCAGGGTTGTCTGATAGCGCCTATCTTCTTTATCCTCTTTATGGGTGATTTGGGTGAAAGTATGAAGGAGAGTGGTCTAATATCACCGTGTCTCGGCTCAACTAAAGTCAACTGGTTGGCTTATGCAGATGTTGTGGTGGTATTGGACCATTACCTGGTTGGACTCCAGAGGTTGCTCTCTGCCCTGGAAAGCTATGCTCAAAATAAATCCAGAAATATCTAAGATCCTTATTTTCAAACATCCCAATAAAACAGTTAAGAACTACTCATGGGAAATGGACCACCAAACAATAGAGGTTGTGCCTGAGCTTACTTATCTAGGTTCTATAATTAAGTCATACCCAACTAAAATCCATCTATTAGAAACTATTAATTTAAAAACTATTAAGTTGGGGGCTCAGATGAAAAGGATAAGAACAAAATTTTGCAAATTCTTTATACTCCCTCTTGTAAAATTCTATTTAGGAAAGGTGATCTCGGTCATCTTATTTGGCAATGACACAAATATGCTTGCAATGGATGTGAACTGGGATTCGATAGAGTCAAAGCTCTGGAAAAGGTCACTTTCCCTCCCAAATTGTGTCCTCATTGTATCCCTAAGGTATGAATTGGGACTCTCTTCTTTAAGATTGTGGTTGGACTGGAAATGGATTTCATTGTATAGGTCTCTCTTGGCTCCCCTAAAGGGAACATTACATAAGGATCTGTCCGTCCACCTTCATTCTAAAACAAACAAATTTCATGAAAAATGAAAGTTGAGATACCTAGAGCTTCTGAAAAATTTGAAATGATTTCCGATCTTTTGTTACAAAACCTGCTAAAAGTAAAAGAGCGGCTAAACATTTGGGATTGGTTGGACACAGGAGAGAGGACGAGGAGGACAAAGTTGGCGCAATCTTTTTCCAGAATGAGTAAAAAAAGGACAATTCTCCCTCCATATTTGACTAAATATCCAGATCCAAGTGCAAAAGTCCTCTTTTTAAGGTTTAGACTGAACTTACTCCCAACTCGGGAAATTCAATCAGTCAGAAAAATAGCCTTATTAGATGACTGTTGTGACAGATGTGATGTTAATGAATGTCAAACTCTGAAATATCTGCTAAGTAAGTGTTCGCGCACAAGGGAGCTGAGAGTCCTTAGATTGAGAAGATTTGTCCATGATATTAGATGGTTGGACACAGAGGAATTCTGGCTCAGATTGTCATCTGAGAACAAAATTTTCCTAACCGCGGAAGTGGTAAGACTTCTGAGAGATTTCAAGTTGTATGTTTATTAAGAAAGGAAATCTGGTGATAGTTGTAAATGTATTGGTAGTTTAGTTTTTGATATTTCTTTTCTTATTTTTCCTCCTTTTCTTCATTGATGGTTTTTTACTGGGTTAATTGTTTTAAAATTGTGCCGTGGCTGTTGCTTTTGTATTTTCTTATATTAAATGTGTAAAATGTCTACATGTTTGGCTAATGCACAATAAATAAAAAAAAAAAAAACATTATGGACAATGCCCTGGACTGTGTTCAGTCTGCAAACTCAACCCATTACAGGCAATGGCCTGCACTGTGTTAATTCTGCAAACTCAAACCATTATGTGCAATGCACTGGACTGAAAACAGAACTTTGGAGCTGAGGATCTGACACACTGTGCCCACCTAAAGCAGCACACTGGTCAATCTTTAGAGAGTTTACTAACCAACAAAACTATTTGATTACACCATTTCACCCAAGGGAAGTTGAAGGCCCCTACCTTTTTTGAAATATTTACTAGGAACTTGGTGTTGGTCACCCTGAGTTACCTTGTGGGTACCTGACGTCGACTCCCTTCTAACTGCGCTTCGAGAGGCACAGCTTCACCTCACTGATGAGGCCCAACAAGGCCGAAACACGTGTATGGTACTCATGTTCAGAGAGGAATTGCCATAGCATTTCGGTGCAGGACTGCCCATGTGTGCGGTACAAAGACTGAAATGCAAATGGATATTTCCCATCTGTGAAAGGTACAGTGAGCAGAAAGCATGTGCTGCAAACTCTCATCTCAGAACAAGTTATCATGCGTGTTCTTTCTGGAGAGTATCGCCTGCTACCTTTTTTGAAATATTTGAAAGAAATGGCATTGAAGTCATCTTTACAGACTGCAATACGTGAACAAATGAAGCTTAGATGGAGAATAACCTTGTTATTGCGAATTTGGCCTTCGTTGTTGGCAATTTATGTGTTTAATAAATCTAATCCACAGGTTTTCGAGAGTTCCAAGAGAGATGTTGATTTGATTTGGGTTAGAGTTGGATGTTTCAGTACCAACATCACAAGCCTGCCCATTTCACCCCAAAAATGTCTGTGTCTCCTACGCTTCTGCCTATCAACATACCATACCAAGTAGTAGTGTGAGAACGCACCAACAACTGAATCTTGGGATGCCTGAAAAACCTGTGGGTTTGACCCTTCCTCTGGGATTGAAACAGGTTCTACCAAGGGTGGAAACTCACCTCAGGACTCAATGCAATGGTTCCAGTTTTGCTATCCAATTGTGAAGCACAAGACTCAAGAGTGGAGTTCAAGCAGCCTATCATCGCGCTTGAGGCTTACTAAAACAGGATTCAAGCCCTTCTTGAGAGCCAGCTGCTGTTCTGCTTTCTTTGCAGGTTATGTGGTTGTTGAGAGAGTAGAGAAAATGCCATGCTCGCATAAATGTTAATTGGGAATAGTTTTTGAGTGTGTTCATGTGATCAGAAGAGGTTTTGGGAGTTTTGAAGGAATTTTTTATTTGTTTGAAGTATGTATGTTGTTTGTTGATCCCTATGTGAACCAATTCTATCTGTTTGTAGGTTGTAGTATTTTTGGTGTTTGATGTTCCCTGCTTTATCCCATTTATTTCTATTTGAGATTTGTATGGCCCCTCTTTCTAATCACCCCTTTTAAATCCTTACTCCCTAATACAATTTGTCCTCTTGTTCCGTCTCCTTGTGAGGATGTTCCCTGCCTGTCCCTTGGCATGATCATTGAGCTCGCCATGGAGGTTGTGTTCTATGATTTAGATCATGATGCTGGGCTCAGAGGCAGAGTGGGGATGCCCCCATGGCCATCTTCATCATGTCCATACCAGGATGCAGGGGATTTCCACATTAAGACATAATGCGACTCATTCTGAGTGTAGTGGAATGGTACAAAATTGGATCTAATTCATTATCACCACTTTTCCCAATATGACAATGTCTGAGGTGGCCATGAAGTGGAGGATTTGTCTGCAGCAAAATGCTGGATGTAAAGCCTTCACATTACCCCCTAAAAACCTGCAAAATCGCCGGAATTACCGCCAGTTGTAATTCCTTCAATATCAACATGGAGTCCTGTGGACTCCAAAATATGGGGATTCACACTGCCTACCACCACTTGTAATCATGCTGTAAATCCGTGGGACCAGTGGTAGCAACAGTAATCCTGTTTGGTGTTCGTTCAGTGGAACTTTTTGCAGAACTACCACCAAACTCAGAATGAGGGCCAAAATACTGATATCCCTTCAAGGGGATCTGACAGACTGGAATCCAATGTTAGCAGATCTTCAAAACAGCAAAGTGAAATATTTAGAAGGCCCAGCCTGGCCCACACAGCCTACATCGATGGGTTATCATAGTTTATTTGTGCACACCTATACTTTAATGCAAGACGTTCTGTTTTTTTTTTTAAAACCTCTTTGTAGAACCATTAATTCATACAATTTTTCAAAGTGTGAACATTTTGCAGCAATGTACCCTTAACTACTGAGAAGCTCCTTATGGAGAGCAAGATGCAAGCATCTGGAGAACTGTGTGCATCTGACTCAGTTATTTTATGTTACTGTCAACACACATAATTAAACATTACCTTGACAAACACAGAAGAAACTTTATTGATTTTAATCTGAGAAAGACCGTTTCCAAGAAGGAAGAGCAAGCTGAGTGACAACAAACTCTACATTCACAGCACAATAATCTGTATTCACAGCAAAATAAACTGTTAAAAGGAAAATATGTAATTGCACCAACATTGTTAACTGTCTATAAAATATTACAAAGTGCATTTCTGACAATCACTTCCACTTGCTCTCTGTGGCACCGCACCACAATGAGGCATGCCTCCCACCACAGTCTACACATCCTCCACACACATGTCACATTCCAATTGCCAAAAAGTAGAAAAAGAAATGAAAGTCCAACCTTCAGACAAACAGTAGAAAAATTAAACACAGAGGATAGAAAAGAGGAGCTCGGAACTGGCTTTAGGAAGAAGTGCAGGGGTGAGAGAAGAAAAGGAACGAGCAATGTGACCGCATGCCAGCCTGAGGTAATGGTCTGAACGAAGCAAGGGGTACATTAAGGGCTGCAGCACTATTGCCATCATATGACGACTACTCCAAATGTCATTATAGCTATTAGCACCATGGTAAAATGGGGCACACACCTTGTTTCAGAAACAAATACAAGTTGCATTTCTTGGATGTAAAAGAGGAGCTCTAGGACTAGCCCTTACTCTGTTTAAATTCTATTATGAAAAAGGAAGGACCTTGTAAGACTAACGACTGAGAGCAAAGGACAGGAACGTCATTTGGGGATCGTCAGGAGTTGCACCTGTGACCCCTGAGGTCTCCCTTGCTACTCTTGTGTTCTCCCTTACTAGCCCAAAAAGAAAAGCTTTTTTTTTTAAATTGAAGCTCCTGGGTTGTGGTCAGTGTCATGTGGCTCTTTGCTCCTAGAGTAGCTGGCTTTCTTGTTCAGGGTTCTTAAAAAAACAAGAGGTTGCAGAAGTGCAATATTTTGAGCAGTGACCCTAAATAAGAAAGAATAGGAATAACAAATAATTTGTCTTTCTGGAATTCCATACAATAATTGCTACGCATTAAAGGTTAAAATCAGGTTCACTTCGGGGTGTGAGTCACCGATTTAGTATCTTCCTAAACACCTCAAATTTACAATGCAGACAAAAACCTACAAAACACATTTAGAGTAAAATAAGCAACCATTTTGGACTATGGACCGGATTCACGGAGTGTTTTCCTGTTGGAGTGTGTCATTATAAAACACTTCTGTGAATGAATGATGCCCTATGTCTTTTGCTTTTCACAAATTGCAGTTATAGCTTGATTTTTTTCTCTCTGTTATCATCATCACAAGACATTCCATGTCGGTGTGCTTGGTCACTTGACAAAATCCTTGTGCCTAAAAGCTTGTGTACAGTGTAATAATGTATGACCATAGCACATACAGTGGCCCTTGATTTCATTATGACACAATTCATCATTTGTTGTAATGTGTCTCTCTTTCCTATCTCCCTGGCATGCTTGCTGTTCAGGATGTTTGTTTGCATGTAAGAGGTAACGATTGCCCAGCCTACGGGATGCCGTGTGAGTGTGCTGCTTTCCCTGCGCTACTCTAAATTCTTTAATACACACTTATGGACCCTCCCAATGCTATGTATTTTGCCAACCTCTGAACCTGAAAAGTAGATCCACCCAGGCTTGACATGTAGTCAACTTTGCACCAGAGCTGCAGATGAACTGGGCTGCTGTTAAATCTCAGTTACCTGTTTAATGGTCTACACTAGAGAGTGTAATATGCTTTCTGACTTTAAGAACATTCAGACATGTATTTTGCTCATATTACTATAGCCGGTGGACCATTTGCTGCTACGATGTGTATGTGATCTGCCGGTTGCAGGTTCGAATCCCGGCAAGGCCAACTCAGCCTTTTACCCTGAGATTGATGAATGAGTATCAACACAGGTTGGGTGATATTGTATGTATGTTTGTTCTGTATAAAGCGCTTAAGCGAAGTGCTATGTAACAACACTTCATTATCATTTGGACTTGGACACCTGCTTGCATTCACAGTCATATGGTAATATGTGCCTATACTCAGTGATATTAACGATACAAATGGCGATACATTCTTGTATGAAATGTATACCACATTACAGTAATATTGCAACCATACTTTTCATAGTGTACTTAGGAGTAATGCTGTGATGCCACTACCTGTTTTGTCAAGGGGTCAAAGGTTGTGTTCCATCGCTTCCTGTGAAGTCACTTTCGGGTGGGGTCAAGACATCACAACCTGTGATGTCATCAGAGGTCAAGGGTCATGTGATGTCACTTCTGCAACCCCTGGCATTTTGGTGAAATGACGTCCCTGGCAAAGGAGCTAGGGAGTAATTGAGGGTGTGTTTAATTTATTTTGAGTGCATGAGCATTAGCAGGGGAAGTGAGGAGACAACAGCTTGCACAGCATGTGAATTTATATTGTTAGAACAACACGTTTATTTTAGATGCCTGATTGGTTGCAGTGCCAGCATAAGGCAGTAATAGGTGTGTTTTCAAAATTGGGAAAAAGACGGTGGAAAGATTTTAAAAACATCAACGCAATTTTGCTCATCAATTCCTTCAGAAGCAACTGTCACACTATGAATGGTCTACACCAATCATTGTAAAACTTTCATATAAAGTATAAGAACAAATGGATGTCATTTGGGGGTCACCAGGGGTCTCCCTTGCTACCCCTGTGGTCTCCCATGATAACCTTAAAAAGATATATCTTTTTTTTTTTGTAATTTGTAGCTCTTCCTCGCCTGTGGCATGTGCCATGTGGCTGTTTATCTCTGGAGTGACTGGCTTTGTTGTTCAAGCCTCCTAAAAAAACATTGTTCCACAAGTGTAAAACTTTGAGCAGTGACCCTCTAACCTTTTGTTTTCCTTTATTTTAGTTGAACTTTCTTATTAATATTTCTAAAGATTCCAATTCATTAAAGAATACATGAGTTGGTTAGATAGAGGTATTCATAAAACTTAGTTATTACAATACAGATTATTTCTTTTTTTGTTGATAAAATAAACGATGGTTAACAAGCTAATTATATTTAAAACTAATACCTATAATGAAAATATTAGCAAGTTCTTAGAAGACTGACAGGGGAGACAGACTTAGATACAAAGAAGGAAAGAAAGGGGTAGGGGGCTAGCACAATTTGAAGTACGATTAGTATTTTACATTAAGTATGGTGTAAAGATATTCCATTTGGCATTACATTTCGGTAGATTTTCACAAGACAAAGCATACATTTTTTCAATTCTATGGAAAAAACAAATTCCATCAAAGATGTATCTCAGTTTTTGTGAACTTTTCCAATTTGAAGCAATAAGTTGGAAGGCAATATAAACAAAACAATTAAACAAATCTGTTGAATTGATAGAAGTCATAAAAGGTTTCACTAAAACACCAATCATTACATTGGATAAAGTTAATGGTTCTTGAAGTGAAAACATATTTTGTAAACAGTTTCAATTATTTTTCCAAAAGGAGAAGAGACATTTGCACTTGAATATAGTATAAATGAAATCAGCCGATGGGGATTGACAAGACCCACATACATTTTGGATAGCACTGGGCATTTTTCATATCATGAGTGGTGTTAGGTAAGCTCTATGTAGAATGAAATAGTGTGATTGTGTTAAGCTAGCAGCAACATACGTGGAAAAATACTGTTTCCAAATCTTTGCCCAAATATCTCTGTAAATTTGCAGATCCCAATTTAATTCCCATTGTGTAGTAGTTTTAGAGGTGGGGCAGTTACTTTGTTTGGGTTGTTTGAGAATAGAATATAATTTTGAAGCTTAAGTGGAAGAAGAAGTTAGTATTCTATATATTTAGCAGGGCGTTTTGGCAATAAGAAGGGATTGCTTTTATAATTTAGTGCATGAAGGTGGTATAAGTCATTTGGTCAGAATGATTGAGCTTGAAACGAGAACATACTTGGGGGAAAGGTATAGACAAATCATTTAGACAAAGGTGTGTAACCAGGAAAATTCCAGCAGAATACTATCTTTGTAGCACATCATGTTTATTTGTGAACGGGAAGCATTTGTTGAACCATAAGAACGCATTGGAGGCATCTTGAAAAATGAACAAACAAGATAATAGGCTATTGTAAAGCACCGGAGGGGGGTGTATGTACTCCTGCTCTCTATATGGCAGAGGAGAGGCACAGAGGACCCCAGCCAAGATTATCTATAGGGCAGCTATGGACGAGCAATCAAGGCTTAGCTCTCAGGAGGTGATGCAGGCTGGTTCTTAAGTACAGTGTAGTCCTCAAGTACCCACAAAGGAAAGTCCACACACTGTATTAGGGAAAACACAGTCTTTATATAAATAAGGCTTTGATTATGTACACATACAATAACACACTATGTGCTCTGACAATTCTAAAATGGTAAATATATACAGTTCTAGGTGGTACCACGATTACTCCATTAAAATGCATCAACTGTACTCAGTTCAAATGGCATATGAATCAACACAGCAAAACGATATTGACCATGGATTTAGAAGGAAAAGAAGTTGTTTAGACAATTGGCAGAATACTGGGCCACTACCAATAGGCACAGTCCTGTATGAGGATCCCCCCACCTGGGCAACCTGTAAATAAAGATGTACAACATATATTGTCTATTAGAGTCTTATCTCCTTCTATAGAAGTTCTACTCCCACAAAGTACCTGGTTTCATAGAGTTCTTCAGTGAGTCGTCGACAGGCCCTTTTTTTTAATATCACATTTTATTGCTTTTAATAACAATATACAGCATACAAATTATAAACCCCCCCATCCCCCTATCCCTTTCATTACCGCCATATCAGGTCCGTCAGGGTTTGTTGTGCCGCTTCGTACTTGTCTCCGTCGCTGTGTAACCAAATGCTACGTTACAGAATACTCTCCCTTTCATCTTCCTGCTTCATCGCACTGGATTTCAGTTCACAACCTCTTCCCACTTTCCCCAGATCTTGGTGGCCTTGGCTGGGCACCCACGTGTGGTATATATTCTGTGTTGTTTTACTGTGCAGGCGTCCATTTCAGCGGACCACTGGCCCAGGGTTGGACAGTCCGGGGCTCCCCATTTTTGTGCAATATCATGTTTTATCAAACCCATAGCATTAGACAGAAATATATCTTCCCATTTATTTGGATCATTTTCATCTGGGACCACTAATAACTGATTCGCAGGTTCCAGTGCCACTGTGCGACCCAAGACCCTCGTCAACTTTTGACAGTATTGCATCCAAAACATTTTTATCGAGGGAAATTCCCAGAGAAGATGAAAGAAGGTACCCTCCTCTCTTGGGCATCTCAAACAGTTGGGGTCAGAGGCTCGCCCCCATCCGAACAGGGCTACTCGGGGGTAGTAGACTCGGTGAAATATTTTGAGTTGTACCAATTGGATTTTGGAGTATATGGCGATGTCACGTGGATGCATAAGTACTTGAATCCAGTCCTCCGGTTCTATTGGGCCTAAGTCCTTTTCCCACTTAGTTTTAAGGCCGGCCAATTCCCGATAAGCAAATGCATTTATGGCTTTATATAAAATTGACGTGACTTTATTGGCAATGTATTGTGGGAGTAAGTTATGTTCCACGGTTGTGCATCCGTTAGTGCCTGCCTGTGACCACTGAGTGCGTGCCTCAATTGCAAATAATGATACCGCTCATTCTCGGGGATTCCAAATTTTTGTTGCAGCGTCTCAAACGGGAGGATGGAACCATCTTTCATTACATCCCCGACTGTGGTTGTCCCTGCATCCACCCAACGGCTCGTTATAGCAAGTTTCCGCACTTCAGTGAGCATGTAGTTCTCCCATAGCGGTTGCGCCAGAGTTAGTATATTCTCCCAGCCAATGTGTGTATGTGCCTGCCTCCAAATGACTGCGATATGTGCGGAAGTATTTTGCAGCGGAGGCCTGGGAAGGTTCTGGTATAATGTGGCGAGTGATGGGGTGCCCTGCGTGATAGACATCTCTGCTTTGATGTGTGGGAGTTAATGGTCCCTGTGAAGCAGGTCGTTGACGACTGTTAGCTGTGTGGCCCAATAGTAGGACCTGAGGTGTGATACTCCGATACCCCCTTCCCAAATGGACCTCTGTAGCGTTGTTAGTACGATACGGGTTAGCCCGTGCTTCCATATCAGTTTCCTAAGGAGGCGTTCCACTTGGGCGAACTCTGGATGTGGGGCATTCTACAGCACATATACAAAACGTGGAAGTGCCAGCATCTTGAAGAGTGCTGCTCTGCACATTATTGTGAGGGGGAGAAGCATCCAGTGCTTCACATCTTCTGTGAAGTGGTCTGTTAATGGGTGCAAGTTATGGGGCAGGTAGGCCGAGAGGTTCCCAGATATCTGTATGACCAAATAGAGAAAGCCCTCCCTCTCCACTCAATAGGGGACATCCCGTGGGATTGCACAGTCTCCTCCTTTCACTGGAAAAAGGACCGATTTGCCCCAGTTTACTTTTAGACCACTAAATTCCCCGAAGGCCATCAACATCTGGGCCACTATCGGGCATGCATGATTCGGGTCGCTCAAGTAAAGTAACAGGTCATCTGCATAGAGGGAGACCTTATCTTCTCATCCTTCCAGCCATCGGAACCCACTCCATGTGGTGACCTGTCGAAGCCACTGTGCCAGTGGTTTGTTTGCCAGCGCAAAGAGGAGGGTAGATAGCGGGCAGCCCTGCCTTATGCCCCTGCCTAACGGGAAGATTCTGGAGGACCAGCCGTTTATCCTGACCTCTGCTTGTGGTGCCTCATATAGAAGCTGAACCCATCTGATAAAGGCTTCTCCTATCCACCTGCGTCGCATCGTCACCCACAGACTTCCCCATATCACTGAATCAAATGCCTTCTCAAAATCGATTGCTAGAAGAGCGAGTGGCGGTTCGAGAATTGGGGCACGTTCCAGTAATAAGTGGAGTCGGCGTAGATTCATTCTAGTCGACCTGCTGTGTCATGAAGCCACACTGATCAGGATGAACCAAACAGGAAATGACCGCTTGCAGCCTGGTGGCTAATACTTTAGTGAGAATTTTGGCCTTGCCAATAATAAGTGATATTGGTCTGTATGATGAACATGATTCAGGGGTTTTTCCTTGTTATGGATTACCAGGATGCTGGCCTTTCTAAGGTCCATGGGGAGAGTGCCCCGTTCTCTAGCTGCAAGGACCATTTTATGGAGGGGTGTTGCCATCTTGTCGCTGCCCAGTCTCTTCCATGTCTCGGCTGGGAATCCGTTGGGACCCGGCATCTTCCCGGATTTTAGCTGGGCTATGGCCTCTGCTATCTCGGTTTCCTCTAGCGACCTATCGAGGTTTGCTCTCTGCTGCTCCGACAGTTGTGGGATCACAATTTTGTCCAGGAAGGACAGACTGTTGGGGCAGCTGGAGTCCTGTACAGCTCGGCATAAAATTTTGCGAATGCCTCTGTTATATCTGAGTCTGTTTGGGCCATCCTATTTTGGTTGTCGACAATCTGCCTGACATATCTGTGACCCTCCTCACGTTTCTCCCACCAGGCCAGTAACTTGCCCGCCTTATCCCCACATTCGTAAAGCCTAGTCCTTGCTTCCCTATGGGCCTGTTTTGCATTGTCTAGTGCCGTATTATGAATGGATTCCCTGGCTTTTATAAGAGAGTGATGTGTCTCTGGGGAGGCATCTACTATATAGCTGGTTTCCCATTTTTCCACCTCCCCCTCTGCCTTGGCCACCTTCCGATGGTGCTCTCTCCTTCTATTACTCGTCCAAGCAATCATCTCCCCTATAAGCACTGCTTTGTGTGCCTCCCACAGTATGACTGGTTCCTCTACAGTGCCTGCATTTATTTTGAAGTATTCATCAGATTTCTCAGTGATATACTCCACAAATTCGGGAAGACCCAGATAATAGTTATTCAGTCTCCATGTCTTGGGGGGCAGTAGCCGACTCGTGCAAATTGCCATCTCCAGAGGAGAGTGATCAGAGATCCCTCGGGGGAGCAGTTCTGCCTTAATTACTCTTCACGCCTCGGATGTTGGGAGAAAGAAGTAGTCAATCCTGGACGAGGATGCGTGGGCTCCCGAGTGGAAGTAAAAGCCCTGATCAGTGGGGTGGAGTTCCCTCCATACGTCACATAGGCCTAGCGTGGATTAAAAGGTAGCTAATCCAGTGGGTATGTTGGGGTTGCGATTCCAAATGTGAGTTTGGTTGTGCGTGTTACATAGCACATCGTTGAAGTCCCCCCAAGAATCCACAAATCTGCTGGTGCTGAGCCAGTAAGGTGGATACTTCTCCCAGTAGCCCTTGCCCTAATCCGGGTGGGGAGTATATTGCTGGTATTGCTAGTGTTTCCCCCCAGAGCATGCCTCGCACCAGCACAAACCGGCCGCTGGGATCCTGCTCCATCGCACTTAGCTTGAATGGGAGGCGCTTATGAAGGAGGATCAGGACTCCCCGGGACCCCAGAGTGTACCCTGCATGGAACAACTGACGATTATTAGTTCTGTGAAAGAACTGGCAGGTCGTGCCTGCTAGGTGGGTCTCAGTGAGGAGGGCCACATCGGGGGAACACCTGTTCAGGAAGTGAACAATGAGGCGTTGTTTAATGCTTGATCCCATGCCATTTACATTGCAAGTGAGGAATTTAAGGGGTTTGTAGCGTTCCTCAGTTTTTAGTGGAGTTTGTTCATCCATCGTGTGGTCAGTAGTGATTTGTGTTGAGAGTTATGTTATGGAGGATATGGTGGTGTGTGTGATGAGCATTTGGTGCATTTGCAGTTATAGACCTATCGGTCACATGGAACAGCCGTGTGTATGCCCAGGACAGAGTGAGTGGTGGCCTTGTGAGTGGCAATAAAACTGGTGTAACTACCCTGTGACCATATCTATAAACATTTCCCTTTACCCCCCTATCCTCCACCCCAATCTGAAGTATCTCTCGCCCAAATAATGGCTGGCACTGGGGAACTGGCACTACAGTGTTAATTAACTAGACAAACTCTCTGAACTCAGTCGTTTCCGGTACTTACTGTCCTCGCAGCGGTCCTGGGGGGTTTGCTTGGCAGCCAAGTAGGCCGCCACATCAGAGTTTGGAGGCGGGTAAGGCGTTGATGAGGCTGGTGGCAGGCGGGATGGGGATCCACCCCGGTTCGACTATTAAGTAGTTGACCTGCCTCCTGAAACCTTTATATTGAATTTCCTCAATGTTCCACATTTCTTTCCTGTTCCAGTATCTCCTGTCAAATGGGCTGTCTTGGGGGTCTCTCCTGGCGTGGTCTGTTCCGTGGTCTGTTCCCAGGGTCTGGTGCGGACCAGTCTCTGTCAAGCTTTCTGCCGGTCAGTGAAAAGGACTGTGGTGCCCTGGTGCTGTATCCTGAGGTGGGCCGGGAATAATAGCCCATATTTCACGTTCATAGAATGGAGCTTCCTCTTGAGGTGTTCAAATGACTGCCTGGCCCTTTGAACCTCTCGAGTGTAGTTTGTGAAAAAGGCGATCTTGTTGCCGTTGTACGTGATCAAAGCTTTTGTCCGGGCCATCTAAAGTATTGCATCCCTGTCGTGGTAATTTACATTTTTGGCAATAGACGTTCTCGGGGACAATCCAGGAATTGGTCTGCATGCTCGCATCCTGTGGGCCTGCTCAATAGTGAAGAACTTTGAGAGGATTTTAGGTGCAAAAAGATCTGCCAACCATGGCTCCAAGAAGAGTTCCATACTGGGTCCTTCTGTGTTCTCCGGAAGGCCCAGTATGTGGATATTACTCCTGCGGGATCGTCCCTCACTCTCGGCCACAAGAGATCCCAGCATTTTCAGGCATGTTAGTGCCTGTGATAGTTGTCGCTGCACCCCACCAAGGCTGTCCTCCACTCCGGACACACGATTCTCGACCTCTCAAGTTCGAGTGAGAGTTTTTGGAGATTGTGACGTAGGAAGGACACTTCGGCAGAAATACCGTCCATCTTCTTCTCCATTGAGGAGTGGGTGTTGACAATGGCTGCCATCATGTCCCTCAGAGTCAGGGAGCCGTCTGGTGGTGTCGGGGTTGATTGTGTCCCAGCACCAGGAGCTGCGGCGGAGGAGCTTGTGGCGTACTTGTCCATAGTACTCTTTGTGGTGGTTCTCTTACTTTTATCTTTGCCCATCTTCACTTCCGATGGTGCACCGGGCGTGGTGCGGCAGGGCGAGATGAGAGGGACACAGGATGTGCCACCTGCACCACTGGGTCACCAACCGACTTGAGTATTGTAGTGATCTTTTTGTGGCAGTCAAGTGCGGTTCACCAATTGTCTTTCGGGGGTGAGCCCTAGGGCAGCTGTGGATCCTCCCAATCCTCAGTGGTGTTCGGCTGGGGGGAGCCACGACCTGTGTCACTCCGGGTTCTTCCTTGCTGTAGCATTGTTTGTAGCACTGTCTGCTGGCAGGATAGGGGGTGCGCGGGGCAGAAACCCAGGGCCAGGATGCCCAATGTCACAGCCGGGTGAGCGTGCCTGGCCAGCAAGGGCCAGCTTGTAAATTGTCCATGTGCAGGGTGATCATGCAGGCTGTATTATTAGGTTTCAGGGTGATGTACTTCTAGCGTGCACTCCCCGAGCCCCAACGCCTCTTGAATGTACTGATGTGTTCTAGGGCGCTCCATCAAGTGTGGATTATATATGTACTCTTCACCAGGAGAATCTTCAGGGGTGATTGGCCCCAATGATACTATCCTCTGCCTCGCGCCGTTTAGTGCAGGGGAATAGGGGCTGGTGCTTCTCCCCACGCAGCAGTGGTGATGGGCTTCCAATTTCAGGCACGTTTCTCCCTTTGCTCTCCGCTGTTCCCCACCAAGCTGAGATATTGTCAGCACTTTGAAGGGCTGGGGCTATCTCGTGGCAACTTTGGGCTACCACTGGCTTCCCCATGCCCCAAGGTTCCACTCTGGGCACCGCCGCACCTCGACCACTGGCCCACACAAGAGCTTGTTACTTAAGGAGCGCCGTACCTGCACAATGGCGCCCCAATGTTGCCACCCCACAGGAGCACCGCCTCACCACGCGAGGTCCGCCCCAGCGAGCTGGGCCGGCCTGAACCCCAGCACAGCTGATCAACTGGTGAATCCAGCCTGGCAGTTGCTCAAGCTCCAGGCGCGGTCCAGTCCTCACCAGTCATAGTTCCCCGCAAGGCAAAGCCAGGCTCCCGGTCGAAGAAGTTTGAACTTTTCATCCCTCCTACTCAGCAGCGAGGGCCCCTCTGTAGCCTGTACAACTGGTGAGTCCCTTTGGTGACAGGGTGTCAAGACCACAGCAGCGCAGGGCCTCAGGCACAGCGCAGGAAGTTCTCCTCGTCACCTCCCGCTCTCCCAGCCCTCCTCACTCCAGAAGCGAGCCATGCAGGTTTTCAAGCGGTGCGAGCTTCGCACCCGGGGTCCGATTTCTGCCAGGAATCAGGTTGCAATCGCACGATTGCACCGACATTCAATAGTGTATGCAGGCTGTGTTCAGTGAAGGGTATAATCAGAGTAATTCAAAAGACAGATTCTGTGGGGGACGAGCTCCACGGTCAAGTGGTCATCCTGCCTGGCCACTCAACAGCACAAGAAAGCACGGCCCTTGTGGCTGCCCTCAATCACCAGTCTGCTATTAGGGATCCTTACCTAATACTTCTCTCCGGAGAGTCCACAATAGACCAGTTGGGCCACTGGGCGGCCGCGTGTCAGCTTGCAGTGCTTGCCATCGTGGGCAGGTGCTATATAATCTGGTCCAGTGTCTCAGATCTCTCGAGTAGTCGGTGTGCACCTAGCACGATCTGAGCAGTCTGGAGGGTTCGTTGGCGCCCATGGTCAGGGCAGCCCTGGCTGCATCCACAAGCCCGCAGCGTGGCGCAGAGGCAGGATCACTGTATTCCCAGTTTCCGGAGCACTTTGGGGCTCTAGTGGCACCTGCGGTTGAGGTCACCGAGGCTGTGTCTGTTTCCTCGTATCCCCTGGTGGTGCAGCTCGGGAACCGGATCACAGCCGGCCGTATTCACAGCAGGTCCCTGTTGTTAAGTCTCTGGGTCTCGTCGCTCACGGATGCTGTTTCTCAGTTGTGTTCCATAGTGCGCCTTCCCCCACCCGTCATCCACTCCTCTATTCCATTCCGGCGGCCATCTTGGGAAGCTTCCTTCCTCGCAGCCATGTAGCACATTGTACGGTGATTAACTGCGGAAGGGATGGTAATGCAGGCCTGTGACTTCGTTGAAAACACCAGCGGACTTTCACACTCCTGTGTGTGAAAATTCAGTGAAAATCATACCGCCAAAACAGAATATTTGCCAGGATATCATCGGCGGCCAGCGGAGCTCATGAGGCTCACATCCCCTACGCTGGCATGCTGGCTATGCCCCCTGATAGGCCCTTCTTGAGCGCACTCCCTTTAAGGCAGGAGCCGCGGGTCATCGAGATTCGGTGAAGAAAGGGGTGAACACTGTTGTTGCAGTTGCAGCTTCAGTTCTTGCGGTGCTCGTTGACGATCGGCTGAAAACGTTTTGCAAGCTGAGGTGTGCGCTGCACCTCGACTATGAGTGTTTGTTGCCGCAAAGGGCCAATGAAGAACTTTGCACCCAGCACGGGCATCGAGTCATCAGCGTCTGCATACGGGACGTGAGCACGGCTGGCTTCAGTAGCTTTGTCGGTGTCTCTGAGGTCTTCGCTGGCGGGAAACCCACCGGTGGATTCTCCTCAGTCGTCGCCAGCCTCGATTCTTTCCGGCAGGAAGAAAGTGGTAGACAGTGATGAACAAGGGAGTCCTTGGGTCAAAATGTTCTTAGGCAAAAGGAGCACAGTGGCTCGGTTGGCGACGGAGGTTGGCGACGGTGGACGGGTGTCCGGTGCTTTTCTTTGTTCTCCTTTGCAATCCCCTTCTCTGGTCATCAGCTTTTCGTAGGTCTGTCTACCAGGGGGGTTAGGCAATGATCGGCTGGTGTACAAGGTCTCTTGTAGCTCGGGAAGAGGCCTCCTAGACAGGTCCTCTCTTGGTTCAGTTCTTGAAGGCACAGCAGCTTTCAGATTGCAATGAAGGGAACAGTGTTTCAACGTCTTCTTCGGGCTCGGATTTGAGAGTAAGCATCAAGTTCAACATCAGCTTCTGAACTATTTCTAGCAGTGAGAGGCCCCCAGATATACTGTTGATCTCCAATTCACTCTGCTGGGTCACACTCAGGCAACCGATCACTCAGAAGGGCATTCAAGCACCCAATCAGGCACACAGTGCATTCAGGCCATTCTTCTACATCCAGACACTCACAACACAGAATGTGGATTCGGACAAGCACTCTGCCATTCAGCACTACACACTGCATTCATACCAGTTTCGTGTAGGGATGTCTCAGTCATAGTATCAAAAACCAGACACTAGTCACCCATAACACAGAATGCATATTTGTCATACACTTCATTCACCCAGGTCCCACCCCATGTGCGTACCCACAACATACAGTCATTAGGAAGGTTCCAGACAGTCTGGCCTGGAGTTCCCCAAAACACCATATGGAGCTTTCAACCCAACAGCCAGTCAGGGGAATGGGACAGAGTCAGGGATTCCTGGAACTTCGGGAAAAGTAAGGTAACAAGCGATAGAAAGCAAGAAGCCACAGGGGCCGTTTTGTTTCCTATCAGGAATCTACTGATTCCAATGACAGGGCCTGGGCATCCCAAAATGGAGGGCACTCAGGGCACCTGTCAATTCAGCACGGAGCTGCCACCAGCCCATACCCTGCTCTGTGGGCAACACACATACACAAGGAGTACAGGGTTGTACTCCCACCCATGGGTGCCATAAGCGTATCGCAAGGGTCTGTTCACCAAACCAAATACAGGAAGAGTCGCACCACCAGGAGTCCCACATGAACTCCTGCACAGAAAATAAGTTAGAACATACAGGATAAGGCAATAAAGGACAAGGATACGGAGGCCCGGTCCCTCCGATGCATTTCCAGCATCACAGCTATTCCAAGAATTTTTGAAAGAATGTAAAAGAGGGAGTTTTTGAATACCAGGCCATGCAGTTGTCTGAAGGAAATGTGGCAAAGAGAGAGCGGCTATGCATTTAGAATATAATTTGATCCAGGTTGGGGCATCTGTCAAATTAGGTTTGTTGAATTTAAATACAATGATTTGTCATAATAAATAGGATCTCTGATATTTGGAAAAATCTGGGAATTTTACCCCCCCGCCCCACTCCCAAAGAAAGTTAGACAACCCCACAGGACAAGAATAGAGGAGATAGATTATTGATATAAGAATACATTGTTTCTAAAATTATATTTTGGTTTAAAGTTAGGGTAGAAGTAATATCCTTAGCTATAGGGATGCCCAGATATTTAATAGATGATATGCACCACTTCATTCCATATAAGGGAATATAAGACGTTATAGAAGAGCTGGCAACATTTCCGATTTATCAACATTTAGTTTGCAGACAGAGACTCTAGAAAATAGATCAATACAAGCCATAAGCGCTGGGATGGAGATGGCCCAATTTCTTGAGTTTATTCACAGAAGCAATAATTAGCAGTTCAGTTTTTTCCGCATTCAAGGCGAACAAGTTGATAACCATCCAAGCCTGAATGGTATGATACATGGAATTGATAATGTTAGTATCACTGATGTAACGTCCTGATAATTTGATTATGATCTGGGTGTCATCTGCAAAATTAGTGAGTTTGGACACCCAGGTCTTCAAGAAGCGTAAGGAGGTATGGTGTATACATTAAATAATGTAGGGGAGATACAAGACCTTTTGGCACTCTGCACAAGTTGAGAAGGCAGGCGGCATGGAGGGGAGTCAGTTTGAGAATTGAGAAGAGTTAAAGGAGATAAGAGAAGAAGGAACACCAGGAAGACAGTGGTAAGTGAAACCAAAGGAGTGGTGGAGAGGATAAACATCCATTGGGGAGAGGAAGAAAGTAAGGCAGAAGGAAGATAAAAAGAGGAGGGACATCAGGATGGGAGTGGGGGAGACAGAAACAAATGAAGTGGGCTGCCATCAAGAGGGAGTAGAGTCCAGTGAAACCAGAATAGAGGAGAAGACGAGGATGAAGAGGAGGAGAGTGGAGGATAGCAAAATCAGAGGGATGGATGCATGTAGAAATACAGAGAGAGAGAGAGAAGTTCACTATTTGGCGTAGGCAGAGCTCCGAGTCTAAAACAGGTTATCCTGTGGTTGGTGCAGGAATGAGGATGTGGAGAACGCTCGAGGAGTTAGAGATACAGCACAAGGGCAGGGCAGAACTCAAAGAGATAAAATAAAATATCCCTTATTAATAAGCCTGTATCAGAATGTTGAGGAGAGTGGGAGGTGATGTTGGGTAGTAGAGCCATCCCCGAGACAGCGAGGTGGTGAGATTCTGCTGTTAGCAAAGACTACGTGAATCTGTTGATTGGCTTTACCCAAATACCTGAAGAAGCGGAGGTAACCCAGCAAAGAGATTTGGAGAACAAACCAATGCAGTTGAGTCATACAGTATCTTTTACCCCCTGTTTTGTTCTTTTGCCCCTTTAATGTAACAAACCCTGAATAAATTGGATGATACGTTTATGCATTCTTTTCAGGCACTGATTAATCCATGACCTACTTGTCACACCCTGATTTTTCTCTTCGTAGCACTAAGAAAAGGTGCTTTCCTCTACTCATTTACCCCCTTTGTATTACCCCCAAAAATTGTAAAATGTCAAACAAAAAAAATCCTAACACCTTTGCCTTCCAATGTGAACCCTTTGTGTGAACCCAAGGAGTCTTCCTTTGCTGTTTGAATTTTCCAGTCACCTTCCCTACTGTTTGTGTGCTTCGTGAACCCTTTCCCACTGTAGGAGTCGTATGCAAATCCCTATGTTTGTCTTTGTTTTTGTTTTGTGTTTTTCACCTTGACACCTTCGTCAATTTATATTTTATTTGCAGGGATGGCAGAGGGAGAAGATGAGGAGTGGCATAACAACTCAAACTGTGTCAGAGGTCAAAGTAGTAAAACAGTAGAAGACTGATGTTGAGGAGGTGCAGGCAGAGCTTATGGCATGTGAGTAGGGGGAGTATGAAGAATACATGCATTTGGAGGAGGCTATGTCTGAATGGAGAGACCTTGAGCCTGACTCAGTGGTCAAGGGAGCGGGTAATGTGCAGGGGAGGATATGATTACAAACAGCATGAGGTTGCATTAGCTGCAGGGACAATGAAAGTGTACCTGCAAGACATGTGCGAATGCTACCAGGAATAATGTGGTACTGTAGCGTGAACTGCTTATTTATTATCATGCAGGTATTTATTGGGATAGTTCTAATTCCAAGAGAGGCACCCATGGCAGTATCTCTCTCTGAATTAAGTAGTATATAGACAAACCTGCTGGGTTGCTTCATGAAATATCTGCATTAAAAACAAATAATTGTACAACATTTACCACTGAGTAGGTGTTAGGGAGAAGCTGTTCACTTGCCACCTCTAACTATTGCAGTAGTTGTTTACTGCATTGCATTGTTCCAACAGATGCTCAAGCACTGACACTGCATTGTGATTTTCAGATGGTAGTTAGGGAATTGGTGGTGTAACTGCAGATGTACTAACATATTTCGAGCACTGTAGGAGAGGCCATAGTTGGCATGGATCTTGTGTGTCACACTTAATATCTCATTTAGTGTTGATGGTATTATCTTATGATGCGTATCACCACAACATGGAGGGTATAGGCAAAGCTGGGCATGTGCATAGTTTGTTTATTCTCATGGCAGATACACATTAGACACATTGTCAGGTGCTACAAAGCTGGCTGGCCCAAAGGTCCCTGCACTACCTGGCCTTCTTCAACACAAACAGACTTTGCCGCAGCAGGTGAAAAAAAAACATCTAACCAATGAAATCCTCCCCTGACCTCTACCCCTTCTCCTTATCTCATTTGGGTACTGCAGAAGATGCAGCGAAGATAATTTTATTTAACAGCGCACCCAACACTACTTTGGCCTAGTCCATGTCTATAAAATTAACGTGTACCCAAGACTGCTTTGTTGTTCTTGTTCCCCTACCAAATTCATGTCTGCCTAAGGCCGCTTTGGCATACTCCTCCATCTACAAAATTCATGTCTGCATAAGATGGAGTTGGCATATTCCCCACCAATATATTCTACATCTGCCTAAAACCACTTTGAGGTACTTCAACACATACAAATTTCACAATTTTCTGAGATTGCTTTTGCTCATTCCCACACCTATAATTTCCATTCTGCCTAAGAATGATTGGCATACTGCCCATCTACACATTTCACATGTAGCTAAGACGTATTCAGCATACTCCCACTCCTATGAAATGCTTCTGTGTCTAAGACGTCGTTGACATACCCCTCTGCTTTACAAAACTTGCATGTCCCTGACACTGCTTTGGGGTAAAACCACACCTACAAAATGTGCATCTATCTAACACTGATTTGGTGTACTTCCACGCCTACAAATTTCACATTTGCCTGAGACTGCTTTGGCATTCTACCACACTTAAATCATTCACATGCTCCTAAAATTGCTTTGGTGTATACCTCTGCATACAAAATTCATGACAACCTAAGAATACTTTTCATAATCTTCTGCCTAAAAAAACAACATACACCTAGCACTGCATTGGTGTACTCCCTTGCCTATGAATTTCATGTCTGTCTAAGACTGATTTATGTATTGCCCACCTAAGAAATCATGTGTGCCTAAAGACTGCTCTGATGTACTCCTCTGCCTATGAACTTCATGCATGCCTAAAACTGTTACGGTATACACCCTAACATACAGAATTTGCACACACATAAAACTACTTTTTTGTTTACTACACCTACCAAATGTAGGTGTGTACCAGATTGCGTTGGTGTACAGCTCTGTTGACACATTTCATCTCTGCAAAAGACTGCTTCAGAATACTCCTCCGCATTCAAAATTAATATCTGCCTAAGATTGCTTTGGCATACTCGCGCACCTACAACATTCACATCTAGCTAACACTGGCATGGTGTACAATCACCCAAATTTCACATCTTCTTAAGACTGTTTTGTCTTACTCTTATGTGGAAAACAAAAGGGGTGGCTCCAACCACATATCAGTTTGCTGACACTATTAACCAATTTTGAATGTCTATTGTGCTGTGTCAATTAACATTATTTATTAGTGCTTCAAAAGTAAGCTAACGGCCCCATAGTAGGGTTGTTTTACTTTGGGTTTTATTCCATATACACACTTTGAGACATTAGTTTTATGCTCAAAACAAAGCTGCTTTTATTTAGCAGGTCCAGTCCTGTTGCTGGGTAACTCCCAGGGCACACTGGCTTCATTTAGTCCGCTTGTGATGGTCTGGAGCTTGAAGATCCACCATGCTTCTTTGTGGTTTAAAGCATTTCTGGTAACATTCCTTCTTGTTTGCAGATCTGCCTGAGCACCTAGGGACCAATTCCATTGGTGATGATGCGTGGTACAAATACCTTTAACAATAACATGTCATGTCATAGAAACTTGTGGACCTCTCATACACCAAGGGAAGAATGAACGGCACAGTGTTCAGTGAAAGACCATAATAAGGTGAAAATGATTCCATTTGTCTCTAGCAAGAAAAGGGAAGGAACTGCCTGCAATGACACTGCATTTAAGCAAGGAGTACAGAGAGAGAGGCTGATTAGATGAACAGAGTTCTCGAGTGAGGGAGTATTTGTGAAGACTCAAGATCAGTTATAGTATCAATGGTTTCCAGGCATAGGCCTACGTTAATATGAATATGGAGCCAGTGAAGAGAACAAAGGAGGGTTGTTGGACTGTACCAGGAGATTAAAAATGAAGGTGATGGCTGCATTTTGATTGAGCTGTAGGCAGTGGTGATTGTAAGAGGAAAGGCCAAGATGAAGTGCATTGTTGTAGTGAAGACAAGACTGGTTGAGGGCAGTGGCAGCAGAAATGCAGCTTGAGGAAAAAGGAAGGGACATTTGTCAGAAGATGCAAAGTTGAAAAAAAGCTTTATATATATATTCAAATTTGGTTAATACAACAGAGACTGCACAGAGACAGGTGGGGAGGCTAGTGTGCATTTTGTTGCAATTTCAAAAGCCAAGTGGGCACCTACAACCACGACCTCTGTTTGTTATGATGGAACTCCTGAATGACATATTTGGTTCTCATGCATTATGTTTTACTGTAGCCACAATGCAGTTCTGAAAGTAAAAGTATCTTAAGCCAGAGTTGTCAATGAGTTAATAAGAAGTCAAGTATCAACAGCATAAATGCAAACAGAGAAACTGTATCACTGAATGAGATGAGCCAGATTTTGAACATAGTGGATGAAGAGCCCCAGAGTTAGAGAAGCACCTTGACGGACACTGGAAAAGATCAGTAACCTGGATTTACTGTGAGGATTAAGGAAAGCCCTCAATAGACAGAGGTGGGAGGCCTACCTCTGAAAAGCCACAGTGTTCATGAGGGTCCCAGCACCCCCACCCTCTGGGCCTTGGCATTCTCTGGGTCACGAAGACACCCTAATGCAAAGCAGGACACTCAGACTGGTTTCAAGAATTCATCAGGTTTTATTTCTTCCAGCAGGCAAGACGCAGGATACACAAGATACATCATCAGAAAACATCTCTGGGACTCTGCTAAAAGTTATAAAATGCCCCTCCTTATATACACTCTAGGGAGGTGAGGTGATGGCCTGATAAAAGGTGCACCCTTTTCCTGTCTGTGTTTTGTTGATTTATATGGCATGATCAATGTGCTGTTCCTTTTCCTAGTTGTGATTCGCCGGACTATCTGCCTGTCAGACCTAGTCTACACCGATTCTACTCATCCATTCCCCTCTCCATTGTCCCCTACATGAACTTTAATTTTAAAACCACTGTCCACTGAGGTCATAATGAGTTAGCATAACTGAACCATTCTGTCTGCTAAAGCAAGTATCCATTTTAAAGTGCCTGACCTTGTCACACATCCCAAAATGGTGGATCACTTATGAAATGCCTGACATCCCAAATGTTGCCTAAAACTTCATACATTTTGTCCATATCATGGCTCATAGTCCACATCCTTTCTGCTATTCCCACACCACAACATTCTTCTTTGCTCCCATTCTCTTACCCATGCATATTTTCAGTGTTCACAAAATGTATTTTTCTTCTCATCAATACATTTTCCCCTCGCATATCTTCCATCCGACTCATCTCGGTTTTGAATCTGCGGACCGTCTGTGTCCTGTCGATTTTGTCCTCTATTTTTTTTGGCTGCCTTGCAGCAAGTCCTTGCTTTATTTTAAAAAGGCAATTCCGTTCACATTTGAGTGTCTCTTTTTTTCCATAGAGCACTCATATTCATTGTTCAAATTTTCATTGAATAAGTCCTTTTTGCAAGGGAACACAAGGATTGGGGAGTATTTTGCAAAAATATTCAGATAAATGGTTAGTTAAAGAAAGATTTTTAGTTGGGTTCCCCTGTGATTACTCTCTCTTTCAGTTTTCTGAGGCATACATGTCCTCGTTGTCCATCTGTAATATAAAACTGAATGAGTTTTCTTTGCAAATTAGTAAGTCTCTATTATCGGTACATTTCCTGTCAAACCCTCCACCTAAATCCCTTTTTGAGTGTTCTTTCAAAATTTACCTGCCTTCTAAACAAACTATTACAAAAAAGGTAGCAGGCGCTCCTCTCCAGAAAGAACATGGCATGATAACCTATTCTGAGATGAGAGTTTGCAGCACACACTTTTTGCTCACTGTACCTTTCCCAGATGGGAAATATCCATTTGCACATCAGACTTTGTCCCGCCCACATGGGCAGTCCAGCACTGAAATGCTATGGAATTCCTCTCTGAACAAGAGTACCAACAGCAACCCCATACACGTGTTTCAGCCTTGTTGGGCATCATCAGTGAGGTGAAGCTGTGCCTCTCTGAGCACAGTGAGCAGGGAGTCCACGTCTGGTTGCCCCCAGGTAACTCAGGGTGCCCAACCCCAAGTTCCTTGAAAATATTTCAAAAAAGGTAGCAGGCGCTCCTCTCCAGTAAGAACATGGCATGATAACCTGTTCTGAGATGAGAGTTTGCAGCACACGCTTTTTGCTCACTCTACCTTTCACAGATGGGAAATATCCATTTGCACATCAGTCTTTGTCCCGCCCACATGGGCAGTCCAGCACTAAAATGCTATGGAATGCCTATCTGAACAACAGTACCAACAGCAACCCCATACACATGTTTCAGCCTTGTTGGGCCTCATCCGTGAGGTGAAGCTGTTCCTCTCTGAGCACAGTGAGCAGGGAGTCCACGTCTGGTTGCCCCCAGGTAACTCAGGGTGAAAAACCCCAAGTTCCTTGAAAATATTTCAGAAAAGGTAGCAGGCGCTCCTCTCCAGAAAGAACATTGCATGATAACCTGTTCTGAGATGAGAGTTTGCAGCACACGCTTTTTGCTCACTGTACCTTTCCAAGATGGGAAATATCCATTTGCACATCAGTCTTTGTCCCGCCCACATGGGCAGTCCAGCAATGAAATGCTATGGAATTCCTCTCTGAACAAGAGTACCAACAGCAACCCCATACACGTGTTTCAGCCTTGTTGGGCATCATCAGTGAGGTGAAGCTGTGCCTCTCTGAGCACAGTGAGCAGGGAGTCCACGTCTGGTTGCCCCCAGGTAACTCAGGGTGACCAACCCAAGTTCCTTGAAAATATTTCAAAAAAGGTAGCAGGCACTCCTCTCCAGTAAGAACATGGCATGATAACCTGTTCTGAGATGAGAGTTTGCAGCACACGCTTTTTGCTCACTGTACCTTTCCCAGATGGGAAATATCCATTTGCACATCAGTCTTTGTCCCGCCCACATGGGCAGTCCAGCACCGAAATACTATGGCAATTCCTCTCTGAACAACAGTACCAACAGCACACACGTGTGTCAGCCTTGTTGGGCCTCATCAGTGAGGTGAAGCTGTGCCTCACTGAGCACAGTGAGCAGGGAGTCCACGTCTGGTTGCCTCCAGGTAACTCAGGGTGAAAAACCCCAGGTTCCTTGAAAATATTTCAAAAAAGGTAGGAGGCGCTCCTCTCCAAAAAGAACATTGCATGATAACCTGTTCTGAGATGAGAGTTTACAGCACACGCGTTTTGCTCACTGTACCTTTCACAGATCGGAAATATCCATTTGCACATCAGTCTTTGTCCCGCCCACATGGGGAGTCCAGCACCGAAATGCTATGGCAATTCCTCTCTGAAAAAGAGAAAAAACATCAACCCCATACACGTGTTTCAGCCTTGTTGGGTCTCATCAGTGAGGTGAAGCTGTGTCTCTCTGAGCACAGTGAGCAGAGTCCACGTCTGGTTTCCCCCAGGTAACTGAGGGTGATCAACCCCAAGTTCCTTGAAAATATTTCAAAAAAGGTAGCAGGCGCTCCTCTCCAGAAAGAACATTGCATGATAACCTGTTCTGAGATGAGAGTTTGCAGCACACGCTTTTTGCTCACTGTTCCTTTCACAGATGGGAAATATCCATCTGCACATCAGTCTCTGTCCCGCCCACATGGGCAGTCCAGCACCGAAATGCAATGGCAATTAATCTCTGAACAAGAGTACCAACAGCAACCCCATACATGTGTGTCAGCCTTGTTGGGCCTCATCAGTGAGGTGAAGCTGTGCCTCTCTGAGCGCAGTGAGTCCACGTCTGGTTGCGCCCAGGTAATTCAGGGTGACCAACCCCAGGTTCCTTGAAAATATTTCAAAAAAGATAGCAGGCGCTCCTCTCCAGAAAGAACATTGCATGATAACCTGTTCTGAGATGAGAGTTTGCAGCACACGCTTTTTGCTCACTGTACCTTTCACAGATCGGAAATATCCATTTGCACATCAGTCTTTGTCCCGCCCACATGGGCGGTCCAGCACCGAAATGCTATGGCAATTCCTCTCTGAACAAGAGAAAAAACATCAACCCCATACACGTGTTTCAGCCTTGTTGGGCCTCATCAGTGAAGTGAAGCTGTGCCTCTCTGAGCACAGTGAGCAGAGAGTCCACGTCTGGTTTCCCCCAGGTAACTAAGGGTGACCAACCCCAAGTTCCTTGAAAATATTTCAAAAAAGGTAGCAGGCGCTCCTCTCCAGAAAGAACATTGCATGATAACCTGTTCTGTGATGAGAGTTTGCAGCACACGCTTTTTGCTCACTGTACCTTTCACAGATGGGAAATATCCATTTGCACATCAGTCTTTGTCCCGCCCACATGGGCAGTGCAGCACTGAAATGCTATGGCAATTCCTCTCTGAACAAGAGTACCAACAGCAACCCCATACTTGTGTTTCAGACTTGTTGGGCCTCATCAGTGAGGTGAAGCTGTGCCTTTCTGAGCACAGTGAGCAGGGAGTCCACGTCTGGTTGCCCCCAGGTAACTCAGGGTGACCAACCCCAAGTTCCTTGAAAATATTTTAAAAAAGGTAGCAGGCGCTCCTCTCCAGAAAGAACATTGCATGATAACCTGTTCTGTGATGAGAGTTTGCAGCACACGCTTTTTGCTCACTGTACCTTTCACAGATGGGAAATATCCATTTGCACATCAGTCTTTGTCCCGCCCACATGGGCAGTGCAGCACTGAAATGCTATGGCAATTCCTCTCTGAATAAGAGTACCAACATCAACCCAATACACGTGTTTCAGCCTTGTTGGGCCTCATCAGTGAGGTGAAGCTGTGCCTCTCTGAGCACAGTAAGCAGGGAGTCCACGCCTGGTTGCCCCCAGGTCACTCAGTTTTACCAACCGCAAGCTCCTTGAAAATATTTCAAAAAAGCTAGCAAATGCTCCTCTCCAGAAAGAACAATGCATGATAACCTGTTCTGAGATTAGAGTTTGCAGCACACACTTTCTGTTCACTGTACCTTTCACAGATGGGAAATACCCATTTGCACATCAGTCTTTGTCCCGCCCTGATGGGCAGTCCAGCGCCAAAATGCTATGGCAATTCCTCTCTGAACAAGAGTACAAACAGCAACACCATACACGTGTGTCAGCCTTGTTGGGCCTCATCACTGAGGTGAAGCTATGCCTCTCTGAGCACAGTGAGCAGGGAGTCCACGTCTGGTTGCCACCAGGTAACTCAGTTTTACCAGCCCCAAGTTCCTTGAAAATGTTTAAAAAATGGTAGCAGGCGCTTCTCTCCAGAAAGAACATGGCGTGATAACCTTTTCTGAGATGAAAGTTTGCAGCACACACTTTCTGCTCACTGTACCTTTCACAGATGGGAAATATCCATTTGCACATCAGTCTTTGTCCCGCCCACATGGGCAGTCCAGCACCAAAATGCTATGGCAATTCCTCTCTGAACAAGAGTACCAACAGCAACCCCATACAGGTGTTTCAGCCTTGTTGGGCCTCATCAGTGAGGTGAAGCTGTGCCTCTCTGAGCACAGTGAGCAGTATATTATACAAACTATATTATCCTATATTCTGAATACCCCTACCTCCTAGACAAAGCTATAATTAAACATGTTCTGGACTTCCCTGCCTCCTAGACAAAGCTTTCAGACAATTTAGTTCTGTGTATACAAAACCTACTAATTCTCACTATGTGCCTTCACATTATATCATAAAACTACATTGTTTGCCTATTCTAAACTTTTTAATACACTTGCCAATTCGACACCCTTTCACATCACTTAAATACAAAAATGATTACCCACCTTCAATTTGACTTCTGTTTTCTGCCTTTGTCTGAAGTGGCCATGCTTTCATTTATTTGCTACTCTCTTCACACCTGATTGCACCTATCTTGGGAAAAATGGTTACACACTTGAAGACACTGTCAGGGTAATTCATAGAATTTCGCAGAAAAGTGTCGCAAGCGGCTGGCGCAGAGTGTCTGCGTGCGATTGACTGCGCCAGGCACGTGCGCTAAAACCGATTTCCGCGCACAGCGTATTCATGGATTTCAGGCTTCCAAACCAGCCGTGGCGCAGAGAATCGCAGCGACCCTGCAGCAGCGCCAGTAACGCCCCCAAGAACGCCTTCGCGCAAGGAAAAGCCATCAAATTCGCTAAATCATCGCAAAGGGCTGCGCTAACCCTGGACCAGTTCACTGGGCTGGCAAACAGCAAACGCCAAGCGGGGAACGTGTATTGCAGGGGTGCGCGGGAAGTTCCACATGCGACTGGCCCCGTGCAAGCAGGGTACGTGAATTTCAGGGGTGCGCGGGAAGTTCCACATGCGATTTCAGCAGGGTACGTGTATTTCAGGGGTGCGCGGCAAGTTCCACACGCGATTACTGCAGGGTACGTGCATTTCAGGGGTGCGCGGGAAGTTTCACACGCGAATGGGCCAGTGCGAGCAGGGTACGTGTATTACATGGGTGCGTGGGAAGTTCCACACGCGATTCCATCAGGGTACGTGTATTTCAGGGGAGCGCGGGAAGTTACACACGCGAATGGGCCAGTGCGAGCAGGGTACGTGTATTCCATGGGTGCGCGGGAAGTTCCACACACGATTTCATCAGGGTACATGTATTTCAGGGGTGCGCGGGAAGTTCCACACGCGATTGGCCCAGTGCGAGCACGGTACGTGTATTTCAGGGGTGCGCGGGAAGTTCCACATGCGATTGTCCCAGTGCGAGCAGGGTACGTGTATTTCAGGGGTGCGCGGGAAGTTGCACACGCGATACCAGCAGGGAATGTCTATTTCAGGGGTTCTGGGGAGTACTACATGTGAATTGGCCGTGTGGGTCCTCCCAGGTGTATGCTCCACAACCTCCACAGCCCCTGCAGGCAGCCAACACCACGGGGGACTACCCTGCACCCCTTCTCATGTCCCGCAGGCAGCCCATCCACCATGGGCATGCCCCCCAGCCAACCCACATGTCACCTTGCACTACTGATCAACAATGCATGTCTCCCACCACCCCCACCCCCCAGCAGTGCAGGGGCAGCCTCCACCAGGACCCCACTCATGTCTCCCACCACCCCCACCCCCCAGCCACCAGGGGCAGCCTCCACCAGGCCCCCACCCATGTCTACCACCACCCCCACCCCCCTGCCACCATGGCCACCCTCCACCAGGCCCCCACTCATGTCCCCCTGCACCCCCACCCCGCAGCATGCAGGGTCACCCTCCACCAGGCCCCCACTCATGTCTCCCACCACCCCCACCCCCCTGCCACCATGGCCTCCCTCCACCAGGCCCCCACTCATGTCCCCCTGCACCCCCACCCCCCCAGCATCCAGGGTCACCCTCCACCAGGCACCCACTCATGTCTCCCACCACCCCCACCCCCCAGCCACCAGGGGCAGCCTCCACCAGGCCCCCACCCATGTCTCCCACCACCCCCACCCCCCAGCCACCAGGGGCAGCCTCCACCAGGCCCGCATTCATGTCTCCCACCAGCCCCACCCCCCAGCAGTGCAGGGGCAGCCTCCACCAGGCCCCCACTCATGTCTCCCACCACCCCCACCCCCCTGCCACCATGGCCACCCTCCACCAGGCCCCCACTCATGCCCCCCTGCACCCCCACCCCCCAGCATCCAGGGTCACCCTCCACCAGGCCCTACTCATGTCTCCCACCACCCCCACCCCCCAGCCACCAGGGGCAGCCTCCAGCAGGCCCCCACTCATGTCTCCCACCACCCCCACCCCCCTGCCACCCTGGGCATCCTCCACCAGGCCCCCACTCATGTCTCCCACCACCCCCACCCCCCAGCCACCAGGGGCAGCCTCCAGCAGGCCCCCACTCATGTCTCCCACCTCCCCCACCCCCCAGCAGTGCAGGGGCAGCCTCCACCAGGCCCCCACTCATGTCTCCCACCACCCCCACCCCCCAGCAGTGCAGGGGCAGCCTCCACCAGGCCCCCACTCATGTCTACCACCACCCCACCCCCCTGCCACCATGGACAGCCCCCACCAGGCCCCCACTCATGTCTCCCACCACCCCCACCCCCCTGCCACCATGGGCAGCCTCCACCAGGCCCCCACTCATGTCTCCCACCACCCCCACCCCCCAGCAGTGCAGGGGCAGCCTCCACCAGGCCCCCACTCATGTCTACCACCACCCCCACCCCCCAGCAGTGCAGGGGCAGCCTCCACCAGGACCCCACTCATGTCTCCCACCACCCCCAATCCCCTGCCACCATGGCCACCCTCCACCAGGCCCCCACTCATGTCCCCCTGCACCCCCACCCCGCAGCATGCAGGGTCACCCTCCACCAGGCCCCCACTCATGTCTCCCACCACCCCCACCCCCCTGCCACCATGGCCTCCCTCCACCAGGCCCCCACTCATGTCCCCCTGCACCCCCACCCCCCAGCATCCAGGGTCACCCTCCACCAGGCACCCACTCATGTCTCCCACCACCCCCACCCCCCAGCCACCAGGGGCAGCCTCCACCAGGCCCCCACCCATGTCTCCCACCACCCCCACCCCCCAGCCACCAGGGGCAGCCTCCACCAGGCCCCCATTCATGTCTCCCACCACCCCCACCCCCCAGCAGTGCAGGGGCAGCCTCCACCAGGCCCCCACTCATGTCTCCCACCACCCCCACCCCCCTGCCACCATGGCCACCCTCCACCAGGCCCCCACTCATGCCCCCCTGCACCCCCACCCCCCAGCATCCAGGGTCACCCTCCACCAGGCCCCCACTCATGTCTCCCACCACCCCCACCCCCCAGCCACCAGGGGCAGCCTCCAGCAGGCCCCCACTCATGTCTCCCACCACCCCCACCCCCCTGCCACCCTGGGCATCCTCCAGGCCCCCACTCATGTCTCCCACCACCCCCACCCCCAGCCACCAGGGGCAGCCTCCAGCAGGCCCCCACTCATGTCTCCCACCACCCCCACCCCCCAGCAGTGCAGGGGCAGCCTCCACCAGGCCCCCACTCATGTCTCCCACCACCCCCACCCCCCAGCAGTGCAGGGGCAGCCTCCACCAGGCCCCCACGCATGTCTACCACCACCCCCACCCCCCTGCCACCATGGGCAGCCCCCACCAGGCCCCCACTCATGTCTCCCACCACCCCCACCCCCCTGCCACCATGGGCAGCCTCCACCAGGCCCCCACTCATGTCTCCCACCACCCCCACCCCCCAGCAGTGCAGGGGCAGCCTCCAACAGGCCCCCACTCATGTCTACCACCACCCCCACCCCCCTGCCACCATGGGAAGCCTCCACCAGGCCCCCACTCATGTCTTCCACCACCCCCAACCCCCAGCCACCAGGGGCAGCCTCCACCAGGCCCCCACCCATGTCTCCCACCACCCCCACCCCCCTGCCACCATGGCCACCCTCCAGCAGGCCCCCACTCATGTCTCCCACCACCCCCACCCCCCAGCAGTGCAGGGGCATCCTCCACCTGGCCCCCACCCATGTCTCCCACCACCCCCACCCCCCAGCCACCAGGGGCAGCCTCCACCAGGCCCCCACCCATGTCTCCCACCACCCCCACCCCCCAGACACCAGGGGCAGCCTCCACCAGGCCCCCACTCATGTCCGCCTGCACCCCCACCCCCCAACATCCAGGGACACCCTCCACCAGGCCCCCACTCATGTCTCCCACCACCCCCACCCCCCAGCCAACAGGGGCAGCCTCCAGCAGGCCCCCACTCATGTCTCCCACCACCCCCACCCCCCGGCAGTGCAGGGGCATCCTCCACCAGGCCCCCACCCATGTCTCCCACCACCCCCACCCCCCAGCCACCAGGGGCAGCCTCCACCAGGCCCCCACTCATGTCTCCCACCACCCCCACCCCCCTGCCACCATGGGCAGCCTCCACCAGGCCCCCACTCATGTCTCCCACCACCCCCACCCCCCAGCCACCAAGGGCAGCCTCCACCAGGCCCCCACCCATGTCTCCCACCACCCCCACCCCCCTGCCACCATGGCCACCCTCCACCAGGCCCCCACTCATGTCTCCCACCACCCCCACCCCCCAGCAGAGCAGGGACATCCTCCACCAGGCCCCCACCCATGTCTCCCACCATCCCCACCCCCCAGCCACCAGGGGCAGTCTCCACCAGGTCCCCAGCCATGTCTCCCACCACCCCCACACCCCAGCCACGAGGGGCAGCCTCCACCAGGCCCCCACTCATGTCTCCCACCACCCCCACCCCCAGCAGTGCAGGGGCAGCCTCCACCAGGCCCCCACTCATGTCTCCCACCACCCCCACCCCCCTGCCACCATGGCCACCCTCCACCAGGCCCCCACTCATGTCCCCCTGCACCCCCACCCCGCAGCATGCAGGGTCACCCTCCACCAGGCCCCCACTCATGTCTCCCACCACCCCCACCCCCCTGCCACCATGGCCTCCCTCCACCAGGCCCCCACTCATGTCCCCCTGCACCCCCACCCCCCAGCATCCAGGGTCACCCTCCACCAGGCACCCACTCATGTCTCCCACCACCCCCACCCCCCAGCCACCAGGGGCAGCCTCCACCAGGCCCCCACCCATGTCTCCCACCACCCCCACCCCCCAGCCACCAGGGGCAGCCTCCACCAGGCCCGCATTCATGTCTCCCACCAGCCCCACCCCCCAGCAGTGCAGGGGCAGCCTCCACCAGGCCCCCACTCATGTCTCCCACCACCCCCACCCCCCTGCCACCATGGCCACCCTCCACCAGGCCCCCACTCATGCCCCCCTGCACCCCCACCCCCCAGCATCCAGGGTCACCCTCCACCAGGCCCTACTCATGTCTCCCACCACCCCCACCCCCCAGCCACCAGGGGCAGCCTCCAGCAGGCCCCCACTCATGTCTCCCACCACCCCCACCCCCCTGCCACCCTGGGCATCCTCCACCAGGCCCCCACTCATGTCTCCCACCACCCCCACCCCCCAGCCACCAGGGGCAGCCTCCAGCAGGCCCCCACTCATGTCTCCCACCTCCCCCACCCCCCAGCAGTGCAGGGGCAGCCTCCACCAGGCCCCCACTCATGTCTCCCACCACCCCCACCCCCCAGCAGTGCAGGGGCAGCCTCCACCAGGCCCCCACTCATGTCTACCACCACCCCCACCCCCCTGCCACCATGGACAGCCCCCACCAGGCCCCCACTCATGTCTCCCACCACCCCCACCCCCCTGCCACCATGGGCAGCCTCCACCAGGCCCCCACTCATGTCTCCCACCACCCCCACCCCCCAGCAGTGCAGGGGCAGCCTCCACCAGGCCCCCACTCATGTCTACCACCACCCCCACCCCCCAGCAGTGCAGGGGCAGCCTCCACCAGGACCCCACTCATGTCTCCCACCACCCCCAATCCCCTGCCACCATGGCCACCCTCCACCAGGCCCCCACTCATGTCCCCCTGCACCCCCACCCCGCAGCATGCAGGGTCACCCTCCACCAGGCCCCCACTCATGTCTCCCACCACCCCCACCCCCCTGCCACCATGGCCTCCCTCCACCAGGCCCCCACTCATGTCCCCCTGCACCCCCACCCCCCAGCATCCAGGGTCACCCTCCACCAGGCACCCACTCATGTCTCCCACCACCCCCACCCCCCAGCCACCAGGGGCAGCCTCCACCAGGCCCCCACCCATGTCTCCCACCACCCCCACCCCCCAGCCACCAGGGGCAGCCTCCACCAGGCCCCCATTCATGTCTCCCACCACCCCCACCCCCCAGCAGTGCAGGGGCAGCCTCCACCAGGCCCCCACTCATGTCTCCCACCACCCCCACCCCCCTGCCACCATGGCCACCCTCCACCAGGCCCCCACTCATGCCCCCCTGCACCCCCACCCCCCAGCATCCAGGGTCACCCTCCACCAGGCCCCCACTCATGTCTCCCACCACCCCCACCCCCCAGCCACCAGGGGCAGCCTCCAGCAGGCCCCCACTCATGTCTCCCACCACCCCCACCCCCCTGCCACCCTGGGCATCCTCCACCAGGCCCCCACTCATGTCTCCCACCACCCCCACCCCCAGCCACCAGGGGCAGCCTCCAGCAGGCCCCCACTCATGTCTCCCACCACCCCCACCCCCCAGCAGTGCAGGGGCAGCCTCCACCAGGCCCCCACTCATGTCTCCCACCACCCCCACCCCCCAGCAGTGCAGGGGCAGCCTCCACCAGGCCCCCACTCATGTCTACCACCACCCCCACCCCCCTGCCACCATGGGCAGCCCCCACCAGGCCCCCACTCATGTCTCCCACCACCCCCACCCCCCTGCCACCATGGGCAGCCTCCACCAGGCCCCCACTCATGTCTCCCACCACCCCCACCCCCCAGCAGTGCAGGGGCAGCCTCCAACAGGCCCCCACTCATGTCTACCACCACCCCCACCCCCCTGCCACCATGGGAAGCCTCCACCAGGCCCCCACTCATGTCTTCCACCACCCCCAACCCCCAGCCACCAGGGGCAGCCTCCACCAGGCCCCCACCCATGTCTCCCACCACCCCCACCCCCCTGCCACCATGGCCACCCTCCACCAGGCCCCCACTCATGTCTCCCACCACCCCCACCCCCCAGCAGTGCAGGGGCATCCTCCACCTGGCCCCCACCCATGTCTCCCACCACCCCCACCCCCCAGCCACCAGGGGCAGCCTCCACCAGGCCCCCACCCATGTCTCCCACCACCCCCACCCCCCAGACACCAGGGGCAGCCTCCACCAGGCCCCCACTCATGTCCGCCTGCACCCCCACCCCCCAACATCCAGGGTCACCCTCCACCAGGCCCCCACTCATGTCTCCCACCACCCCCACCCCCCAGCCAACAGGGGCAGCCTCCAGCAGGCCCCCACTCATGTCTCCCACCACCCCCACCCCCCGGCAGTGCAGGGGCATCCTCCACCAGGCCCCCACCCATGTCTCCCACCACCCCCACCCCCCAGCCACCAGGGGCAGCCTCCACCAGGCCCCCACTCATGTCTCCCACCACCCCCACCCCCCTGCCACCATGGGCAGCCTCCACCAGGCCCCCACTCATGTCTCCCACCACCCCCACCCCCCAGCCACCAAGGGCAGCCTCCACCAGGCCCCCACCCATGTCTCCCACCACCCCCACCCCCCTGCCACCATGGCCACCCTCCACCAGGCCCCCACTCATGTCTCCCACCACCCCCACCCCCCAGCAGAGCAGGGACATCCTCCACCAGGCCCCCACCCATGTCTCCCACCATCCCCACCCCCCAGCCACCAGGGGCAGTCTCCACCAGGTCCCCAGCCATGTCTCCCACCACCCCCACACCCCAGCCACGAGGGGCAGCCTCCACCAGGCCCCCACTCATGTCTCCCACCACCCCCACCCCCAGCAGTGCAGGGGCAGCCTCCACCAGGCCCCCACTCATGTCTCCCACCACCCCCACCCCCCTGCCACCATGGCCACCCTCCACCAGGCCCCCACTCATGTCCCCCTGCACCCCCACCCCCCAGCATCCAGGGTCACCCTCCACCAGGCCCCCACTCATGTCTCCCACCACCCCCACCCCCAGCCACCAGGGGCAGCCTCCAGCAGGCACCCACTCATGTCTCCTACCACCCCCACCCCCCAGCAGTGCAGGGGCATCCTCCACCAGGCCCCCACCCATGTCTCCCACCACCCCCACCCCTCAGCCACCAGGGGCAGCCTCCACCAGGCACCCACTCATGTCTCCCACCACCCCTACCCCCCAGCAGTGCAGGGGCATCCTCCACCAGGCCCCCACCCATGTCTCCCACCACCCCCACCCCCAAGCCACCAGGGGCAGCCTCCACCAGGCCCCCACTCATGTCTCCCACCCCCCCCACCCCCCTGCCACCATGGGCATCCTCCACCAGGCCCCCACTCATGTCTCCCACCACTCCCACCCCCCAGCCACCAGGGGCAGCCTCCAGCAGGCCCCCACTCATGTCTCCCATCACCCCCACCCCCCAGCAGTGCAGGGGCAGCCTCCACCAGGCCCCCACCCATGTCTCCCACCACCCCCACCCCCCAGCCACCAGGGGCAGCCTCCACCAGGCCCCCACTCATGTCTCCCACAACCCCCACCCCTCAGCAGTGCAGGGGCATCCTCCACCAGGCCCCCACCCATGGGAGTGTCTCCCCCCAGCCACCAGGGGCAGCCTCCAGCAGGCCCCCACTCATGTCTCCCACCACCCCCACCCCCCAGCAGTGCAGGGGCAGCCTCCACCAGGCCCCCACTCATGTCTCCCACCACCCCCACCCCCCAGCAGTGCAGGGGCAGCCTCCACCAGGCCCCCACTCATGTCTCCCACCACCCCCACCCCCCTGCCACCATGGCCACCCTCCACCATGCCCCCACTCATGTCTACCACCACCCCCACCCCCCTGCCACCATGGGCAGCCCCCACCAGGTCCTCACAATCCCCAATCATGTGCGTAATGGTCAGCCTCCACAGCCAAAAAGCCCTACCAAGTAACCCGTTCACCCACATGGAAATGGAAATCACATGTTACACCCCCAATGTTCATGAAGCTAATGAACCCATGTCCGTCACACACAATGGTTGCAATTGAATGGGAAAACACCCAACATGATATGCATGAAACCAATGAGATGATACCACACAGTGAAGTATGGAAACAAAATTGTATTGAAAAAAATAAAGAATGCTAAAGAAAGAAAACAAACTACAATGTGAATGAGAAAAAAAAGCTGCATGTCCGTATAAAAACACAAATCGGAAATCCAAATCCAAAAAAAATTTGTCCAAAGTCAAATGTAAAAAAATCTCCATGCAATAAAGAACTATGTACAAAACTACCAAGGGTCCAGGAGCACAACTGAACAAAGGAAACCTACTAAAAAACCTACCTAAAAATCAACTATATACAAAAAGTGGAGCAGTGTCCGTCGACTCCAAATCATAATAAGAAAGAAAGGAAACCTAAAACTAAAGAACTATATACAAAGGTGGCGGGCAAGTCCAGCAGCTCACTCCGTGGTGTCCCGGGCCAGGGCATCATCGAACTCCTGTTCGATGTCCAGGAGGCGGTCCAGTTCCATGGCCCCGAGGGTCCGCAGGGACGACGCCGTGTCCTCCTCCAACCCCCTGCGGATTGCCTCGAGGCACTCGGCCCGCCTCAGGGCCCTCCGCATGGAGTTCTCCGCCCTGACCATTGTGAGCCGCGCCTCTTCCGCCCGCCGCCGCTCCGCACCTATGGCGTGGCCCAACCGCTGCCACACGGAAGACACTCTCTGTCCTGGGTCCCCCTGCCCTCCAGCGAATGCCTGCCCCTCCGATGTCGAAAGCCCCGAGCCTTCATGTCTCCCACCATGTTGCTGCTGCTGCTGCTCTGCCTCTGCCCGTGCACTGCCTCCAGCTGCCTGCACATCCTCCGCCGGCTGGGGTGCAGTTGTTGATGTGGCCACCCCTGCTGGACCTCCGACTCCCGACTGTGGCAGGGATGCCTCCTCCACCAGCCTGACCGCACCGTCAGAGGCAGCTCCACAGGGCATCCAGGTGACTGATGGGTGGGAAGATGGCACAGAGGACGACTGGCGCGTAGGGGGTCCAGTTGAGGAGGGGGTCGAAGCAAGCCCCATCAGACAGCGGAATCCGGCCTGGGTGACCTGTCCCAGCAGGCTGACGTGGTCAACGAGCCATTCGAGATGACGTGCAGTCTCTCCATGAAAAGACTGCAGGTCACCTCGCATGGCCCGTTGACGCAACGCCACACCAGCCAGGACAGGCTCAACCCGGACCTGGATGGCCACGTCCGCAGGCAGAGGAAGGCCAGTTGACGTCAGCTCATGCCCTGCCTGAAAACGGGTCTGGACGTAGGCATCCCTGCTGGTGCAAGATGATGCAGGGACAGGATCGGGGACAGGATTGCACACAGGCACCTCCGCGGCAGCCTGTGCTGCCTCCTGTCCCTGGTCCTGCACTGCACCACTAGCACCAGTGGGATCCCCACCTCCAGACCCTGTCTCTGGTGCTTGCACGGCCTCCTCCACCAACCCCCCCACCAACCTGGATGACTCCGTGCCATCTTCCCCTGTTGGGCCCTGTGGGGTCCCAGCTGCCCCTTCTGCTGCCGAGGAGTCCAACTGCAACCTCCGCCTCTTGGACCTCCCCCCGGCAGCTGCGGCCTGGGACGCGGCACCGGACTCCTCACTCCCCGACGAGATGACAACACGGGAGGGGAGCCGGGCCTTGCGTCTCCGGCTGGCGGTCGGATCCCCGCCGCTGTGCTCCACAGCACCTTCTCCGCCCTCTTCATCAGTTGACGCTGAAGACAGGGAGAAACAAAACACAGGCATCAGGGCACTGTACAATGGACACATACACGCATGACAGTTGCACATGAGTGGCATTGGCAAACCTCAGACATGTCATCACAATCCCCAACACACATGTCATTGCAACTCGCACACATGAGCCATACCACAGCCATATCGCAACTGCCACCACCATCCATACACATACAACAGCATGAGCAGCCAAAGGGGAGCCAGACATCACATGCAACACAGGAAGTGCACCACACATGTACACACACCACCACACTTGCATGCATGTCTACACCTCTGCCAAGTGTCGCACTGTTCAGACGGGCATCCATGTCACATCTGCCAATCAGGCTTCCACATACCGCTGTCACATGCATCCATGTTGCATCACTGTTGCACCCTTGTCAAATACACACACATGCACATGTATACAGTGCTCATACATGCAGCCGAAAACAACATACATGCCTGACATCACGGACATGTCTACTTACATACACATTCATCCAAACATGTGTACACGCACAACTGCATTTGCCATGCAAGCGCACACACACAAGCACCATCCATGTCTCACACATTACAGCCCTCGCATGTGTCAGCCCCACGGCCCTGTACACCCCCACCCATACTCGACCCCATACAAACAGATGTGCAACCTGCACAATACCGACTAATCACCACACGCACTGCTCACAATCAGGATGCATGTACACTCACCGCTCGACTCCAGACGGGTCTGCTTCTCTAGGACCTGGACGTGGAGCGCTGGGGATAAGCGTTCCAGGACCCCCATCTGTTCTTCCGACAAGTGTCCCCGGCGCCCCTTGGCATCCGCTGCCTTCAAGAGGCGCCGGGCCTTGTTCAGGGTCCTGGACCTGAAGTCCTCCCAGCGCTTCCTGACATGTTGTAAGTCCCGGACTGCCACCCCCTCCGCGTTGATGGCAGTCACGATGTCAGTCCAGATCCGAGTCCGTCCTTCCTTGTCGGCGCGGGAACTTCCGAAGAGGGCATCATACTGCCCCAGGACTTGCTCCACCAGGACACCAACTTCGGTGGCACTGAAGCTGGTGCCCCTCTGCCTCTCTGGCCGGGGGTTGTAAGTGGTCACAGATGGTGTTTGCCCCGACATGACAACCCCAGAGGCAGGAGTGGGTGGGCAACTGGGTCCTGGGGCTGGGCTGTGGAGCGATGGAATTCCAGTCGGGAGTCTTCGGTTCCAGCAGGGGTGGTCACAGCAACAGCACCCCTGGCTGATGTGCAGGCAGCAAATGGCAGTGCACGTGGGCAGCAGGCAGTCCGGCAGCAGCAGATGGCAGGTGGGAGCGTGCTCGGGGCTCTGGGGGGCAGTAGTTTGGCCTTCTGGGCAGGAGCGTGGTCTTCTGTGTGCTTACGCGTGGCCAGCTTGGTACGGAGTGATTTGGCACGTGAAAATCCTGCACGTCAGCGTAATAACCGAGGAAAGGCCCTTAGCGCGTAAGCGCGTCAGCACGCATACGCAATTCTATTGGACCAAAGGCCCTCAGCCCTCAGAAGTGACAAAGCGTGTAATTGGTGGAAATGGCCCTACACGCATAAGTGACAAAGCGTGTAATTGGTGGAAATTGCCCTACACGCATAAGTGACAAAGCGTGTAATTGGTGGAAATGGCCCTAGCGCGTACACGCCGCGTAAGTGACGCTGGACGTGTGGGCCTGTATAAAAGGTACGCGTAGAACACCATTTCCTTGTACGTGCTTTTCGTGGTGAGCGAGTGGGTGAATTCTGTACTTCTTGTCGTTTCACACGCGATTTACTTCACGGCGTTTCAAGTTCGTATTCCCTGTTACCTCTGACAGCTTTTTCTCTTTTTTCTCTTTTACTGGTTTACCTGGGCCTGTTCCCTCAAACAGTGTTCCCTTCTACTGTTGTCCTGTCTCCTCAGACAGCGTACAAATCTTCTTTTGGCGGGGGTGTTGCCAACCAAACGCGCTCCTTTTTCACGCTCTTTTACCTGGCAGACGGTGAGTCACGCACGTATCTAACATCTGTGCTTGCCCCGTGTGTAGCCTACCCCTTCAGAGGTCATTCTAGGCTGCGTGTGACACGCATACGTTCATTCTTGTGTTACTGGGTGCCACAGCGTAGTGCAGGTTTTTCTTTCTGCACACATGGTCTAGGAGGGGTTGCGTGCACGTCATCTCCCTTTTTTGGGGCTCCTGTGCGTAGCGTGACCCGTCATCTTTCCCCAGGGGTTACAATCAGCCTTGCAAGAGCACTAGGGTACAATTACCATCTGGTACCCAATCCCTGTGACCCCCAATTGCCCAGGACAATATTTTACAGCCACTCCCATACGCACATTAACATCAGTGCCATGGCTGGGAGGCGAGGATTCCGTAAGGGTGGCAAAGGTGGAAGAGCCACAAGTGGTGGCCGTGGTGGATCCGGTAGGGGACGTGGTCGTTACTTGCAGGGTGAGCCTGTCCCCCCATGTGTGGAGGACCAGTCAAGGGCACCCATAATCCCCCCCCCTCCCGTTGAGGCTGATGTGGCTGACACCATCCATGCTCAGCCCTTGTTGGACCAGCCCATTGTGGCACCAGACCTGGCTGACTCCATGGCTGACTTCCAGGTCAGCAGGCCTATGACACGTGCGCTGGTGCACGTTGATGTCACCATGCCACGTGCATCTGGGGCAGCAAGGTCATCTGCTGCACCAAGTAGGCAGGGCGGAGAGGCTGCAGGGGCAGCTGCGGCTCCATCCACCCCAGCCCTCACACACCCAGCCCGGACAGTGTTGGTCCTAGTCCATGCTGCTGACATTCCCCCTGACACCATCACACTAGAGCCAATGCCTGCACCAACTCCCATGCTGAGTGTGCAATCCCACATTCCTGATACAGAGTCCACCAGGGCTCCTGCCCCTAGTGTCCAGAGCGGCGCAGGACACTCAGGATCACCACCACCTTCCAAGCGGAAGAGGAAGAGTGCTCGTCCGGCACAGGCTGATGCCCCAGACACGGCTACACAGTTTGGCCCGTCCAGGAAGCCCAGCTTCACGGATGACAAACTGAATGCACTTGTCGAGTATGTGTCCGCACATGACAACGAGATGGTCATTGTTGCAGGATCCAAGACCACACCTGCACAACGCCAGACACACTGGCAGACCGTTGCGGACATCGTAAGTGCCCTTGGAATCGTGAGGCGCACAGCCAATGATTGCTATAAGCGCTGGAATGACCTAAAGCGCAGGGCAAAGAGTAAGCTGGCCTCAAGTCATGCTGCAACTCTAGTGACTGGAGGTGGGTCTCCAGTAGTAGACATGGAACTCACTCCACATGAGTCAGTCGCTGGGACCTACATCACGGAGGAACAGATCCAAGGCGTGGGAGATTTGGCTGATTACGAGGCATTGTCCGGTGAGTGCACATGCATGTGTGTGTCATCCATGTGCATGGTGTGTGTGAGGGCTTCTGTTTGTGTGCCAGGTGAGAGTGTGTGCGCCTGAGTCGTATGGGTCAGCCATTTGCTTCATGCAATACATCCTGCGCAGCTGCATTTGGCCATAGCAGTATCCCTTCTGACAACAGTAGACATCTAGCCCAACTGCACGCCAGTTGCCCTTGAAGTGTCACCTTGCCACAACATTGTTGCATAATTTTTCACTGTTCATTTAGTCAGATTGTTTGCATTCCACCACTTTTACTAGGCATGTCGCAGTCCTCTAGTCACATGTCTGACATGGCTATGGTAAAGTGGAGTGACTTTGTTACCTGGATATCATTTGTTCAGACATGTCCCTGTGCAATTGCACCATTTCGGACTGGCAGCTCCAGGTGAAGAATCTGACCTGTTTGAATTAGAAAAGCTATTACATGCGGGAACTGGACTGAATGAATAGGTGCTGCCCTCCTCTCCCTCTTCACTCAATAGCAATGGTACATGCCATCTGTGTGATGGCATGTGTGTTTCACCTGGCAATCACAGGCCAATGTGTGATGCCGCTGCCAGGCAGCATGCAGAAAATGTGTTCATCTTCCATCTTGGTGTCATCAGTGTGTGCCATTTGCCTGCCCTTCATATGCAGTGAGGGTGCATGCATGGGAGGGTTTTAGTCATGTGGGACATGTGTCAAACAAGTACTGGTTCTCTTGCTTCTCAGCCCTCATTGTGTGCCATGGTGCTAATGCCTGTTTCCATTTCTTTGTTTTTATGTCTTTGCAGGGGAAGACGCACCTGATACTGCTGGGGTTGTGGAGATGGTGCAGACCCAGGAGGGGTCCGAGGGCCGACCAACCACCAGTGAGGGACGTGGTGTGGTGGTGGGTGAGAACCCACAAGTGCTGCAGGTCGTGCTCTCAAGGGGTGTCTCTGGCTGCACCTCCCCCGAGCTGTACTCAGGTGTTGATTCGGATGAGACCTACGTGCCGTCGCAGGTGAGTGTTCCAGGGAGGGATTCTGTTCTGTCCCACCCACCTGCACCAGGGTCAGAACCCTCAATGGGGATGTCAGTGTTGGCAGCTACGACTTTGGTGGTTACGGATGCAGGGTCACACTCCGCGACATCTGATCCTGTTCCTGGGCCAGCAGATCAGAGGGGGAATGCAGTCCTGCAGCCTCAGGCAGTGCCGGCACAGCAAGGCGCAGTTCGCCTTGCCCCAGACAGGGTGGTGCCCGCCGACGTGGTGGCCGTACGCCACCTGGCAATACCGCATGGGAGCAATCCATTTACGGTATGGCAACCCAACAGGCAGCATCATCCGAGATGATAGCTCAGGCCATGGATAGGGTGGCCACTTCCATTGTCCCCCCTGAAAGGCTGATGGAGCGACTAGAGCAGGCAACCGACTCCATCTGCCAGTCACACAGGGAGGACATGTTGGGGTCCAACAGGGACAGGCGGGCAGCACTGGCGACTCTGCAGGAGGCCATCTCCATTGAGTCCCAGGGCCACAGGGAAGCCCTGAGGCAGGAGCTCCTTCACCTCAGGACGACTCTTGTTGAGCTTGAGGCTTCAACACACCAAAGGACAGAACAGCAGCTGGAGCGTCTCACCCGTACGCTCTCAGCTGAGATGCAGGCAACGAGGGCGGAGGTCCGGGCATCCCGTGAGTTGTTGCATGGGGACCTCCGCACACTCATCCTCCAGAACCAGACCTACCACACCCGCATGCTTGCAGCCATGGAGGAGCAGACTAGGGCCTTGCGTGGGCTTCCTCCCATAGTGCAACCACCTCCGGATGCAGCTGCACAGGGTGATAATAGCGACAGCAGTGATACTCCCACAATAGGGTAGCCATGTGGGCCATGAGCCCATGGAGGTGTTTTTTTTTCCCAGGATCTACGCAGGTGGGTTCTGGTGTGCATCCTGTCCTCGGACCTCCTGGGTGGCCTCCCCAACGCCCCCGGGCCCTTCAATGGCCATTTTTGATTTTTTTTTATTTTTATTTTTATTTTAATTTATTTTATTCCCAATTTTTTTGGGACGATTTGTTGGCTTCCGTGGTTCTTGTGGGCATACGCTGCATTGTGGCTGGGCACATGCAGGCTTGTAATGTATTTGGTTCAGATGCTTGGGTTTGAGTCACACACACCCCTCCTGCTTCCCTTTTCCATGGGCTTGCAAAGGGTGTGCCCAAGTGACAGTGAATTACACAGTGACGGTGGACTCCCATGAGCTGTGTGGGCAGTCTGTAGTCAATACTGTGTGTACATTCCTAGTGCATATTGCTGTTGTGTTGTACACTGCATGTTGCATTGATGTGTAACTCATCTTCTGTGTCTACCTCCCAATTTGCAGGTCCCTTCCTCATGTCTACACAAGGACCTCTAGTCTGGAGATGTGGTCCATGTTGGCAGCAGTGCACCTACAACTCTACATGGCGCCAACACTGCACAGTTGGTAGTGGTGGGAGTGCAGGCATTTCCAGGTGGTGAGACTACTAATATTTACCATTAGTGATGTCATGTTAATGGTAGTACGTGCTCAAGTTTGTTGTTGGTCCGGCATTACTGTGAGCATTTCAGGTGTTGCAAGTTTCTAATAGGGACACTGTACATTGTGACACTAGTGTCATGTTGTGGGGATTACTTTGTTTACCTGCAAATAGCATGACATGGCACTTTGTGTCGTGTGGCAGTGCTGGGATTGGGTTGGCTGACATGGCACTGTCCTCTTGTTGCATTTTGCAAGTGGGTATTCATTTTAGCTGCTTGAATGTGTAACTTCACAAAACTGCATTGATGGTGTCTGTGTGGGCAGGGATGCACACATTGTGACACTTCCAGGTGAACAATCTCAGGCTGATATGGTTTTCACGGTTCATTCTCCAGACATTCAGGATAAGTGTCAGGTTGAGTCATCATTGATTGTCAGATGGAATGTGCCGGGGCAGTGTGCACTCCACAGGGGTGTGATTTCTATGTGAAGTAATTAGCCACTAGCTGTGTACGGGCTGCCTCCCCCCGTGCCCTTTCCCCTCCCATGCGCAGCGGCTGTGCATGTGGTTGGGGATGGGGGGGCCCCACCATGTCCACGGCCAGGCCCCGGCGTGTTGCAACGTTGTGCAGGACACATGCTGCCACTATGATCCTGCACACTACTGGGGGAGCGTACAACAGCTGCCCGCCAGAACGGTCAAGGGAGCGAAAGCGTGACTTCAGCACTCCGAATGTGCGCTCCACTATGCCCCGAGTTGTAATGTGGGCTGCGTTATATCTTACCTGGGGTGGCGTGATGGGGTTCCGAATTGGCGTCATCATGTGGGGGCTGAGAGGGTAGGCACTGTCCCCTGTGGAGGTGGTGATTGGTATCATTGGTGGGGTTGTGACCTTGCTCAGTATCTGACATGCATGCATGTGCAGTGGCATTCATACTCACCAAGCAGCCATGTATCGCCATGCCGCCCAGCTTCTAGGTCCCGGCTTAGGGTGGACATTCGGTAAATGAAGCTGTCGTGGGTTGACCCGGGATAGTTGGCATATACTGAGGTGATGATTCCCTTGGCATTACATACTACCTGCACGTTGATGGAATGCCAGTGCTTGCGGTTCCTATAGATGTGCTCAGATGCCCTGGGGGGACGTAGAGCCACATGGGTGCAGTCGATGGCACCTAGCACTTTGGGGAATCGTGCCACAGCGTAAAAATCCAGGGCGGCAGCATGCCTTTCTGCAGGGGTTCTGGGCAGGTATATGTGCCTGCGGACTGATGGGCGTGCAGTGATGATGTTCAAGACCTGGTGTAGGCAGCGTGACTTGGTGGCCTGTGATACACCACCCACAATGGCACTTGCCCGCTGAAATGATCCAGTGGCTAAGAAGTGCAGTACATAGAGGACCTTCTCCAGGGGGCTGAGTGCTTGGGAGCACAGGGTGGGTGATGTAAGGTCATCCTCCCACTCACTCACCAGGTCCAGTATGATGTGTGGTGGAAACCTGTACCTCCCATGCACCTGGTCATCAGGCATCCCGAAAAGGCTGGTTCTGGGTGTGAATATTCTGGCCCTGACTATCCTCCTCCTCCTCCTTTGGTAGGCCACGCCCACTGCTGCTAGGAACGGTATGTTCATCCTGGGTCTGAGCTTGTTATTTTGTTAGCCGCAAATTAATGCGTTGCGCGTGTTGTAGGCGAGCGTGTGACCCGTGCACCCCTGAAATCCAGTACCCAGTCCAATAGCATGTGGAAATTCCCGCGCACACCGGGATACAGGTGCGCTGACGTACTTGCGTGTGTAAGTGTCCGCGCACCCCTGATATACACGTACATAGGCCAATCGCGTGTACACGCACTTTTGTCCAATTACACGCGATGACACCCTGACGTGCTGTCCAATTACACGCGATGAGACTCTGCCGTGCTGTCCAATTACACGCGATGAGACTCTGACGTGCTGTCCAATTACACGCGATGACACTCTGACGTGCAGTCTTTCCACGTGTGCTCTGTCATCACGTGCTGTGTGGGAAACACCCGTGCGGGTCACGTCACAGACGCGCTTATGCGCTGAGGGCCTTTGGTCCAATAGATTCGCGTATGCGTGCTGACGCGCTTACGCGCTAAGGGCCTTTCCTCGGTTTTCACGCTGACGTGCAGGATTTTCACGTGCCAAATCACTCCGTACCAAGCTGGCCACGCGTAAGCACACGGAAGACCACGCTCCTGCCCAGAAGGCCGAACTACTGCCCCCAGAGCCCCGAGCACACTCCCACCTGCCATCTGCTGCTGCCTGACTGCCTGCTGCCCACGTGCACTGCCATTTGCTGCCTGCACATCAGCCAGGGGTGCTGTTGCTGTGACCACCCCTGCTGGAACCGAAGACTCCCGACTGGAATTCCATCGCTCCACAGCCCAGCCCCAGGACCCAGTTGCCCACCCACTCCTGCCTCTGGGGTTGTCATGTCGGGCAAACACCATTTGTGACCACTGACAACCCCCGGCCAGAGAGGCAGAGGGGCACCAGCTTCAGTGCCACCGAAGTTGGTGTCCTGGTGGAGCAAGTCCTGGGGCAGTATGAAGACCTCTTCGGAAGTTCCCGCGCCGACAAGGAAGGACGGACTCGGATCTGGACTGACATCGTGACTGCCATCAACGCGGAGGGGGTGGCAGTCCGGGACTTACAACATGTCAGGAAGCGCTGGGAGGACTTCAGGTCCAGGACCCTGAACAAGGCCCGGCGCCTCTTGAAGGCAGCGGATGCCAAGGGGCTCCGGGGCCACTTGTCGGAAGAACAGATGGGGGTCCTGGAACGCATATCCCCAACGCTCCACGTCCAGGTCCTAGAGAAGCAGACCCGTCTGGAGTCGAGCGGTGAGTGTACATGCATCCTGATTTTGAGCAGTGCGTGTGGTGATTATTCGGTATTGTGCAGGTTGCACATCTGTTTGTATGGGTGGGGGTGTACATGGCCGTGGGGCTGACACATGCGAGGGCTGTAATGTGTGAGACATGGATGATGCTTGTGTGTGTGGGCTTGCATGGCAAATGCAGTTGTGCGTGCACACATGTTTGGATGAATGTGTATGTAAGTAGACATGTCCGTGATGTCAGGCATGTATGTTGTTTTCGGCTGCAAGTATGAGCACTGTGTACATGTGCATGTGTGTGTATTTGTCAAGGGTGCAACAGTGATGCAACATGGATGCATGTGACAGCGGTATGTGGAAGCCTGATGGGCAGATGTGACATGGATGCCCGTCTGAACAGTGCGACACTTGGCAGAGGTGTAGACATGCATGCAAGTGTGGTGGTGTGTGTACATGTGTGGTGTACTTCCTGTGTTGCATGTGATGTCTGGCTCCCCTTTGGCTGCTGATGCTGTTGTATGTGTAGGGATGGTGGTGGCAGTTGCGATATTGCTGTGGTATGGCTCATGTGTGCGAGTTGCAATGACATGTGTGTTGGGGATTGTGATGACATGTCTGAGGTTTGCCAATGCCACTCATGTGCAACTGTCATGCGTGTATGTGTCCTTTGTACAGTGCCCTGATGCCTGTGTTTTGTTTCTCCCTGTCTGCAGCGTCAACTGATGAAGAGGGCGGAGAAGGTGCTGTGGAGCACAGCGGCGGGGATCCGACCGCCAGCCGGAGACGCAAGGCCCGGCTCCCCTCCCGTGTTGTCATCTCGTCGGGGAGTGAGGAGTCCGGTGCCGCGTCCCAGGCCGCAGCTGCCGGGAGGAGGTCCAAGAGGCAGAGGTTGCAGTTGGACTCCTCGGCAGCAGAAGGGGCAGCTGGGACCCCACAGGGCCCAACAGGGGAAGATGGCACGGAGTCATCCAGGTTGGTGGGGGGTTTGGTGGAGGAGGGGGCCGTGCAAGCACCAGAGACGGGGTCTGGAGGTGGGGATCCCATTGGTGCTAGTGGTGCAGTGCAGGACCAGGGACAGGAGGCAGCACAGGCGGCCGCGGAGGTGCCTGTGTGCAATCCTGTCCCCGATCCTGTCCCTGCATCATCTTGCACCAGCAGGGATGCTTACGTCCAGACCCGTTTTCAGGCAGGGGATGAGCTGACGTCAACTGGCCTTCCTCTGCCTGCGGACGTGGCCATCCAGGTCCGGGTTGAGCCTGTCCTGGCTGGTGTGGCGTTGCGTCAACGGGCCATGCGAGGTGACCTGCAGTCTTTTCATGGGGAGACTGCACGTCATCTCGAATGGCTCGTTGACCACGTCAGCCTGCTGAGACAGGTCACCCAGGCCGGATTCCTCTGTCTGATGGGGCTTGCTCCGACCCCCTCCTCAACTGGAGGAGGCCCCTACGCGCCAGTCGTCCTCTGTGCCATCTTCCCACCCATCAGTCACCTGGGTGCCCTGTGGAGCTGCCTCTGAAGGTGCGGCCAGGCTGGTGGAGGAGGCATCCCTGCCACAGTCGGGAGTCGGAGGTCCAGCAGGGGTGGCCACATCAACAACTGCAACCCAGCCGGCGGTGGATGTGCAGGCAGCAGGAGGCAGTGAATGGGCAAGGCAGAGCAGCAGCAGCAGCAACATGATGGGAGACATGAAGGCTCGGGGCTTTCGACATCGGAGGGGCAGGCATCGGCCGGAGGGCAGGGGGACCCAGGACAGAGAGTGTCTTCCGTGTGGCAGCGGTTGGGCCACGCCATAGGTGCGGAGCGGCGGCGGGCGGAAGAGGCGCGGCTCACAATGGTCAGGGCAGAGAACTCCATGCGGAGGGCCCTGAGGCGGGCCGAGTGCCTCGAGGCAATCCGCAGGGGGTTGGAGGAGGACACGGCGTCGTCCCTGCGGACCCTCGGGGCCATGGAACTGGACCGCCTCCGGGAAATCGAACAGGAGTTCGATGATGCCCTGGTCCGGGACACCACGGAGTGAGCCGCTGGACTTGCCCGCCGCCTTTGTATATAGTTCTTTAGTTTTAGGTTTCCTTTGTTTCTTATTATGATTTCGAGTCGACGGACACTGCTCCACTTTTTGTATATAGTTGATTTTTAGGTAGGTTTTTTAGTAGGTTTCCTTTGTTCAGTTGGGCTCATGGACCCTTGGTAGTTTTTTACATAGTTCTTTATTGCATGGAGATTTTTTTACATTTGACTTTGGCCAAATTTTTTTTGGATTCTGATTTGCAGTTTTGTGTTTTTATACGGACATGCAGCTTTTTTTTTCTCATTCACATTGTAGTTTGTTTTCTTTCTTTAGCATTCTTTATTTTTTTCAATACAATTTTGTTTCCATACTTCACTGTGTGGTATCATCTCATTGGTTTCATGCATGTCATGTTGTGTGTTTTCCCATTCAATTGCAACCATTGTGTGTGACGGACATGGGTTCATTAGCTTCATGAACATTGGGGGTGTAACATGTGATTTCCATTTCCATGTGGGTGAATGGGTTACTTGGTAGGGCTTTTTGGCTGTGGAGGCTGACCATTACGCACATGATTGGGGATTGTGAGGACCTGGTGGGGGCTGCCCATGGTGGCAGGGGGTGGGGGTGGTGGGAGACATGAGTGGGGGCCTGCTGGAGGCTGCCCATGGTGGCAGGGGGGTTGTGGGAGACATGGGTGGGGGCCTGGTGGAGGCTGCCCCTGCACTGCTGGGGGGTGGGGGTGGTGGGAGACATGAGTGGGGGCCTGGTGGGGGCTGCCCATGGTGGCAGGGGGGTGGGGGTGGTGGGAGACATGGGTGGGGGCCTGGTGGGGGCTGCCCATGGTGGCAGGGGGGTGGAGGTGGTGGGAGACATGAGTGGGGGCCTGGTGGGGGCTGCCCATGGTGGCAGGGGGGTGGGGGTGGTGGGAGACATGAGTGGGGGCCTGGTGGAGGCTGCCCCTGCACTGCTGGGGGGTGGGGGTGGTGGGAGACATGAGTGGGGGCCTGGTGGAGGCTGCCCCTGCACTGCTGGGGGGTGGGGGTGGTGGGAGACATGAGTGGGGGCCTGGTGGAGGCTGCCCCTGCACTGCTGGGGGGTGGGGGTGGTGGTAGACATGAGTGGGGGCCTGGTGGAGGCTGCCTCTGCACTGCTGGGGGGTGGGGGTGGTGGGAGACATGAGTGGGGGCCTGGTGGAGGCTGCCCCTGCACTGCTGGGGGGTGGGGGTGGTGGGAGACATGGGTGGGGGCCTGGTGGGGGCTGCCCCTGGTGGCTGGGGGGTGGGGGTGGTGGGAGACATGAGTTGGGGCCTGGTGGAGGCTGCCCCTGCACTGCTGGGGGTTGGGGGTGGTGGGAGACATGAGTGGGGGCCTGGTGGAGGCTGCCCCTGCACTGCTGGGGGGTGGGGGTGGTGGGAGACATGAGTGGGGGCCTGGTGGGGGCTGCCCATGGTGGCAGGGGGGTGGGGGTGGCGGGAGACATGAGTGGGGGCCTGGCGGGGGCTGCCCATGGTGGCAGGGGGGTGGGGGTGGTGGGAGACATGAGTGGGGGCCTGGTGGAGGCTGCCCCTGCACTGCTGGGGGTTGGGGGTGGTGGGATACATGAGTGGGGGCCTGGTGGAGGCTGCCCCTGCACTGCTGGGGGGTGGGGGTGGTGGGAGACATGAGTGGGGGCCTGGTGGAGGCTGCCCCTGCACAGCTGGGGGGTGAGGGTGGTGGGAGACATGGGTGGGGGCCTGGTGGGGGCTGCCCCTGGTGGCTGGGGGGTGGGAGTGGTGGGAGACATGAGTGGGGGCCTGGTGGAGGCTGCCCATGGTGGCAGGGGGTTGGGGGTGGTGGGAGACATGAGTGGGGGCCCGGTGGAGGCTGCCCCTGGTGGCTGGGGGGTGGGGGTGGTGGGAGACATGAGTGGGGGCCTGGTGGAGGCTGCCCATGGTGGCAGGGGGGTGGGGGTGGTGGGAGACATGAGTTGGGGCCTGGTGGAGGCTGCCCCTGCACTGCTGGGGGGTGGGGTGGTGGGAGACATGAGTGGGGGCCTGGTGGAGGGTGCCCCTGCACTGCTGGGGGGTGGGGGTGGTGGGAGACATGAGTGGGGGCCTGCTGGAGGCTGCCCCTGGTGGCTGGGGGGTGGGGGTGGTGGGAGACATGAGTGGGGGCCTGGTGGAGGGTGACCCTGGATGCTGGGGGGTGGGGGTGCAGGGGGACATGAGTGGGGGCCTGGTGGAGGGTGGCCATGGTGGCAGGGGGGTGGGGGTGGTGGTAGACATGAGTGGGGGCCTGGTGGAGGCTGCCCCTGCACTGCTGGGGGGTGGGGGTGGTGGGAGACATGAGTGGGGGCCTGGTGGAGGCTGCCCCTGGTGGCTGGGGGGTGGGGGTGGTGGGAGACATGAGTGGGGGCCTGGTGGAGGATGCCCATGGTGGCAGGGGGGTGGGGGTGGTGGTAGACATGAGTTGGGGCCTGGTGGAGGGTGACCCTGGATGCTGGGGGGTGGGGTCAGGGGGACATGAGTGGGGGCCTGCTGGAGGCTGCCCCTGGTGGCTGGGGGGTGGGGGTGGTGGGAGACATGAGTGGGGGCCTGGTGGATGCTCCCCATGGTGGCAGGGGGTGGGGGTGGTGGGAGACGTGAGTGGGGGCCTGGTGGAGGCTGCCCATGGTGGCAGGGGGGTGGGGGTGTTGGGAGACATGAGTGGGGGCCTGGTGGAGGCTGCCCCTGGTGGCTGGGTTGTGGGGGTGGTGGGAGACATGAGTGGGGGCCTGGTGGAGGCTGCCCCTGGTGGCTGGGGGGTGGGGGTGGTGGGAGACATGAGTGGTGGCCTGGTGGAGGCTGCCCATGGTGGCATGGGGGTGGGGGTGGTGGTAGACATGAGTTGGGGCCTGGTGGAGGCTGCCCCTGCACTGCTGGGGGGTGGGGGTGGTGGGAGACATGAGTGGGGGCCTGGTGGAGGGTGCCCCTGCACTGCTGGGGGGTGGGGGTGGTGGGGGACATGAGTGGGGGCCTGCTGGAGGCTGCCCCTGGTGGCTGGGGGTGGTGGGAGACATGAGTGGGGGCCTGGTGGAGGGTGCCCCTGGATGCTGGGGGGTGGGGGTGCAGGGGGACATGAGTGGGGGCCTGGTGGAGGGTGGCCATGGTGGCAGGGGGGTGGGGGTGGTGGTAGACATGAGTGGGGGCCTCGTGGAGGCTGCCCCTGCACTGCTGGGGGGTGGGGGTGGTGGGAGACATGAGTGGGGGCCTGGTGGAGGCTGCCCCTGGTGGCTGGGGGGTGGGGGTGGTGGGAGACATGAGTGGGGGCCTGGTGGAGGCTGCCCCTGGTGGCTGGGGGGTGGGGGTGGTGGGAGACATGAGGTGGGGCCTGGTGGAGGGTGACCCTGGATGCTGGGGGGTGGGGGTGCAGGGGGACATGAGTGGTGGCCTGCTGGAGGCTGCCCCTGGTGGCTGGGGGGTGGGGGTGGTGGGAGACATGAGTGGGGGCCTGGTGGAGGCTGCCCATGGTGGCAGGGGAGTGGGGGTGGTGGGAGACATGAGTGGGGGCCTGGTGGAGGCTGCCCCTGCACTGCTGGGGCGTGGGGGTGGTGGGAGACATGGGTGGGGGCCTGGTGGGGGCTGCCCCTGGTGGCTGGGGGGTGGGGGTGGTGGGAGACATGAGTGGAGGCCTGGTGGAGGGTGACCCTGGGTGCTGGGGGGTGGGGGTGCAGGGGGACATGAGTGGGGGCCTGGTGGAGGGTGGCCATGGTGGCAGGGGGGTGGGGGTGGTGGTAGACATGAGTGGGGGCCTGGTGGAGGCTGCCCCTGCACTGCTGGGTGGTGGGGGTGGTGGGAGACATGCGTGGGGGCCTGGTGGAGGCTGCCCCTGGTGGCTGGGGGGTGGGGGTGGTGGGAGAAATGAGTGGGGGCCTGGTGGAGGCTGCCCATGGTGGCAGGGGGGTGGGGGTGGTGGGAGACATGAGTGGGGGCCTGGTGGAGGATGCCCATGGTGGCAGGGGGGTGGGGGTGGTGGTAGACATGCATTGTTGATCAGTAGTGCAAGGTGACATGTGGGTTGGCTGGGGGGCATGCCCATGGTGGATGGGCTGCCTGCGGGACATGAGCATGGGTGCAGGGTAGTCCCCCGTGGTGTGGGCTGCCTGCAGGGTCCGTGGAGGTTGTGGAGCGTACACCTGGGAGGGCCCACACGGCCAATTCACGTGTGGTACTCCCCAGAACCCCTGAAATACACATACCTTGCTGAAATCGTGTGTGGAACTTCTCGCGCACCCCTGAAATACACATACCTTGCAGAAATCGCGTGTGGAAATTCCCGCGCACCCCTGAAATACACGTACCCTGCTCGCACTGGGCCAATCGCGTGTGGAACTTCCCGCGCACCCCTGAAATACACGTACCCTGATGAAATCGCGTGTGGAACTTCCCGCGCACCCCTGAAATACACATACCTTGCTGAAATCGCGTGTGGAACTTCCCGCGCACCCCTGAAATACACGTACCCTGCTCGCACTGGGCCAATCGCGTGTGGAACTTCCCACGCACCCCTGAAATACACGTACCCTGATGAAATCGCGTGTGGAACTTCCCGCGCACCCCTGAAATACACATACCTTGCTGAAATCGCGTGTGGAACTTCCCGCGCACCCCTGAAATACACATACCCTGATGAAATCACGTGTGGAACTTCCCGTGCACCCCTGAAATACACATACCTTGCTGAAATCGCATGTGGAACGTCCCGCGCCCCTGAAATACACGTACCCTCATGAAATCGCGTGTGGAACTTCCCGTGCACCCCTGAAATACACGCACCCTGCTGAAATCGCATGTGGAAATTCCCACGCACGACTGAAATACACGTACCCTGATGAAATCGCGTGTGGAACTTCCCGCGCACCCCTGAAATACACGTACCCTGCTGAAATCGCGTGTGGAACTTCCCGCGCACCCCTGAAATACACGTACCAGGCCAAATCGCGTGTGAGACTTCCCGCGCACCCCGGTATACACGCACACGTATTTTTTGTCAGCGGGTGTCCGTGTTTGTGGGTACCCCTTTGCAGGCCATTTGTCCTGGAGGGCCACAGTATAGGACATTCATCATGGCAGTATATAGGTGCTATTTGTTGGCGCACCTTTTGGCGCACATTTCTTACAGCCGCAGAGACGCTACCGCCTGCTTTCTTGTGGCGGTCGTGTTTGTGCCTGTGCGCTGGTTTGAGCGTGCGCTTTTTTGCCCTATTCTATTCCATGAATACGTGTTGTAGGCGAGCGTGTGGGTGTTCCGCGCACTTGTGCCCTGTACTTCCCCCATGACGCCCACGTTTTGGCAAGTTGTTCCCCATTCCGAGTGTTACGCCCGTGTTCCGCCTACTTTTGTTGCGTGCGCCGCGCTATGTGCGATTTTCGCTGTGGCCTGTGCGATTTTCGCTGTGACCTGGCGCACGCTGTTAGATGGCCTGTGCGCCAACGTGCGCCGCGCACTTTTTTATCGCACATCCGCTGGTTTTCTCGCGCACGGACTTCCATGAATCGATGTGCGCTGCTTTTAATGCGATTTTCGCACTTGCACTGCGATTTTCGCTATTCCACTGCGATTCGCACGTTTTTGCCCACTTGCGCCGCGCTAATTATTCCATGAATCGGCCTCTGTATCTCTATCTACCTCTTTTTTCTGTTACTCACCTATGTCCTCTTATTGTTAATAATGATCAATAGTGTGACCACACCCTTGTGGTGTGAACCAGTACTTGCCTCTTTTTTTCTTTTCTCCCTATTTAAAGCCATGCAGACATTCCTCCTATGTTCATGCAAGGTCCACAATGTTCATCTGTAACATAAACCAACATTGTTACAAGCACTCAAAAAACTTACTTACCCTTGTATTTTCTTCTTGAATTGACTCTGTTGAACATATTTCTTGTCTGGTTAACGCAATTTTGGTGAACCATACCCCTTTTCTGGTTCTTTGTTACTTCCTGATGCTTTTTTATTGCTCTGCACACTTTTTTTAATGTTGGCCTGTAACCCTTATTGATGCAGTTTTTTTTTTTTGTTTAATGTTGGATGTTGCTTATTCTATACTCCCTATTTAATCCCCTATCCCTTCATTCATTCATCCGATCATTTCTTTATTCATTTTTCCCTTTCATTCATTGTTTATTTATTTAAATATTTATTTACATAATTTTCTTTTTTCATCCAACACCATCAACTTTTTCAACTTTGCTCTTTTACTCCTATATGGTTTAAGGTAAATCAATTATTTTCATGTTCTCCTAATTCATGTTACTGTACCTATGCCAAAAAAGGGCCAACGTCTGCCTAACATTCTTGACACTCTTTCCAATCTTCTTTTGTTTATTCTGGGTGCTGCTACATTATTGTAATGTATACTAAAAAAAAAAATATATCCTTTCCTTTTGATGTGTGATGTTCCTAAAGAAAACACCACTTCATACTCCATTAAGCCCAATCTAGGTATATCGTCATTTGTGAGGTTACTTAACCTAAACCCTTTTATAAGAAGCAATACTGTCCTCCATGATCCATGTTTATTATTCACTCCTTGATCATTTGCCACATTTCCTGACTCCATGGCTTTCTCTAACTTCGTGCAGGTCATCTGTCCCTCCTCTTTGTTCATAAATATCTGTGGATTGAGACTAAATTCATCATATACTCTCACCACCTTTCCACTAAGTCAGACAATGATCCATAATTCTGCACTTTTGCCACTAATAAAAAACCCTTGGTTCCTACCAGAACCTTCTCATCAGCCTTTTGCCTAATACATGACCCTCCGGATATCCCCATATTCAACTGGTGCATTTCTCAGAACAAAATACAACATGTTGTTCTTGGATTACCTAAACAACATCACCATGCTTAAGCTTGCATTGTCCATCTCTTTCCTCGAAATGTTGGCATGTGCCTGTTACGTATATACAAAAAAAATTGTCATAACACACTCTCCTTCAGAGAGTGCTAATTTGTCACTAAACACAAACTATATGTATATTCTCCAAAAACACCTTCAATCTTCTATTATTCATTCACCACCTTTCTGTCTTTGCTTCATGGACATACAGTCCCAATGTCTCCCACTAGACCAAACAGTGTTCTCCCTTTGTTATATTAATTCTTGGCACCTTTAAAACATAGTACCACTAACAATTCTGAATGCATCAGGTCACCCTAGGAGGCTCTCCTATTGTGGATCCATGCATACCCTTGTCTTTTTTAAATCATTTCTCCCTTTTTTTTAACCAACACGTTCATTCCTACATGTCATTATTTATTCAGTGTTTGAACATTGCTCGACTAGACATGGACCCACTATACTTGTCTGCAGTACATCCATTTTGCACTTTTCCTAAGCTACTGTACCTGCTGCACTCCAAGCACTTATGTCTGATACAGTGTCTGATCATGGGCAAAATCCTTTCTTGACTTGTGAGTTTATACAGTAGGGGGCATGCTGTCCACCTCTCAAGAATTGTCCATTCTGCACGAATCCTTGGTTTCTACACATGCACGCACAATGTTCTGACACAACTCATGTCCAATATACAGAAGGTCTCCTAATTTGCCGCTCCCATATGCTTTGACGATTCTTCTGCATGCTTTGTAACCCACATGGGTTACTCCGAGAATGTCCCTGATTATTTTGCCAATTCGCTTGATTTTTCTGAAATCTTCTTCCTCAAAATCCTCTCCTTCCTCGTGGAGCAAATCATTCATTGCCTTGATCAATACTGCCTTTGGTTATTCACCTGTAATTTGCTAGGAGCATGACCCTTCCCCACTAGTCAACCTCACCCCTTATTACAATATTCCCACACTGCCTTCTTCCTAGCAACAACCTCAATTTTGCTCACATGAGGTGGCAACTCCCCCCTCTCACCATGAGGTTGCCCTTTAAGTCACTGTAACTGCACCAGTGATTCTGGGGCCCAAGGTACAAATGCATCTAAATCTGACCATCTCACTTCTTTATTTACTCAATATAGACCCTTCAAGGCCATATTGTCACCTTCCTTTTGTCCACTGAATGTATCTGTATTCTCGTCTGACATAGCCTGTCCACACTCATGTGATTCTCACCATTTAAATTTCTATTTTGAATCAATCTGTTCTAAACAAGGCTCTCATGCGCAAGGCAGAATAAGCCCCTCATTTGTTTATCTGCGTTGGTGCAAGCTGTTGATTCCAAAGCCTGCCAGTGATGCACCCACTTGTTTGCTATTTGTAACTTTTCCCATCACTCCTAAACATTTTCCCTGTTTAATAAGTTCTGACCTTCGCAAACTGTTATGTACAAAAGCCTGCTTAATTATTTTGCCCGTAATACATGAGCACCGCATTCCTAACTCTCATTATCGTGAGCCAATTTTAACTTTGGCAAACCTTTCCTCAAGACTGCCAAGTGCTATATTCCTTCACCACTAGTCCCCGTTTTCCCAACTGTATGTCTTATCTATTTTAAAACAGCTTTTTTGGTTATATGTGCAGTAAAACATAATTACTGTTCTTTATTATTGCGTACATACTGCAAGAATTTTAATATTTTGAAATATAAAAATGAAAATCTCTGCTCTTCCTAAGTTTTCAAAAAAGGACCAACTATTGTCTATTCCAGATACCAATAATAACTGAAAAATAAAAGCATTCTGTGGACTTGTTAGTGTGTGCTTGTAAATTTGCATGCACTTATTTTTCTCATGTCAGTGCATCTGCATAGATGCTTCCCATGTTCATGCATCTACATGAATATCTTTCCATTTGTATACATCTGTATGCATATTTTTTCATGTGCATGCTTCCTTTTCAATAGTCACTGCTTTCCTTGTGTTAAAATACAAAGATTTCATTTCCACCTATTTTTATCATGTTTTGTCAATTAACAAAAATCACCTATTGATCCATTTATCCTTTTCTTCTCCAATAGAAATTTGCTATGCCTAATGCAAGGGCCTTCACTAACATTGTGACCCGCTTTTGCTGTATTTGGCCCACAAAAACACAACTCAAATCTCAGCTACACCTCAAATTGTGTGCTCCTGGGCACCTTTTCTCTGATTGTATGTCCAAATGTCTTTGAAATTCTCAGACATAATATATATATGTATCACTGGGAACATCTCTTCCTCACTTGATACCTGTCCTCTGTGCAAATTAATTTCATGCAATTTTATAAATTGACATATTGTTTTACACTTCATGCTATCATTTGCACAGCAATATGTCTTTCATGCTCAGTTCCTAGTTATAGCGCAAAAATGAAAATTCATTTTATTTAGACCAAATAACTCATGGGAATTTCTCAAAACATGCACCCATCAAAACATGTGTTGCCAGATATCCTAAAATAATCAAAGCATTGCCTCACACTGAGAAAACTGTTAATGCAACAAGTGTTCCAAAAAAAAAAGAAACCTCTATCATTGTTTCATTATATAATTAGTCAACTTCTTACACTTTAAAAACAGCTGCTGTGATTGTTCAAACACTGTGTCAGCGTAGCTGTCAACTTCAATTTAGCAACTTCTCCTTAGTTCTAAAAACACACGTTATTTCCCATAAAAAGTTACCTTGCTCTGTTCTTTAAACAGAGGCTTGCTTCTCTCTCATCTGTTAAATTAACCATTACTCAATGTCATGTCTTTCACGCACACAGTTCTTAACCATATTCCATTCACACGATCGATCGTTCACTGTGAACATGAATCACCTTTTCTAACTGTGTATGTTATAAAACAACACTTATCCATTTCTCCAACAGCGCGCAGCTATCTCATCTTTGGCCAATTGTCAACTACGCGCTTCCTAAATAAATCTTTTTCCTGCACAGGAGCTCCTTCTTAAGCCCTCTGCGTATCTCACGTCCTATTCTTCAATGAAAGGAATGCACTAGCACAATTACAGCTCTCTCTACTGAGAGTTACACAACCTAAATTAAAGCAACATTTCATAAATTTTGTCATTTCTTTTCTTCTACTTATTTCTATCATGATTGATGTGTTTTTTTTGCCGTATGGGGTTAATTAAGTAGATTGACTTGTCTAGCACATACAAGAATGAACTCTGTAGTTACTGGATTTTGATTTCTATGGGGATTTAAAGCAAAGCACTTTTTTCAACTGCATCTTCATTTATTTCACTAAGTATTGTTTTTATCAACATTAAAACAATGCAAGCATGTTTACTTTGATACATAGCATATAGTTATCCCATCATTTTTTTCATACTTGAACATTTAAATGTTCTGGCTCAGTGCCAATTTTTTCAAAATCACTTAGAAATACATTTTCTTACTCCTAATTCATAAACAAAATGTACAGTGCATACATATGACATAAGAAGACAACACATAAAACAAAACAGACAACAACAAACAACAAAAAAAACAGAATCGACCAGTCACATATATCTTCTATGATCTTCTCTTTAAGACTTGTCTTGCCCTCTAAAAATACTCCATATGGAGTGTAAACTGACCTCTTTAGATTTGCCTTTAATCAAAACTGTTTTCTACGTGTTCCGCTACGGGACTCTAGATTCAAATTTCTTCTGTTGCATTCTTTTAAAACGTAGGCCAGGGTGTATTCTCTTATCGTGGCCTCTCTCACCATACTTCTTACTTGCTTGGCCACACTCAAGTCAAGTTCTCACTAATTCAATTGCTTGGCCTCTCTCAAGTCAATTGCTCAATATATACAATACTCGTATTCTCAAGGTACATTTACCCCACCTTCCCATTGCATCCTAGGTTACTAAACAACATTGATTTTTCCCCAAAAAAGATCCTAGGCGGCATCCCGCATAAGTGATAACATTGTTTCTGAAAGCTGAGCAAACATTAACTCAGAAACTTTTTTCATCTAAAAGTGGTTTCCCCAAGTGACTTTATTTTTTCCTGAAAAATTTCAAAAACTGTTTTTCCTAAAATGGTTCTCCCATAAATGGGAAACAAATTAATTAATTAATTTTTCTTGAAGACCCCAAAATATTACTCAATTGACATTTTTTGGGAAGATTTCCAAAAAAGGACTTTTAAATATTTTTTTCTTGGAAAATTGCCAAACATAAGATAGTCCCCTTCACTCCCCTTGCGCCAAGGCACTCTGCCATGCTATCAGGCCTGCAAGTCCCTCCTCTTCTACTGGTGGGCTGGCAACTGTAGTTTGCCTCCCAATCTGTCTTCTTGCCTCATCCTCTCTCTCCCCTCTTTCAGACCTAATAGCATGGCTTACCTCTATCTCCAGGAATTTTGGACTTGAAGAGATATCATTCTTAGCCTCCTGGCTAAGGCTTGTCAAATGTTCATGAGGTGCTCACCACCCCCACTCTCTAGGCTTAGGCATTTTTGGGGTCATGAAGACACTCTGAAGCAAAGCAGGACACTCAGACTGGTTTCAAGAAGTCACCAGGTTTTATTTCTTCCAGCAGGCAAGACACAGGATACATCATCAGAAACATCTCTTGGACTCTGCTAAAAGTTCCTTAGGGAGGTGAGGTAATGGCCTGATAAAAGGTCCAACCCTTTTCCTGTCTGTGATTCATTGATTTATATGGCATGATCAATGTGCTGTTCATTTTCCTACTTGTGATTCGCCGGCCTATCTGCCTCTCAGACCTAGTCTAGACCGGTCCTACTGACTCATTCCCCCGACCATTGTCCCCTACATGAACTTTTAATTTAAAAAAAAAAACTGTCCACTGATGTCATAATGAGATAGCACAACTCGACCATTTTTTCTGCTAAAGCAAGTATCCATTTGAAAGTGCCTGACCTTGTCACAAAACCCAAAATGGCAGTTCATTTTTGAAATGCCTGACCATCCCAAATGTTGCCTTTAACATGGGACCTGCTCCAATTTGGACCTAGATTCTTTGATAATATATCATAACATTTACTATCTGATACATTCTCTACTGCACATAACTTTCGGATTCCATAAACTAAATCATCCCTTAGTGTGCTTTCCTGCGAAGCAATACAATTCTAATTTCTACACCATTTAGAGTCACTTATCACTACAATAGTTTATCATCAATCGGTTTGCGGTATAGGGGGTCTACCTCCACTACATTCAGTTTGAGGGGGAGGGGGTACTCATCCCTTTACAACAGTTAAATCCATTGCCTTGTGCCAGCATGTGTCTTTTCAGTACAAGCATGTCTCACACCATTCATGTTACATAATAGGTTTGCCAGTGTCTTTATTTTTCTTTCAGAGAAATCAATCAAATGCTGGCGACACCTGAGAGAGCATCTCTCATGTGCAACACAGCATCAGAGTATGAGGTCAGATACCTGGACCTGACCACATGAAAGCAATCCTCCAGAGTCCTTTGCTCCGCCATCCGAGACAGAAACCAGTGAAGGTGGAGGGACCTGGCAGCAAAAATCCTATGCAGCCGAAGGTAAAGCTGCGTAATTATGACCGGCGCTTGTGGTAAACAACCACAACTGGCAGACAACATCCTAGACCTCCAAGTACTAAAACAAAGGGCACAGACCCCCATATACACTGGACGTAGTGTAGAGGAATCAAGGCCCTTTGCTTTATGAAATTGTGTGTTTTCTGGATGTGGTCAGAGGATGTGGAGGTGGCAGACTAAGGGACCAGCAGGAGAACGACAGAGCCATAGATTGTAGAGGCAATGTTTGGAGAAGATGAGGTATTGACAAGTGTGTGCAAGTGGTACTGCACTGTGAGTGTGCATGATTGTAGGTCAAGTGTGGTTAGGAAGCTTAGTGTAAGGGTGATTGTGAAATGGATGGTACTGAGTGAATGCAGGGTGCTTGAGTATTTGGAGGGGGACCAAAGTAGCAGTGTGGAGTCAGGAGTAGTAGTAAGCAAGAGAGAGAGATGTATTTATGTTATTTTATTTATTTGAATTTATGAAGCATTCAGCGGCCATAAGGCATCGTGGCAATGTTACAGAAGATTCACTTGAATAAAGATTACAACGTAACACTACAGGGATCAATGCAATAATACAAGTGGGTATGTTCCATGGTTACAGAAGGACTACATTATGTATATTCTAGTTGAACAGCTTAGATTTCAATGCTTTTCTGAACATGGTGAAAGAAGTTTATTTTCTAAGGTTGAGTGGTAGTGCATTTTGGTTCCTTGGTGCTAGCATGTCGTGTTGAGGAGGAAGTTGTAGTGTGAGGGAGAGAGTGGTAGTAAGTAGGCGGGAGGTTTAACGTCAAAGTGTGGAGGGGAGACCTATAAAGTCTGAAAGACATTGTAGGGACAGAGGAAAGGTGTGAGTAAAGGCAAGAGGAGTGGAGAGGGTGTGTAGTGGAAAACACAAAGGATAGGAGAGAGTAAGTGTGATTCACACTGACTCTTAAAATGTGTCTGAATGCACAATTTCCAAACCCTTTAGAACACTAACAATTGGATAGAGTAGGGATAGTTAGGAAGTCCTTGAGGAAGTGTAGTCGGGCGATATTCAGGAATGAATCGTAATATAGGGCAGTTTTAGATATTAGGGGGTCAATATTTGGTAGCACTAACCCGGGGTTATGGACGATTGGGTTAGAGAGGATGGTCATAACCAGATGAGAGCGTTACAGCCTAGGGCACATTGAAGGTTCATGAAACATGTTTGAACTGTCTCTGATACTTTGTGCATTAATTGGGCCATTTGCAACTCATGGTGTCAAACTTTGACCCCATTATAGAAGTTGTCCACAGCCAAAGAAGATGCAAAGAAAATGAGGCTGACTAGGATGGCCCAGATCCCCACGAGGGGGACCCCTAGAGCTGCAGGCTGCAATATTTATTGAGATGAGGAGGTGGTTAACCCACCCCAAGGCAGGGCATTATTCTGAATAGAATAAACAGTGGAACTTCCCGAATTGATGTATCAGTGATTTGCATGGTGAAATGAAGTCTAGCCGAGCCCACACATTTTCTCTAGATATAGGAGAAGGGGTGATTGATAAAGACTAGACAGGAGAAGGGAAGGTGGTCCTTTTAAACATGGGTAACGTCTCCCAGACTCTCAAACAGATTACCTGATCGTCCAGCTGATTTGTGAAAATATTGTGAAACCAGAGATGTAAGAGGTTGACAACTTGTACGAGAAAGAGGGAGTTGAAGCCGGATTTGAAAAGACAACAGAAGAAAAGGAATGGATAGCTCAACAGGTGGATAGGAGAGGGCCGCATCACCTGAATTTACCAAAGCACAAAGTATTGACCCTCTGTTGAAACAAGCCTGAAAGAGCATGGTATCAAAAGCTGAGAGTTGTATAATGTAACATCCACACTTTGTGGAAAAGGGAAATCCTGTGTATAGATGTGAACACAGAGGGAACAGAAGGGTCTTTCACCACATCCTAGTTCTGAATGAATTCCAAAGGGCAGTTTTGGAGCTAGCACATAACAACCTGAACGGTCGAATCTGGACCTGGAGAACACCCCAAAAACCTCACTCAGCCGATTCTATTGGCAAGGAGTCTGTGCAGAGGTCAAACAGTTCTGCACTACCTGCCCAATCTGACAAAAGGCTTCTATGGCGAATATACCTTAAGCACCAATGCAACCACTTTGCATAATCAATGTTCTCTTCCACGAGTTGTTAATGGACATTGTGGGTCTATTGGAACATTTCAGTATAAACTTGTCATTCTTGACTACACTATCAGATAACCTGAGAACTTTCCAATCATGAAGGCCATTCCCAAGGTCCTGATCACCTAATTAATGAGGGGTGCATTCCTAAAAGAAATATTAATGTTGCAAGGAAGCAGTAGTATGTCCCAGTTAATGGGGGACATGAAAGTCATAATAGGATAATCATGCGCCAGACCTCCATCTATCATCCACAAACAGGTGGGCTCATGTAGCGAGTTAATGAAGCCATGAAGAGAATCCTAAGAAGAATGGTGTAGAAGATAGGTGGAACAGGGATGATCAACTACCCAGGGCCCTGTTTGCCATCCTGTAAACACTGCAGTTTTCAAAAGCCCCCCACCTCCTTTTGAACTTGTATATGACAGGAAACCCTGGTATGTCATAGATATTATTACAGAGGATTCAGAAGGAAGCAGCAGCAGCCAGACCAGTGACCCCTTATGGTACAGCATACCCAAGAATAAATGGAGATGTTGGAAAAGCTGCACAAGGACCATTTCAAGCCTCCTAGGATTGACAAGAGCAAACTATGACAAGAAAGCTATAATGGGCACGTTCCAAGTCAGAAAAAGATGATGGTCCTCCTTCCCACTTCATAGAAAACAAGCTGTTGGCCAGGTGACCTGGCCCTTATATCATCACAGAGGTTGCATCAAACACAACATATAAAGTGCAGCAGGCTAATTGATGGAAGCCATCCCAGTTGTATCACGTATACAAGCTGAGGCTGTGAAAAGAAAACAGTAAGCCACAATTACTGTTCTTTTCTTTCAACAACACCCTGGAGACACCCCTACAAATCCAGGTGCATGGGGTTACGATACCAAAAGGCCTCTCGACAACCCGTCATCAGCAGCTAGCCACCTTCTTGAAAGATACAGTAAGGTCTCCACAATTCCAGGAAAGGTCAAGGGGATAGTCCACAAGATAGAAACAACCCTGTGCAGGGTGGTACGATTGAAAACATACAAGCTGCCAGAAGAATATCATATCTGAAGAAATTAAGAAGATGGTGAAATGAGTGTCAATGAGAAATCCCCTAGCTAGTGGTCCTCACCATTATCGTGTTGCCAAAACCAGATAACAGCTGGAGATTAAGTATAGACTTCAGGCACCTTTATGAAATATTAAAATCTGAAGTCCCATGCCCAGAATTGATTAGCTGGTAGATACATGCAAAGTTAATCTCTACTTTCGATCTGACTAAAGGATACTGGCAAGACCCTTTTGGTGATGACACCTAGCAAAAGAGGGCCTTCTCTACTTCAGAAGGCTATTCTGAATTCTCAGTGCTTCCCTTTGAACTGCATGGCGCACTGGCAAGTGTCCAACTACTAATGGAATCTTCCTGTCAAGACTTTGCTGGAGCATACCTAGATGACATTATCATCCACATGGGAAACCCATCTAAAACACCTAGCAGTGGTTTACAATCATCTCAGGCTTGCAACCCTCACAACCAAACCTTCTGGCACCTGGCAAAATCCTCTGGGAAAATGGAAGTTTCCAGGTGGGAAATGGAGAAGTGCTGCCTCAATAATGCAAAGTAGAAGCGCTAGAAAGACTTCCTCGACCAGTACCAAAAAGGGACATCAGGGTGTTTTTTGAACTATTCATGTATGACTGAAGGTACATTTCAAACTTCTCAGACCAGGCCCCACCGCTAACAGACAAGCTTGTCAAGTCCCAGCCAAACATCGTCAGGTGGAATCCCCAAGTTCAACAGGACTTTGAAACAATTATTTATTTATTTTACATGGCACCAAGTCCCTATGAACACCCTAACTTCTGACATCTCTCCCAAAACCAGTGCCACCAGTAATATTAATATGTTTGGTCATCTTGATGACTGGCTATCTAGTACCTGTATCATTGGCCAGCTGTCGGTCTAAAACACAACGTTTTTATCTGCCAACAAATCTCCTCACTTTGTTACTCCTACCACAATAGAGGACTGCTAAAGCAAGTGGATATCCCCCTTAAAAGCTTTGCTTGTGCACAAGTCCGGCCATTTTATGGTACTCTACCTTTTACCCATGATTACTCCGGATCCTATACTGCTGGCATTCATAAGTAAATTATGATTTGGGAATTTCCATGATAAACTAACTCTTTGGCAACTGATGGGCCTTTTTAAGACATATGTGGCAAATTGTGAATTTTACATCAGACAGAGCCAATAACATTGATCAAAAAGTCTAAATAAACAGTGCACTAAATCACAAACTGGCCCTTAACAAACAGCATTGCCCTACTGCCCTACAGGCCAGTCCGAGCCTGACCTCTTGATATGGTGTTTGTGATGGAGATGGTGAATAAATAGGTCAGAGAATAAATTAACCACAGAGATGATCCTATTTAATTAGATGTGCGCCTTACAAGTTTTACATACGCCCGCAAAAATAATAGATTGAAAGAACACTGATGGATCCAAGAGATAATCTTGTACCTCTGAAAAAAAGGACCGTATCCCTGTTTCAAGGTGTGGCTGGCAGAACTGGCAAAACTGGCTTCATTTGAGCAAGTAGTTTACAAGTTGACAAAGATAAACCATTTGCTTGATGGCACTTTGGGAATTTTTATGGAGTCCTTCAGACGAAAGGGAACGCAGATCATTGAATTGAAAAATAGTCATAGGCGCCCAACTGCGAGAACGAATACAGCTTAATTATCTGTTCATTGGGAAGATACTCACTCAAGAGTCCGCAGCCACACTTTAGCTCACTGTAACTTTCACAGAATGGAAATATCCATTTGAATATCAGTCTTTGTCCCGCACACATGGACAGTATAGCACCAAAATGCTATGGCAATTCTCTTCTGAACAAGAATACCACCAGCAACCCCAGACACATGTTTCAGACTTGTTGGGCCTCATCAGTGAGGTGGAGCTGTATATCTCTGAGCACAGTGAGCAATGGGTCCACGTCTGGATGACCCTAGGAATCTTAGGGTGACTAAACCTAAGTCCGTTAAACAAATAAAAAATAGCCATAGGCACCCTGCAGTTTGTGCTTGTCCTAATACATTGAAGCATACACATGACCCTCACAGCTCAGCTTGTTAAATTATCTGCCCTTCTTCTGTCCATTGTCTTTGTTGGATGAAAACTATAGGGTCATTGATTACAGGTCAGGTTACTGATATGTAAGCACATGCAATGTTTACATTGTGACAACCTTTGAACTCTTAATGGTTATTACAAGGCTGCAATACGTCCACATAACACATCAATAACTTTATTTAAACAAAAATATATAAATATACAAATACATGAAGTGCAGATTGTGCTTCAGGTGGTTTTAGTGTGATTCTCTATGGAGGGCTTTGTACAACTGTTTATCTGCAGCTACTCTGCATATGTGGTTCAGGTATACACACAAAACCTTATATGCAGATATTACACATATGGTGTCAGAGTCTTAAAAAGCAGCACAAATTAAGGGAGCGCAGAGAATATGTGTGTTTAATTTGCACTGCTTCGAGAAATTCTCAGATCACCTTATGCACAAAGGTGACCTTAGCATTTCAGGTCAGGCTGGACAGTGGGGCAACGATGCACTGTCTCTTCCACAAACATTTTTTTTTGGTGCAATGACAGAAAAGAAGAAAAACATTTGCATCCGTGTTTGTTGGATGGAAATGCTAATGTGACAGCCGTGGTTTACCTGTGTGTGTCACACTTCAAAAATGAATCATGACTGGGTCATACATTGCCCTCTCATGATTTGCTCCTCCCTCCTTATCTGCTTTAAAAGGTGCATGGAAATGATCCTTGATTCATGGAATTTAAAAGTGTATCCCGTTTTTGAATGCACTTTACTGAAATGCCCCGTTATGTGCACAAATTCCAAAAATGGGCAAAAAGGCATTCAGATGATCTTTGGGAATTGGGCTTCACATTTGACACTTTCACAGCCTTCATTCCCACCACATTTAAAGACTACAACATCCCCACATCGTTGTGAAGGTCACCACAGAGGAAGCACTCAAACAGCTCCTCAATGTCATCAAGTCCACCCGATACCTTCCCAGACCTAATGAAAAAGGTACAGATCTTCCTCAGATGAAGAAAATGCATACCTTACACGGAAAACCTACTTAACTATCTACCCATCATGAAAATCCCCATCCTCTGAAAATGAGAGATAAGACTGGCACCATGTAGCTACATCCATCAAAGGATCACTTATTACAAGAGCAAGCAGGACCACCAACATATATTCCAACCAGAGTGCAGCAGAGATTCAGAATTGTCTAAGTAGTCAATGATGTTCTCTACATTCTGAACAATGGGGACCTCTGTTTCTTTGTAAACAACGCAGCATTCAACCATGAAACCCTCCTCAAGAAATTCACCACCCAGATGGGCTCTGTCTGAAAAGTTGTGCAATGGTTTGCCTCCTTTCCCTCCAAGAGACATCAACTCATCAAGATGGTGCACAATGCATCCAAATACTTCTGGGTATTCTACAACTGTAGAGTCTAAAAGGCACCATAATGTCCCCTGCTATAACAAATGAATTCCCCTGTGAAACCTCAAAAGAATGTGCAAGCCCATACATGACAGATGAACATGGAACTCGATGGAACTCGATCGATGTATGCACCAACTCCCACCGATTTCAACATTTCTAAACTCTATCATCAACTGTTAACATTCATTCAAATCATACATTACCAGAAAGACCCACCAAACACAATTACAACATGATTGCCTCCACAAAGTCAAGCCTTCCATCCTCACCCAAGGTTTAAGAACAGGCATATAATGCCTGGGGGATCATTACAACCCAGGCGTTAAGGGGTTAACGGAGCCGTAAAAGGTTGCGACGCCGTTAACCCCTTAACGCCTTACTACGAGGTCCCTTTGCGGCTCTCGACCTTAACGGCTGGTCTGGACCAGCCGTTAAGGTAGGGACCCGCAAAGGGACCTTGAAGGTAATTACGGTAACGCAATTTGCGGTACCGTAATTACCGCCTTCCCCTTTCCCATTGAGCCCTATGGGGCAAAAATGGGAATGGGGAAGGGCCAATGGTAAATGGGGAATTACCAGCCCGCCAACCTTGGAATGGGTTGGTAATTCCCCATTTCACCATGGCGGAATCGTTAAGTTACCAGCATTAACCATGGCGCTAATAGCGCCATTGGTTAACGCTGGGGTTGTAATGAGGGCCCTGGTCTTCTGTCACCACAGCCTTGGAGGCTGCAGCACTCCTCACAGGATTGGCAAAATGTTCCAATTTTGAATTGATAGTTTATTAATATGGCATTCATGAGCTACCCTTGCAACCCCATCAAGAACGCATTAAGGTCAAGAAAACCTGCATCACCCACAAAGCAGTCACAACCAAAACAACATTCAGCACCAAAAGCAATAACATCACCGGACTGAAACAAATAATTGTAAGACCATATAAAATAGGAAACAGGATTTCTACCACTTTAAACACTCTCTCAGGAACAAGTTACTAACACAGATCAGACTGGTCCCCTCCATCCTACACTTCAGTAAAGAACTGAAGGCCCAACTCATCACAGAACATCTTGCCAATTGTGTATTGCTACATTCAATCAGACTTAACCCCCTTCTGAGATCCTCCCACCCCTGCTCCTCCGAACACCACAGCTCCAAATTCCACTCTCTCAACCTGCCTGTAACTAATTGGGTGTGTCGCCCATGTACAGTACTCTGGTTACTCATAAGCTATTTTCAACTGGGGAAGGGCGCTCAACTATTCAGGTGGCTGGGAAGCAGGGAAGCAGGCAAGAACCCACTGTGTACGCCTGTATTTTGTCAGACAATTTTCCAGCCACCTAGTCCCTTACCCGGGTGGCACCATCTTGATTGTTGGGAGGCAACAGGGGGCGACTCTCTGTTGCCTCCCCTCATCCCCACCCTCCCGCTCATCACCAAAAACATCCTGCACACTTTCATTTACCTGCTGAACCAGAGCTTTGTGCTCCGGTTACAGCACTCCTCCTGCCCACGTCCTCCAAGGAAATGGAAAAGGGACTATGTTTCTTTTCCTAAGGTGGCGGCCATCTTGTTTTTGTATGGTAGATTTGGCTTGCGCAATACATGCAGATCCCATCGCCAATAAAACAGTTAAATGAAGCGATTCACCTTGAATGAACCCCCGGGTGTGACTAGAAATCACCTCCACTCAGGTGGGTGTACTGGGCCAGTAACGGCATAGGTACGATATGGCAGCTCATTACCGGCCCTTTATGCCCCTCTGAGGGGGGTGATTACTACAGTATATATTCCATACTTACATACATATGGAATACACAAATGAATGGACAAAGAACTACGAAATCCATGACCCAGAATGGTGGCTGTGGCACTGGTGCAATGCTGTAGCAGGTAGGTAATCTTAGGGCCTCATTACACGGTATGCGGTAACCATGTCGCTATTAGCACCATGGTTGCTGCCGGTATTTTACCATGTCCGCCTTGCTGGAAGGCGGAATTACCGCCCTACTCCAAGGTGAGCGGGGGTGGTAATTTCCCATTCACCAAGGCACTTCCCCATTCCCATCTTTGCCCCATAGGGCTCAATGGGAATAGGGAAGGAGCTAATTACGGTACCGCAAATTGCGGTACCGTAATGTGCACCAAGGTCCCTTTGCGGGCCCGTTCCTTAACGGCTGGTAAAACCAGCCGTTGAGGTCGGGTCCCGCAAAGGGACCTCATAGTAAGGTGGTAAGGGTTTACCGGTACCGGTGCCCTTACCGGTACCGGTAAACCCTTACTGCATTCCGTGTAATGAAGCCCTTAGAGTCACACCAACAATTGTGTGAAGAACTAACCCTAACTCAAGTGTGATACATTTCATTGTTAATGACAAAATGTCAAAGTTACTGGTGCTGTGGAGCATATTCAAACCTTGAATTGTTTCTGAAAAAGTAAACAATACATGTGAAAAAAATACAAGTTACAAAGAAGAAAAAGGAAATATAGATAGAAATGTCAGAAATGTAAATATTGAAAATATGCAAGTTATTTATGATGTTGATAAATATACAAAATCTGCCCCGTTTCTGCTGCACTACTCCTGCAGCCATACTATAGACATTTGCAATCACCGTCACCACGAACGGAGTGAACAAAGTGGATGGAGTGGATGGAGTGGATGGACTGATGGAGTGTATGGAATGGACGGAACAGATGAAGTGGATGGAAAAGATGAAGTGGATTGAATGAATAGAACGGATGGAACCGGATGAAGTTCATAGAAGGGATGGAGTGGATGGAACGGATGGAGTGAAAGGAATGGATAGAACGGATGGAGCAAGCGGAATTGGACAGAACGGACGGAGTGAATTGAATTGGACGGAACGGACAAAACAGATTGTACGGATGGAAATGGATTAAGTAGATGGAATGGATGGAGTAGATGGAGTTGGTTGTAACGGATGGAGTAGATAGAACCTGACGGAACGGATGAAGTGGATGGAACGGATGAAGTAGATAGAACGGATAAAGTGTTAATAACGGATGAAGTGGATGGAACCGATGAAGTGGATGGAACAGACGAAATGGATGGACCAGACGAAGTGGATGGAACGGATGAAGTGGATGGAACGGATGAAGTGGATGGAACGGATGAATCGGATGGAACGGATGAAGCAGATGGAATGGATGAAATTGATGGAACGGATTAAATGGATGGAACGGATAAAGTGGATGGAACGGATGAATTGGATGGAATGGATGAAGTAGTTGGAACAGATGAAGCAGATTGAATGGATGAAGCAGATGGAACAGATGCAATGGATGGAATGGATGAAGTGGATGGAATGGATGGGAAGGATAAACTGGATGAGTGGATCATGTAGATAGAGTAGATGGAAGGGACTAGTGGATAGAATGGATATAACGGATGAAATGAATGAACTGATGAAGTGGATGGAATGGACAAAGTGGATGGAATAAATAGAATGGAATAAAACAGATAGAGTAAATAAAACAGATCAAATAGACAGTACGCATGGAGTGCTCGGTCTCAAGCGCTTTACTGATAACCACCATATCACACTACTATGCTTACCCTCTCCTATACACCATCCATCAACTAGAACACAGCTAGACTATGACACATTCGGTATAGCTGTTCTCCTACTAACATGACCCCACAAACTCCCCATCATTCTACTTAAACACAGCTAACTGAGCACATACCACTATCTTAGGCGTCTCCTCAGGCCTAACGCATCCAGAACTCAGTTTGGGTGCCCACCCTCCAGACAGAACACATCCAACGGACTTCCTCACCACCACACCTACCGCTAAGAAGCAGCTATCATTCAACTGCCACACCAGCTGCACACATATCCAGTGCGCCCACGCACCTTATGACTTTCTCTCTCTCTCTACTGACTTGAACTGTGGTTCCCGAGGGCGTTCAACCTACCAGTGCTTTGTGATCATAACAATGATACATAAGACTCTATATGAATGGCAAGTAACATAACATAATATAACATAACATAACCTGCTAGAATCATATTTCACGCTGAAGTATAGCAGTGTTATTTCTTAAGTTGCTCCTTGAACGTCCTCCATTGGCTTGCATACGTTTACAGTAGAATTGATGAAGACTTGAAAGGAGATTATTTCTTATCATGCAATCTAAATATTTCTATTTTACGTGTCAAATGTTTTTGGGTGAAATTCCCTTGTTTGCTGAATTGATGTTAAACTATAGCTCCTACCTGCACAAATCTTCAAGCTCGAGAGGTTGGAGAGGATGAAGTAGCGAAGAGAAGGTGAAGCCCGCTTGCGAGTGGGCTCTCTTCACGATAATAGAGATTTTCCATACTAACGTCTAGGAAAGTCATGATTCTTTTAAAGACATGGAGCAATGGCTTTTTAGAAGCATAATACGAGCCTCCAACCCTGACATAGAATGCATTTGCCAGTAATCCCTGTAGGTCTTTCTTTCCAGCAAATATGACAGAAAGTGGAAAAGAGGGACCTCATTCCACTCACCCCATGGCAAGGGAATACCCGTGCGCCCTGCACACACAGCGACATTGGGCAGTGAGCAGACACCCAACTCTGCCAGCACCAAACGTAACAAGAGCACTAGAAAAACATTTTGGACTAAGAAACGTAGTGATGGAAAGCCACCTGTGAGCAAATGAGAAAAGGAACACATAGTTAGGAATGCTAAGAGGCCTGGCTAAACAATGTGAATTCTGCCCCATCAGAGTCTGGTCAGAGATAAAGTAGGATGCCGCACAAATGATAAAAAGCTGCAAGAAAGACTGTTATGCTTCAAGGGCCTCAGTCTGGAGCAAACAGTGATAAAGTTGTTGTATTGTAAATAGGCATTAGAATATGGAATGGTAGTATGTCAATATTTAGAATGTAGAATGTGGAGGGAAGTGTTAGAATATTGAGGTGTCAGTTATTGAGATATGATTAAAGGTGAAGGTTCATGTTCACAAGTCTCTTGTTACTGGTTATTACCCTTAACGGACACAAAACAATTTGCGACGAGGATGGGATAATGATCTTTGCATTTATTGCCGTTATTAATAGTTGATATGTTGATTTGTCTTCTAGAGATATTGTCTTAATAACACTTTTCTTTTCCCTCCCTACGAGGTTTGTGAAGATGTCTAGCATGTTGACAGCATTTTGATTTCCTACTGCTCTCAATAATTCTTCAAAATCTTCAATCCACTCTTGCCACCTCTGTCCTTGATACTCTTGAGGTTCTAGATCGAAAGGATTAGGTTTCCTCAAAAGATTTGTTGGATCTTTTGATATAATCGATAATCCTGACGTAACTTGCGACGCAGTACTTATGGATGCGGTGTTCATATCTCCACTTGCATTTTCAGAAGACATCTCTTCTGTTTTCTTGCAGTTGTTCGATTCCTTTTATTTATTTATGACTCTCTTTTTAGTTTATGTCACTTTGTTTTTCTTTCTCTTTGTTTGTTTGCTAATTGTGGACCATTCTTGTTCACATTCGATTGTATTATGTTTATTTTAAAGCATCACTTTATTAAGGACATAAGTCATTCGTCATGTTATTGTTTTCTTGCTGCCCTCTTAAACTGTTTGCTCATAAGATTATTTTCTATATCTGTTTCTTTTCTTTTGCTTGTACAAACATGAGTGATATATAAGATCTAATATAGTATTCTGCTGCCTGTGAACACTATACAACAGGTGATGATTGTATGTTGGCACAGTGCTGGTTAATGCTTTGCAAATTGTTGTTTTTATTGCTCTTACTTTTAATATTTATGTAAACTGTATCTGAACTTGTGACCTTGCCGTGCACTGTGCCTTTATTCATGCGCTGGTCGTGGGAGATCAGTTCATTAATTCCTTCGTTACATCTGTGTGCGACACTTCATTACGCAACGTGCCTTTCTTTACTTGGTAGGCATGGTAACATTTGTTTATCTTGAAAATGGCGGCACGTAATCGACATTGCTGAGGTGCTTTACTCTAATAATCATCCATAAAATATTTCTTGTTTCTAAATGAAAGCATGTATTTTAAGCTTTAAGGTGCCTTCCTCTAGTGTTTCGTTCGTTGGCCCTCGCTCGTGCACCATCCGTAAAATGCAGTTTACAATGGATTTGCTGATCAATAGCCTCAGCCACTCGCGCTCTGTTTTCCTTGAGCCCCCTGGTACATGCATACGTTTCTTAGCTTTTCAAAATTAAAAAGTTTCATCGACTATGCGCGCGCTTTTCTTTTCAATATAAATTATATCAATATGTCAATTATAGTTTCCTTGTTTGCATATTCTGTTTGTTTAGCGCACCTTACCATTCATCCAGATATTTTAATTTTTGTCTTGGCATTCTTTGCACAACACCTCCAATGTTCTTTGCGTCCACGTATTTTTTTTTCTTTCATCCTCGTTGTCAATTGTTTTGAAACAAAACAAAAGGCAAGCGACAGAACAATACGTTAAATACCCTCTTGTACTGACAAGCAATGGCAAAAGTGATGTAAGTCAATGCCAAACGTAAGGCACTAGATTGGGAAGTTGTAGGTTCAGAGACCAGAATGCAGTGCCCAGAGCAGAGGCACAGAGAGCGAGCATTGAGGACAAAACAACCATTGCCAGGAAACAATTGTATTGCTATGCCTGCAGGAATGGTGATCTGCTAGCTAATTACCCTAAGTGCCCAGGCAGAGGGACTATATTTAACAGATGTAGAAAGAGGGGTCTCATTGCCAAAATGTGCATAACCCATACAAGTGGCATCAGACATGTAGATGATGAAATGTGTCTACTCAAGGAGGACATGAGGGAATTGTTTCCTTCCACAGTGGATCAGGATGGTTTAGAGACCCCATGATGTAAAGTGAAGGTAGAGGGACATAGGTTACAGATTTATTTTGTTTATTATTTTTACATTTATATAGCGCACATGCAACCCAAGGGCATTGCAGCGCTGTTACTTGTGGCAGGCTTAGTTACATGGTTACAAAGGAATACAGCGCATTGACAGAGAATACTACTACAGGCAACAGGATACATACATACTGATATCCTACACAGGTGTAGGGGCTAGCTCAGTTTCTTTGTCAGTGAGTTTTTGGGCGGGGTTTAAGTGAAGAGCAATGATTGATGGCAGATTCTGGGTCCAGGCACTTACTTCAAACTGGGGTGGGACCCGGAAGAATTGAGGCCTCTTGACATTAATCTCAAAGCTTTTGGTGGTGTCACAACAGGAGTTATAGGATTAAGGATGGTTGACATGAGGTTCAAGGGAAGGAAAATGTACTGTGTGGCAATAAATGACATGCCCCTACTAAACTGGCACCACCAAAGAGAACTTAAGATACTGTTAGACCCCAAGGCAATCGAACCACTCATGCAGATAGAATCAAACATATGTTATGAGTTCCTATACGTTTCCTGTTTACAAGAGGTGCCTCATATAGTTCCAACACAAGATAATACTAACACAGGTTGTAAACCCCATAACACACACCCTCATGCTAAATTAGCAACTTACAGGTGAGTTTAAAAAACGATACTCTAACGGGTTGAATGAAGAAGCCGAGGCGGCAGAGTGGGGTTCCCCAATAATTATAGCCAGGAAACAGGACAGGCCTGAAAGGATATGTGTCGACCTTCTCTCTTTGAATGAAAAAACATGGGTTGATAGGCATCCCCTACTCCCAGTTCAAGAAATTATTTTGACTTTGAGCAGGGATAAATTCTTCTAAAAGTTAGACCTGTCCAGGGCAAATTACGAAAAAGAACTCCACCACAAGTCAAGCCACCGACAACATTTGTGATCTACCTTTAAGTGTTTAGGTTCAACGGGAGGCTGTTTGCTCTTGCCTCAGCAGACACTGTATTTCAGAGAGCAACAGAGAATCTATTTCATACCATCCCAAACGTGAAATGCTTCCACAATGACACTATAGTTTGCGTGGAGGACATAGACAATTCTTGAGATGTATGTCTGACAAGGGTTAACCATCCTAAAGCAACCAGAACGGACCATGAAACAAGAGGGTGCCAGTTTGGTGTGGGAGATGTCAACTATCTAGGAAATGTAATAAAGGACAAAGGCATTTGGCCAAAAAACAGTCTATGGGATACTGTTAACAATTCGTCAATCCCCAAGGACAAGGATGTGCTGATGGCTTTCTTAAGGCTAGCAGAATATCATTCCAAATGTATAGACAACTTTGCAACTAGATGTGTTCCTCTGTGTGAGATGTACTCAAGAGACATACCAAGTTTAAATGCCTAATGGAATCACATCAAAGAACATACTGCTCAAGAGCCCACTCTAGGCATATTTGATCCAAATGACCACCATCTCCTCATCACTGATGGAAACAATGAAAGAGTAGGTGCATCGCTCTCCCGGATATGCCATGGATAAGATGAAATAGTAGCCTATTCTTCACACACCCTTCATTGCATGATTTTCAAGGGTGAAAAGATGGAACCCTGGAAGGGAATACGAACATGAATCTTAGACGCAGCTTATTGAGGCAATTTGGGCAGTAGCATGATGAAAAGGAGATTAATGCAGTGGTATTGGAGGCCCAAAATGGTCGCAGAGGTAGAAGAATTAGAAAAGCATGGTCTCCCATGTGCTGGGACTGACAAGTCCCACAAAAGCATGGGACTTCCTTATGCTCGTTAAAAATGCACAACTTCCTGTGGAAAATCAATGGACCCTTTGCTGAGAGATGGTACTGTAGGAATTTAATGTGTATGAATTATCCGTCAGAATGGCCATGCATCAAGTGGTTTGATGATGCCACACTTCAGTGGTATGATTTTTTAACAAAACCTTTGACAAAGAAGGTTTTCCATTTTCAACGGAAACAGGTGTTCACCATCAAAACCAATGCACTCTATTGCCAAAGACAAAATGGCATGGTGGAGAGGTTCAACAGAGTCATAAAAGCAATCCTCCGATTAGTCACATGTTAAACATTGATCTAGAAGCAGTGTTGAAAGACATGTTATGAGCCTTGTCACACCACACCACAGTCCAGTGTGCGAGTTACACTGTTTAAAGCACTCAAGGGCAGGAGGCCTGTGTGTGTGTGTGAGCTAGCACCAGAGTGGTTGGGCATGTCAGGTCTGGTAAGTATGTGCAGGAATAAACTCATTCGAAGAGCAGATCAGCGTCAGGGCCAATACACAAAATGGAGTGAGGAGCATAAGACAGTGGGCCTCATTACAACTGAGACAGTAGGGTGTTAATGGTGCCCGTAAAGGTGCCGGCGCTGTTAACCCAGTACTGCCTCATCAGACGTCCTTTATGGGTCCCGCGATGGGACCATCATGCTAACAATGGGCCCGGCATTAACGGACCTGTTGTTAGCATGCTCCCCATTCCCATTGAGCCCTAGGGGGTCTCAAATGAGAATGGGGATGGCCCGGGTCCTGGTTCCCTGAATGGGGAAATACTGGGCCCTCCAAAGTTGGAATGGCCCAGTATTTCTTCATTCGGGGACCACAGACCCGGACCCAAGTTTGGAGGTAGCTTCCTCCAAACGCGTAATGAGGCCCAGTGCGTCCATACACCTGGTGATTGGATCAAGATAAACACCCCCAGATTGAGGTTGAAAGGGTTTCCTCCTGTATCACACAAACAACTAGAAGCAAAGGTTCTTGAGTCAGTTGTAATCTTGGAAGATGGTAAGAAACAGAGTCAACCTCAATTAGTTAAGTGCCCTGAAGCTGAACTGGAGAGAGAGTGTTGTACCCAAGCCTCAGATAAATGTGTGAGGCTAGCCATGTACAAATACACAAATGTAACCACACAACGGGGACCACAATCCTAATAGGGAATGAATATTTCCAAGAAGATAGCTCAGGGGAAACATGCTTTGGAAGCAAGACGACACAGAGCAACACAGGTTCGATTCCTGGGTCCACCCTTAGAAACCTCTGGGTTTAAAGCACATTATAAATAACCAATCATATCATATTAAATTAAGAGGCAAGTGGAACATAGAGTGACATGCATGTACGCCAACCATCAAATCAACAGTCAGTCACACAATTCAAACTTCAGAACTACGATTCCTCAGACCAAAAGCGACCCAAGTCAACAACTGAAACAGAAACCAGTGTGGAGGCCCAGCCATCAGCCATCTTGTGCCGGTTGCTGGCTAAGTTTAAATACTTTGTAATGGGTTGGTTTGCCTAAGGGGGGGATGAGTGTGCAGAGCAGAGCTCGTGTTCCCTACATTGTCTGTGTGACCGCTGAGTGTGATGTTTGAAGCCCGCTTGAGCGGTTAGGGAAAGAGGGACCGGAGAGAAGGTTAAGCCCGCCTACGGGAAAACCCTCTTCAAGATAATTAACGCACCAAAAATCCCTGCTGGTCTCGGTATGTTCTTTCCAACACACATGAGCAGTTATTTTTGGAGTTGGCTCACATGGTGATTCTTGTGCTATCTATGGCCGCAGCAAAGCTAAGAGAAAAGAGGGAAGAATGCGTGTTGAGAGGCATGATGGATAGCATTGCAAATAGCAACAATTGTAGCATGATCCGATCAAATTATATTTATTTAATTTTTGGGGCATATTCCATCATCATAACTAGTTCAGGATTGTTATACTAGACATTTATGAATCAGAAAATTGGCCAAGTGAATGTCTCCTCTTTGCAACTTGTTTAATATTACAAATTATTAATAAAGGGCACCCATCAACGTATTTTTGTTTTAGAAAATTTTGCATACGAGATGGGCAGTATGTAGAGCATCACTACCATGTCCACCCTCTTCCTATTTCTGAGAGCGTGGCTGCTTTGATGTCAAATAGCCAATGGGGAATGAGAGCTAATTGACTGTCAGATGGTAAGTGTCACGACATGGTAGGAATGAGGGTGGCAGGAGGTCTGTGGATTGAAGGCAGTTGGGAAAGGGATGAGTACATTTGAAACACGTACGTTGTTTGACCAGGGAGGTGCAGTATGGTGGTACAGGAACTAGTGGGAGAGACAAGGATTAGCTCAGTGCTTGCGGTACAGATGGCGATGATCAGGAGAAAATATAGAACCGTGCCAAAAACTAGGAATTCTGACTGATTCCATGCCATCACATCAGAATGTATCCAGTGAGTTATCAGAGAAAGATACTGGCAAAATGCCCCTACCTTTACCGGCGCCTGATATCCTGGTATTACTGTGATACTCTAGGTGCCAGCGACAGTGATAAATCCCCATTCTATGGATTCCTGCAGAACTTCACGGAGGGGATTGCCAGAATGACTGGCACCGGTAATGCCGGCGCCATTAATTCCAGCATTTAGTTGCCCATAGGGGTCTGATTTACCGCCACCTCTTGGTTGGAGGTAAATCAGTGCCCCCACCAGCAAACTTGTGTTTTGACATACCGGGAAAATTGCTGGTGCCCGAATTACCTGCAATTTTACGTAACTTTTTTAAGGCCGGCAAAACTGTAATGAGGCCCAATGTCCTGGTTGCTCGCCCACAGTGCTAGGACAATGCTGAAAGGTTACAGGCTGTATTGACTTTGTCTTATTTTAATAAATATTGCCTGGGATCTTTAGTAGTATGTTCAGCATTAACCAACTTTGGAGCACCCTTAGAATTTATAGTAAAACATCATTTTGCTTTCAAACTTTTTCTGTCTAGGTATTAAACAAATTGTAAGTAAAGTGAGAATGTTTTATCTTCTTTCTAGCTCTGAATATATTTGTATGGAATTGGACTGCCTAAAAGAAAGTCCCAAAAGCTGGTCTACACTGAGGTTTGTGGGAGGTGAGATTTCCAGAGCCAAAGGCCCTTTTGTAAATTTAGAGGTGAGATAATTCCTCCATTAGAAATGAGAGTGTGCCCTCAGCAAATGGTTGGCTTATTACAATGCCTGCAATTTCCATTTGTAATAAGGCTGATGCACAATGTCCCTTTTGCCTGTCAACGTGGCCCATTAGCTCTTTGCGTGACCTTGATTTATTTATTTTCCCTCTCACTGATGTACCCAAAAAACAAAAAAACTGAACCGATCCACCCTTTCCATGGAATGGCACTAGGTGGAAACCACACAGCCAATGCACAGAGTTTTGCCTAAGATGAGTGCATGAGACCACATAGGGATGTGGCAAACTGTGGGGTGCACTTCTTAAATGCTCAAGCTGCCATCTCCCCAAGCACCTCCCTTCCGCTCACCTTCACCGCTGACAGCAACTGGTCTGATGTTAAAAGGTAGAAGGTGCGAACAGAGGTGGTATTACGCACTTAGAAGGAAGTTAACATTTCCAGTGAAACAGTCACGCGATAGCCCAAACTAGATGTGTCAATGCTGACATATGTTGCAGTGGAATTATCACTTGGAGCACAGTGTGAAGATGAAGATGGGTTGATGTTCTTTTGGATTCATGCACACTTACTATTGAGGAGTAGTTAGCCAAGGGGCTCTGTGTACTGACTTGCCATATATCAAAATGCTGAGGGTGGGTTCAAATGATCTATCCGTGGACCAAATAGCACCACCTGTTCAGAATTTCTAAACAATTGTCTTTTTTTGGTTTGGATAAAATAATTTGTGTGTGTATATATATGTAGTTATGGTTAAGTTGCTGTTTCCATAAGAAGAGCACTTTTTGGGCGGCTTATAACTTCGCTCCCCCTGGACGAATCCTCACCAAACTTTGCAAAAGAAGTATATGGCCCACTCTGAATTTATTTGCTAAGTTTGGTGAGGATTCGTCCAGGGGGGGAAAGTTATAAGGGGGTCCCAAAACCTTTGTGTTTTCCCATAGACATAATGGGAAAAAACTTTGCTCACGCCTACAGCCCAAACCGCTGGACGGATTTACACCAAATTTGTGGCAGGAGCGACGGCTTGGTCCCCAAAGCGTGCTTTGCTTTATTTGGTGTAAATCTGTCCAGTAGTTTTTAAAAAAATGACTATAATGTAAATGAAAAAAATTAGTGATATCTGTGTTCGCTTCGCGGACACACTTCCCTGTTCGCTCCACGGACAGGACGGTGATGGGGCAAGCAGCTTGCGTGATGTCCACGGACATCTGACGTGCTCTCTCATTGGATGCGGTGAAAGCGTGCAGTGCGTCTGGCTTCAGAGACGCCCGCCATCTTTGTTCCTCTCATGAGAGGCTTTGTCAGCAGGAGCGGAATCTGACGCCTGCACAGTAAGTCCGCCCCCGGCCGTGTCTGTCTCCTGTGCCTCCCACCCCCGCTCATGCCCCGTGTGTCCTACTTGTCCCCCCCCCACCCCCACTCATGCTCCGTGTATCCCCTGTTCCTCCAGCCCCCCGCTCACGCCATCGGCACACGATGGCCAGCGGAGGGCCGAGGAGCGGGTTCTGCCGCCTGCACACGAACGCTGTGTATCTCTCTCCTTCCCCCCACCACCCACTCAATGCCCCGTGTGTCTCTCTCCATCCCACCCACCCCACTCATGCCTCGTGTGTCTCTCTTGCTCCCCCCCACCTCCCGCTCATGCCCCGTATGTCTCTCTCCCTCCCCCCACCCCAACTCATGCCCCGTGTGTCTCTCTCCCTCCCCCCACTTCCCGCACATGCCCCGTGTGTCTATCTCCCTCCTCCCACCCCCGCTCATTCCCCGTAGGTCTCTCCCCCTCCCGCCCATGCCCCGTGTGTCTCTCTCCCTCCCCCCACCCCCACTCATGCCATGTGTGTCTCTCTCCCTCCCCACACCTCCGCTCAAGCACCATGTGTCTCTCTCCCTTCCCCCACCCCCGCTCATGCCCCGTGTGTCTCTCTCCCTCCCCCCACCCCCTGCTCATGCCCCGTGTGTCTCTCTCCCTCCCCCCACCCCTGCTCATTCCCCGTGTGTCTCTCTCCCTTCCCCCACCCCCCGCTCATGCCCCATGTGTGTCTCTCCCTCACGCCCACCCCCGCTCATGCCCCGTGTGTCTCTCCCCCTCCCGCCCACCCCCCGCTCATGCCCTTTGTGTCTCTCTCCCTCCCCCCCGCTCATGCCCCGTGTGTCTCTCTCCCTCCCACCGCTCATGCCCCGTGTGTCTCTCCCCCATTCCCGCCCACCCTTGCTCACGCCCCGTGTGCCTCTCTCTCTCTCGCCCACCCCCCGCTCATGCCCCGTGTGTCTCTCTCCCTCCCACCACCCCCGCTCATGCCCCGTGTCTCTCACCCTCCCCCCACCCCCCGCTCATGCCCCGTGTGTCTCTCTCATGACCCCCCACCCCCGCTCATGCCCCGTGTGTCTCTCCCCCTCCCCCCGCTCATGCCCCGTGTGTCTCTCTCCCCCCCACCCCCGTTCATGCCCTGTGTGTCTCTCTCCCTCCCCCCACCCCCGCTCATGGCCCGTGTGTCTCGCTCCCTCCCCCCCACCCCCGCTCATGCCCCGTGTGTCTCTCTCTGCCTCCCCCCACCCCAGCTCATGCACTGTGCTTCTCTCTCCCTTCCCACCACCCCGCTCATGCCCCGTGTGTCTCTCTACCTCCCCCCCACCCCCGCTCATGCCCCGTGTGTCTCTCTCCCTCCCCCCACCCCCCGCTCATGCCCCGTGTGTCTCTCTCCCTCCCCCCACCCCCGCTCATGCTCCGTGTGTCTCTCCCCCTCCCGCCCACCCCCCGCTCATGCCCCGTGTGTCTCTCTCCCTCCCCCCTGCTCATGCCCCGTGTGTCTCTCTCCCTCCCACCGCTCATGCCCCGTGTGTCTCTCCCGCATTCCCGCCCACCCTCGCTCACGCCCCGTGTGTCTCTCTCTCTCTCGCCCACCCCCCGCTCATGCCCCGTGTGTCTCTCTCCCTCCCACCACCCCCGCTCATGCCCCGTGTCTCTCACCCTCCCCCCACCCCCCGCTCATGCCCCGTGTGTCTCTCTCACGACCTCCCACCCCCTGCTCATGCCCCGTGTGTCTCTCCCCCTCCCCCTGCTCATGCCCCGTGTGTCTCTCTCCCTCCCCCCCACCCCAGCTCATGCCCCGTGCTTCTCTCTCCCTTCCCACCACCCCCGCTCATGCCCCGTGTGTCTCTCTCCCTCCCCCCCACCCCCGCTCATGCCCCGTGTGTCTCTCTCCCTCCCCCCCACCCCCCGCTCATGCCCCGTGTGTCTCTCTCCCTCCCCCCACCCCCGCTCATGCCCTGTGTGTCGCTCTCCCTCCCCCACCCCCACTCATGCCCCGTGTGTCTCTCTCCCTCTCCCTCCCCCCACCCCCGATCATGCCCCGTGTGTCTCTCTCCCTCCCCCCACCCCCGCTCATGCCCCGTGTGTCTCTCCCCCTCCCTCCCACCCCCCGCTCATGCCCCTTGTGTCTCTCTCCCTCCCCGCCACCCCCGCTCATGCCCCGCGTGTCTCTCTCCCTCCAACTCATGCCCCGTGTGTCTCTCTCCTTCCCCCCCACCCCCGCTCATGCCCCGTGTGTCTCTCTCCCTCCCCCCACCCCCCGCTCATGCCCCGTATGTCTCTCTCCCTCCCCCCACCCCCGCTCATGCTCCGTGTGTCTCTCCCCCTCCCGCCCACCCCCCGCTCATGCCCCGTGTGTCTCTCTCCCTCCCCCCTGCACATGCCCCGTGTGTCTCTCTCCCTCCCACCGCTCATGCCCCGTGTGTCTCTCCCGCATTCCCGCCCACCCTCGCTCACGCCCCGTGTGTCTCTCTCTCTCTCGCCCACCCCCCGCTCATGCCCCGTGTGTCTCTCTCCCTCCCACCACCCCCGCTCATGCCCCGTGTCTCTCACCCTCCCCCCACCCCCCGCTCATGCCCCGTGTGTCTCTCTCACGACCTCCCACCCCCCGCTCATGCCCCGTGTGTCTCTCCCCCTCCCCCCGCTCATGCCCCGTGTGTCTCTCTCCTGTGTCTCTCTCCCTCCCCCCACCCCCGCTCATGCCCCGTGTGTCTCTCTCCCTCCTCCCCACCCCCGCTCATGCCCCGTGTGTCTCTCTCTCCCTCCCCCACCCCAGCTCATGCCCCGTGCTTCTCTCTCCCTTCCCACCACCCCCGCTCATGCCCCTTGTGTCTCTCTCCCTCCCCCCCACCCCCGTTCATGCCCCGTGTGTCTCTCTCCCTCCCCCCACCCCCCGCTCATGCCCCGTGTGTCTCTCTCCCTCCCCCCACCCCCGCTCATGCCCTGTGTGTCGCTCTCCCTCCCCCACCCCCACTCATGCCCCGTGTGTCTCTCTCCCTCCCCCCACCCCCGATCATGCCCCGTGTGTCTCTCTCCCTCCCCCCACCCCCGCTCATGCCCCGTGTGTCTCTCCCCCTCCCTCCCACCCCCCGCTCATGCCCCTTGTGTCTCTCTCCCTCCCCGCCACCCCCGCTCATGCCCAGCGTGTCTCTCTCCCTCCAACTCATGCCCCGTGTGTCTCTCTCCCTCCCCCCCACTCCCGCTCATGCCCCGTGTGTCTCTCCCCCACCCGCCCACCCCCGCTCATGCCCAGTGTGTCTCTCCCCCTCCCGCTCACCGCCGGCTCATGCCCCGTGTGTCTCTCTCCCCCCCCCCCACCACCGCTTATGCCCCGTGTTTCTCTCTCCCTCCCGCCCACACCCCGCTCATGCCCCGTGTGTCTCTCTCCCTCCCCTCACCCCCCGCTCATGCCCCGCGTGTCTCTCTCCATCCCCCCCACTCCCGCTCATGCCCCGTGTGTCTCTCCCCCTCCCGCCCACCCCCGCTCACGACCCGTGTGTCTCTCTCCTTCCCCCAACCCCTGCTCATGCCCCGTGTGTCTCTCCCCCTCCACCCATGCCCCGTGTGTCTCTCTCCCTCCCCCCCACCCCCCACTCATGCCCTGTGTGTCTCTCTCCCTCCCCCCACCCCCCGCTCATGCCCAGTGTGTCTCTCTCCCCCCCACCCCCCGCTCATGCCCCGTGTGTCTCTCTCCCTCTCCCAACCCCCCGCTCATGCCCCGTGTGTCTCTCTCCCTCCCCCCCACACCCGCTCATGCCCCGTGTGTCTCTCTCCCTCCCACCACCCCCGCTCATGCCCCGTGTGTCTCTCCCACTCCCGCCCCCCCCGCTCATGCCCTGTGTGTCTCTCTCCCTCCCTCCCACCCCCGCTCATGCCCCGTGTGCCTCTCTCCCTCCCCCCCACCCCCGCTCATGCCCTGTGTGTCTCTCCCCCTCCTGCCCACCCCCCGGTCATGCCCTGTGTGTCTCTCCCCCCCGCTCATGCCCCGTGTGTCTCTCTCCCCCCACCCCCGCTCATGCCCCGTGTGTCTCTCTCCCTCCCCCCACCCCCGCTCATGCCCCGTGTGTCTCTCTCCCTCCCCCCCACCCCCGCTCATGCCCCGTGTGTCTCTCTCCCTCCCCACCACCCCTGCTCATGCCCCGTGTGTCTCTCTCCCTCCCCCCCGCTCATGCCCCGTGTGTCTCTCTCCCTCCCCCCCACCCCCTGCTCATGCCCTGTGTGTCTCTCTCCCTCCCCCCACCCCGCTCATGCCCCGTGTGTTTCTCTCCCTCCCCCCACCCCCGCTCATGCCCCGTGTGTCTCTCTCCCTCCCCCCACCCCCGATCATGCCCCGTGTGTCTCTCTTCCTCCCCCCACCCCTGCTCATGCCCCGTGCGTCTCTCTCCCTTCCCACCACCCCCTCTCATGCCCCGTGTGTCTCTCTCACTACTCCCCACCCCCTGCTCATGCCCCGTGTCTCTCCCGCCCACCCCCCCGCTCATGCCCCGCGTGTCTCTCCCCCCCACCCCCGCTCATGCCCCGTGTGTCTCTCTCCCTCCCCCGCTCATGCCCCGTGTGTCTCTCCCCCTCCTGCCCACCCCCCACTCATGCCCTGTGTGTCTCTCCCCCTCCCCCCCACCCCCAGCTCTTGCCCCGTGTGTCTCTCCCCCTCCCACCCACCCCCTGCTCATGCCCCGTGTGTCTCTCCCCCTCTCACCCACCCCCCGCTAATGTCCCGTGTATCTGTCTCTCTCCCTCCCCCGCTCATGACCCGTGTGTCTCTCCCCCTCCCGCCCACCCACCGCTCATGCCCCGTGTGTCTCTCTCCCTCCACCCCACTCCCGCTCATGCCCCGTGTGTCTCTCCCCCTCCCGCCCACCCCCGCTCACGACCCGTGTGTCTCTCTCCTTCCCCCCCACCCCCGCTCATGCCCCGTGTGCCTCTCTCCCTCCCCCCACCCCCGCTCATGCCCTGTGTGTCTCTCCCCCTCCCGCCCACCCCCCGGTCATGCCCTGTGTGTCTCTCCCGCCCGCTCATGCCCCGTGTGTCTCTCTCCCCCCACCCCCGCTCATGCCCCGTGTGTCTCACTCCCTCCCCCCACCCCCGCTCATGCCCCGTGTGTCTCTCTCCCTCCCCCCCACCCCCGCTCATGCCCCGTGTGTCTCTCTCCCTCCCCATCACCCCTGCTCATGCCCCGTGTGTCTCTCTCCCTCCCCCCCGCTCATGCCCCGTGTGTCTCTCTCCCTCCCCCCCACCCCCCGCTCATGCCCTGTGTGTCTCTCTCCCTCCCCCCACCCCGCTCATGCCCCGTGTGTTTCTCTCCCTCCCCCCACCCCCGCTCATGCCCCGTGTGTCTCTCTCCCTCCCCCCACCCCCGATCATGCCCCCTGTGTCTCTCTTCCTCCCCCCACCCCTGCTCATGCTCCGTGCGTCTCTCTCCCTTCCCACCACCCCCGCTCATGCCCCGTGTGTCTCTCTCACTACTCCCCACCCCCTGCTCAAGCCCCGTGTCTCTCCCGCCCACCCCCCCGCTCATGCCCCGCGTGTCTCTCCCCCCCACCCCCGCTCATGCCCCGTGTGTCTCTCTCCCTCCCCCGCTCATGCCCCGTGTGTCTCTCCCCCTCCTGCCCACCCCCCACTCATGCCCTGTGTGTCTCTCCCCCTCCCCCCCACCCCCAGCTCTTGCCCCGTGTGTCTCTCCCCCTCCCACCCACCCCCTGCTCATGCCCCGTGTGTCTCTCCCCCTCTCACCCACCCCCCGCTAATGTCCCGTGTATCTGTCTCTCTCCCTCCCCCGCTCATGCCCCGTGTGTCTCTCCCCCTCCCGCCCACCCACCGCTCATGCCCCGTGTGTCTCTCTCCCTCCCCCGCAACCCCGCTCATGCCCCGTGTGTCTCTCCCCCTCCCGCCCACCCCCTGCTCATGCCCCGTGTGTCTCTCCCCCTCCCGCCCACCCCCCACTCATGCCCCGTTTGTCTCTCCCCCTCCCGCCCGCCCCCGCTCTTGCCCGGTGTGTCTCTCCCCCTCCCGCCCACCCCCCGCTCATGTCCAGTGTGTCTCTCCCCCTCCCGCCCACCCCCTGCTCAGGCCCCGTGTCTCTCTCCTGTTGCCCCCACCCCCGTTCATGCCCCGTGTCTGTCTCCTGTACCCCCCACCTCCCACTCATGCCCCGTGTCTCTCTCCTGTTGCCCCCCACCACCGCTCATGCCCCGTGTCTTCCTCTTGTCCCCCCTCATATGATGCCCATTGTTGACATCTTGTTCCCCCCCGCTCATGCCCCGTGTCTTCCTCCCGTCTCCCCACTCCTCGCTGATGCCCTGTGTCTTCCTCCTGTTCCCTCCCACCCCCTGCTCATGCCATATATCTTCCTCTTGTCCCTCCCTCCTATGATGCCCCTTGTTGACCTCTTGTTCCACCCACCCCCCGCTCATGCCCCGTGTCTCCCTTCTCACCCCCACCCCCCGCTCATGCCGCGTGTCTTCCTTTCCCCCCCACTCCCCGCTCGTGCCCCCTGTCTCCCTTCTTTCCCCCCCACTCCCGCTCATGCCCCGTGTCTGCACTGTTGGAACAGGGCAGACACGGGGCATGAGCGGGGGTGGGGGCCCCACCTTGCCCTACCCCCGCTCATGCCCCGTGTCTCTCCTGTTCACCCCCGCTCATGCTCCGTGTCTGTCTCCCTCCTTTTCCCCCCGCTCATGGCCTGTGTCTCCCCTGTTCACCGCCAGCCCCCGCTCATGCCCGTGTCTGTCTCCTGTTCCCCCCACCCGCTCATGCCCCGTGTCTGTCTCCTGTTCGCCCCACCCGCTCATGCCCCGTGTCTCTCTCTTGTTGCCCCCCACCCCCCACTCACGCCCCGTGTCTGTCTCCTGTTCTCCCCACCCCCCGCTCATGCCCCGTGTCTGTCTCCTGTTCCTCCCACCCCCTGCTCATCCCCCGTGTCTGTCTCCTGTTGCCCCCACGCCCCCGCTCATGCCCCGTGTCTGTCTCCTGTTCTCCCCACTCCCACCTCATGCCCCGTGTCTGTTGTTCCCCCCCCCGGCCCCGCTCATGCCCCGTGTCTGTCTCCTGTTCCCCCGCCCCCCGCTCATGCCCTGTGTCTGTCTCCTGTTGCCCCCAACCCCCGCGTCTCTCTCCTGTTGCCGCCCCACCCCCTGCCCCGTGTCTGTCTACTGTACCCCCCACCCCCTGCTCATGCCCTGTGTCTGTCTCCTGTTCCCCCGCTCATGCCCTGTGTCTGTCTCCTGTTAGCCCCAACCCCCGCGTCTCTCTCCTGTTGCACCCCCACCCCCTGCTCATGCCCGTGTCTGTCTCCTGTACCCCCCACTCCCCGCTCATGCCCTGTGTCTGTCTCCTGTTCCCCCCACCCGCTCATGCCCCGTGTCTCTCTCCTGTTGCCCCCCCGCTCATGCCCCGTGTCTGTCTCTCCTGTTCTCCCCACCCCCCGCTCATGCCCCGTGTCTGTCTCCTGTACCCCCCACCCCCCGCTCATGCCCCGTGTCTGTCTCCTGTACCCCCCACCCCCCGCTCATGCCCCGTGTCTCTCCTGTTGCCCCCCAGCCCCCCTCTCATGCCCCGTGTCTGTCTTCTGTTCCCCTACACCCCGCTCATGCCCCGTGTCTGTCTCCTGTTCCCCCCACCCCCTGCTCATGCCCCGTGTCTGTCTCCTGTTGCCCTCCACCCATGCCCCATGTCTGTCTCCTGTACCCCCCGACCCCCCGCTCATGCCCCGTGTCTCTCTCCTGTTGCCCCCCACCCCCCGCTCATGCCCCGTGTCTGTCTCCTGATGCCCCCCACCCCCCGCTCATGCCCCGTGTCTGTCTCCTGTTCTCCCCACCCCCCGCTCATGTCCGTATCTGTCTCCTGTTCCCCCCACCCCCCCCTTCATGCCCCGTGTCTGTCTCCTGTACTTCTCCGCACCCCCCGCTCATGCCCCCGTCTGTCTCCTGTTCTCCCCACCCCCCGCTCATGCCCTGTGTCTCTCTCCTGTTGCCCCCCACCACCGCTCATGCCCCGTGTCTTCCTCTTGTCCCCCCCTCCTATGATGCCCTTTGTTGTCCTCTTGTTCCCCCACCCCCCGCTCATGCCCCGTGTCTTCCTCCTGCCCCCTCCACTCCTCGCTGTTGCCCTGTGTCTTCCTCCTGTTCCCTCCCACCCCCTGCTCATGCCCGGTGTCTTCCTCTTGTCCCCACCTCCTATGATGCCCCTTGTTGACCTCTTGTTCCACCCACCCCCCGCTCATGCCCCGTGTCTCCCTTCTTCCCCCCACCCCACGCTCATGCCCCGTGTCTTCCTTTACCCCCCCACTCCCCGCTCATGCCCGTGTCTCCCTTCTTCCCCCCCCTCACCCCCCGCTCATGCCCCGTGTCTGCACTGTTGGAACAGGGCAGACACGGGGCATGAGCGGGGGAGGGGGCCCCACCTTGCCTCACCCCCCGCTCATGCCCCGTGTCTTCCTTCCCCCCCACTCCCCGCTTATGCCCCATGTCTCCCTTCTCCCCCCCCACTCCCCGCTCATGCCCTGTGTCTGCACTGTTGGAACAGGGAAGACACGGGGCATGACCAGGGGTGGGGGCCCCACCTTGCCCTACCCCTGCTCATGCCCCGTGTCTCTCCTGTTCACCCCCACCCCACTCATGCCCCGTGTCTTCCTCTTGTCCCCCCTCCTATGATGCCCCTTGTTGACCTCTTGTTCCCCCCACCCCCCGCTCATGCCCCGTGTCTTCCTCCTGCCCCCCACTCCTCGCTGATGCCCTGTGTCTTCCTCCTGTTCCCTCCCACCCCCTGCTCATGCCCCGTGTCTTCCTCTTGTCCCCCCTCTTATGATGCCCCTTGTTGACCTCTTGTTCCACCCATCCCCCGCTCATGCCCTGTGTCTCCCTTCTTCCCCCCCACCCCCCGCTCATGCCCCGTGTCTTCCTTTCCCCCCCACTCCCCGCTCATGCCCCGTGTCTCCCTTCTTTCCCCCCCACCCCCCGCTCATGCCCCGTGTCTGCACTGTTGGAACAGGGCAGACACGGGGCATGAGCAGGGGTGGGGGCCCCACCTTGCCCTAGCCCCGCTCATGCCCCGTGTCTCTCCTGTTCACCCCCACCCCCGCTCATGCTCTGTGTCTGTCTCCCTCCTTTTCCCCCCGCTCATGGCCCATGTCTCCCCTGTTCACCCCCACCCCCGCTCATGCCCCGGGTCTCCCTTCTTCCCCCCACCCCCCACTCATGCCCCATGTCTCCCTTCTTTCCCGCTCATGCCCCGTGTCTCCCTTCTTCCATCCAACCCCTGGTCATGCCCCGTGTCTCCCTTCTTTCCCGCTCATGCCCCGTGTCTCCCTTCTTTCCACCCCCTGCTCATGCCCCTTGTCTCTCTCCTGGTCTTCCCGACCCCCCGCCGATGGCCAGTTGTGTTCTCTTTATCCACCCTGCCTTCCCTTTCCCTGGTGTCCATCTTGGTAAAAGATTTTCCTTCCTACACCGGGACGCCTGCCTGCGGCTCCCCGGTTTGGGAAGAAAAATCTTTTTTTTACCACCCCAGGTTCCCACTTTGAGAACCTAGGATGCTAGTGGTCTTACTCCATTGAAAAGGACGTTATGGTTACGTTGCACTAATATAAAACTATGAAATTCAGTTAAAAAACTTTGTTAAAGGGACGTTGTGGTTAAGTTTCGCTACTAAAAACCTATGAAATTCAGTAAAAAAACTTTGTTAAAGGGACGTTATGGATAAGTTGCGCTACTAAAAACCTATGAAATTCAGTAAAAAAACTTTGTTAAAGGGACGTTATGGTTAAGTTGCGCTACTAAAAACCTATGAAATTCAGTAAAAAAACTTTGTTAAAGGGACGTTGTGGTTAAGTTTCGCTACTAAAAACCTATGAAATTCAGTGAAAAAACTTTGTTAAAGGGACGTTATGGTTAAGTTTCGCTACTAAAAACCTATGAAATTCAGTAAAAAAACTTTGTTAAAGGGACATTATGGTTAAGTTGCGCTACTAAAAACCTATAAAATTCAGTGAAAAAAACGTTGTTAAAGGGACGTTATGGTTCAAAGTAAAACCGAAAAACCCCTGAAATTTGGCAGTTATGGTAAGATAAGCAACCACAACTCGCACCAAGAATACATGAATGCATAATATGCCACACGTGCACAAAGTAAAATGTAATGAATGCACTAAAAGTCACAACAGAAAGGCAGGTTGGATACCGGAACCCAGCTGATTTAGGGGTCACCCAGTTGATGAACCATTTGCACGGTTGATGAGGTTCACACCAGGTTCACGCTTTATTGCCCAGTCTGTCACGGGTGCACCAGGTAGGCTTTCAAAGTGGCATCCACCACAAGTACAGAGAGCGTTGATGTTGAATGCATATGCGCTTGAATGGATGCTGGCATCAAACCCTGCATCCACTCGCAGCATTGAATGGCAAGGAGCCACCTAGTAGCGAAATGATAAACAGTGTTTCGAGAAGCTGTGTACGACCTGCAATGAGGATTCTTTGGGGCCAAACAGAATCGAGGTCGGTGGATAATGTGGACGACTGTGCTCTGATACAAAAAAAAAAAAACAATATGCACACAAGTCACGGATTGATACTGTAGACATGCAGCCACCTCTGATTGCTCCCATCGACACAACAACATAACAGTGACAAAGAGATATCTGTCAGAGAATCTCACAGTCACGATAAGTAACTGAAATTACATGATACATTAGACTTTATATGGCACCAAGAAATGACATTGGGAGTTCATGGGGACCAATGTATAGTACTACAAAGATGGGGGATACTAGGGTTAAGGACAATCGCGGCTGGTTAGTGGGAAGACGTCTGCAACAACAATAGGTCATCCATAAGGCCAAATTGTGTATCGCCATGTTCAAATGCCTGAGGAGAATAACTTTCAAGATATATTTTAGAGAACCGTTTTCCATACCAAGCAGACAAAGTAACTTTCTCGCTATATGTTTGCAGGACCAAAGACACCTTTAAAGTGCTTGAAATAAACAGCCTCCTAACTCAAAATAAAAGCCCAGTGTGGATTCAACATTACTTTTGGGTCTGGACAGTCCATTTTGGAGTGTGAGCAAAACAGACATTCACCTGTTAAGATATGTTAAAAGCAGTTATGGAATGGACATTTGCTCAGAGGATGTCCCAAGGGTCTAGATTCATTGAAAGCTTTGCATACATCAATGTTTTTGCTTATGTGTGTGTCTCTCAGTGAAGTGGGTATCCACAGGTATCGGTCCATAGTTCATTGTGCGTAGGGCTTTGGGCATAAGAAGGCAACATGTGATCCATCAGTTACACCTACTACTTTGGGAAGGCCAGCCACACAGTGGAACTGAGTCTTAGGGCCTGATTAACAGCAATGTTTGGCAATGCCGCAATCCCATTGGAAAACGTGTTGTAAATCGATCCCTTTATCGTGTTGATGGTGGGTGCCTCAGTTGTGAATATGACATGCTCACCCACATGTGAGGTGATATCATCCAGAATATGCGTGAGAAAACTACTTAATTTCTTTGTTTGAGCTACCAGCAACGTGTCTCACAGAGGTCGGGAAACATCCACAGGAGAGAAAAAACACGGCTCACCTTCAGAACAAGCGGAATGGATGTGACAATGTTCATATGCACATCTATGTCTGCAGCTATAGTATCAGCCAGGTCCATAATGGTCAATTGGTCTAGTCTGTTGATGCTGAGTGTGTGCTCTGCTGGAATCACGTGCAGACATGCCCTTGGCAGATGAGTCTTCACCACCATCTGTGATGTGCTGTGCAGCAAGTGCACAATAATGTATGTTGATATCCAGAGTGCATATTTGTGTGCATTGCATGCTCTTCATGCACACCCCATGACCTTCATGCATGTCCCAGAAGAAACACATATGTTATCTTGACCATGCAGCACAGCAATGCCATTAGATGCAGAACATGGATGGTTGTAGTGTCGGTGACATATTGTGCCGGCTAGGTTTTATTCAGTTATCCTATTACCCTTTCCTTCGTGGGACATTAAATCCCCACATATGAATGCAATTCCATTGCCGCACTCACCCTAAATGTTGTGGTGCATTGGAATCTGTTTCTGCTCCATCTTCAGATTCTCCTCTCTGTCCAGTGCTGCCATATTACCGCTGCTTGCCTTGCTAGCTGTTGTCTCAGTGTGTGCAGGTGTATGGTCACTAATGTTAGCTGTGACCTGAAATCACCATCTTGCTCTGGTGGATAGACAGGCACTTACTTCATTGGATTTCATCCCATTTACGCCATGTCCATGTTGGTGGTGGTTTATAATTGTATACAATGATTGTAGTTACTGCTCTGTATTGGTGGATACATGCACACCAACGGTGTGCTTTCCCAGCATCTGTCCTCTATTCTTCCATATTTGTTGTAGTGCAATTGGGCAAATGGTGTTAGTTATTACGTCAGTGTACGATAAACCAGGGCCGTAATTAAAATAGAACTTTTGATGTAGGCAGACAGTGGAAGGGGGCAGAGTGGATCAGCACAAGAAAATGACTTTGCAGTTAGAGAGTGGTCCCACTATCTTTGGATTTTCCTTGGACCTCCAAACATCCAGATCCCCATCCCATTTCATAAAGAGGATCACTGTAAGTATGACCTAACTAGGCAAGAATATCCTGAATCAGCAGTCAGGATTGGACACCTTACAGAAAGCTGGAAGGGAGACCAATTTGACATGATTTTTTCTTGAATAAAGGGAGACCCTCCGGTAACTTGATTCATTCTTCAACACTTGAAGACAAAACATTAAACTGGAATCTAGATGGGAGTACAGTCTGCTCCAAAGTCCTCTGCCATAGTGGCAAAGATAAACATCTCAAAGGAATAGGCAAGCGAGTACTCCTAAACAGAGCTGCCAAATATTGCGCCTCCAGCTAACGCACAGCAACGACCAGCAAGTAAACTCAACACCGCCAGCCAATAATGATTGAAGAAAATCTTATGATCTAGACCAACACATGGCTCATGAATAAGAAACGCAACATAATCATTGTCATTCTGGTTTATTCACAGAAGGTTCCCTTAACTACGCTACTGAAAGCATAACCAGAAGAGCTTCTACATAGCCACGGCAAACACAGTTCCCAGGCCCAGTTAACCACGTAATCAGGTAAAACCCGGTCCTCCACCTGTTAAATTGATAAGAATCATTGATATCATGAAATTGATCAATCGAGTAATGAGCAACACATTGGGCCTCATTATAAGTTTGTCGGTCTGGGAACTACAGTACCGCTAAGCTTGCCGGTACCATAGTTCCCGGACCGGCAAACTATGAGATGTGCTCACGGGTGCCTTTCTGCCCGCCAGGTCAGACCTGGCGGCCAGAAAGGCACCCGCAAGCACAGAATGTTGGATGCACCGGCACCGTTTGTAACGGTGCCGGTGCATCCGACCTCCCAATTCCCATTGAGACCTGGAGGGCTCAAATGGGAATGGGGAGCATTCCGTTTCAGCGCCCGCAAATAGGCAATTACCGGGTCCGGCAGGGCAATATTGACCCGGTAATTGCCCATTTGCAGGCTCTGGATATTTTCAGAAGTTTGGCGGCAGCCTGTCGGTTTTACCGGCAAAGCTACTGCCAAACTTCTAATGAGGCCCATTGTCCTCCTTTGCCCCTTTGTATAGCATTCATCATATCACAAGCAGGACAAAGCACTGTATTGAAGACAGTCCCATACCACAGTCAGCCCATGACACACAGAATAAGAAAAAGGTAGCTAGCGACCAGCAGCTACATAGACACATATTACCGCATTCACTGTTTAGGTTTCCTCAACAGGCATACTTCATTTAGACACTTTCTTATTTTTGTTTTTATTTAGATACAACTCTCTCAATTTCTAAAGGGAGCCTATAATGAGACCAGAAAGCTTTTGGCAATACAGTCCTGAGGAAAGCACAGAGGATACTATATGCATTCTAACTGAAACCTTATTCAAATATTCTCGTTCCTGAATCACAAAATGTGTCGACTCTTGAAGTGTGCTGTTAGTACACGCAACACACAAAGTCACCTCAACTATTAACTTCACAAATTTGCAGTGCATTTTGCCTGTGTACAATAGATCTGCACGTACTAGAAATGCTGTCAGTTTCTGATCCATGTGTTATTTTAACTTTAGTGTTTTGTTGAATTATGAATACATTCTGTTTTATCAAATTGATACTGTTATCTGTTTTTAATGACAGAGTGACCCTCACTTCTGCCCCACTGTTGGTTGATACTTAAACCATTGTGTCAAAGGGTGGGGAAGCCCCTACTCACTTGCATTTTGTTCAAACTGCTGCAACCTAGTGAACCCCCTGACCTGCAGGCCCTTTAAGACGAGGTAGCGCTTTTATAGGAAGGATGGGGATACAGAAGTTACTCAAACATCCATAATAACATCGACTCAGGAAGTTGGCAAAAGGTACACTGTTTTATTAACAATTATCTAAAACCGGGAGTACAATGAACATCTATGGACGTCTCACGGCAAGGTCTCAACGATTTTCATAACAAAAATGCTTTTATAGTAAACAATCATCCTCACTGAAGCCACACTACGTGGCAAACTGTAAAAACTTAAACTGGATTGTGGTAGGTCTATGGGGAATATCCACATATACTTTCTACGGGGTATGGGGTTGTGATAAGATCTCTACTCTCAGATGGGCAACTAAGCCCTCCTCTAGTGCAAGTCATTTTCATTGTAACAAAATACACAACGATTAACTGGGTCTCAAACTATAGGTCTCTTTAAAACATGGCCCTCTATAATAGTTTGGCAAGTGTGTACCCTTCTGTAATATTCCACTTGCTAGCAGCGCACAAGCTGGTACCCCAGGTGATGTTGGGTTGGACCTGACCATATCTCACCATCCAATTAGCCCATCATCAATCATCACTCAAGCCGTCTGCCAAAGACTGAGCCTTTGCACATGGTCTTGCAAGCCTCACATCACCTGGGAATAATAGGGAGCGTGAGCATGCTCTTATCTTCTGGTCTCTGCGTAGTCTGCCCAAGTCTATTTCCATCCAGGCCAAGTGAATGGAGACCACGCTTTGAGCTTCTTCTCTGCATTTAATGGCATTAAAACAAATAGAACTTGGAACTCATTGTCTTGTTGCTGTACCGTGGCAGGGGCTTGGCTCGTCTCTTGCATTCATTGTATCTTTTGAAGATAGACAACCAGTTCTCGGTTGCTCCTGCCTTTTGACACTGGGCCAGACAAGCCTTCTCGCTTTTTTCTTGCTCATCAGCTACTTTTGTTAACTGCGCCACACTTTCAGCTCCCCTGCAATCTATTCACTACGTATAGTCAGCCTTCATGAATACTTGGTCTCCTTGTGTTACAGCATCTGTACAGTTATAAAACATTCTTCATTTTGTATGTAAATTGTCACTCAATTCTTTACTTCGTCATTGCATTCTATATGTTTTCTTTACTTTCCCTTCTGTTATCTCTTCAAGGTGTGTCACTTTACATCATGTGACGTCACCAGTCTCCTCTTTTATCCATCTTCTCCCACTCTTCAGGGATCTTTCCCAAGAAGCTGTCAGATTTTTGTGGATACATAAAGAAAGGTTTTCTCAATGGGTACTTTGCTTCAAAGGCTGTTCATGTTATTGGCATAATTAGAGGTGTCACCTTTGTCACTATTTCCGGTTCCCAACATAAAGGCAGGATTGGGGAGGGACTTCCAGCAGAGTCTTTTGGCTTCTCCTCTACACTACATACGGTCCTACTAGCATACAGGACTTGGGTACTTCCGGCCTTCCCCAGTCAGTCTCTCTGCCCTTGCATCTGCCTCTACATCAACCAACACTCCTTCCTTTCCCACTTTATTAAAGAACCATGCACTGTACACGAACACTTTCCATTGCATTCCATGCTGTTGCACCCCCATTGTATATCCTAGATATATGATATGATATGATATGGTATTTGTAACGCGCCTATACACATGTGTTTCAAGGCGCGACGAGGCAGGGAGGGGGGGACAAGGGGAGACAGACAATAATCTTACTAGGCCAGGTGTCATTCAGATCGCGCAAGTGCAGGGGTGGGGGAGGGGGAAAAGTGCAAGGGGAAGGGGAGGGGGGGAAGTGCAGTACAAGGTAAGTGGCGTAACGTAATAAATAAATAAATAGGGCCAGCTGGTGGCAAGTGTGAGGTAAGTGCAGAACAAGTGCTGGGGGAGGGGGGGGGCTGTAGGGATACAGAGACAGTCCCGCAGTGCAAAGGGGTTCCAGGGCAGCAGTGCAAGTGGAGAGTGGCAGGGCCCAGGGCCGAGGCCGTTTAGAGTGGTCCAGTTGCAGGATCAGTGCAGTTTCAGTGAGGAATTAAATTAGCTGTTCAGCAGGGGAGAGGGAGAGAGAAAGCAGAAGCAAAGAGGAAGGTTTTGAGGTGCTTCCGGAACCGGAGATGGTTCTCCTCAAGTTTCAGGGAGGCAGGAAGGCTGTTCCAGAGGGAGGCCCTTGCCGCGGAGAGAGATCTACCCCCAGCTCGTTGCTTCGAGAAGCGGCTAACCCTGAGGGAATTGGAGGCGGATGAGCGAAGGGCTCGGGAAGGAAGATATTTGGGAAGAGAGAGTTGAAGGTATTTAGGACCCAGGCCCCAGAAGGCCTTGTGGACAATGCAGAGGGTTTTGAACTTTATCCTCGCAGCCACTGGGAGCCAGTGTAGAGATTTCAGTCCAGGAGAGATACGGTCCCTGGGCTTGAGGCCAAGGACAAGTCTCGCAGTTCTGTTCTGGATGAGTTGCAGAAGGCGGAGAGTGGAGGCAGGCAGATTAAGATAGAGGCTGTTACAGTAGTCCAGCTTCGAGAGAACCAGGGCTCGGGAGACAGTGAGCTTCTGGGGGAAGGAGAGGAAGGGAAGAATACCTCTGAGGAGGTGCAGCTGGTAGTGTGACCTCTTGGCGACGTCAGAAATATGAGGAGAGAAGGAGAGTGTGGAGTCGAAGATGACCCCAAGGTTTTTTGCCTTGCAGGTAGGAGCAGGGAGGGGGCCAAGGGAGGCAGGCCAGAGAGCTACAGTGAAGGAGGGAGTGGGAGTACCGATGAGTAGGATCTCAGTCTTACTGGCATTAAGGCAGAGGTCATTGGCGGCACACCATTCTTGGATAGCAGACAGACAGTCAGAGATGAGGGAAGGAGAGGGGGAGGCTGAGGGTAGCCTGAAGATGAGTTGGGTATCGTCCGCATAGCACTGGAAATTAGGGCAGAGAGCGGCGATGCGGTGGGCAAGGAGTGCCAGATACTGGTTGAACAGCCAGGGAGAGAGATTAGATCCCTGGGGGACACCACAGGTGGAGAAAAAGATGTCGGAGAGGAAGGGCCCCAGTTGGACCTGGGAGGGTCGATTTGAAAGGAAAGAGGTCAACCACGCCAGAGCCTGACCAGTGATACCCAGGTTTTCCCAGAGACGGTTGAGCAGGATGGCATGGTTGACAGTGTCAAAGGCAGAGGAGAGATCGAGCAGAATGAGAGCACACGGAGTGTTGGAATCGAGGTTCAAGAGCAGGTCTTCACGGATGTTCAGGAGAGCAGTTTCCGTGCTTCTGGCAGCTCTGAAGCCAGATTGATGGTCATGAAGACTACCAACAGATTCAGCATGAGGTTAAGCTGGGAGATGGCCAGTTTCTCCAGGAGCTTGCCCAGGAAGGGAGTGATGGAGATAGGGCGATAGTTAGCCGGGCAGGAGGGGTCGGAAGAGGGTTTCTTGAGAAGAGGGTGCACAAGGGAGTGCTTGAGGGGGGAAGGGAAGACTCCAGAGGCGAAGGAGTGGTTGCAAAAGTCAGCCAGGGCAGGAGCCAGGGAGTCGATGTGGTCCTTGATAGTTTTGGAGGAACAGGGGTGAATCTGTTTAGACGAGACTTTCATAGATCGGACTTGTCTGGAAACCTCGTCAGCAGAGAAAGGTGGAAAGGCAGAGAAAGAGGGAGGAGGGGTGACCGCAGAAGGGCCAGAGGAAGGGTCGGGTAGGGAGGGAGGTGAAAGGAGGAGAGCGAGGACAGGATGTCCTGAGTTTTAGAGATGAAGTGAGAGGCCAGTGAAGTGCAGAGGGCCTGGGAGGGGACAGGAGAGGTAGAGACTGCAACAGGGTTGGCCAGCTCCTTGCAGATTTTAAAGAGTTCGGCGGAGTTGTTTGATGCCGCAGAGATGCGGGCTTGGATAAGGGCTCTCTTCTTGGTGAGAACGGAGAGCCGGTACTGCCTTTGGAGCAGGCGGCAGGCCAGTTTGTCAGAGGATGAACATGAAGCACGCCATTTCCTCTCTGCAACCCTGCACTTGCGTTTTAGGGTGGCGAGATCCAAGTCATACCAGGAGTTACATTTGGCTTTGGGCTTCAGGCGGATTCTCATGACGGGGGCAAGGATATCAAGAGTAACATATATAGCAGAGTGGAGCATGGAGAGGGCTGTGTCAGGGTGGGAGTCAGCCGAAGGGGCAGGGGGGGGCGAGAAGGTAGCAGCAAAAGCCTCAACTGACACACGCTTCGTGGGTCGGATGACCGAGAAGGTGGGTGGCAGTGAAGAGGGTGGCTTTGCCTGTGGGGTAGGCAGGGTGAGGTGGGAGGATAGGAGAAAGTGATCACTCCAGGAGAGAGGAGTGGAGAGAGGGACGGAGAGGGGAAGGTCAGAAGAGATCAGAGCATCAAGAGTGTGCCCAGCAGAGTGAGTAGGCCCAGATGGGAGAATAGAGAGTGAGAGAGAGTCGCAGAGGTCACGAAAGAGACCAGTGGGGGGACTGGAGGCATCAAGGTGGATGTTAAAGTCGCCAAGAAAGAGGAGTTGAGTGGTTGTGGACAGGAGTGCCGAGGAGAGGTCAGCCCACTCAGAGAGGAAGGAGGAAATTTGACCAGGTGGTCGATAGATAGTAGCCACGGTAAGGGAATGGCTAGGAGAGAGAGAGAGAGTTGGCAGACAAGGCATTCAAAAGAGGAGTAGGTCTGCGTAGGAGTGACAGTGGCAGGAATCCACTCAGGGAAGATAATGGCAACACCACCCCCTGCACGGTTGGGCCTGGGCACGGAGAGGATCTTGTAACCATCAGGTAGGAGTGTGTCAGAGCTGGTGGCAGAGCTGGCTGTGAACCATGTCTCAGTGAGACAAAGGACGTCGAGGTCCAGTTCCTCAAGAAGGTGACAGATATTGGAGGAGTGCTTGATGGCAGAGCGAGTGTTTAGTGTGGCAATGTGGAGAAGGCTGCCATCCTTGAAGAACTTCCCGGGAGGGGTACAGATCAGAGGTACGCCCTGTGGAGGTATTGAAGAAGGAGGTGAAGAAGGAGCACGAGAGGGGGCAGGGAGGGAGGGTAGAGGCAGGGTAGCCAAGGATAGAGAAGGGGGGACAGCAGGAGAGGAGAGGAAGTTGATGAGGTGTGGGAAGCGTCTATCGAAGAGGTGAAGGTTGGCCTGAGGGCCTTGGACCAAGACGGTCCCATTAGCGTAGACATTAAGGATGGCCTTGGAGGAGCGGAAGGGGGCCAAGAGGACATCCCAACGGGTGCCACCATTAATGGGACAGGAGGAGAAAGGAGAGAGCACAGAGACCATATGAAGGGTCCATAGGTCAGGCGAAGGCACGAAAAAGAGGATGTCAGTGAGAGTTTCCTTAGAGCAGGCATTAGTGTAGGTGTCAGCGATAGGGAGGCCTGGGTTGGAGACCATGATGTCCTTTTTAAACTTTTTCCTACCAGATTTAGTGAGGAGAGCAGGATAGTCAATGGAGAAGCAGTTAGAGAAGATAGGCGAGACGGAGAGCACCATGGAGTAGGAGGGATGGAGGGGGGGGAGACAGACGAAACGAGAGCACGCAGACAGGAAGTGAGCGGCAAGCACAAGTTACCACAATTAGAGCAAGCAAAACAGTAATGCGTATTAGGTACCGGGCCACCTAAGATTGAGAATCCTGCGAGGGGAGAAAAAGCACCCTAGTATACCACAAATCAGAGCAAAAACAGTAATGCGTATTAGGTACCGGGCCACCTAAGATTGAGAATCCTGCGAGGGGAGAAAAAGCACCCTAGTATACCACAAATCAGAGCAAAAACAGTAATGCGTATTAGGTACCGGGCCACCTAAGATTGAGAATCCTGCGAGGGGAGAAAAAAAGCACCCTAGTATACCACAAATCAGAGCAAAACAGTAATGCGTAATAGGTACCGGGCCACCTAAGATTGAGAATCCTGCGAGGGGAGAAAAAGCACCCTAGTATACCACAACTGCGAATACAGTGAGGCAAGGCCCCATGCGGATGTAACCAGGAGTAGGAGGGGTGGGCCGGGGAACGGAGAACAGGTGGAACTGGCGCCTGGCGTCCCCTGCGGACACCTGCAGACACACAGGGAGCCGCACTGTAGGAGTCGCCCTTGGCCTGGGGCCCTTAGCCGCGGGGGCTGCCGGGCAGAGGGCTGCCCAGGAGGGGGGAGGTTATAGGCAGAGGGAGAGGAGGGGGGGGGTTGGGCGGGCAGGGAGGCGGGGAGGGAGAGGAAGACCAGGAAGTGGGGGGGTGAGCAGGAGCAGGCACAAACACCACGCTAGGAGCGCGAGGTACAATTCAACTTTTTTTTTAAAAAAAAACAAAACACACTCACGGAGGCCCAGGCAGATTGTAACTTCTCTTAGCTCTACCCATATCTTGTAAAGAGTTGGATGCAACAGCACCTCTTCATTTCTCCGCTGTAGCCACTCTTTTTAGGTACACTCTTACATTATGTACTCTCCTACCTGAATTATGCTTCAGGCTGTTTGTTCTTTGATCGCCATTGTAAAGAATGATCCATGTAATGTGACCATGCACAACAAGCGGATATTTCATGATCGTGCTGGCATTCCTGCACCGCAAAAAGACACGTTTCTATTTCCCTCCATAGATTCAAGCCATAGATTTAAGCTCGTCCTTTGTCAAAAGAGTTAACCTTACCGTTGGCTATTTTTTACACAATCACTACGAAATGTCCTTTGCTAAGCAATCCTATGCCCTATGTTGGGCAATACTGGAAGCTGGCAATGCTTGCTGAGGGCTTACTGTGTGTTCCTCTAAAACCATTGTTCATGAAATCATCTGCGGGCCAGTTCATAGACCACACTCTTGCCACGTTGCAATGCTTGCCCCAGTCCCTTTGGCCTCTTGCAGACTGAGATGAGTTCAAACCCATGAATGCTCCTGAACGTTCTTATAATGTGTACAAGGGATGAATGACCTCCCAATGAAGCCAACTGCTCTTCAGCTGGAGCAAATAGATCCTCGCTCCCCTGCTGCATCTGCACCCTACTTGTAACCAACCCCTGGATGCGCCCCCCTGCACAGTGTTTCTTTGCTTCCCAGCTAAATCTGCACTTCTCAAACCCATTTGTACACACAGATCTTTGGCATTTGAATTAATCTATGGGTAATCTAAAGCACAATTTGTCTCGTCTGCAAATTGTTCTTGCATTATTTTTCTAGCACCAAATAATATTCTAGCACTGGTATGTTTATATAAACAAAATCCACTCTAGGAATATGCAGGGAAAGTGCTGGCTAGTGAGAGAGAAATACGCTGATCTCCTGCGCCATGTTCTGTAGGTGTGGTGACACCACATGTGTCACTTGCAGCTACGCCACCGAATCATGGTGCCCACTGAACTGCTCTTTCCCTCATCCTCTCATTCTAATCATGACTGATTGCTGATCCCATGCCGGATAAAGGCTCACAGGCTGTCGACTTGCATACCTGCACCAGCTGCTCCCTCACCGAGTGCCACAACCATTTTCATGCAAAGTTTCTTGGAGTGATGGCCCTCACCGCATGTCAATCCCCTTGCACTGTCATTAGTAATATCACGGAATATAGACCCACCTCAATCACCTGTTCGCTACAATCACATGTTCAGCATCCCAGAATGCCATTGGCCTGTAACGTCTGTCTTTATCTTAAATTGTGGAGCCCTCTTTTCTCTGAGATTTGCTTTAAACACGTATGTTTTTCTCCGACATTACATTACTAGCATCCCAACGATTAGCAAATAGTTCCCTTCTTTGAGATGACAACCATTATAGTCTTGGTGGATAGCTCAAGAGTTAAGTGCTTGCCTGAGACATGGGGCTAGCTGGCATCTTTGGAGTTGGAATCCTATAGCACGGCAGTCCGAGCCTTTCATCATTCTGACGGTAACCCCTGACATTGCAGCGCTTGGAAGCAGGAGGAATCTGGCATGAAGCGCTACATACGGGCCCAGGTTATCATGCTCGGTTCTAACGTTTCTCCCCTTGGTATTCTAAGCAGCCCCATCACTGAACAGGAGCCACACATGTGTCCTGAGGCATGCATTCACTGGTGCAGCAGGGTAAGGTGTTGGCAGTGCAGGAATGGACTTGCGCACATATATTGCTCACACTCCATCCCGTGTTAATCTCTCGCCCGCGCACCCTTCTGGCGCTCGGGCTTCTGGAGTGGCACCCAGGCTCGTGCATTACCCACCAGGCATGCAATAACATATGCTGATGAAGATTGATATAGTTTCCATGGCTTTGTTGCTCAATGCCATTACCAAGGAATCGAAGGTAATTTTAATGTTTACTGCTTGCAAACTGATCCTAACATGACGCAGATATTAACTAAAGCAACGTTTGTGCCTCTCCACTATGCATGCAATATACATATTTTATTCTTTTGATATTAATGCTCCTTGGAATATTGCGTTGTCAGCATCCCTCTAAGTCACGTTCGAGCTCACTCTACAACAACATATCTGCCAAGTAGTGTAAAGGCACTATACCCTCTCCACTGCTGCTACCTGAGAAACAAAAGGGCCCTGATTTACAAGAATGATTTAACATTGGAAAGTCCCACAAGGGTCGTTATTACAGAAACTGTGCGCTGTTGCAATACAAACAGCACACGTGGACGAACATTGCACAAGTGCAAGCAAACATATTCTTTCAATGCATTTTTTTGCCCCCAGGATATGTAGATTTCACACTGCTTCTAGGGCTAGAGAAAGCATGTTCCTGGTGCAAAAATGTCTTCAAATATAGGAGTCATTACAGCGTTCCCTGGATCCCGCCGTTTATTCCAGCAGGATCCTGCACTTGCACGTTCTGAATTCTCACAAGGCATAGTAGGTGTGTCTTTACCTTCCACTGTATTCATTGTTTTCCAATTTCATGTTCCCTCCCTGGTGCCCTGTAGGCGCTTTGAAACAGAATTGACTTACTGTATAAGCACAAAACAAATGCACAATAAATAAATAAATAAAATAAGTACCAGGAAAGTTGATTTAAACATCTCTGCCACCCAATATTTTAGGGGTGGTGGAGTAACGGTAAGTTCTCATTCTCATGGAGTGCCATGGAGTTCCATAGGACTCCATGGGATGGGAACCGCTGAAGCACCAGCATCATTGTTAAGGGTGCCAGTGCTTCAGTGATTTTTCTGCCATTAGGGACCTGAACTCCAGGCAAGTCGAGGCTGCCGGTAGTTCACTGCCCCTACTGGCAGATTCAGAGTAATTTGTTCCGGAAAAAGTGCCACAGCTGTTAGCATCGACCATTTTACCGGCATTCTTTCCAGACCGGATTACCCATAATGACCCCTATGTGTTTATCACTTGAGCAATGTTGCCCCAGTGCTAATTGCACTTGTACTGGTGAAGCATGTGTGTATTACCGCCCAAGGAGCCCCTGCCACGCTTCTCCACGAAACAGTGCATATGAGCGTTCCTGTCTATCAGCCCTTTAGAGAATCATGCATGATGTCCTGAGCTGCCGCCATTGCAGTTCTGATGCTAGCAATATTATACATCATCGCTTTAAAACATTTGGAAAATGTCCCTTCTGTTTATTGCATAAACAAACTCAAGACACAATCTGGCATCTCCAGTTCCTCCAAGGGGCGTTCTCCCCTCTTCTTTTTATTTAACAATCGGCGAGGAGACAGCAGACTTGCTACCTTTCTCCACTCCCAAGATAAAATCGGATGACATGGCAAGTGTTGAGAGAGAGAGAGAAAGAGCTAGAGAGAGAAAGAAAGAGAGAAGGAGGGAGAGAGAGAGAGAGAGATAGACAGAGATAGATAGAGAGAGAAAGAGAGAAAGGGAGAGAGAGAGAGAGAGAGAGAGGGAATGAGGGAGAGAGAGAGAAAGAGCTAGAGAGAGAAAGAAAGAGAGAAGGAGAGAGAGAGGGAGAGATAGACAGGGATAGAGAGAGAGAGAGAGAGAGAGAGAGAGAGAGAAGAAGAGAAAGGGAGAGAGACAGAGAGAGAGAGGAAGAGAAAGGGAGAGGGAGAGAGGGAGACAGAGAGCGAGCGAGCGAGAGAGAGAAAGAGAGAGAGGGAGAGGTCAAATAAGCGCTTGACTATCCAAACCATGCACTTGTGCAATAACGAGAATGGGGTGTTATAACAGAAATGTTATACTGATGAAAGTACATTAACACTACATTTTCTTAGTGCAAAACCACTTTTCCAATGCATTTTTAACAATGGTGCAGTGTAAGAAGATTCAATTCAACACTACAGCTAAGTCAATGCCTAGTCTGGGATACTGAATGGAAACCCTCATTGATATATCTTTATGTCCAGTTCATGAGTTCTGGATGACTACCCCTATATAACACCCCTCTCTTAGAATCCCCCTGACCCCACCCAGCCAAGAAGTAGTTCTGTTTTGCAAGTTTAAAAGGTTTATTTGAGAAATAAGACAAAATATAGATACCACGCTTTTATAATAAATTAATAATCGCTATCACCCTTATAAATATAATGTTAATCAACAATGGGTAATCTGACACTAGCACACTTCTTTATAATCAATGAGGAGTTAGTATAGGATGGATCAAGTAGCAAAAATACTTTTATGATTTCAAGGGAAAAGCAATGAGGAATAAAATGCAGTACAGAAATACTTGAGATGATTTTAGCAAAAGATAATATAATCACTTTTTCTCTGGCAATTCACCCCCCTCCCCTATGCAATGTAAGACATGGAAGTAGATGGAAAGAGGAGCACACAGTTCTCAGGAATGCAATCAAATACAATATGAAATTCAGTTCCCCCCCAGCAAGCTTAGAGAAAACCGGTATGAGTTTTAAAACACAGGCCCAAGTGCTTTGAATGTGGTGGCAATGAAGTGAGAAATATGCTGAAAATGCTTTTAATTCCCTTTAGGAGGTTCAGGGTGAGTGAGAGATACTTGGGATGAGTTCAGGCTCACTTTAGCAATGATTCAGAGATGGTGATTAAGAGGCAAACGAATTTTTAGCAAGGAAAGAAATGACTGCTGATGGTTACACGTGGCTGGATTTTTAACCAAATCGCAAATCGCGGTAAAATTCGTGAGTGCGTGAATTGTGATTACGGCAAAAGAATAAGCTGTAACAAGTCGGTTCAGGTTCGTTGGAAAGCTGGGATTCTAAGCTTTCAGAGGAAAGTTAAATTTCGTTCCTATCCCAAACGGTTCCAGAGATACGGACAATTAAATAAAGGTAGTTTTTCGGATTTAAAGTAAACTCAAAATGACAGGTGACAGCTTGCAGCTGCAGAATTGACAGGGGACAGTTGTGCAGCTTTACAAAATGACAAGTGACAACTTCTAGGAGGCAGTTCTACTTAGGTTAAAATAGTTTGGATTAGATTATTTTAACTAAGAGATTGGTTCTGCACAGTTCTGCTAGGTACTCACAATATAAATTTGAAATAGGCCTCGCCACGGATCTGGTCAGGTTTTGGACTGGACTCCGGTTCTGGTCTCGGCACTTCACAGTAATCTGGGTCAGCTCTCTGGTTCTGCTCACAGCGGTCTGGGTCACTCTGGATCTCTGGTCTGGTCTGTCCGGATACAGCGGTCTCTGCACGGCTCCTGGATCTCTGCACTGGTCCTGGCAAAAGTTCTTGGCAAGGGATTCAAGCAGCTCGCCCTACTGTGAGTAGCTTGCAATGATTTGAGGCCTGCTGAAGAGAACTCAGCTTGTGGTTTTAGGCCTCTGATTTAGGTTCTAAAGTATAAGTTCTAGGTTCTGGAGTATGTAGCTGGAGTCAGTCTGGAACTGGTATCTTCTGGATGTTGTGTGGTCCGGCAAAACGCTCCGCAGCAATTGGATTTGAATGTCTCTACCTGTCCCAGCAGTCTCTTTTTATGTGTTTTGAAAATGGGTGTGTTCCTGGGCCTAGCTAAGCCTGCCCCTCTCTACTTGTCATTGGCCCAATTCTCCCCTCTCCCATGATTGGGGGAAGGAAATGTGAGTCAGAGTGATGCTGTAGGTTTTATGGGTCAGAGGATCCTCCCCTGGTCAGTTTGCCCACAAATCTATATTTGATTCAAATACATCCTTCCCAGATATACAATTTGTTGAAATTACATGTGCATATTATATATTCCTTATGGTCCATGCTTGTCCGCCTCTGATCTTCCTGGGGGCTTGCATTAAAAAATGACAACATTTTGCGCTTTTTAACTGGTTTTGCAATATCAGACATTTACTCAAATTTACACACATGTGCGCAAGGAATATGGACATTAATTGATGAAGTGTCAGATTTTTAACATGCAGACATTTGGAGTGAGACCCTATTTTCCGCTAGCAACCCCCAGAATACACCACAGAGTCCTAACGCATCTCAAAATGTTCACAGAAAATCACAAAATAATGATATTACTTATATAATTCTGACAAGTCCGCACTTTGAGTTATCTATCTTTTTAAAATTATGCCCTGGTCAAAAAGGGGTGTGGCTTCCCACATCACAGGGTGAAATAACTGGTTTATCCACTTCCCCCAAGCTCAGCTGCTAGCAGAGGCACTGCCCCTCCCAGTTTCCCCTAAGAGGAAGCCACTTTACGGCCCCCCAATATAACATTTGCCTGAGTCCAGGACAGGCCTTTGTTCAACTCCCTGTAGTCCCCAGCTGCTCCACCCCTAATCTAATCAACAGGGCCATGTGACCTCAGGATGCAGCCAGGCCTGGCTGCCAGGCCTGGGAACACAGCTGTGTATCCAGTATCAACTCCTATCGGGGGTAGTTGTCAGGCAGAATTCAGTTTCATTAAGCCAGGTTTCAGCTAAATGTCACTTTTTGTTCCCAGTTTTCTACATTCAAATCAAACTGACAATTTTTGCATATACATTAAATAATTACTTCCTTCAAGTCATTTCAGAATATAGTTTTACATTGTATCCACCTCTTAGCAAGTCTTTCCTTGGTCTGGTTTTGTTTCATTTGTTCAGTTTTACACAAAAGTCTGGTGGTTTTAAAACGCCGGCTTTCTGATAGTGGTGAGTACTGGTAATGCAACCATTTTTGGGATTAAGAAAATGAATTCCCCACAAGAAGGTTGTATCTTTGGGGTGGTCTCGTGCCAATTGCGCAGTTCTCCTATTCTGGCGTGAATGTGGGCGGCGATAGCTCATCCCCACATCCACCCAGTCTATTGATTTAGTTTATTCTGGGATAGAATGATGGGCGGCGACAGCTCATCCCCACATCTACCCAGTCTATTGATTCAACATGGGTCAAAAACCATGACAGCAAGCAGTACCCAGACACACAGGTTGTATACGAATTGTTCGTTTTACAACTGTTCGAATGACAATTGACCTTTTCACAATTGACCGAATTGTGAAGGTCAATTGTACCATATATGTGGGGGCAAACCCCCCACAACCCCCCACCCAACGCCAAACCCCCCAAAACCCCTATATATATATATATTCGGTCAATTGTGAAAAGGTCAATTGTGACCCTTTAAATTCGGTCAATTGTTCATTCGAACAATTGTAAACGAACAATTTGGGTAAAACCGAGACAAACATACATTGAAAGAATATATTGTGTGCACTACATCGGTTTTCCCCTAGTGATTATTGCACTTGCAATGGCTCAACGTTTCCGTAATATAACCCCAAATAAATGTAGCTTTGACTTTGTAGCTCCTGTAATAGGGAATGGCGCATACAGGTTATGCCTAAATTCGTATAATCTAACAAAGTTTTCCCTAGGGTAAAAATGAAGCCGACTATTTATTTTTTATGTTTTACTGTGTTTCCTACGTAACATTAAATTAATGTAATAAACAGATCTCTTTTTTATTGTTACATAGCAAACATTGGGCAAAACACACAATCTGATTCATGCTTGCCCTATTGCTAACGTGTTTAGATACTATGGATTGGGACAACACCTCTTGCCCTATTGTGCATTATCTAAGCATTTGCTCCGTTATTAGCCTTGTTGCACGTGTTAGATAATCTGGCCCCAGAGAACGGCGGGATAAGAAAAGATTCTCTGTACTCCGATTGGCTAATGAGATACTATTCAAAGAAAAGACAGTTTACGTGAGGTTATAACCCCCCAGTCAGGTGACTGCCTTTCTTGTACTGGTTCCACTAAGCGTCTTGTATTATCACTGTATTGATCTTTATGGTTGTCTTTGTCTCAATGTGACACCCCGATGCCTGCGGGCTTTTGGCGCCATATAAATAAATAAATGCATAAATCAAAATGGCCAGAACAATCAGTCCCTTCTATGATTCCTGAGCACACAACGTTCTAACCAATCTGCTGCCTAGCTTGCTCCGTGAGGACAAATGCAAGCACATCGCCATATGTACTATTCCTCTAGGTGGCGCAAACAGATGCTCGTCCTGTAGGCTGAACGTTCCAGCCATCCATAGCCTTGAATTTCCACTTCCGGTTCCCCACATCCTATACACGATGAGGTTTTATGTTGCAGTGACATGCTCTGCTATTATTCGATTAATAAATAGTTTGAATAAAAATGTCCCGTTTTAGTTCGTTCATGATAGAGAGAAACCATTTCCAAAGTCACACCCAGCCATTTTGTGAATGACTAATCCTGCGCCTTGTTGCTAGGTCAGTGTTATCTCCAAAGCGACCCAAAAGAGACTTGACTTTACCATCATTTTGAGGCTTTGACAACTTCTAGGTGTTAGGTGTTTCTCTGGCTATATCCATTTTGTGCTCAGTAGAATGGCTGAAGTCCTTTATGTCTAAGGCATAGGGCTGGAGTATAGTGTGCATAGTATGCGTGGACTGGTGGCTATAATATCTGTGGTTCTTGGACTGGGGTGGAGTCTGCAAGGCACCAGAAAGGGCGATCCTTGTGCAAAAGACAAAGATCTAGGTTTATCATACCTAAGGCAGTGAGCAGGGATGTTAATTCACCAAAATGCCAGGCTTAGTGGAAGTGACACCACACAACCCTTGACCTCTGATGACATCACAGGAAGTGATGTCATTTGACCCCCTCCCCAAAGGGAAATCACGGGAAGCGATGGATCACACCCTTTCACCCTTTGGCAAAACTGGAAGTGGCATCACATAGCATTGTTTCTAAGTACACTACAAAAAATATGGTTACGATATCATTATAATGTGATATGCATTTCATACAAGAATGGATCGACATATGTATTGTTAAGATCATTGTGTATAGGCCCATATTAAAAAAATTACTGTGAATGCAAGCAGGAGTCCATGGCCAAATGATAATGATGTGATATTATATAGCACTTATGCTTAAGCGCTTTATATACAATAAATATAAATACAATATCACCCAACCTGAGTTCGTACTCATTTATCAAACTCAGAAGAAGGAAAGGCTGAGTTGAGGTGTTTAAGGACAGACTAAATCAGTGACACACCCCCCTAAAGTGTACCTGAAATAAACTCTTGATGAGACTAGCAATTATTGCATAGAATTCCAGAAAGACATATGTTAGGGAGAATTCTCTGTTTAGGCTGAATTTCCTAACCTAGTGAGTCCCCCAGCAGCTTTGCTGGATTTCTGGAGTTTATTTTTTTCCATCCTGCCAAGAGTGAGACTCTTTTCTCCCACTCTTGGACATGTATGTGTGTAATTCCTTGAAATGTCAATGTGTTCGATGGGCTATGGGGTCTTTTACTCCATAGGGTCTCATATGTTTTTCTATGTATGTTACACCGCACCCTACGTGCCGTAACACTGGGGCGTCCTAGCGGACCCCCACCATAGACTCCATACCCGGGGACTGACTACTGTCTCCCCGGGCATGTAAAGTCACCATTGGCTTTACTAGACCTAAATTTACTAACAGAACTAGTACACACCATCGTATTGTGGACGTACTAGTAGGGGTAATTCGATTACTCCTGATCTGTTACTCGAGGGGGCACTGTCCCGCACCCCCTCGTCGAGTTTTGGCTGGTGGCAGTGGAAACTACTCGTTATGTTCGACCCCGGACATAACCCTATGGGATTCGTCCCATTGTTGGAGATTAATACTTTTTCTCGTTAATCTCTAATGTACCACCGGTCTACTTATCCTAAATAAGTTTATCGGATGGTATTTTCTGCCAGAACTCGGTTTTTAAAATGGCGTCTGTGTTCGTCTCTGTGACTCCTAAACCAAAGGTTGAGCCCTTTGTTCCACTTTTGGTGGGCCTCTGGACAGAGACCCTCCAAAGTGGTGCCATTCTGTCTGGGTTACCACAGGGGTGTGGGAGGGGGTTTAGGCACCCTGGACCGAGTTGCCTTGCCAACTCCGGTCGCACTCTTGATTGATTGGCCCAAGTGGTGAGCCTTCCCGCTCACCACTTAGCATGTGTTGATTGACAGCTAGGCTGAATGAATGGGGGTTTTCTGCATAAAAGCAGGGCTTTTGGGACTGGAACTTCAGAAGTCGCCACAGGACCTAAGAATCCGACGAGGGTAACGCTGAGCCAACCTGCACGACGACACCTCCGGTGGAGCCCTGCGGAACCGACTCACCACTTCCCGATGACAGAGGAGATCTCCCTGCCGGAGAGTCTCTTCCCCTGACTGGTGGGAACAACCAGTCCCCTTTGCTTTTTTTTCGCCTCAGGACGCAGTGGTCGAATTGCCCGTGCAGCGCACCCCGGCGACCGGATAGCCACTACCCCTGAAACCGCGATCAAAAGGTGGTGCCTTGTGACGGAGCACTCTGCGGCTGGTCTCTTCCCTGGTGGTGCACCGGACTTCACTTTTCTTTGACGACGAGATCATCTCTACTCTTGGCAAAGACCCGACGTGCATCCACCACCAGGAACAACTGCCCCCGCCGGAGCTGCCCTCCACAACAAGGTACCGTGTCCGCCTGGCTTCCCTTTCGATCGGTTCGAGTGAGGTGTCTTAATCCTCTCCGTTCCGTTGGGTCGCCTCCAAACTTTTCTCATTCTTTGTTCTGAACTGGTTCAACCTGCCGATAACAATTTCCTATAAGACTTGAATGCATCTTCGCTAGAGACTTTTGGGACATCGCGCCTTGCCTCTCCCCGAGTGGGCCTGGCCTCTGAACTTTATGACCTATTGTGATTCTTGCCTTCTTGCCTTGCATTTTATCTGCGTAGGATCGAACTGTGTTGATTTCGTAACCTGCCTATCTTTTTCTCTCCCGTCCTAACTAATATTCGAGTGTCATCTAGGTTGAGGTATACACCTCTGTCTGAAAATAAGTGGTACCGGTAGAACCTAGAGTTGTCGATATATTGCTAGGGGGATTGATAGTTTTTCTACTTCGTAGAGTAATTGTGTTTGATTTGTTTGCCGTGATTTGCCTTAGTGTTTTCCATAGATGTTTCATTATAAATAATACCGTAATATCTTTACACTAAGCCTTGTTGCGTGTTTACTTGCCTTGCTGTGAAGAATTGCCCTATTTTGTATACTCCACATACTGCTCAACTCTTCTTGAGGGAAGTCTGACTGCTCAGCCACAGCTACCAAGTGAATCTGTGTGGTACAGACTGCTACCAAGTGGGTTCACCGCCAAACGCCTGTAGTCCTAAATCTTTTGCAGTGGTCCCAGAGGGAACTGCACAGGTTTCCGCCTAACAACATATTACTTGGTATTCCTGTTCTTTCCTATTTAGGAGCACTGCTGAAAGTGTTAGACTTGTGGAACCCCTGTACTTTTTTTGTTTTGAGTCCTGGACAAGAAAGCCAGCCAATCCAGAAGCAAAGAGCCACATGGCGCTGACCACAGCCCAGGTGCTTGTATTAAAAAAATGTGACCCCTAAATGACGTCCCTTGGAGTGAGACTGGAGCCCATTGGGACTAAGGCATGTGAACTTATTTCCATTCGGACAATTGACAAAGGGCACATACAAGGAACACGTGTCTGCACACATATCCCATTTCGTCAAGCATGGGTGTGCAGGAGCAAGACATGGCTGAAAGTGTATGAAGCCCGCAGCCAAACACTGCATGCATACTTAAGTGCTGGCATCCTTCTTGACACCTGTATGAACTGGCTAACCTCACCTGGTTTTGCAACTGGAGTTTTGCACGTGGACTGAGTAGAGTTTAATCCTCTTTTTATTAACTGAAGAACTGCGTTTGAAACAGTGCCTCGCAGTAAATCGTGAAAGGATCTATATGATGTGGGTGTGCCCCCAAATGGATTATCTGTGATTATAAACTTGTACAGAGATAGCGTTGCATCTGTCAGGTACGGGCCAGGTGGGAAATATGCAAAGCATTTTCCTATGGAAATCTGTGCCAGGTATGTATTTATTTATTTATTTATGTAAGTACTTATCACTCGCCACAGCCCGAAGTCATCAGGGCGCACATATAGGGATGTGTCCTTCTCCCAAACATTTTCTATGCATTGTAACCCTAAATCTACACCATTTTCCTGCTTGACTGCAAATGCTATGAATATGGCAGGGAAGAAAGTCAGTATATTGTTATTTGCGGGTTATGCATTCTTATTTGAACTACTCTGATGGGAAAATGGACTAAGTCATTTTGCAGATTCATTGATATTGATATTGATATGTTATTTCTATCGCGCTCGTACACAAGTGTTTCAGGGCATGACAAGGCAAAGGAGGGGAATGGGGGAGAACAAAACAACGATCTTACTAAGCCCAGTGACATTGACAACGTGCAAGTGCATGGGAGAGGGGGAGGTGCAAAGTGCATGGAAGGGGGGAGAAGTGGAAAGTGCGCAGCAAAGGAGAAACAGATAAATAATAATAATAATAATAAATAAATAAATAATATAGGCATCAAACAGTGGTAGTGCAACCAGCAAGTGCCAAGTACTAGGTTTAAGGCAGCAGACACGGTAGGTCTGATAAGTGCAAGAAGAAAAGGAGGGGGGCTGCATGGGTACAGATATAGACCCCAGTGCAGTGGGTGGCCCAGAGGCAGTGTGTGAGGGTGGCAGGGTGTGCAGGTACCTGGGTCCAGAGGACAGAGGGTGCCCAGGTGCACGGTGCCAAGAGAGAAAAGATCAGCAGGGGAGAGAGGGAGCGAAAGCAGCAGCAAAGAGGAAGGCTTGTTATTGTGTGAAAACCCCAGACTAAAGATCAACTAAAAGTTCAAATCTTTACACAAGTAAAGATTATTAGTACTGGGGAAAGGTGCCCCTAAACACACTTAATAATGTATATGTGCACAATCAATGCATAGCGTATATTGCACACACAGTGCATAAATACACACTTTGGGTGCAGAGGAGGAATACAGGACCTGGCACAAAGCCTTAACAACATATAATACAAAAAAAGAGTGTCTACCACTTGAGGCACTCTCGTCCCCTCCACATCAATGTCTGAACATACAGTGTAACCTTTTTTTTTTTTATCAAAATCATAAATGTTTTAATTTGAAAAAACAGAGCACAATCTGCATTTGAATATATTTAAGGCATATCTTCTGCCTAATCTTATTTATTAACCCATATTATTCCGAAAACGGTACTTCTTCAAATCCGACAATGAATGAAGAGAGAACATCTTTGATTTGAAGAGCTTTCAGACCCAAAGCATTTCGGGGGATGGACTCCTTCTTCGGGAGCAAACATTTCTGAAAAAAAGCATACCTCGTAGAACCAATTCAGACCCATATTCATGTGTAAATTGCAAAAAGTATTCCAGAGTACTGTGTCGTCATGCATTATAGAGCTCCCATCACCTTATCAGTAGATCAGTCCCAACCTAGACTTTACACCAGTGCCACTGCAAAATATGAGAAACCTTCTCAGTCAGGCTACTGCCCAGTCATATGACTGGTAATCCATACCCGTGTATTAGCTATTGAGAATACCAGAGTTGTTAGTAAGAGGACGTCAGTGCTGGAATGCTTCACCTAACTGACACCTATGACCAAGTGATAGATGGAATCTCCGATGTGGCATACCTTAGAACTGGTATCAATGTCCAAGTATCACATGTACTTATGCAAAGTAGAACATAAGAGAGATTCAACTATAGCCATTTGATATACATCCTTGTCACAGACATCTTACTCAGTACCCTCCACACCTACCTGTGCATACAGGCAGAGGGGTGAATGATGTAAGCACTCAACTGAGCTAATCCGTGCAGCTCAGGAGGACCAACGGTTGTGTCCCACTGATATTTCTTCACATGGTATTCTCCCAACTCACTCTGCAAGTCTCCTATATACAAAACCGATACTGAGTCCCCTGGCGCCAAGATGCACATTCATTGAATTGTTTTATGTAATGATGGACTCGATACCGGTTGGGAGAACAAGTATGTGTACTCTACAGAGAAATGTGTCTATATATGAAAAGGGACAACATAACCAGCTATAGGTCAGCCAGGTCGGTTAGTGTTGCTCATGTGCATCTATTATATTGGCAGAACAAGCCTAGACTTTTATTCAACACAATCAACACAATCAACACAAATCAAATTCCTACGTGGGAATACTGGCATATATTGGTGAAGCCAGCATGGAAATGTATGGTTAAATCCATCTTGGACATATTTTTATTCTGGCATGTATTGTGGGCATAATCGTGAAAGTGCATTGGGAAAACCTCCTGTGCACTGTTGGTGACTTGCATCTATTGGATTTTTTTCTTGCATTACCCTAAAAAAATAGATTTAAAAAAAACGCCTGTTCACCCAACTTTTCACTATGCTCCGTCACTCTGGCATATGTCTGGAAAAAAATGTAACCACTCCAAATAAAGAAACCATCAGACTCCATTTCATCGAAAGCCCAATAATTATAAGACACAGAAAATAAAGCTCATTATGCATAAGGCATTAGAGCCATGCATCCCATTATATGTCCAATTTTATTTCAGGCAGACATTGGGCCGCATTACGACCCTGGCGCTAAGTGAAAAACGATGGCGGTAAATGGTTACCGCCATCGTTTTCCGCCAGGTCCGATCATGACCCGTGACCGTTAACTACAATGCCATTAGCGGCATCGTAGTTAACGCCACCGCTAACTGCGCTAAGGGTGCGCGCACGCGACCGGCCACACCGTACTTAGCGCCATGGCGGAAAGGTACGCAAATGCCGACCCAAGCGGACATGCACCTAACGCCATCACCCAGCCCATTAAGAACCTTACCGCCATGGTGCTAATTACGCCATCGCGAACCAACCGTAAAGGGCCATGTAAAGTGAATGCAGCTGCCACAGGTGCACAGAAACAGCACAGGTGAAGGCAATACAGACTCAGGAAGTACAAAAAGAGCACACCCCACCCCTTCCCACACCCAGTCACACTCCACAATGATACCAATACGACTAGCAATGTTGGGGCTGGAGGACCTGATAGCAATGCAAGTGCTACTACAACAACAACAACAACAACAACAACAACAACAGGCTGCACAGAGGAGACGCAGGAGGAGAAGGAGGGCAAGGCAGGCCCAGCAAGCCCCACCAGCACAGCCAGTGCCACCACGCAGGCAGCCCCCAATCCCACGCATCAGAGCCAATCCATTCATCCTCACTGCTGAGCAGATCCACACCCCGTACCGTATGGACCGGGACACCATCACCGCCATCGTAGACATGATACACAACGACATCGTCAGCATGATAGAAACTCCAACCGCCATCCCCCCCCTACTGAAGGTAGTGTCTGTACTCCACTTCCTGGCCACAGGCACCTACCAGCACACAGTGGGGCACTTGCATGGCATTTCACAACCATTATTCTCACGAACACTCATCCAAGTGCTCGATGCCCTCCTCAAGCACACAGACGACCACATCTCATTACCACGGACTGCCCAGGACATTGCAAACACCAAAGTGGGTTTCCATGCACTAGCCGGCATACCCGGTTGCATTGGTGCCATCAACTGCACCCATGTGGAATTGGTGGTTCCAAGTGCCATGGAGGTACCGTACCGCAACCGGAAACAGTTCCACTCAATCAACGTGCAAATGGTCTGTGACTCCAACAAGATCATCACACATTGTTGTGCCCGATTCCCCGGATCAACCCATGATTCTATGGTCCTGAGGAACTCCACAATACCACGCTACATGGAGCGACATGCAGGCCCAAGATCCTGGCTACTCGGTGAGTCCAATGTCATGGAAGTGGGCAGGTGAATGACGCACCGATGCATACTCCACCTGGCTGAAAGGGGGGGAATGATGCATACTCCACCTGGCTGATAGGGGGGGGGGAATGATGCATACTTCACCTGGCTGAAAGGGGGGGGATGATGCATACTCCACCTGGCTGATAGGGGGGGAATGATGCATACTCCACCTGGCTGATAGGGGGGGGGGATGATGCATACTCCACCTGGCTGAAAGGGGGGGGGATGATGCATACTCCACCTGGCTGAAAGGGGGGGGGTGATGCATACTCCACCTGGCTGAAAGGGGGGGGAATGATGCATACTCCACCTGGCTGATAGGGGGGGGGTGATGCATACTCCACCTGGCTGAAAGGGGGGGATGATGCATACTCCACCTGGCTGAAAGGGGGGGGATGGTGCATACTCCACCTGGCTGAAAGGGGGGGGGAATGATGCATACTCCACCTGGCTGTGAGTAACACAGAGAACGGAGACAGAGGATGGGCACTCACAATGCACTCAACCCCTCTGCATACATTGGGTGATGGCATGCAAAACAGGCCATGGGAGCCATGAGCATATACTGGTTGCATTGTGTGAATCAATTAGTGCATGTAGAAGTGAGCCAAAGTAACAGTTGGATGCAAGCCATGTTGGCACATCATGTTCTTGATCAGACGACATGACTGACACATACATTCTCGCCTACATACAGGTGATGCAGGCTATCCCCTGAAGAGGTGGCTCCTTACACCAGTCTGGAACCCGCAGAACCAGCACGAGGAGGACTTCAACCGTGCACATACACGTACTCGTGTGGTCATAGAGCAGACATTCGGCCTATTGAAGGCACGGTTCCGAAGCCTCAGCAGGTCTGGTGGGGCACTCCTGTACCACCATGAGAAGGTGGCAAAGATCGTCATGGCATGTGTCAAGCTACACAATATGTGCGTCAGACGGAATGTGCCCCTGCCCCCTGACGCAGGACTGCAACCACCTGACGATGAGGATGAGGAGGGTGCCGATGGGGCAGCACCCCATGGAGGAGGCGACGCACAGGAGGGGCGTGCAATGCGCCAAAGTATCATCGACCTCTGCTTCTAGCACACACGGCTGGTGTGAATCACATGGAGACTGCACTTGGGGCACTGTGTATCTCTGGGACATGCACACTGTGGACTGTACACCAATAAAGCACACATATGCAATGAAAATGTCCACACATTTCATTTTGGGAAAGATAAAAGTGTATTCAAACTATGAAACGTCGTGACACACCCCCTCCCCCCTCCCGCCTGAACACCCCAACACACCCCCTCCCCCTCCCCCCTGAACACCCCAACACACCCCCTCCCCCCTCCCCCTGAACACCCCAACACACCCCCTCCCCCCTGAACACCGCAACACACCCCCTCCCCCCTCCCCCCTGAACACCCCAACACACCACCTCCCCCCTCCCCCCTGAACACCCCAACACACCCCCTCCCCCCTCCCCCCTGAACACCCCAACACACCCCCTCCACCCTCCACCCTGGAATCCCTACGAAGGTGCGGTAGTGTCTGTGCAGCAGGGTGTGCAGTAGTCCTGCTCGACTGTCAAGCCACTAATGTGGATCCCCTCCCCTGGCCCCCGGGGCACCCCTGCCCGTGCTGCGTAGATTGCGCCCTGATCTGCGGATGGGGCTGCTCTGTGCCGAGCTGGCTGATGAGGACGGTCCGGCCTGCACATCTGGACGCATGTCCCTGATGGTCTGGACAAGTTCTGTGAGGACATTGCGCACAGCCGCGAGTTCCGTGCATATGTCCTTTGTGGAGGACTCTATGGCAGCCCTGACTCGGTCTGCCAAACTCTCCATGCCATCCCTTGGCACCCCACACTGTGCAACATGTTCGTTGAGGAGGGCGGATAGCTGCTGCTGGCGGGTAACTATATCCTCAAGTGTCTGCTGGTTCCGCTGGCCCATGCCCAGTGGCATTTGCATATCCATTGGGCTGCTCACCTCAGGCTGGGGGGATGGGGTGGCTGGCCACCAATCCTCGGCCTCCGACTGCCCCTGTGTGGCATCCGCCTGCAGGGGGCTTAGGGATGTGCAGGGGGAATGTGGCTGGGCAGTGGGCCTTCCCTCATTGATGACCTCGATGCTGCCTGCCTCACTGTCGGAGGTTGCCGCTATGGCAGCGATTTCACCGAGGGTGCTGCTTGCAGCAGAGCCTGTCCCTTCAGTGGGAACGACTAGTGACATGTGCGGTGCTGCTGCTGGGTCTGTGTTTGCTGTTGTGGGGGCTGGCACTTGCCTGTCCTCTTCCCCAGGCAGGGTTTGTGGCTGCTGGTGTGTTTCCTTCAGGACGGCTGAGGTGGATGCCTGTGGCCTGGCCCTCTTGGTGGATCTGGATGCAGTGTTGTCCTCTTCCTGGAGGTCTGTGTCAGATCCTCTGGTGGAGCAAAGGAGGGATAGTGTTATTGATGGGTCCGCGGACATTGGCCGTGCATTGTGAGGGATGACATCTATACAGTGGGTACATGCAGCACATTTCAGGCAGGGGCATACAGGTTTTGTGCCTTTTGTGTGGAGGTAGCATGGTGGTATGTGTGTGCCAGCAGTTAGGGTGTGCATGCTGCATGTGTACAGGGTGGAGTCTGGATATGTCTGTGGACATACACCTGCCGATGTGTTGCATATGCACTATGGGGCTACATGGTAATTCACATGATGGGACTTTGTTGAGTTTAGCATGGCTTGCTCTGGCCACCTACCTGCATCTCCTGAGGTCGGCGCTCCTCTCTCCATCCCTCCGACACCATGGATGCTCTCCATCCCGATGGTGGATGCACATATTTCCTCCCATGCTTGCAGCTTTATGGGCGAATCGGATCCACCCCCAGTTGACGTGGCTAGGTTCCGGTTAGCTGAGAGGATGCTTCGGACACGGAGCCTCAAGTCGTCCCAGCGCTTTCTGCACTGCTGGGCAGTGCGGGGTACGGCCCCCACTGCACTCACACGCTGTGCCACTAGGGCCCATATGGCCTTCTTTTTCGCTATTGCCGGCCTTGTCATCTGCGCGGAGAATACAGCTGCAGCATTTTCTTGCAGAGTCTCTGCGAGCATGGTTAGTTCCTCCGTTGAGAAACGGTCTTGGCGCTGCCGGTCACATGCTTTTTTCACGGCTTTGGGCATTTTTACTTGGCTAATTGGGTGGGTGTTGGGTGTGGATAGGTGTCAGGGTTGGATCAGGTATGGTTGTGGAGGATGGCAATGGATTGTGTTTTTCAAGATGGCCGTCGTGCAGTTTCCTGTTCCGCCGCGATGACGCTATTTCCGGTTCCGCCTATTTACGGTGACCGCTAATTACGGTGACCGCTAATTGAGGTGACCGCTAATTGCGGTCGCCGCTATGGTGTGTGTGGCGGTAGTGCTCCTTGCACGGCGTGCGATGGCGGTAAGGGCCGTTTTCGCCCCATTTACGCCATGCCGTACTTTACATTAACGCCATGGCGTAATGCACGTGCCCGATGGGTCGGAATATGCCGCACTTTACGCCATCGACCCATGGCGTAAACGTTGATTACGCCATGGCGGTAATGTTCGGTACTTACCGCCAGGGTCGTAATGAGGCCCATTATATTTTCATTGCAAAAAGCCCTTTGTTTAGAAAGTACAGGACCTGGAGCTCATTATGTAAAGGGCAGTGTGGCTTGATCCTTTAGACTCCATTGTGTCACACGCATATGGACAGAGCCCCGTTGAAGATATGGCATGGAGATGAGAACACATTTTTCCAAGGGCACATGAGCCATTATGTAATGCGCACTGCGTTTGGGGCGTGTTATGACTCAGTTTTATGAACTGAAGCACACGGTTTGTATGGCTTTCATTGTGTATAAAGTAAGGGATTCAAGTCCATAATCCTTCTGGAATGTGAATTTACATGAGGTGATTGCGTCTGTGTGCACGTACGTCTACTACTCTACTTGGCTCCACTCGGTGAAATGTAGCCATTTATACCAACAAGTATTTTATTTTTTATTTTTTCTTTAACCTGGCGATGTTTGCACTTAGTAGCAGGGAGGGGTTCAAATGCCTATGGAACTTCACGCATGTCAGGAGACATTTACAATGGGTTCTGTGGAATCATCCTAATTTAATTTTTATTTATTTTATGTACACGTTTTAGTTCATAGAACTTTACACGAATGTTATAAAAATCACAACAAATACATTACACTAAATACAAACAATACATAATTCATGTTTAAAACGGTGCCTGTAACAATGTTATAGTGTAAGATCTGTGAATACAAAACTTCAATACACAAAACACAGCAAATTATAAAACACTTAACTCATTGCTCTTACATCATCACTTCTCCACACTTTCCAAGGAAGTAATTAACTTGATATAAGTCCACAGATAACGTAGTGCAGTATGTGCTGATACTGGGCCTCATTACAACTCAGGCGGTAAGGGGTTTACGGCGCCGTAAACAGCGCCGACCCTTACCGCCTGAGTACGAGGTCCCTTAGCGCCATGGAGGTTTTAACACCTGCTTTTAGCAGGTGTTAAAATCCATGGCGCTAAGGGACCATGGAGTTAATTACGCCACCGTAATTTACGGTGGCGTAATTAACGCCTTCCCCACTCCCATTATGCCCTATGGGGCAAAAATGGGAATGGGGAAGGGTAATTGGGGATTGGGGACTTACCGCCCCGCCAAACTCGGAATGGGGCGGTAAGTCCGCCAACCACCATGGCGTAAACGTAGTTTACGCCATGGTGGTAAAGGTACGACCCAGGCGGTAACTTACCGCCTGGGTCGTAATGAGGCCCACTGTGTCAGTATTACGGCGATAGCACCAACATTCTGGATTGAGAATAGCAGCATCATTGTGAACCAAATGACCTATATTAGTCATATACAGGGAACCCAGTTTGGAGCACTTTGTGAAAATGTGTTTAGCAGAGGAGGCCATCAAGCGGAGGAGTCGCAATCATATCCAAATCGTCTCTCGCCATCCAAACCTCCCCTAAGACCTTTATCTGGCTATGAACTCTTATTCGGCAAAATCGAATCCAACCCCCAGTCCACCATCAACATACTTCTCCTCTACCGTGAACGTAACAAACTCCGCCCCTGTACGCTGACATCTCCCTGCTCATTGCCCCCCTGCTCAAGCCTAAAACCACATGTTTACCCCTGGGTGACTTTAACCTGGACTACAAAGACCCCACTGACCTCAAGCCTTTAGCCCTGGCCACGGCCTTTGAGGAGATGAACTTCGCCCAAACTGTGTCCTCCCCCAACCATGCTAAAGGCCGTGTCCTCTACTCGATCCTACCCATCAACATAGAAACTCAAATTACCTCCACAGACCCAGCACCCAGGACAGCCCACTCACTGATCTTCTTTAACTTGCCTTGCCTCTTGCACCCACCCCACCCCTACGACGAGTGCCCTCCCACCCATCACTGCTAGACATACCCGCAAACTGATCAAAGAACTACTAGAACCTACCATCCATGCCTCCCTTGAGACGCAATCTGCTACCACCGACCCAAAAACCATTATCATTACCTACAACACTGTTTTCCTCAGTTCTCTAGACCAGCATGCGCCACTAAAAAACGCCACCAAAAACCATGGAATGCCAAAAACAAAACAATACCACAACTAGTACATACAGGAAATTATTTCCCTCCACAAACTCAAACATGCCCGAAAACATCTCTGGCAGAATAAAACATTCCCACCAAAAAGGAATCCTTTAACACCATTGCCCATACCTATAAAACAGCCATCTTGACCACAAAAGCCAGCATCTACAACGTCAGATTTAAAGAAGCCAGTTCTAACACTAGAGAGCTCTCCACAATCCTCACAGAGCTTGAAAACCCAGCCCCACCGAACAACAGCTTCCCAAAAAACAAAGCCTTGCGCACCCTTATAAAATCAGCCCTAGGTAACAAAATCCACAAGCTCAGAGACAAAACCATTCTCAGAAAAGACTTCCTCCGAAAACTTCAAAGATGATACGCAAGTCCAAATCAAAACCACTGGCAATCACGAACTGGACTCAGCCAACATTAATCACATCTACAGCATCACCCAGCCCTCTATGGCCACCCACCATCTTCACCTGAATGACGATAAGATGGAGCTCCTCATCCTGGGCTCTCCACATCGCCTATAAAACCTCAACCCCCCCTTCACCTCTTTCTGCATCGATGGGAACATCAAGCACATCTCGCCTCATGTCAAAACACTGGGAGTGTATCTCGACTGAAACATGTCTAAGCAGTCGCCTCGTCCAGCATCTACTCCATCAAATTACACACTGGGAGTTTATCTCAAACAAAACTGGCCAGGCAGTCACGTCATCCAGCGCCTACTCCACCAACCTCTCCAGGAAATTCCTGACCACCAACAACCGCCTCACCCTAGCGAGTGCCATCATTGGCAGTACATTGGACTTATGCAATGCCATCCTCACAGGTACCTCACAAGAGAATGTAAACAAGCTCAACTGTATCCAAAACAACGCCCTCAGGATAATTTGGGCCTTAAACGATCAGATTACATCTCGCTTTGCGAGACGCAAAGCACACTGCCTACCCACCAGAGCACACATCAAGTTCAAAATATTGTCCATCAACCATCGCTGCCTGCACAACACTGCCCCATACCTCACCCATTTCATTTTGTCACAAAAATCCCACCTACGCAGCCTGCGGTCCTCCTCATTCACCACACTCACTAACCCCAGATTCTACAGGAAGAGAGCAGGTGGTTTCTGCTTCACCATCATTGCCCCCACACTATGGAACACCCTCCCACCTTGATTCCAAGCTGAATACTCCCACCCTATCCTTTTTCAAGAAAATAAAATCAGCACTGTTTAAGAAATACTCCTGGACCTACTGTACTGACACACCAAAAATGTACTGCCTGCTATCATTGTACTGCCTCTCTGTATTGTTGACCTTGCCAGAATCTTACTGCCTGTAACCCTACAGTAACTTTGCCACATATACTGTAACTTTCTAGCACTGTGTTACTTCTGGGTCAGGGCACTAACATCAAATAAAATAAAAAAATACAAATAAATTAATTGTTGCCTTCTTATCAGGAACTTTGCAAATTCTGCAAAATCTAGCCTCTTCAGCCAAATTCCATCTAGCCTCATGCGCAGCTCACACAATTAATTGATTAGTCTGCATCAGGAGACGAAACCTTTGTGTTTTAGGATCAGAACACTACAAAATATAAAGTTGCAGTCTCAGGAAACGATCCACCACCGAGGTCACTGCGGGGTAACTATAAAGTTTAGCTAGATGCTCATAATTTAAAATCCAATCCCAGAGAGCAATCCTTCTGGTAAATGCATCTTTCAAGGATTTGAAACTAGTACCTCGAAGAGAAATCCGGTTTCCATTTTATAGTCTCAAAGAGATCAGTATTCAACCACAAGAATTTATGATCCTTCTTTGAGACCTCATTACTATGAGAGGCAGTTATCGTTGTTAACAGATTGCATTTATTAGAAACATTTGACTTGAGGTACAACTCACCCCTACTCCTCTGTACCAGAGATTTTAAAGAAAGGAGCCCTTGCTCCAGGGGTAGACACTTCATAGGAGTAGACTGAAGGAGACCTAACATGCTACTCCAAAAAAAAAAAAAGTTGTGATCTCATGCCCAGGGATTCTAGGCCATACAATATCACAGGACAGAACCACTGTTTATAGAATCCCTCCCATAGAACACCCAACATACTCCCTTGCATATTTACAAACCATAAATGTTAATTGTCTTGCTTTCCTGGTTTTAATTAATCCCCTGAAGGGATTCATACTAGGCACAGTTTGTCATTTCAAAGCCGAGGTATTTGTAAGAGTCTGCTTAACTAATTGTCTCAAATGCAAACTTCAATGCAAGCTTACTAACTTTCCTCATGGCTACTAGCATGGCTTTAGTCTTGGTCAAGTTTACTACTAGGTAGTTTTCCCTGGCGTATCCCTCCAATTCATTTAGCAACACCTTAATACCGGCAAATGTGTGTTCAAATAGGACAGGATCGACCACATATATATAACATTTCAGACACCAACGTTGACACAACTTGAGGAGGGCATTTAGCATGCAAATCAAGGTGTCCTATTAAGTCTGCTAAATATGTATTTAAAAGGAGGGGCGCCACTATGCAACCTTGCTTGATACCCTTATTGATGTTAATAGGAGCAGATAATATTCCACCATTCCCAAGTCGATTGTTTGAAGTATTTTTAGAATGCAAAGCTACAATGATCTTTAACAGCCAGGCTGAACAGCCCATTCTCCTTAATTTAGCCCACAGGGTTTCACGATTTACCAAATCGAATGCAGCACTAAAATCGACATATGCGAAAAACCACTAAAATCTTGATGCATCTTGGTCCAAGGCACTCAGGCCAACCTTCTCCTCTTTGATAAATGCTTCCCGTGCCCCATCAATTTCCTTTCTTCTCCTGCTGTCCCTTCTCTCCCTTCCTTGGTTTCCCAAGCTTCCTTGCCTCCCCCCTCGGCCTACTCCTTGGCTACCTTGCTCTCTCATCCTTCCTCTTCTGCCCTCCCTTAGGCTCCTTCTACACCTTCACAGGGTGTACCTCAGATTTGTACCTCTCCCTGGAAGACTTTCAAGGATGGGAACCTTCTCCATGTTGCCATTCTCAACTCTCGCTCAGCTGTCAAACACTCCTCTGACATCTGTCGCCTCCTTGAAGAACTTGACCTTGATGTCCACGGTCTCACCAAGACATGGTTCACGACCAGCTGTCACAAGCTTGATACTCTCCTCCCTGATGGCTACAAGATCCTCTCCACGCCCAGATCCAACTGTTATGGAGGGGGTGTAGACTTGATCTTCCGGGAGTGGATTCCTGCCTCTGTCATTCCTATTCCTATGCAGGCCTACTCCTCTTTCAAATGCCTTGTCTGCAGGCTTTCTCTCTCTCCTAGCCACTCACTTACCATGGCTAATATCTATAGGCCCCCTGGCCAGATCATCTCCTTCCACTCTGAGTGGGCAGACCTCTCCTCCTCCCTCCTGGCCTTGACCACTCAACCCCTGCTTCTTGGAGACTTTAACATTCACCTGAATGCTTCCTGTCCATCCTCTGGAATCGTTCACAACCTCTGCCACTCTCTTTCTATTCTCCCCTCTAGCTCGACTAGCTCTGCAGTGCACACTCTGTATGTTCTGATCTCCTCAGACCTCCCCCTCAGTATCCCTGTCACCACTGATCTCTCCTGAAGTGATCACTTTCTCCTTTCCTCCCATCTGTCCCTCTCTTCCACTCAGGCCAAGCTAACTCCAGCACTGCCACCTTCCTTCTCGGTCACCTGACCCATGAATCATTTGTCATTTGAGGCTTGCGCCGCCACTTCCTCTCCCCCTCATCCTCCTCTGTCTAGCTCACATTTTGACACAGCCCTTCCCATGCTCCACTCTTCTATCTCTGATACTCTTGATGTTCTTGCCCCTGTCATGAGGATCTGCTTGAAGCCCAAAGCCAAGTGCAACTCCTGGTATGACTCTAACCTTGTCACCCTTAAACGCAAGTGCAGTGTGGCTGAGAGGAAATGGCTAGCTTCTTGTGCATCCTCTGACAAACTGGCCTTCCGCCTACTCTATAGGCAATGCCGGCTCTCTGTCCACACCTAGAATTCAAGCATGTATCTCTGTGGCATTTAGAAAAACTCTGACAAACTCTTTAAAATCTGCAAGGAGCTGGCCAATCCTGCTGCAGTCTCTAACTCTCCTGTCCCCTCAAAGGTCCTCTGCACGGCCCTGACTTCTCATTTCATCTCTAAAATTCAGGACATCCTGCACACTCGCTCGTCCTCTCTTCTTCCTCTTTCTCCTGTCACTCTCTCCTCTACCCCTGGCCCCCCTGTGGCCACCTCTCCTCCCTCCTTCTCTGCTTTTCCTCTGTTCTCCGCTGACAAGGCTTCTAGTCAACTCTGATCTATGAAACTCTCGCCAAAACAAGGTCTTCCCTGTTCTTCCAAAACCATCAAGGACCACATTCACACCCCCCCCCCCCCCCCCATGAAGCACTCTCTTCTACACCATTTTCTTAAGAAACCCTCTGCCGACCCCTCCTGTCTGGCTAACCATCGCTCGATCTCCATCACTCCTTTCCTGGGTAAACTCCAGGAAAAGCTGGCCATCTCCCAGCTTAATCTCCATACTGAATCTATTGATTTTCTCTGTCACCATCAGTCTGGCTTCAGAGCAGCAAGAAGCACAGAAAATGCTCTTCTGAACATCTGTGAAGAGCTGCTCTCTAACCTCGATTCTAATCTCCCCTCTGATCTCATTTTACTCGATCTCTCTTCTGCCTTTGCCATGGTCAACCATGCGATCCTGCTCGATCGTCTCTGTGATAACTTAGGTATCACCGATTAGGCTCTGGCCTGGCTCACCTCTTTCCTCTCTGATTGACCCTCCCAGGTCTTACTTGGGTCCTTCCTTTCCTTCATCTCACTACACACCTGTGGTGTTCCATGGGGGGGTCTAACCTCTCTGTCTGGCTGTTCAACCTATACCTGCCACCTCTTGCCCACTGCATTGCAGCTCCCTGCTCCAACTTTCAGTGCCATGCGGATGGCACTCAGCTCATTATCAGGCACCCCTCTGCCACCTCTTCTCCTTCTCTCATCTCTGACTCTCTGACTGCTGTCCAGGAGAGGTTTGCCATCAACAATCTCTGCCTTAATGCCAGTAAGACAAAGATTCCCACAATCGGCACATCTGCCCCCTCCATTGCTGTCCCTCTCTGGCTGGCCTCCCTTGGCTCCCTTCCTGCTCCCACTTGTGAGGTTAAGAATCTTGGGCTAATGACTCATATGAATCCAACTTTTTTTTCAAAAAGCAACATAATATAATGCTGACAAAAAAACAGTCTGTTACATGTCCCCCCATTTGTACTGTCAAAACCTAGAAATGATCTGATGTACTAAAAAAGGGGCACCGTTATTTTTCCAGCTGACACTTTTGTCACTCCGTAGGATGTGACAATGGCCCCCATTCTGCCTCATGTTCGAGAATTGAAGAATATTGCACGTAAGTCATAGTCCAACCCGCCAACCCGTTCACATGTTCAGGCTCTAAAGCCAATTACAGTCTGAATAATATATTTGTTGTTAAACAACTGCTCACGATGGAGGGTGTTATTACTGGAGACAGTCAAGGGCACGGCTGTGAGCGCATTGAATATCCTCCCATAATTGCCGCTTCCTTTCATCCTTTGCCACCGCTCAGGCTGCCAGCGCGTAGGTCTTGCCGTGACTTGATCATGTCCGTTGAGTAATGGGGACACAAATTCCTGTCTCACCACACACCCATAGAGCACATGTGCAGGTGCCAGGAAACCTTCATGTTACATAAGGAAGAGGTGTTAATAGCACAGCAAAATTGTGTGGGCAGGACTTACATGCCCAGTTCACCCAGGAAAATGACCATTGTGTCAATTCCAGAGTGCAAGTAACTAACAGGGTCTCTCAAAAAAGTTATGTTTTTTACTGGTGGTTCATAAGGAAGAGGTTGTGGATTGATAGCAAAATTCAAATAAGACATAGGGTCTCATTACACGGTAGGCGGTAAGGGTTTACCGGTACCGGTATTTTACCGGTACCGGTAAATCCTTACCGCCTTAGTACGAAGTCCCTTTGCGGGTTGGAGAATTTAACACCTGCTTTTTGCAGGCGTTAAAAACCAAACCGCAAAGGGACCAGGGAGCTAATTACGGTACCGCAATTTGCGGTGTCGTAATTAGAACCTTCCCCATTCCCATTATGCCTTATGGGGCAAAAATGGGAATGGGGAAGGGCAATGGGGTAAGGGGGAATTACCGCCCCACCAACCTTGGAAAAGGGCGGTAATTCCCCTTTCCACCAAGGCAGGACCAAGTGCTAATAGCACCTTGGTCCACCGCCGTCCATGTAATGAGGCCCATAGGATCTCAGTATGAGTTACCCAGGCCAAGAAAACATGCCAGTAATTCCAGCACTGCCATTTTTTTTACGGACCGGGGAAACACAAGTTTGCCAGTGGAGACAGTGAACTACCAGCAGCCCTGACCTGGGGCTTGGAGTCAAGCCCCCTACTGGAAAATAATTGCCAGAATCACCAGCACCAGCATTACCAGTGCTGGTAATTCCTGCACTCCATTCCCATTGTGTCCTATGGGACTGCATGGGATGGGAATTTACTGGCATCTCCGCCACCTGTAATATCACGGTAATACCAGGATATTGGACAGCGGAAAAGGTAAGGCAGTTTTGCCGGTATCCGTTTAAACAATTAAAACAGTCAACTAATTAGTACAAAATAAAAACATAAAAAGGATAATTAAAAAATAAAATCAAAATCACTTTTCCAGACTCTCCTTCATCCTAATGTTTTGTTTTTCAAATGAACCCGTACAATATTAAAACATTATCATCAAAACAGAGTCGTTAACATTATACCATGGGGCTTGCAGCCACCATGAAGGCTGATTAATGTAGGCGCTACTAGGATTACCCGGCCCCATAAAATGCGTTAAAAATATTAAAAACATTCAGGGCAACATGACACTTCATCTATATGTTTAGTGGTGGCAGAGAGGAACCATAATCTGAAAGTCTCAAGTTTTGGATGGGGTGTAGTGGTGATCCTCCAGGATGAGGCCAGTGACCCAGTGGGAGGTAAAATGTGAGCCTGCCGGCGAGCAGTGTATGCAAATGAGGGAGAAAGGAACCACACCTGTGGAGGACAGTGGTAAGTGTATGAAAAGAAGTAGTGCCACTACGCTCCCTACTGGCTTGCCCGCTTCCCAAAAGCCCCACCACCATGCCCCTTCCAACTCACAATAAAATGATTTGTTGTGGCAGATCTATCACCTCGGCTGGGGCCTTCCTCTCGAATAGCCTCCCTGCCTCTCTCAAACTTGAGCAGAACCACCTCTGGTTCTGGAAGCAACTCATGACATTCCTTTTCACCTCCGATTTCTCTCTTCAACTCCCCTGCTGATGCACCTGACTGCTTCGCTCACTGGTCACCTAGTCACATCTGAACACGGGCCGATGCTCCTGCATGTCCAGTTGCCCACTCCAGGCTCCCCAGCACTTACAGGTCTGTATCTGCAACCCTACAGTCCCTTCTCTATGCACTTAGGAGCCACCTGCTGGCTGCACTTGTGAGTTAACTGCACTTCCCCCAGGCACTTCTTCCTCTCTTTTCCCTGCACTTGCGCAATGTGAATGACACAAGGCCTAGTTAGATCCTTTTTTGGCCTCCCTTTATTTCCCTCTCCTTGTCTTGTCACACCTAGAAACACTTGTGTACAGGGGCGTTATAAATGCTGCATCGTATCATATCATATCAATCGAATAGAAACCCACAAACAAACTTGCCTGCTGTTTAAGGGAACGTTCAGTGCAGTGGACTGAAGTGTAAGTTTCAACTGCTTCCTACACTTTTATTTTAAAACGTAACCATTCTGGAACGGTGTCTTTTTAAAATAAAAATATACGAACAGTAAAACTGAACTAAAAAAAAGTAGAAGGGCTCGGCTCCCAACCGCTCCCGCCCACTTCGACGACTGGCTGTGAAAGAGGGAGCAAAGGTCGATGAGACTGTTACATCTGCGATTGGAATGCCCGATCTGTATTAATGAGTAGTAAGTATCTCAGTGCACTGAACGCAGATGACAATTTATATAGAAAGGGGTTTCACATAATGGCGTCTGTCTTGTGCCTTGGTGAGTCATAATAAATGATGTTACAGGAGGGATAGACGTCCTCTTTAACTCACTTATCTTAAGTGTATTTATCAGTGGTACAAGCACTAAGACGCCCAACAGTGCCTAGATTGTCCACATCAACAAACAGGAAGTCCCGAGCACATGAAACAATATCAGATTTAAAAAAGGGAGGCCAGAGAACCTAGATAGGTGTCTGGCACACATAGGAGTAAAACAAAGATGAATACCTCGCCAAATGATTCTGTGACACCATCTTCATACTTCTAATTTCACTTGCTGGTGCAATTGCTTGCTAGTTGTAGAGAATTGCATTATGTTGACGTCTCGTGCTGTCATGTGACTCACTTTTGCTTTTTGTTCTGAGAGTCGCGTGACAGCAGAGAGACGGTTGCTAGAGGTCAGAGCGACAGTGCGCTGCCTCCGGGTTGGGCTCGTTTGAAATAAACTTACGTTATTTTACTTACCCACGGTGTCCGGCTAATCTCTTCAGTGGTGACGAGGATCCTCCAAGCGAGCCCGCCGCGGAGGGAATTCTACCAGCGTGTCGGCGGCCCAACAGGACGAGCTGCCAAGTGAAAACTGCACAGGGGGAGCGGAGCCCCCTGCCAATAAGAAGCCGGCGATATCCCGACAAGTCCCGTTTCGCCCGCAGCTGTTGTAGAAGAGGCGCACTGGGCACAAATCACGGTCTCCCAACCCTGCGCCGGGCTCTCATAAACGGTTGCGTAATACGCAGCCTGTGGCACTATGGAAGTCCTGCCCCACTGCCTTGCACTAAGGTGAGGAGAAAGAGGTGGTGACAAGCAAAGAGACAAGCAAGGACACTAGCCAGTTAATGGGCCACACACAATATTTTGCAGGAAGGAGAACTGGCACTGAGATTGTCATTGGCTGCCAGGCTGTTGATCATATTCAAGCACTAAGAGAGCACCAAGAGAGAAAAACAAGCTCATTCGGCCACAATACGGTCCGGGAGAGTAGGCTAACTGGTTTCAGGAAAGGTCCTGCAAACCTGCATTGAGTTTAAAGAGGCAGCTCAGCTCAAACAAATTCAATGTAATATTCAATTCCAGTTTGCACAGAACTTGTGAATAGTCTATGAGTTTTAGTTCACAGCACATCTCAGCAACAATAGTGCTAGTGATGCATTAGTACCACTAAAGACACATTTCTAGTAGAAATGGCTGCAGCAAGCATGTCTCCACCTCCACCTTTCCTATCAGATCCAGGAACACCTGCAATAAGATGGGACAGATGGAAAAGTTTATTTGATACCTATTTAGTTGCTATAGGTGGGGAAAAATGTACACCTGCGAGAAAGGAAGCAATATTGCTTCACAATTTAGGCACTGAGGGTCATAGTGTTTATGATGGATTACCTGCACCTCCACAGGAGTGTCATGGAGACATGGACCAGTACAGTGTGGCAGAACAAAAATTAGGGATTCACTTTGAAGCAAAGAAAAACATCACTTTTGAAAGACAGAAGTTTTTCCAAAGGTCGCAAGACTCACAGAAGCCAGTGGAAAACCTCATTGCAGCATTGAGATCACTCAGTCATACATGTGAATTCGGGCCACTCATGGACTCACTCATACGTGACCAGCTAGTTCGCTGCACGAACAACTTGAAAATACAGGAAAGGCTGTTATCTAAAGATGTGCCGCTGGAGATAGCAGTGAAGACGGCTAGGAGCATGGAACAGACACATAAATATATCAACAATGAGAAGTGATAAGCGAGAGGGAGAAGTTGCGGCAATAAGAGGAATGAAGAAGTTAAACGTTAGCAAGGAGGTCAAATGTTACAAATGTGGCAGCAACCGTCACATATCTACAAGCAACATTGTGTCCCGCGAGGAACGTTTTCTTAAAGTGCAAAAAAAGGGGACATTTTGCGAGAGTGTGCCGCGATTCAGGACATGTACAGAACATTGAGGGCAGCAGACGGATTACAGAACAAGAAGAGAGCTCTGTGGTACCTCAAGGAAGCCAAGCCAAGCATGTGCTAGAAGTGTCCAAACTCTCACATAAGGACAGTGCTCCAACGGATGCCTTTCTAATCAATGATAGGGTTGTCACCATGAAGGTAGACAGCGGCTCACCTTGGACTCTGATGTCGAGAAGGACCTTTGAAGGATGTCTACAGGGAAATGTTAGACAATTGATGGAGCACAAGATTGAACCTTATGCCTGCGGAAACATGAAGATAGAGTTTTTTGGGGAAATTTCAAGCGTCTATAAAATACAAAGGAGGAGTTGTGAATCTGAAGTGTACGTCACACAAGAAGGCTCATCCCTTTTAGGATGGGGCGAACAACACAAATTGGGAATAAGAATCCAGGCGAATGCAGAGGAACCAGTAACAGTTGCTGAACTCAAGGATAAATGGGATAAGGAGTTTCTGATGGTGTTCCAAGAAGAATTGGGGATGTTAAAACATCAAACAGCAATGAGCACCAGCAAAGATTTGACAATCAGTTTTGAAAAAATTGCTCAACCAAATGAATCAAGTTAACTTGATTGATAGTCATACCATCATAGCTCCCTCTGATCTTTACACTTAAAAAGTAGGCATACAAGGGCAAAATGGCCGAAAAATAGATATTGGACCCGGAGGTTCTACTGCACCGGCTATGATGCCGAGCCTAGAACATTTACAATGCAAAGTAGTGTAGCAAGCAATCGCTGTAACATAGGAACGCGACAGTGTCCATCTCTTTGGTGTTCCTGAATATTCGGAAGGCACAGACCCAATATTATTCACAGAGAGATGGCTCCCAACTTCTCTACATACACATTTTGAAACATCATTAGAGATATAAAGGGCGAATGGAATAATTAGTTTGAAAAATCCAGCAAAACCTGGCAAAGCCATGACTCTTCATCATTTGCTTGCTGCAATACAAGCACACTCAGCATATTCTATAGCCCCTTCCTTTCTGAAGGCTGCAAGATAATCCGATCAGCCATTTTGTGAAAAGGGAAGACACTCTTAGATCCATGTCCAACAATTAAAATATTTGATCTAAGATGTGGGTTATTAGAATCGGCAAGAATGATGTGACCAAAAAAGAAGAAAATAAACACACTATTCAGAACTAAGAACATCTGCAATCCTTCCTGTACCCACAAGAACAAGAATTAATGGATACCTCATGCCACATTACAACACCTCATTGACAAGACAAACTGCAATAGCCCAATAGAACACCTCATTGACAAGACAAACTGCAATATCCCAATGTTCCAGAAACTCGCTGGGAGCATTTCAAATACAAGCAGCAACACAAAGACAGTATCACACACACAGCAGCAACAATCACACTTTCGAGACCTGTCAATTCTCAAAGAAGATGCAAGAGGAAAGTACAGGTGCTCATTGAAATCCAAAGATGGCAAGAAATTAACAAACATAGACTAGCAATTACTCTGTGTGAAATCACCTGTGAAATCTTAGATGTTTGATGCTGCACACAGCCGGAAAGATATATGTTCAGTCTCCTACAAACGTGTTGCTTTTTTCACATATAACATACTGCTTTCTCTATAGACCGGAAACAATCTGGTCCTGGTTGCAGTGAAGAGGACAGGGAAGCCAACCTCAACTTCAGAATGCGGATAGGAGTGTGTTATTTCCTCTCCTCTCAATACAGTCAGCTATCTCGTTTGGGACAATCATATTTTTATTTATTTCGTTTATTTATTGGTTATGTATAATACTACTCTACACAAATGTTTCGAGGCGCAACAAGACAGGAAGGAGGGGAAAGGGAGGACAAACAGAAGCGATCCTAGTAGGCCTTGTGACATTCAAATCATGCAAGTGCAGTGACGAAAAATGCAGGGGAAAGAGGGTGTGTGCAGGCCAGGGAGGCAGTGCCTGTGAGAAGGTGAGTGCCAGGGTGGTGGTGTGGTGGACAGAGCAGGGGCAAAGCAGAGATGTGCAGGGGAGGGGTGGTCCACAAGCTAAGTGTGAGGTAAGGGGATAGAGGGCTTCAAGGGTGCAGGCCCAGCCAGATAAGTGAATGAGGAGGGGCCCGCAAGGACGCAAGTGTGGGCGGGGGATCAGTGCAGGAGTAGACTGGACTCAAGGGACCTGGTGCCCTGTACAACTCTGTAGGAACCAGGCAGTCAGTCATGAACAGACAGGGAAAATTAACAGGCATGGGGTAGAGGGAAGGAAGAAGAGAAAAGGAAAGTCTTCAGAAGCTTCCAGAACTTAAAGCGATCTGGCTCAAGCCTGAGAGGGGCATGGAGCCTATCCAGAGGGAGCCATCTGCAGAGGAGAGCGGTCTACCCCCAACTCTCTGCTTGGAGAAATGTCTGATCTGCAGAGAGTTAGGGCTAGATGACCGAAGGGCTGTAGCAGGGAGGTATTTGGGGAGAGAGAGTTGGATGTAATGAGGTCCCAGGCCCCAGAAAGCCTTGTGGATGATGCAGAGGGTCTTGAACTTGATCCTTAAAGCAACCGGGAGCCAGTGGAGATATTTTAGGGCTGGAGAGATGTGGTCTCTGGGCTTGAGGCCAAGGATAAGTCTCACAGTCCTGTTCTGAATTAGTTAAAGCAGGTGAAGGGAGGAATTAGGCTGATTGAGGAAGAGGCTGTTGACATAGTCAAGCCTAAAGAGAACAAGAGGTCTGGAGACTTTGAGTTTCTGGTGGAAGGTGAGATAAGGGAGAATGCCCTTGAGGGGTTGAAGCTGGAAGTGGGCCTTCTTGGCCACGTCTGTGAAATTAGGTGAGAAGGAGAGAGAGGAGTCAAAAATGACACCAACATTTTTTGCCTCATAGGAAGGAGTGGGGAGGGAGCACATGGGGGCGGCCACAGTGAGGGAGGGAACGAGGGAGCAGGAGTCCCAATGAGGAGGAACACTATCTTACTGGCATTAAGGCAGCAATTGTTGGCAGTGCCCATGCCTGCATAGCAGAAAGGCAGTTTGGAATGGAAGAGGGAGAGGATGAGGCAGAGGAGGGAAGCTTGAAGGAGAGCTGCGTGTCATCCATGTAACACTGCAATATATGAGAGAAGGTGGAGATCAAATGGGCTAGGACAGCAAGGTAGATATTGAAAATCCAGGGTGAGAGTATAGAGCCCTGAGGAACAACACAGGTGGAGAGTGAGAGGGTGGAGTGAAAAGGGTCCAGTTGAACCTGGGAAGGTTGATCCGAGAGGAAGGAGGTCAACCAGTCCAGAGCCAGGTCTGTGATGTCTAGAGCATTATGGAGCTGATTTATCAGGTTTCATGGTTGACTGTATCAGAGAAAAGGTGAACAAGAATGAGAGTGGAACGTGAGCTGGAATTGAGATTAGAGAGCAAGTATTCAAGGGTGTTCACAGGTGTTCAGGAGTGCAGTTCCTGTGCCTCTGGCTGCACTAAAGACAGACTGATGATCATGGAGACAACCAACAGATTCAGTGTGGTGGATAAGCTGGGAGATGGCCAACTTCTCCAAAAGTTTGACCAGGAAGGGGGTGATGGAGATAGGGTGGTAGTTTGTCAGACACAAAGGGTCGGCAGAAGGCTTTTTGAAGAGGGTGTACACAAGGGAATGTTTGAGGAGTGAGGGGAAGGATCCAGTGGCAAAGAAGTGATTGTATAAATCGGCCTAGGCTGAAGCAAGGGAGACAATTTTGTCCTTGATAGTTCTGGAGGAGCAGAGGAGCCCCTGTTTAGATGAGACTCTCATAGAGCAGACTTGCATGGAGACCTCATCAGGTGTAATGGAAGAGAAAGAGGAGAGTCGGAGGGGAGGGTAGAGGTGGCCAAGGGGAGCCTGAGAGCAGGTGATGGAGAGGTGTGTGAAGTAGAGGAGAGTGAGGACAAAGTGTCCCGAGTTTTAGAAATGAAGTGAGAGGCCTGAAAAGTGCATGGTGCCAAGGAGGGCAAAGGGGAGGTGAAGTCGGCAGTCGGGTTGGCGAGTTCCTTGCAAATTTTGAAACGTTCAACTGAGTTGTTAGAGGTTGCAGAGATGCAGGCTTGGATATAGACTCTCTTCTTTTAGCAGTTGGAGAGTCTGTATTGCCGTTGGAGCAGGTGACAAGTCAGTTTGTCAGAGGATGTTATCAAAGCCTGCCACTTGCTCTCAGCCAATCTGCACTTGCGTATCAGGTCGATGTCATACCAAGAGTTGCAGTTGGAGGCAGGTTTCATGCAGATCCTCATGACAGCAGCAAGAATGTCCAATGTATTGGAGATGGAGAGTTGAAGGTCAGTATGTGCTGTGTCAGAGTGAGAGTCGATGGCAGGAATAGGGCAGGGGTGAAGGTGGTGACAATAACAGCCACTGACGCTCGCTTCATAGGTTGAATGATAGAGAAGGAGGCTGACAGTGCTTGCGGGGGTGCAGCCGGGTGACCCAGGATGTCCAGGTGAGAGGATAGGAGAGCATGATCAGGCCAGGAGAGAGGAGTAATGAGAGTGATGGAGATGGGGATATCTGAAGACATGAGAGCATCCAAGGTGTGTTTGGCTGAGTGCATCGGACCACAGGGAAGAATGGAGAGGGAGAGAGAGTCACAGAAGTTGTGGGAGAGCCCAGAGGCCATATCAGGGGATTCAAGGTGAAAATTGAAGTCTCTGAGAAGGAGAACCTTGTAGGAGGAGGCCAGAAGAGAAGAGGTGAGGTCAGTCCATTCTGAAAGGATGTGGGAGACCTGGCCAGGGGGCCAGTAGATGGTGGCCAGAGTCCATAGAGGCCATGAGAGACACCAAGCCTGCAGACAAGGCATTCAATAGAGGAGTAGGCCTGAGTGGGTATTATGGAAGCAGGGACCAACTCAGGGAAGATCAAGGCCACTCCATCCCCAGGACGTTTAGGCCTGGGTTTAGGGAGGATCTTGTAACCTTCGGGGAGGAGAATGTCAAAAATCATGATGGAGATGGCAGTGAACCATGTCTTAGTGAGAGCAAGCACAGGGTCAAGGTCTTCAAGGAGGTGGCAGTTGTCAGAGGAGTATTTGACTGCAGAGCGAAAATTGGGGGTAGCTAAGTGGAGCAGATTGCCACTTTTGCAGGTCTTCCAAGGAGGGATACAGGATTGTGGTAAACCCATTGGAGGGGGGAAGATGGTCCAGAGGTAAGATAGAAGGAGGAGTGGCAGGAGACGGGAGGAAGTTGAGGAGGGATGTAAGATGCCTATCGAGAAGGAAGAGGTTGGACTGAGAGCCCTGACCATAGACGACAGGAAGTAAGCCAAGAGTACCTCCCATCGAGTGCCACCATTAATGGGAGAGGAAGAGATAAGGAGAGAAAAGTGACCATATGGGGAATATAAAGGTCCGGAGAAGGAACGACAAAGAGGATGTTGGTGAAAGTCTGCCTGGAAGAGGCATTGACATAGGTGTCAGCGATGGGCAGGCCTGTGTTGGAGACCAGCAGATCCTTCTTGAACGTTTTCCTTCCAGACATAGTCAGAGGGATAGGATAGGTGACAGAAAAGCAATTAAAGAAGATAGGGGAGATTGAGAACACTATTGAGGAAGGATGCAGAGAGAAGGGAGGGGGGAGCGGGGGGAAACTTCAGAGCACGATCCCAACTACAGCCACACAGCAATGAAACATGTTATCGTATTGATACACATTATCATAATGATACAAAACATTGTATTGCTATTCTTGTTGGGTTTGCATGGTTTTATTAATTTATCAGTTAGTGACAAGTGTGTATCAATAAGGATGTGTTCAAAGTGGGATCCCTCTGTGCACCGAATGGCTCCACAACAAATGTGTTCATGGTTACACAGAAAAAATGTGCACTCTGAGACCAGTCTCAAAGTGCTAGGAGGAGAATGCAACCATACTTATGCAGTTTAAGTGGTATTTTATAGCGCCCTTGTGACAGTATTTCTGGCCTCGCTGCGCTTATGACCTATTGTTTGATCGCTCAAGGAGACCAGATTTATCAGCTAAACAGTCTAAGGAGATTTGTAAAGTCAGTGTGCATGATCACATTTTGGTAGACCCATGGCTTATATAGTACCGTAGATGTGAACCACAAATGGGCCCTTTTAAATCTGTAACAAGTCATACAAGGATGGGGATGCAGAACAACTCTTACACCAAATAATAAGACCGACTCGGGAAGTTTGGCAAAATGTCTCCACCAACAGTTTTATTTTCAATTGTCTAAAACAGGGAGTTACAACAGACATCAAAGGGCGTTCAATTGTGCTCTCAATCATTTGGCATAAAAAACATACTTAAGTACTGAAAATTCATCATAAGTGACGTCATACTACTGGGCAAACTAAGAAAACCTAGATGGGATTGTGATAGGTTCAAGGGAAACATATAAGTATACTTTCTTTAAGGGATTGGGTTGTAATTGGGTCTCTATAGTCACGTGGACAACGTATGCCCACCCCTATTGCAAGTCTTCCTCATCAGTTACTAGAAACATGGTACCTCATTGGATCTCAAACTATAAGGCCCTTCATTATATGGCCTTCTACAATTGGTTGGCACGCTCGTGCCCTTCTGGAACATTTGGCTCACTAGCAGCATGTAAACTGGTACCCCAGGTGCTGGTGTGTGGACTGGACGGTGTCTCCCTACCCAATTAGTCCTACATCTCTCATGCCGTCTGCCAATCAGATTGTCTTTGAACTTAGCTTTGCCAAGTATCACTGCTCCTGAGAATAAAAGGGAGTATAGGCACATCCTTATCGTAGCTCAGGTCTGCACATCCACTCCTATATTCATCCTTAACTCACGTGACAGGAGACCGTATTTCAGCCTGTTTTGCATAATTTAATTGTCTTTAATTAATAAACTTAGCACTCATAGTGTTCTTTCTTGCACCTTAACAAGGGCTGATTCAGCTTCTCACGTCAACTGTTCTTCAAGGATAGATAACTGGTTCTTGGCTGCTCCATCCTTTGACACCAGGCTAGACAGCTATTCCAGGCCTTTCCTCGATCTTCAGCTGTTTTCTTACTGCGACACACAGCCCTCTGTTTCTTCTTTCATCACAAGTCTGAGCTTACAAAATATGTGACACCAATATCCAAAATTCTATATAATGCCAGCACCACCTGCAGTCTATTCACTACAAATAGCTAGCCTTTCTGATTACTTAATCTACTTGCGTTACAGCATCTGTACAGTTATAAAATGTCTTGCATTTTCTACAGTGCTCTTCACACATGCAATCTTCATTACGCATATGAAAGTATTCTCGATTCTTTACTTCGTCATCATGTCCTATAAATTATATGCATCTTCTTCTTCGACCATTCTTTTCAGTGCGTCACACTAATTTCTTGTGACGTCATCAGCCTCCTTTTCTCTTATCTTCATATTCCTTCAGGGACCTCCTCCAAGAGATTGTCATCTCTGCGAGGGTACATCACATTGGGTTTTCTCAATGGATACCTTGTCTCAAAGGATCTTTGTGGAATAGGCACCATCACTGGCGTTGCGCATGTTGCAATTTCTGGCTTCCTACATATAGGCAGAAAGGGGACGGGACTTCCTGCAGAGGAGTTCATCTGCTTCTCTACAAATGTATGATCAGTAACGATATCCTGAAGCATACCTGATCATTCCCCAAGAGTCATATAAAGATGCACATTGAGAAATTGGCTTTATGAGATGGAAAAATAATGTGTGATTATATAGATATCCTGTAGAAAAGGAAACTTCAAGAGAAATTCAGTCCCCTCGGCACAAACATTATGGGCTTCTATTAAAACATATATACATGGTGTAATGCTGCATACCACCTTCATCTTCATCTTAAGAAAAGAGATGCTAAAGAATCTGCAACTCTAGAAGCACCAGTTAAAACCCTCATATATCAATATGTTGACTCAACTTTGGACCGTTGCTAAACAAACTAAATAAAGCAAAGAAAATGGAATGCACTCCTTCCCGCATCAAGCAATGATTCAATGCACAAGAGGAAAAGGCTGGGAGGATGTTGGCTAAGAGGCTCAAGAAAGAACAATCCAAAAAAATGTGATTTTTTTACCCTAGAGCCGTTTGACAATTCAGTAATGTCCAAGTCTCACAGATAGTGCAAATGCATGTGTGCATTTCTATGAGAATGTGTACACTCCAAAACATTTCATGATATCAAAGTAAAAAGTGACTTCATGACACAAAATTAATCTCCCAGCCGTAAGTGATGATGACAGACAAATCATGGATGCCTGTATTCAAGAATCAGAAGTAAGAAATGCTATCAAGGATATGGCCATGGGCAAATCTTCTGGGGATTGTGGTGCTCCTCTCCAATTTTATAAGATGTATGCACTCCTCTATTAACAATGTTGTATAATGAAATAGGTCCTCAAAATGGTCTACTGGCAGAGATCAATTTTCCTACCCGAAGCTGGTCAGGAAATCACTGAGTGTTCCAATTTTCGAACTATATCACTGATAAGCGAATACATAAAGGTCTTAGCAAAATACTAGAGACCTGCATACCTTATAAAATTATACACTCAATGCAAGTGAGGTATTTAGCAGAATGGAAGGCCAGAGATAATATGAGAGAGTTGTGACATGTCCTTATGCAAGAAAGACTGGTGACACCCTATAACTGGATGCTGAGAAAGACTCTGAAAGGGACTTGTTCAGGACTTCCTCACGATTTCGTCTAGGTCAGAAATGCATAGATAAGGTTACAACTCTTTATACAAATCTTTATGCCAGAGAACAAGACAAGGATGTCCACTCTCCCCACTACTGTTTTCAATGGGTGTGGATCTGATACTTGTAGCAAGCCACTAGAACACAGAAATAAAATGTTTACATACTCCCGGTGGTGTTCCAAAGTCACTCTAATATGCTGATGATATACGTCTAACACGCAAAGACCAGCACAACTCGAATACTGTATTTATGGAAACACCAAATCATTTTCCAGCTTTCCTGGTATAAGGTAAAATGGTAAAAATGCAAAGCACTGCCTATTTCAAGAACTCGGTCATAAACAAACTTGGACCACTTTAAATTTCAATGAGTACGAACACTTAAGAATGAGCTTTTACCGAGGTTTACACGTATAGCTTGCCTAGATACTCTGGTTTCTTGTGAAACGAGAATGGTTAACCTCTCTTTCTCTGAAGGCCATGTCCCTCTTCCTCTAAAGCAGACCTGGATTACTAGACAACCTATCACTGGTAAGGGAAGAATTACAAGCATGCAAGGTTTTATGCAAACAACTTGCTCTGTTCGTCTCGGGCAAGACACAAGTCATTACAAGGATGATAGCCCCCACATTACACTACAGCTTCTGTACGCGTTCACTACAATTTGACAGGAAAGGGCTATTTATGGTGGAACATGAAGTAAAGAATGTTCTCTCGAGCTCCTCAAGATGTAGAATCAGTGCCCAAAAAAATATGCAAGTTCACATCCAGGAGGTTTCAAAATGCCTAACACGGTACTGCCGATTCTAGCCTTTCACTTATCCCTCATGATTGATCTGTATGCAGATAGCTCAAATAAGAACAATTGGCATACACTAGAGGAAATATTATCCATCTTCCAAACAAAAGATTACTCCCTGAGTCGTAATAACCCTATACTGAAGAAAATTCCATTTGGGTGGAAAAAGATCCATTTCCCTCCACCACATGGATCCTTATCTGCATTTGGGAGCACCCATATAGAAAAATTCCAAAGTAAAGATGGTAGATACATTGTTATTTTTTCTGTCCTGAGTGGGAGGCAAATGTGTACACTGTATTCAAGGTGTGTGTTATCCTTTTAAGGTTTTTACAGGAAATATGGTCTTACCAAGAATTTTAATTGGAGAAATGTACAGTTACTGTGCTGTCTTGAAACTGCTGCAGTGAAATTAAAGTCCCCTCTGATTAGCTCACCATTAACAGATGTGTTGTTGCAAAAGGCAAACCGAAGAGGCTTGGTGTCTGTATGCTGTAGTCTTTTTTTGGGGGAAAAGATGTGATCATCCTATCTCTTCCATACTATGGACTGGCACGGAGATAGAACTGAACTACATTTTCACTGAAGAACAATGGGAGCACACGTGGATCAGTCTTAAGACAGGCCTGTGGGAGGTATGCTTATAGTTCATGCAATTTAGAATATTAAACCATTGTCATTGGACACTCCATACACATTATGGATCAAGCAATATTGGCCACAACGTATGCTGGAGATGTAATGGTAAGGACTCTCATATGTCACATGTGTTATCGTCCTATCCATGTATGTGTCCGTTCTGGTCCAATACATATGCAGAGCTTGAGGAGGTACTAGGCACCAACCTCTCAAACATGATACATGTTCATGTATTACCTGATGTAAATAATTCGGTATGTCAAGATAAACACTGACACAGATGGACAGTGACAGTGCTTGTGAAGGCTAAGAGATGACTTTGGGGTATACTGACGATACCAATCATGAAGGATTGGATGAGAGAAATGCCACAGCTGGACTCGTCCAAAAGCATAGTTTCTAGGCTCACAGATGAGGAACTCACATTTATTAACATATGGGGCCTCATTATAAGGCTGGCGCACCCGTAATGAAGGGGGCCGGTACGGGACCAGCCCCCTTCATTCCGGGAATGCTGATTACGAGTTTCCCATCGCGGGACCCGGATCGCACGCCTGGTAAAAGCAGGCGTGCTTTCCGGGTCCCGCAAGGGGAAGAGGGAGGCAATAACGGGCCAGATGTAATCTGCCTGTTATTACCTCCCTCCCCATTCCCATTGAGCCCTATAGGGATGGGTTCCTGCAAGGAGGAATTACCGGGTCCTCCTATGTCGGAGTAACCCGGTAAGTCCCCATTACAGGAACCCGGTTATGGAGCCCGGAATGGAGGCAGCCATGGAGCTAATAGTGGAAACGGAATGACCTCCACCTTTTCCACTTACCGCTGTACTCAAAATGAGGCCCATTGCTCGGTATCATCTCTTCATTTTTGCAGACCTTCACTTACATCGTGCCAGTTGGAGATGGGGTGCCTGCCCAGACATTGTTCCTCAGAATGTCAAACTCCCGTTGTACAGTGTAGAGCATCCTCATGCAGAACGCTCATACAGTTTTGTAGATGTGCCTCTCTGCTGTTCCTGTGCTGATAGGATGCATCACTCAATGTCAATTGTGGACACACGTTAGGACTCCTCAATTTAGAAACTTAAAACAAACGTCTGCCTACAAGCTAGTCTCATTATCATGTTATTCCCATGTTATGCCACTGTGACTAGGCAGTATCTGTTGTAGACAGTAGGTGTATAGTCTTTCTCTTAGGAGCAGTTTTCAGAATGGGGTATTATGTTGTAGGGGAGACCTCTAAGACTCCTCCGTACTATATCTTTCATGTGCAGTTATAAGGCCATTCATACGGCGGTTTTACTTGACCTGCTTTTCTTCATATGTTTTAACTTACAGTGCCTTTCATCCCTCACCATTTAACATACTCCCTTGGGCTAATGAGAGTAGCAGGAGCTGCTCACTTGCTAGGGAGTTGGTGAACAGTGGAAAGCGGTAGGTAGGAGTCGAGTGGAGGGGGGTGTGTAGTCTCCTACACACATTCATTATACCTAAATGAATAAACAAATACATATATACATATACAAATATGTAAGCAAATCAATGAATACATGAAAACAAAACAGGTGGGGGCTACAGTTCTTTGGTGTTTGCTGGAGAATTGTTGATGTTTGAAGGTATGTTGTATGGTGGCCAGAGGTACATGGGACAGAGACTTTAATGAATAAGATGGAAGGAGTGCTGGCTCTGGGAGAAGTGTTAATGGTGGACAGGCATGCTGTGACTGTCTCCTCAATAATTTATTGCTCATATCCTTGCATTGCTGCTATGTATCTCGAGTGGGAATGTAAAGCTTACTAAAATGCCAAAATGGATCTTAGTTGGAATGCCAAAAAGGGGATAACAGGAGCTTACTGGGAATGTCAAGGCATACCATATTATGCAATGGCATGCCATGACACAATATGACGCATTATGATATTACATGACATATCATAACATATGTCATGGCATATCATGACATATTTTTGACATATCATCAACTAACTTGACATCTCATGGCATAGCATAATATGGTATAGCATGACATATCATAAATAATGTAGCACAATCAACATATGCAACATATCATCACCTGCCATATTCTGACATGACATTTCATCATATAAGACAAGACATCATGACATGATGTATCATGACATGATGACATACAATGACATACAATGACATATCTTATGTCATCTCGAGTGAATAGCCCAGGGGCAACATGCTTGCCTTGCAAGCAAGACAGCACAGAGAAACACAGGTTCGATCCCCGGGTCCACGCTTAGAAACCTCTTGGTGTTAAGAGCGTTATATATAACCAATTATAATGATCTAATTATATAATAATATAATATCATGACATGTCAAGCTATTGTTTGATATGTCATGATATATTTTGTTGTCCACACTGAAAATATAAGAGGACTCTGAAAAGTGGAAGCATACAATGGGCATAATCAAACGTTTGTGTCTGATGCTACTTTTATGTCATGCTTGATTTGCACTTTGTAGCTTTTTGGAGCTCTAGTTCCTAGACCTGCTCCCTGTCTCCTCCTGCATTCTGGCTGCCCGTTTTGGGCTCTGCTTCCCCTACTTCCACTGAGGCCAGAAATCTGGGATTCATCTCCATCTTCTCTCTTTCCTTTACTCCTCACACCTTGGACCGTGCCAAAAAGCCCCCCTTTCAACTTCACTTCCATAGTGGCATTCTCCCTTTTCTCACCTTCCCTCAAAAGGTCAACATCACTAGTGCTCTGGTCCTCTCCAGGGTGGATTATTGTAACAGACTCTTCCTCAACCTGCCTCTTTCTTCGCTCCATCCTCCTCAACTAATCCAGAATAGGGCTGCAAGAATTATCCTTGGCCTCAAGCCGGTGACCACATCTCTCCTGCTCTAAAATCTCCCCACTGTCTCCCGGTTGCTGCAAGGATTAAAGTCAAGACCCTTTGCATCATCCAAGAGATTCTCTGGGACCTGGGACCACACTACCTGCAGCTTTCTCTCACTACATACTCTCCTTTCAGATCCCTTAGATCCTCTGGATCCAACTCGCTGCTGATCAAACGTTTCTCCAAGCAGAGGGATGGGGGCAGATCTCTCGCCTCAGCTGGCTTCTTCCTGTGGAACAATCTCCCTCTCTCTATTCATCCTGTACCAGACCACCTCAGGTTCCGCAAACAACTCAAGACTTTTCTCTCCTCCTCCTCCTCCCCCTCCTGTGCTAACCTTCCCCTCTGTCACTGAGATTGGCATCCTGGCTCATCAAGAATCCAATTGGGATCCTGCCCAGTCATCACCAGCACCCCAGTGCCCTGCTCTCTGGGCTCACACCCATATCTGGGTAGATTGTCTCCATCCTGCACTTACCTGTTGGGCGGTTGACTTCCCTCTTCACTTGGGATGTCCCCGCCCATGCTCTTACCTGCTGCCTCCCTCAACAGGCACATCTTGCACTTCCCCCTGGGGTTCCCTAATAGCACTTAACCCCACAGCCCCCTTTTCTCTCTCACTGCACTTGCACGCTCTGAATGACACAAGTACTAGTTGGACTGCTCCATGATTTATTTTGTATTCTCTGTTTTTCTTTTGTTTATTCACTCCCTTGTCCCTTTCCCTTTTGCCTTGTGGCACTTTGAAACACTGTCTTGTTGTAAAAGTGCCTTATAAATAACCAATACATTAATAGTCAGATTTATGCTGCCTGAGTACTGGTGCAGTTAATGGATTTGCACCAGTTTTAGGCATGAAGCAATGGCCATACTTGCACAGTTGCTATTTTTTGTACTAACACTGGTGCAGATGTTGTAGTTGTACGAGGCGTAAGACCAGCCTTATGTGGTTGTTCTTTTGGGGCTACAATTAGCAATACGGGTGCAACTATGCATTGCATGCTCACTTTATACTGGCGGTGAAGACAGGAGCTGTGCAGATGCTTCTGATTGTGCAAATCTTGACATTGCACCATAGATATTTCATTATTTCAAAAGTACTACAACCAATGCAGACCCAGTCACTTCAGCAGCACTTAGAACAATGTAACGTTGGGCAAGACCACATGGTGCAACAGGTAATGCATGTGTGCCATAAATAGCTTCCCAGGTGGAAGGGCTTTCACAATACCCATCCAGACATGTCTGAGTTGGGCTTTAATCGGGAGCTCATCCAACCCCAATCAGCCTGCAGATAAATAACCTTACTTTGCGTAGGGCGGAGCATTTGCTGCTCAGTTCACTGTTGCATGCATAGTTGGTGTCTGCTCAGGAGCGTGACTATTAAGGGGAGTATTGTCCACCTTCTGGCAGAGGGTAGCTAAGGCCAGACAATGAGAGATTAAGCAATCATGATGGAAATGGGTTATCGTATGAGGGAAACAGAAAATGATGTGCACATAGGTTTCATGTTTTTATTCTAAGTAGGCACACGAGAATTCAGCATAATATACCAACTAGAAACAATTGAAACTGCCAAAGATGTGATATATGGGCATGAGGCAATTTGAGAATCCCGGCGGAATGTCAATTTATAATAATGGTTTTGCTGAAAACCAGTAATAATATACCAACAGAGCTTCATGAAATCTGGTAACAATATGTTAGGTAGGTTAAAACAAATAGTGAACAAAAAGTATTTATGAAACCTTTGGGCACCTAATATTAGCCTTTCCACCTTACTCTTTTTTTATAGAAAGGTTTGCTGTGAGTGACATGATGTCAATACATTGTCGCTCAGGATTTATTTATGTATTTATTTATTTATTTATTTCAATTTTTCTAATGCGCCATGTGCCCGTAGGCCTCAGGGTACATAAATAAAACACAAGACACATGGCAACGTAGACAGAAGTCAGGTCAGAAGGAGGGATCAAATCAGAGAATGAAGGAAACTAGCCGGGTGCTAGATTAAAGAGATGTGTCTTGGTCTTTTTTTGGAACTTGTCGAGAGCCTTAATTGTTCTCATGTCAGGTTTGCCAGCTTGGCCAGTGTGATTCTGCTATCGGCAATGGTAAAATATGGTAGTCAGTGGGCAGCTTTGTTAGCTCATGTCCTGAAGCGACAATCAAGAGCTCGGTCTTGTCTGTGTTTAGAGCAAGAGAATTGGCTGAATGGATGGCATTGTAAATGGTATTGATAGCCAGGGAGTCCTGTGTATGGGATCCTGAGAGCTCCAGGACGAGCTGGGTATCATCAGCATAGTTGGTATATTTAACACCCACATCGTCGAGAAGCATCATGAGTGGCATGATGTAAATGTTAAAAAGAGACTGAGAGATTCAGGAGCCCTGGGGGACACTGCAGGTGATGGCATCTGGAGAGGAGCTGGCATCCTCAATGGAAACTCTTGCATTACAGGGCCCAAGAAAGGATGTGACCCACTGTGTTGCTAGGCTAGAACATGCAGTCCGGTCCCTCAGCCTGGCCATCAACAGAGTGGTTGACCAGATCGAAGGTGGCTGAGAGATCCAGCAGCATCAAAAGAGCTGATTAGCCTCTATCCACAATGCTGGTCAGGTGGTTTAATTTAAAATCTAACATGGCAGTCTCTGTGCCATGTCTGGCTCTGAAACCATACTGTCGTGTGCCAAGAATGTTGTTGCTTTCACTGTATCCCTGAAATTGAAGATATGCCACACAGTCTAAGATCTTCAAGAGGAAGGGCACATTTGTTATTGGGCGATAGTTCTTTGCAATGAGTGGGTCGAGATTACTCTTCTTTAACAGGGGTGTAATCCAGGTCTGCTTTAGAGGAAGAGGGACATGGCTGTCAGAGAAAGAGAGGTTAACCATTCTCGTTTCACAAGAAACCAGAGTATCTAGGCAAGCTATACAGAAATTAGGAGGGCAGCTGCCACCCAAGCAGGGAATAGGTTTCTTGCCTGCAATAATCTTCTTTATTTGAGCTTCAGTGCAATAGCTGAAGTTAAACTCTAATGGGGAAACAGGCAAGGAGAACGCGTTGGCTGGGGGTGAGCAGAAGTTCCCTTTATAAGTGCTGGTCTCTGTGTAATCTAGAATGTCTTGTTGATGCCAGGTAATTTTTTTGGTAAATTCGGTGTGAATTCTGGGACACCAGGCTGCATCTTTATTAATGCTGGTTTCTTAGATACCTTGCCTTCAAATTCCTTCATGATCGTGAAAAGCTTCCTTGAGCTGGACTTGGCCTGCAATATGCTGCTGTTGAAGCCAGTGGTTTTTGCCTCTGTGATGGCCCCCTTAAGACTCTTTACAGATTGCTTATAAGAGAGCAGCGTATGGGGAGATGGATGCTTCCTCCATTCCCTTTCCGCTGCCCTCTTCTAATGTCGAAGGTCAAGGATGGAATCATTAAACCAGGAGATTTTAATGACCTATGGCTTAATTGTTTTGGTTTGGATTGGGCCAAGGACATTCATAGCCTCATTCAGGGCAGTCGTGAGGTGCACTGCAAGGCCGGTGGCATTGGGGAAGCCTTCAATGGATCCCAACCTAGAAGTCAAATCAAGCAGAACCTTTCTGAGTAGTCACATTTTTTCAGATTTCTGGAGTTTTTGAGGCGTCTCGGGACATCATCCAGTCTCATGGGAGGAGCAGGAGGGTGAACTAATGTGGACACTATTGAAAGATTGGACCATGGGCATGGGGTCACAGAGGTATTGCAATTGGGTAGACAATGTGCCAGAATCCAATCCGTAGTGTGACCACCTGTGTTGTGTGAGTGTGGGTTCTCACCCATTGTGTAAAGACAATGGTGGTTAAGGCTGCAAGGAGAGAGACCACAAGTTTGCCCGAAGAGTCATTAGCCCAGAGGTTGAAGTTGCCCAACACGATAGTGGGAGTGTTAGCTTTAGTGATCTTATTTAAGATGCTGAGAAGTTGGTCTATGAAGAGAGGCATTGTTTTGGGTAGTCTATAGATGTCCAGGATGCATAGAGTGATGCTCTCATTGATTTTGATTGTGTTGGCATGTCCTTCAAAGCCTTATGATGACAATTATTTGGCTTCACAGGATTATACTGTTTACATCAAAAACGTGGTGTCCCCGTGTTTTGCCCCTTATAATCCGTGGTGCAGATGGGCAGCCCCTCCCTAAAGCTCCTCGCTATGCATGATGTACGTATTTGTGATAAAGGAGGACTTTCCTCCAAACAAACCACAATTCAATAAACAAATGTTCTCTAAAGCAAAGCGATTAGTATCTCAGTCTTATTTCCACAATGGTAATTTACCGTCTGTAAACTAACTGAAGAGATGGGAGGAAACTCACCCAACGACCGAATGACAGTACCAGTCTGTGCCTGTCTCTGGCAAGTCAGTGAGGCGGAGGATGTTGAACCTGGGGACTGATGCGTTTCACTGTAGAGGGGCGTCTCCATGTTGTTATTCATAGAAGCCCAGAGCAGTGCTGGGAGAGAGGCAAAGCGTCTACCTGCATGGGGTAAGAGGAGGGGAAGAGGACAGGTATGCGGGGGAGTTCAAAGCAGTGCTGGGAGAGAGGCAAAGCGTCCACCTGCATGGGGTATGAGGAGGGGAAGAGGACAGGTATGCGGGGGAGTTCAGAGAAGTGCTGGGAGAGAGGACAAAGCGTCTATCTGCATGGGGAATGAGGAGGAGGGGAAGAGGACAGGTATGCGGGGGAGTTCAAAGCAGTGCTGGGAGAGAGGCAAAGCGTCCACCTGCATGGGGTATGAAGAGGGGAAGAGGACAGGTATGCGGGGGAGTTCAGAGCAGTGCTGGGAGAGAGGACAAAGCGTCTACCTGCATGGGGAATGAGGAGGAGGGGAAGAGGACAGGTATGCGGGGGAGTTCAGAGCAGTGCTGGGAGCGAGGCAAAACGTACACCTGCATGGGGTATGAGGAGGAGGGGAAGAGGACAGGTATGTGGGGGAGTTCAGAGCAGTGCTGGGAGAGAGGCAAAGCGTCTACCTGAAGGGGTATGAGGAGGAGGGGAAGAGGACAGGTATGCGGGGGAGTTCAGAGCAGTGCTGGAAGAGAGGCAAAGCGTACACCTGCATAGGGTATGAGGAGGAGAAGAGGACAGGTACGCGGGGGAGTTCAGTTTCCCAATCCCTGATTGGTGATATGATGGTGTGCGAGTGCTTCTGAAAAGTACAATCACCAGAGATCACGTTTTACTTCATTAATAGTATTTGTTGAAGTATTATTATAGTTATAATAATAAATATACTAATTATTATAATAATTCGTATTATTATTGTTTTTGGTGTTCTCACAATTAAACAATATCTTTGCATTCTATTGTGGCAGTCCTATTTTGCCGACAGGTGGCGCTGTTTGCCAGGCATGTCACAATGCAGGCAATACAATCTAATGTTGGTGTTTCCGCATTGCGATTATTCATGCGCTCTAATAGTCTGACATGGCCCCTAACAGTTCCATTGCAGGGAAGCCCTTAAGCATCCAACTCACCTTCCTGAAAATGCCAGGCCTCGTGGCGACGGTGATGGGATCACGGCAGTAAATCGATCCCGCTCGGGCAGCGATCAGTAGTAAATCGATAGCCCTGAGCCGCAGCTCTTCCAGACAATTGTCACGAATGCCCCTCAGTCAGAGCTCAGCAGACGGGTCATTGGTTCAGATTGGGATTCCAAACTCCCTCTTCCATGGCCCCCTTCCAGCACCCAGGTTTCTGAACATCGTGTGTTCTGTCTGAAATGTTGCCAGAAGGAACCCTGTATCTTTAGGGCCATTACATTGAATGCTGACCCCCTTATTCAGTATTTCATCCATGCACGTATGATGTAGCAAGTGCGAATTTATCTGAAAAGCAATACATGTTTACCTATGTAAACGCCTATATGTGTTCATCTATGTGTTCATATGTATATGTATGGGCTAAAGACCCTCAAACTGTAAGACGAGGTTGGGGAACTCCATGGTGACTGGCAATACCCTTTTAACATACGGTGCAGGTTCTTTTATGCCTTGTAATACATGACAATGCCACCATCCCTGTAATACCAGGTTCCTTGCTAACTCTTATGCATAATAAAAATCGAGTTTACAGAGATGACAACACATGAAATGCATCTTGAAATACATTGAAGAAACTTGTTTTTGTTTACGTGTATCCATGGTGAACGATTACCGTTATTTTTTGCCTTTTAAAGGAGATATTTATATTCTTATAATTGTATATGTGAAGAAGATGGAATTTGATCACCATCAGTTTTTTTTTTTCAGATTGTGATTTTATTAATGTTTAGGAACCTGTTGATGTTAATGGGAGATCATTCCACGTTAATGCAATGTGTGATGTTGTCATATTTTTTGTGGGATAATGTATTATGTTGAGAATGGTGACATGTTTCTTTTGTAAGCCAAATACCAAATAAAATAGTTTTAGAAACGAAACTTTTTTGTAATCAGTTTAATATGCTATAACTCCTGTGCGAATCCTTCATCAGTGCACAAAATGAGCACGCTACCGTGAATATTTATTTTCCTCCAATTAATCACTGTGAAATGTCAGAGAATGCTATTTCAGAAGAAAAAACTTCGAAAAGCGAATCCTGACTTCACTTACATTGTAAGGCTGCAGCGGAATTACGCTCTGTGCTGGCAGCAGGCATTGTGACGTTACAACTTCACTGTAATTAAGCAAAACTACCCCTGGCGGCTGGATTGATAGGTCAGTAATGACCCCTCACTCCAATTATAGCGATCGTACCTGCCACCTTGCTCATTATTGCTATTTGCAATTCGGGGCCAACTCTCTAGGTTCTAAGAGCAATTTGCGTTGCAGAGCTGGTGCGCGTGCGCCTCGGAGGACGGCATGATGAGCTGCAGCCTGCTGGCTGGCCTAACTTGTTTTGAAGGAAGTTAAAGAGAGGTAGCTGGAGTGGAGAAGGGGGAAGGGACCCGGAAGCAATAGGCACGATGCAGAGTCCTGGGGTTGCAACAGTGGGCAGCAGAATGGGAAACACTCCTATAGTGGTAGTTCCTGCCCACGTCTCCCACCCACATTCTTTCAGTTATATTAGTGCAGAGTTACAGTGGCAAGGTACATAAGCAAAGGAATGATACAGAAGCAGTATATTCTGTAAAAAATAGGGAACATAAAGGCAAGTTGCAACTGCAAATACAGTGATTGCCAAAGGTGATACAGTGGCATTATTTACAGCTGGGAGGAAGATGTTAGTTGCAGGTTAGCTAATTGCCTGAGAAGAAAGCCAGTTTTTAGCTCTAGTTCTGAATAATGTGAAGGACAGTTCTGTTCTAAGGTTTGTGGGTGTAGAGTTCCAAAGTTTGGATGCGAGGACAGGGAAACTGCTGCCTCCAGATGTTTGGTGGTTGTACTTCAGGATTGAGAGACAGTTCGGTTGCGCTGATCTAGTCGGTTGGTTGGAATGTCTTTTGTCGAATTTGCACATCAGGTAATTAGGTGCTGAGTTAGATAAGCAGTTATGCGTGAGGGTCAGGGTTTTGAGCGAGATTCTGTTTGTGATTGACAGCCAGCGGGAGTTACGTCTAGTTTCAGAAATATGATGAGATCTAGGTATGTTAAAGGCCGCTCTGAGGGCATTATTTTGAAGGACCTGTAGCTTGTTTAAGTTGTGTTTACTAGTGCCTAGGTAACGCATGTTACAGTAATCCAGTTTGGATAATATAAGAGTTAGGGTGGAGTCAAGATAGACGCCAAGTGTCATGATGTTTTTTGAAGACTGGGAAGTTTATGCTGTATATGGTGAATGAGTTAAAGGTTGTGTCTAGTTTGTTTAGATTGGCTTGGGAGCCGGTCAGTAGCAGTCTGGTCTTCTCATCATCGAGGCAGATGCCATGTGTGGCCATCCATGCCTGAATGATGGGGTCAATTCTGTTCAGTAGTTTGGGGTCATGTTGTAGTTGCCCAAGATAGGGATGAGGACCTCGGTGTTATTTGCATAGTTAGTGTAGGTGACACCCAGGCGATCCAAATCATCGAACAGTGGCTTGGTAAATATATTATAAAATGTTGGCGACACAAAAGACCCTTGTGTCACTCTGCACGTTACTGGCGCTGGGTCAGCCGCAGCTGTAGGAGAGAAACCTCTCATTGTCCTTTTGTCTAGAAATGATTGTATCCAGGCAGTGGCTTTCTCAGAGAAGTGGGCTGAGGAGGTGAGGTGGCTACATAGGACTTTGTGGCAGATGAGGTCGAACGTGGCTGATAAATCGAGCAGCAGGTGGAGAGTTATGTTGCCTTTGTCCTTTTGGTCATCGATCTGTATTTTAAGGTCTATTAGTGTGGTTTCTGTGCCATGTCTAGGTCTGAACCCAGATTGTCGGAGGCCTAGGAGATTATTTGTTTCAAGGTGAGCCTGTATTTGCAGATAGGCTGCCTTGTCCAGAATTTTCAGCAGGAATGGCACTGTGGTGATGGGCCTGTAATTCGTGGGGATGTCAGGGTCTAGGTTAGGCTTTTTCAGGAGTGGGAGGACACAGGCATCTTTTAGGTTGGTAGGGACTGTGCTGTTCTCAAAGGAGGAATTCATAAAGGATGTGGTGGCAGGTTGCAGATCTGTTGCTGCCTCTTTAATGATAGTCGCAGGGCATATGTCACCCTGACATCAAGATGGTTTTAGGCCAATGATTATGTTTTCCACTTCTGAAGTGGATATAGGTGAGAATTTGAAGGGGACGCAAGGTGTCCCTGCTAGGCTTTGTGACTTGGAAGGCTTGTGTCAGATCTAATGTTACATTTTTTATTTTCTATTTTGGTCTGTAGCAGCTATATTTTGTCTAGTAAGGCTGTATGTATACCATGTCTTGTCTTTAGAGCAAGTATCAATGAGAAGGATGGGTGATTCCAACTCTCTAAGGATTTTGAATAATTCTTTCGAGCCAGATTTGACATTAGTTATTCTGTTATTGAATGATTCACATTTAGTTTGTAGAATGGCTAGCTTGTATCCCTTTGCAGCTTTTAGGAAGGTGTCTCTGTTAGAGGTTGAGGGGTGATTTCTCCAGTCAAATTCAGTTGTGATGTCATGTTCTTATTACAAATGAGTTGTGATGTCAGTACTAAACTGTAATATGGAGATTATAGGCAATTTCCAGAGAAGAGGGAGAGGGAAACACACACAACATTACTGCTCTCCTGCAGGAAAGGTGGGCCACCTAGTTCTTCATAAAAGATGGTTTGAATTGTGTACTTTTCAAGCCATCTTTTTAAAACAAAGAAATAAAGATATGTCTATGTTTATAAGATGGCTTGAAAACTACCCATTTCAAGCCATCTTTTCTAAGACTTTGCCAACGGACAAAGACACCTTGGGCTCAGTGATGTGTATGCTGTAGAGCAGACGGGATCACCGAGCCCGAGGCGTCTTTGACCCTCGGCGTATCTGGGGGCTCTGTGAAGTTTCAGTGACTGACAGAAGGCCAGTCGGCCATTGCGTTGCTGAAACTGTAACGTACAGTTTGAGTGATGCTCTGGCTGGCTGGCACTTCTGTCAGTCACAACTTGCCTGAGTTGAAAATGGAGGGTGCATCTCATGGCGGGATAATATCCCGCTGTGGCATGCTGGGACCGGGGGCCCAGCCAGGGCTCTGGCTCAGCCCCATCATTTGGAGGCTGGTACCGGCTGGCTCTGGCCCACTTAAAGCACCAGTGAATACAAAAAATTGTCCTATAATTCTAACCAAAAGTGGGCACACAAAATGTTGCCTCATTCTCACTCTGAAAGGAGTGCACCCACACACACACACACACACACACACACACACACACACACACACACTTATTTCAGCACTCAGGGAGTTAGGGAATGTGAGCTTGACTAATCTTACATTCCCACAGGGAACATGTGAACACACATATTCTGTCACACTTCTGCTGGAAAGGGTGTGCACTAACTAATTCTCTGCACTTCTGCTGGAAAAAGGGTGCACAAATCCTTATGCACTCCTGCAGAGAGGTTGTGGCCACATATCTGTTTCAGCCCCACAGGGAAGGGGGAGTACACACAAAGGTTTGCTGCACTTCTGCAGGGGATGTGAGCAGACCTAATGTTTGCTGCATTCCAGCAAGGAAGTGGGCACAAACCGAAATGTTGCCAAAGTTTGCCAAAAAGGGGGTGCACAGCCACATTCTCTGCACCTGAAGGGAAGGGGCACACAAACAATTTCCAATGCACCCTTAGAGAGAAGGATCACACAAGTAATATTTGCTGCACTCCTACAGGGAAAGGGGAGCAGAAACACCTTTTGCAGTGGTCCCAAAGATAACATGAGCATACACAATTTTTGCTGCACTCTTCAGGGAAGGGGCACACACAACATGTCACCAAACTCCTGATTGAAAGGGGTGCACACACGATTCGTTGCACCTCTGCATGGATTGTGAGCACTCATATATTTTGCCAGACTTCTACAGGAAAAGGGGTGCACTCATACACATGTTCTACACCCCTAAGGTTTGGGGCTACAAAACAAATAGCAGGGGCAACACAACTCATTTCTGCTGTGCTCCTGTAGGGAATAGGGTGCACACATACACATTTGCCCCACTTTTGCAGGGTATGGATGCACACACGTCTTTCCTCATTCTCACACTGAAGGGGGGAGCACACGCCTGCAGGTAACAAGAGCATTCCAAATGTTTGCCACATTCGCACAGCTAAGGGGTGCACACAAATGTTGACACACTTCTGCATGAAAGGGGATCACACACATGCTCTGCCTTTCCACGTGGAACAGGGTACCACATTTCTCATGCACCGCATGTGCAAGATTATGAGCACCTAATATTGGCGTCACTCCATCATGGAAGAGGGTACACACAAAAATGTGTGGCACACTTTTGAGGGATTAGTCACATACACACACATTCTGCCTCACTCCTGCACTGAAGGTGTTGAACAAACAACGTTTGCCACACTCCCAGAGGGAAGGGGCTCTCACGCAGACATGCAAATATTGTTCTGGACTCCTGAAAGGGCGGGCAGGCAATTACAATTCCTGAAGTCCTCCGGCCGGAAAGTGGCACTGACACAAATTTTGCCACACTTCTCAAGTGAAGAAGGTGCACGCATTATGTATCATGCACTCATTCTGAGAAGTGGCTAACACATATGGTGTACTCTGCTTCTTCAGGGACGGGGCTCCAGACACAAGGTTTTCTGCTCTCGCACAGGGAAAGGCAATCACACCTACTTGTTGTCACAATCATGAATAGAAGGGGTTCACACAAATTTCTCGGCACTTCTGCAAGAAAGGAGTAGTTTATCCAATTTTTGCGGCAATCCAACAGTGAAAGGGGATTATACACAAGAGCTTGCTGCACTTCCATTGGGAAGGGATGCACACACAATCTTTGCTTCGTTCTTGCAGTGAAGGGGGTTCACACGTACATTTTGCAACATTCCTACAGGGAATTTAGGTAAACTTATTTTTTGCCACATTCCCAAAGGCAAGGGGGGTGCACAAACAAATTAAACGACAATTACGCAGGAAAGTGCGGTTTACACACACATTCTCTGGAACAGGGTGCATAAATAATTTGTTATGCACTCCCGCATGAAGGCTGTGTGAAACAAATATTGTTTCACTCTGGCTGGAAATGGCTGCATACAAAACTCATTGCTGTACTTCTGCAGGGAAGGGGTGCAGACACAACAAATGTTGTGTCACTCTTGCAATCAAGAGGTTGCACAAACAACCTTTTCCCAAAGGAAAGGGCCTCACTATGTACACACACAAGCACACTCACAATTTTGTAGAAATGTTTGAACAAACACAAACTGTGACACACTCGGCAGGGAAGGGGGATGCCAATCATTTAGAAAGCATTGCTTCAGAGAAATGTTGCATACATAATTTGTGTTGCATTCAAGCAGGGAATGGTGCAGACATAGTTTGCTGCACTACTGCAGTGAAAATCGCCACACCTAATTGTTGCCGCACTCACAAAGGGAATGTGATACATACTAATTGTGCCACACTTCTACAGGGAAGGCGGTACAGAAACATAACCATGTTGCCACTGTTGAGAAGGGGAGACAGTCTTCCCACACCCCCAAGCGGTTCACAATAATGCAAACATTGTGAGATGTAATGTAAGAGACCAGGGGGGTGCTCCCAAAGTCCTCTACACAATTACATTATTGCATTCTTTGTAGATGTAGTGCATATGTAGAAGCACATACGATCTTAGATATTAGCAGCCATATTGAAACACAAAGGGTTGAGGGGCTATCCTACATTTGGTGACCCTGATGTGATCCCAGATTCCCCGTACAATGACAGAAGCTTCCAGGCCGCTTCTCTAAAGGGGCCACGTCAACCTGCAGTGACCAGACCCAAGCGTGGAACCCACCAAGGTGTGCAGGAGCTGTTTACACAGAATTCCTGTCTGCTCTTTGGAGCGCTGTACGGCTCCCGGGCGAGTGCAGGACATTATTGGGACCAATGACGGAGGAGCTTGAGTGAACACGTAGATGTGAATACACCCCCTTGCGATATATGGTGCATGAGGGAGTGTGGTGTGGATGAGTGACAGAGGAGTATGGTAAGGCCTTGTGGCGAGATTTAGCTTTTTATCATAATTTTTGTTAATTTAAGAGGATTTTATGGAGGAAAAACAGGAGTGTGGAAAACCTTCCGAGTGAGGGAAGATGATGGCGCCATTTGTTTTGTGATGAGGAGATAGAAAATAGGTGCTCTGTATAATTAGTGGGCTCAGTTGAAGTAGTGGGTGTTGTTTTAGCTTGTTATTTTAGGTGTGTGTGTGTGTGGAGAGTGGGAGGGTTGACAGGGTGGTGGTGGGGATGGTGAAAAGTGTGTGCAGTGCGTAATTGTAAAAGTTGGGGTTTTGAGCACGCTAACTTTGAGGATGGGAGGAGGAACGCAATTGGAGTGTATGTACAGTGCATTACCATTGTACCAAGACAAGATAGAGGAGTATCATAAACAATGGGTGGTGGAGACACAAGGAGGGATGCCCCACTCATGGCAAGAGCAGGGCACCCACAATAGATGGATATGAGAGCACATGAGCACGTTCTTAGCTGCTAAATATAAAGGTAAAACACTTCAGAACAGATAGGAGATATTCGATATATTGAACATGATAGATGATGTGGAGGACCCTGATGGGGGGGATCCAAAACACTGAAGGGGCCACCCTAGATGGAATGACCACAACAACACAGGAGATCGGGGCTGCACTTTCACATACAGGGCTTTACCCACTCGTCTCTCACCCAGCCACGGGGTATACAAACATTACACATGTGCCAACCCTAGCTATTGCCCTGCTTCCCTACAGATCCACACTGAGTGCTATCCCGCCCCAGCATAATAAGGTTCAGAAGTAATTGGAAGAGTCACTGGAGGCCACATCGGTAGAATTGGCTAAATTGAGGGTGACGCAGGAAGGGGGAGGAAAGAAGGGGAGAGGGTTGGATGAATGGAGAGTGGGAGACATTTTATTCAGGTTAGATGGTACAGTCATAACGGTTGTGCACAATTAGAAGGAACGGGGTGTTGATGGGCAAGCAGGGAGCATGGGATATGGGACAGTGAGGTCTGACAAGGACATGGATCGAGAGCTAAGGGAAGATGAATGGGATACCGTGGACGAGATTGAGAATGATGAAGGGGATACACAGCAGGAAAAAGGATAGCGTTGGACATAAACAAGGGAAGAGTACAGGTACCAAGATGCTTTTGTTGCATAGAGGTATAGGCAGGATGCTCTATGTGCCCAGGGTGCAAATAGATAGGAATAACCTTATTAAGCTCCTTCCACCCATTACTGGAAGAGCTGGGAAATGGATCAATGCCTTTAGAAGCAGACAGCAGTGATCCTCTTGGCCATCGGGGATATGAAAAGCCTACTGGTTGCGATTGTGGGGGACTAAGCTGGAGACGTGTGGGATAAAGCAGGGTATCCAGTGATGCTCACAATGGCAAGCCCTTTGACAATATCAGGGTGCAGGTGTAGGATGAGCTGCAGGAAATGTATCCCGACACTCCAGTGTAGTAACAAACAGGGTATGTTGTTGGGATAAAGCAACAAAAGGAGAGCACGGACAAGCCGTTGGATTCCTTTGAACCGTTAAATATAGATCAAGGATGGTAGCACAAAAGCAACGGTTTTGTAGGAAAGAATATTTTTAATGCTTGAAAAAATCAAGAGAGGGTAGGTCACTTCTAGTTCAAAAGGGCATGGTATTACAGGAAAAGGTAGCAACTCCAAAAGGGAATAAGGGCTTCACTGTTCAGAACTGGGGATTAGATTCTGGAACTGTGAGATGATGGTCCGATGTAGATCGGGGTAGTTGTCCATTTTCTGTGTTCTGTGTGGTTTCTTTAATGGTTCCCGTGGGTAACAGAAAAACAGAGGTGTTGACCGTTTGGAGATGCACAAGGGTTAAAACACAGGGGAGACTTCTTTAGCCAAGGGGCCAAGAGATGGGAGAGAGCTCTTCTAAAAATGCACCCTCATAGCATCTGGGGGTGTACTGGAAAGGTAGTTCATGCAATATCTGGTACATTCCTATTAAGATATTTGCTGTAGGTCATGAGAGCCCTCATGACCTGTAGGGTCGACCGGTTTCAATGGCTACTGGTGATTTGAACCATCTTCTTCAGGACCGTTGTTCAACATAAGGAGTCAATCAAGGTTTCAGGGATGTGAAACCAGGGCGATAGCTGTGTTGTAAGGATACAAAAGGGGAAGGTGGGGGAAAACAGAAAGGAGAGCATGAAGATAGAGGAGGGGGAAGAGAAAATTGGGGTCATTCTATCATTGAAAAGTGCTTAATGGACACCTTGCCCAAATGAGTAAAGCCAATATTAATTGGAAGTGCAGGGTAACAGGATACATTGGAGTGCCTGGTCACCGGTGTAAATAACAGAGTCTCAACATGGCGAACACTCCAGTCCTGCAGTCTTTCATGCAGTATACCATGGGGACAATGAAGAACCCATGCACTCCATTATTAAGGTTCAGGAGATGCGGCATGCAGAGACGGAGGATCAGAGGGACCGGTCACTTCCTCTTATTTATTTCATTATTAAAAGGAGTTTGCTTAAGGAAGTTCAGTAGGCACTCGACAATATAGTGGACATTGATGCAAAAGAGTGGACCGAGTTCAAACTATAATCATACATCATTGCAAGAGAATAAAAAAGCTCAATGGCTGCATGCTGAGGAAGTAAAACTAGTACAGAAAAAGATAGCTAATATAGCAGTTGAAGGGGCAGTATCATCAAATGCGCAAAGAAAGATGGTGGAGCAAATCTCTGCACCTCCAGATGTGAGAATAGTGGAATTTTGGCCAGGAGTTGGACAAGGACAGTGGGAAGGTGAACCTCAGTGCCCATACCCAGAGTGGCAGCAAGGAGGGCAGCAACCCGGGAGGGGTTGGTTCAGAGGGGGAAGAGGGGAAATTGGAGGTATGAGACCTCTGGGAGTAGGTATGGAAGCCTTGCAATGCTAGAGCTGTTGGAAGTGGGGACATTTTGCAAGAGAGTGTAGGAACAGGCAGGGGGTGGGATGCAATGCCTATGCAACTACTGCCCAGTATCCCAACTCCAACCACAGACCGAGCTCCCAAAGCCAACATCCATACCCTATGAGATACATCAGGCTTACACTCAGTCACCACCACAACCTCCAGGTGTGCAAGTTCTAAACCCTCAGATGACACAGCCACTGATGCCCCAACAGAACACCATGTACGGAAGTAGACTGCCAATAAAAAATGTGGTGCCAAATGGCACTGCCATACCCTACCAGGAAGTGAGTGTAATGGGGAGCAACCTTTTTACGTTCCCAGGCACAAACACCTACCCTGATTAGGACAGCCCACAGGGAATGATTGCGTGCCCAGTCCTGTCCATGACAGTCCACCCTGATTAGGAACCCTTGGTGGGTGCTGAGATAGGTAATAAGCAATTCATCTTCATGGTTGACACAGGTGCCATAAAATCATGCATCAGTGAGGGAAACTTATCATTACCAGGGGGAACTCTTGACAAGCACAGCTTCACTGGGACTGTCGCCACCATTCCTTAAACAAAAAAATTGATATCAAAATAGGAGTAAAAAGGGTACATGCACACCTGCTGCATTTTGAGAGTTCCCCGATAAATCTGTTGGGGTTGGACCTGATGAGCAAATTGAAAATGCCCATCTCTTTCACAGACCAGGGAATAGTTTGTCCCACTCTGGGCATGTGTGTCATAAGAGCAGTGATTACATTACATGCAAGGGGAGGAGAGGTCATGGATTGCGGTATTCCCGTGGACCCTGACATGTTTTGGAAGGAATAAGAGTGTTTTTCGAGGCGGTGCACCAAATTGGTAAGGCTTGTTGGCGAGTACCATCTGACTTCATTTTTAAGCCTGTGGTAGCCCCTCAATTAGTGGTAGGAACAATACTGTCCCTACATCTAGAGAGTCTGGTGTTGTCAGCTATGAGGATTGTTGTAGTTGGGACTGACTCGGAGGGGTGCGAGTGGCACACAGTTTTGTGTATTGACCCTGCAATGCCTCTCAGAGAAGTCACTGATGCAGATTTGTTTGAGGATCAACCAGATGAGGGTGAGAATGTGCTAGCAATTTCGATTTCTTTTGAAATAATGGTGCTGTATCAAAGGGTGCAATGTCCTTTGATGGCTCTCTTAGCCCTGCCCCCTTCCCTGAGACAGACATAGAGCAGGCCTTGAACAACAAATGCCCATGATTTAGGGCTCTTGCAAGGAGTGACCCTGGTTCGAATAACACTGACGCCAGGTGTAGTGTTACCCCGGGTAAGGCAGTACCCTTTATTAAACGAGGCAGAGGAGGGGATACAGGACACTATTGTTGGCCTACTAAATCAGGGTATTATTGTACCATCTACCTCCCCATGCAACACGGCTATATACCTGATAAAAAGGGAGGGAGCTGGAGAATTATTCAGGATTTGCACCCTCTTAATAACAATGTACAGGCAGAGTTTTCAGTGGTTGCGAACCCTGCAACAATACTTTGTAACATCCCAAAAGAGACTGCCCATTTTACTGTGGTACATATTAAGAACACCTTCTTTTCTGTTCCCTTGCACCCCGACACACAATACCTCATCGCCGTTACACATGCAGGGATGTGCTTTGAACACACAAGACTGCCTCAAGGTTACTGTGATTCCCCCTGCACTTTTAACATAATACTACACACTGATTTAGGCAATATTCAGGTGCCTAGTACCATTAGTCAATATGATGATGATTTGCCGGTGTGCAGTGTCAGAGTGTAAAAATGCACAAAAGACTCTATGACACTGTTACAGCTCTTAATCTGCATTGGATGCAAGGTTGATAAGGCTAAATTACAGTACTGCTTCCAGGAGGTACTCTATTTGGGCAACTGATCTCTGTAAATGGCAAACAAATAATTTCTGATCACATCTCCTCTGTGTGTGCCACTCTGCTTCCCAAAAGAGTGAAGGAAATGCAAAGGTTCTGGGGGAAATGCAATTACTGTAGGGCATGGATAATTGACTATGCGACATACACCCGGCCTCTCTTACAGGGCCTCAAGGGAGCACAGAAAGGCAACAACAAAATTATGTGGACAGAGGACATATTTACCAATTTCAATGACCTCAAGGAGGTCATATCCACTGCACCAGTGCTAGCAATCCCAGACTATACATAAGAGATCTATTTATTCTCCTAACCCAACAGGCAACTGATGACTGTGGTGCTGACACAAAAGATCCCTGTGGGCCACAAGTCATTCGCCTATTACTGTGGTATGCTTGATTCAGTAATGCAGGGCCAGTTTGCATGTGAACAAGCACCTGCTTCTGTCATATTTTCCATTGAGAAGAGCTCCACTATCGTTATGGGAATCTCTGTAACATTGTACATTGAGCATGCTTTTTTGCCATTCTAGAACGCTCTAAATCCACACTAAAAAAACAGCATGCATCTGTATATGAGGTTATTCTATCAAGCCCTAACATTCACATAGTGTGATGCAAAACCGTCAACCCTGCCACCTTTTTGACCAAAATGTGCTCTGATGAAGACTTGGCCAACCATGACTGTGTGAGTTTCAAGGGAGAAGACAATGATATTCCAAAGGCCTCATTGATGGATCACCGACAATTGACCAGGACACTGGCTCACGACACACTGGTGTGGCAGTGGTTCTCTTGGTGGATGGGGAATAGGAAATACTAAAGCAGAAGAGATTGCCAATGCATTTTTCAGCTCAAGCTGCCAAACGCATAGCGCTTATTGAAGCGCTGCAAGCATCCCAGTGGTTCCATGTGACCATTTATTCCAACTCAGCATATGTCACTACCAGTGTTGCAGGCCTTGCACAATGGAAGAGGAGAGGATTCAGGAGAGCTGACGGATCTCCAGTTCAACATGCCACATTATTAGACAAGCTTATTCACACACTATGGCAACCATCTATAGTGGCAGTTCTAAAATAAACTGCTCATACTAACAACACAGACAAGGTCTCACACAGTACCGCTGCCATGGAAGCAGCAGCATAAACAGCAGCATATCTTCCAATGCCGTAGGTCTCAGGGTCGTTTTCCCTCATAGCGGGCTGTCAGTGAGAAAGGGGTAGAGTTCCTAAATATCCTACTGGTTCGGATGGGCTAAAGGTGTTACAAGGAAGGGGATACCGTGTTCTCACCATCCAGTGTCCCACTTCCACTCCACTTAAACCCCTCACCCAGGTGATCCTCCTGCACTGGTCCACCCCCAGGAAATGGATCCAAAAGTGATGTCCATGTCCTGGCCACCTGATGACATATCCCCAGGGACAAGTGGGTGAGATACCTTCTGGTTTCTCACAGTGCCACTATCTGATCTAAAACATCATGTCCCAAATATTTGGCAGCACACTTAGCATCCGGATGTGCACAAGGTCCGCCTCCACCTATCATGAGAACAGACACATGACCACAATGAGGTAATGAGATCCATTGCATCTTTCACCCATGTCTCCGTAATCAATGTGCAGTTTGCAGAACAGCCCAGTAGGGCGGGGCAAGGTGCCCCTGATAGTTCTCAATGTAAGACCTGTGTTGTAAATTTGACATGTAGTGCAATGCACAGCCATTTTAGTTATGTGTTGGAGACAAACCAGTCCTCCTCTATGCCTGCTGCAATGTGATGCTTGATAACTTTTGATGGATGGTGTAACTAGATGAATGCAACTAGTAATAATTCATGTGGCATAACAGCTTTCCCAGATATGTTTTGCCTCCACAACAAATCGATCGGGACTGTTTACACCCACTTTCAGCTAAAGTTCCTTCTCTTCTTGTGGTGATTCTCTATGTAATTTAATCTGTTGTGCAATTGGTAAGGCATGGTATTGTGATGGCAACGGTTCAGTGTTTGGTGTCAATACAGGATACTCTGAGACCTATATATATGACTTGCACTCCTGAGGAGTATGCCCAAGTTGTCATCACCTATGTAGGGCATGAATTTCAAGGGAGGGATCACCACCTTAATTATAATATGAAAGATTGTAGGAGGAACACTGGCGGGGGACACATAAATAGGGAGTTTGTTAATGTACAATTAATGAAAGGGGGAATGTTGGGAAGGGGAGAGAATCTTCCTACACCTCCAAGTGGTTCAGGATAAGGAAAAAGCTGTGAGATGTAATGTAATGAGTCCAGGGGGGAGGGGAGGCTCTCAAAGTCCTCTACACGATTACAGTATTGCATGCTTTGTGGATGTGGAGCACATGCAGAAAAAACACCATCTGAGAAAATAGCATCCATATTGAAATGCAAGGCCCAAACGTGGTGCAGCAGCCACAGGCCGTGAACATGAGGAAAGGAAAAGGTTGTATATCGGGCACTGATGAGAAAGGCCAGAGCCGCAGAGACCCATAAACCCTTCATTGTCTTAAACGTTGCCAGCGTTTGTGCCCTGGGAAGAATGTGCACTGCATTGTAAGATACAATCCTACACGAATGAGGGCACTGGCCTCCGCCCCCCACCAGTCCCTACTCTAAGTTATAGCACCCAAATGCCCTAGCCTTAAGAACTCTGAATTCCAAGGTACTAGTCAGTAATCTGAGCACCTGAACATAAACCTCTTAGACCCCAATTGATCAAGAAAGCTCAGAAAGCAGGTCTTTCTTGCCTTCACTTTTGGATCATGTGATGTGTTCTGCGAGGTACAGGGAGGGATAAAATTATAGTCCAGAATGAGGGTGGAAGACTTTGAAGAGGTGCCGGCCTGTCTGGGATTGAGTGAATTTTTGTAATTTAGAATGACCTCAGCTTTTCCCGCAGGCCCCTGTCTGCTTGTACCAGGTGCACTACTACATAGATAGAGATGTATGTTTATTTTGTACATAATTGCCAATTAGCCACCATCCCATGATGAATGCAGCATCACCAACGTGGAAGAAGATGGACAGAACGGTCTGGGACCAATGGCCTGGCATCCCCTATGTATCAGGCGGCCTATAAATAGGATCTCACCAACCAGCTGCATGGGGTTATACTGTATGTGGTGATGTCACTGATGACCCTATGTACCTTCTTAATGTGCCCTTCTTGCATATTTGTGCAGAACGTTTGATGGGAGCAGAGCTCTTTGCTGGTGCACTCCTATTTTTAGGAGTACAATACTTGTTATCCTTGCAAGAGGTTTATTTGGCATTTTCCCCTAGCTGGCTGCATTTTTTTCTGATGTGAACATTGAGGTGCTTTCCGACACCATACTCCCACAGGGAAGGCCTACACATCTAACGTTTACTACAATCTCACAGTGAATGGTGTGCACCACACATGTTGCACTCTTCTGTTGCAGGGCAGGGGGCACACACACATGTTTCCACATTACTGCAGGCAAATGGATACATACCTAATATCTGCCATACTCCCACAGTAAAGGGGGCACACACAAACGTTGCTGCGCTGATGCATTGAACAGGGAAGCATACACTGTTTTTGCTCTGCCAAAGGAAGTGGCAGGCACCTAATTTTGGCTGCTCTCTAACAGGGAGATGGGCACACACATAAAGATGTTCTCAAGTAGGGAAGGGAGTGTGTGCGTGCGCGTGCGCACACACACACACACACAAACACACACTTTTTACCACGCAAGTTGGCAGAAAAGTTTGCAAACACACATGTACCCACCCTCTCACAGTGAAGTCAGCACTCGGAGGGAATATCAGCTCAAGTTTTTATTTTTTTATTTTTATTACAAAGGGATGCTGGTAATTCTCTTAGAAAGTTATATCCGCTAATCCGACCTCCCTTTCATAAGTGCAAGCATGTATGATGGTCTACTAAGACTCCAAGCGGGTAACTTACTGTTCGGCAAAGGGGCTTTGTGTCTGGAAGAATTTGAAATGTTTCAAACATCTGGTATTGCTATGTGTAACCCTCGTGAACACAGCTTTACATTCTGTTCTGTCATTAGTGAAGGGGAAAGACCATATGCAAATTTGGACAGATCCGATCCAAAAGGGGGCATTCCATCCCTAAAAGCTACGCCATATCCCTTGTGCAAAAGACCACAAGAAACAGCAGACATGTTTTAGCCACAGCAGTCTTGGCACCTACGTTTGGGCATACTCGACCCACTCAGGCGACATTTTCAAAAAAGTGATGGCTGAAAAGTTTTGAAATAATTGAAACCACTGCCATTGCTCTATGCAACCTTCCAGACCACCGTTTTTCAGCCTGCTGTACTATTGCAGATGGAAAATGGCATATGCAAATCAGGCTTGGTTCATATACAATGTTGTAAAATTAAAAGCATGTATTTTAAACATTTTACAGAAATATTATCAGTAACATGTGCTTAACAATGGCTCCTCTAAAACAGAGTTCGATAGGTGGAAAAATCAACACACATATACCAAAAGGTTTCAACCTCCCTGTGACAAAACTGATTAAGAAAACATAAATAAAACGTGTCAGTAGTTGTAGGTGGTGTCAATCCCCATTTATGGGAGTCCATAGGACTCCATGGAGATTTCAGCAGAATTCGCACTGGTGATAATTCTGCTGGAAGGTATTTCTGCTGATTTGGCCTTCTCTGGATGCAAAGTGGAGGACTTACCTTCAGCATATTGTGGGCAATACATTAAACTGCAGGTACGTTATAAACTTGCAAATCACTTTCGGGCAGTGTTTAACCAGATAACTACTAATATGAAGGCCCCTTAATGTTTGCTTACAATATTCAAAATATATAGATTTAGCTGCAAGTAGATCAACATTTGTATACACCTCTAGAAGTTTAGTCCTTTTTTTAAATACCATTACCCAATTTGGGAGGTCCACCAGGTCTACAAGTTGCATATTCATCAAGGCCAAGTGCCCCAATGCTGAGTGCCTCAGCCCTTTTATAAATGAATTTCTACAATCTGTGCTATCCAGCAATGCTGGGTGATGGAAAAGAGTGTCCGGTTTCTGTTCTGATTGTTTTATCATGATCTACAGTTGACACCGTTGTATAATCCAATTCACTTTAAGCAATTGGACACCCAACTCGCATCTCAGAGCTTGCACTGGAACAGAGTGAGCGTCTTCTACTATGGATCTCAGAATTCTGCCCTCTAATTTACCCTACCAGGGTATCATTTCTTCTGGTAGTATTGACAGTCCATATAACGTGGCTGGGACTATGCTCTTACTGTGCAAAGCCACGTGGCCTTCAATATTGTTCCCACCCTTCAGTTTCATGATTATTTTTACAAAAGCCATTTTTGTATGATCTTGGTAGTCACAATATTACAATAGAATTCCCTCGAAGGAGAATTAGATATTTGAAAGCCAAGACAGGTATATTTATCTATGACTTCTAGGGAGCGGTCATTCAAATATCATGTGTAGGTTTTTAATGTATGCCTGTATCCCACAATCATAATTTTGCTTTTAACAATATTGGTCTTTAGGTTGTTTAACCGTGAATAATTCACAAGAGAGTATGGTAAATTGAAGGTTCAATTGCTGTTCTGTCTAAGAGAACTGTCTCAACGGCATGACTGAGCCATGGTAACTTGATTGAACCCAAGTTAGGCGGGAAAATTCTTGATGCAGTAATTGCAACTCCCATATCAGATTTTAGAATAATTGTGCTAGCACACAACCTTGTCTAACACCAAAATTAGTTGGCAGGTCTGAAGTCCGCTCACCCTCATGGTTCAAGCGAATGATGACACTATTCGCAGTGTGCAGTAGTACAATAATGTACTATCCATACCCTAGCCATTGTTTCACCAGCAGTTTTGGACGAGATACCCTATGGAATGCTCTGCTATAATCTAAAAAGCACATATATAGTTTATCTTTAAAAGTTCTATTGCACTCAGATATGATATGTTGTAGCACACTAATGATATGAAGAGTATTAAAAACTTTTCTAAATCCAGTTTGGAGGGGGAGAAAGTCGCCTGGATTTTATGGTCCATATTGATGCTTTGCTCAGGAGTATATTTGCGAAAATATTTTGACTCACATCCAGCATCGTCAGGAGTCGATAGTTTTCTGGGTCCGCTATTCCTTTTTAAATACAAGGATCTAAATCACCCTCCTCCATGAACAGGGATATTACCTTCATGTAACATCCTTTTAAGAACGTTTTTTCATTGAATTTCAAAGGTTTTTATTTGTGCAACTTAACCATAACATCACTTTAACAAAGTTCTTTCATTGAATTTCAAATGTGTTTCATTAGTGCAACTTAACCGTAACATCCCTTTAGCAATGTTTTTTCACTGAATGTCATGTTTTTTTTACCAGTGCACCCTAATTTGTAATAACTTCCTAATATCATACTTACCCCCAATATAGCAGCATTTTCAGCTGATGTAGAAAATATAACTTAAACTGTGCCATTCACCAACTCCTAGCAACATTTTTAACACTTCTATAAACTTTATGTAACTTGTTCCACTATTTTTGTGTTCACCGATGTTCGCAAAAGTCTGACATCACTGCAGACTTTCCGGACAGTGTCACATGACCACGCCCGCGGCATGATGACGTGCTCGCGAATGTGTCTGCGCTTTGCGAAAATTCCGTGCTTCGTGAACAGTGCAAAACTGCATTTTCAGCTGATCTAGGAAGTTTGAAGCTGAAAATGTACCCTTGCATAGCTCCACACCTATTCCTACTCATTATCCATGAACAATCTAGGACATAGCATGTGCTTAGAAGAATATTTGCAAAACTGCTATTTATCTTCAAAAATGGCATCAACTATTGCCATTCCTACTCCCCAGTATCCACCACCACCATCTGGAGCGTCTACAGAACAGAAGAAGAACAATAATTCCGAAACATTGAAGAGGACGAGGAAGAAGAAGTACCTCTAGCACCCAGAGAGAATCATGGTCGTGGCAGTGCTTTACCACTGTTGGGGGTGTACCAAAGGCTAAGGATACCAAATGGAAATGCATTGAGTGCAACGTTGTTATCAGTCGCGGACAACGTTGGAAGTACTCCTATAGGACAACCTCCATGAGCAGCCACACCAAATCCAACCATTGGGATGCGCTCATAAATGCTATTCCTTTCTGAGGAAGTAGTAAGCTGTCTTCTTCTACCTCATCTTCCTCAACCTATACTGTGACCACACAGGCTACTCCTGTGGGACATAAAATTCCACCAGCTAGCTTGAAAACCATAAAAGAGGCTGTTGATCCATATCTTTCAGAGACAACAGTACTGTGTATATACTGCAACACACCACTCTGCAGGGGGTAGCAGTTTAGAGGAGCTTTTGAGGCTGTAATCATGTAGCATGAGAATCTCTGCATCCTACCTTATATGTAATGCATCCCCAACATCTTCCCCTGTCACGTGCCCCTCCATAGCTGTGCTTGATGCCCCTTCCCTTACTTCCCTCCCCATCTTACTTTGTGGCCTCTTCTGCAAAAAAAAGGAGAAATTAAAATTAAACAAAACACTAAAAATGTTTATAGACTCCATCTACTTTACATTTATCAGTAAAGTAGTTAGACTCAATAAGATGCACTGATATTCCCATTAGCATTTTCTACTATGCTAATGAAAATAATGGACAATTGTACACTAGAGAAAAAGAAAAAAACACAGAAACAATTTTATGTCCCAAATACTTCTCTAGCATGCAATAATGACCATAATCCTCCATGGTCCCTAATGCGATCCACAATATCTGCAGTCCCCTCTCTTGGACATGCATTATTAAAAACCCTGGATTGCATGTGCACAATATCGCACAAGACCACCCTTCTACCCTTTCTTTTTACTGTTATGTTTGTAGGACTCACTCATTGCCTGCTTTAAAACAGTCACACATATACCTAACAAACAGTTGAAAAGACTTTACATATAACCCCATTAGCATATTAAACTTCCACACACCAACTGCTCCTTAAAGATGTTCTACAAATCTTTTGCATATGCATTTCACTTGCTTATCCCAAATTAATTTACAGACTGCTGCTATAAATGCATATATGCATTGTGCATACAAGAACTGCATAAATGGAAAGAGGAGTAGGGATTACCAAGTCCTGATAGGAGCCCAGAAGGAAAGTGCCAAGACATACCAAACTGGCAGGACACTAGCTACCTGCTGGGGCAGAGGATTCTCAAGGGTGTGGTACACATCCGGCAAATGGTAGACCCACAAGGGCAGTGCTGAAGGTGGGGTGTACTGGTGTCAACTATATGTAGGGCCTGGAACCTGTGAGGTTCACAACGCACCAGGCCACCAGTCTCAGTGGTATGAGTTAGCAGTGAAGAGATTAAGTAAAATGGGAACACAAATGTAGAGTTTTCAGAAGTTGTCAGAACGTAAGGAAGACCAGCTCAATTATAAGAGGAGCAGGAAAGCTATTTCGATGACAATAACCGTCCGAAGACAGATAATTGCCTCGCGCTCTCTGTTTCAAAAATAGTTTGACAAGCAGAGTATTGGAGTTACAACAGCGGAGGGTTCAAGCAGGGGAGTTTTTAGAGAAACAAAATTGTACATATTGTAGTCCTTGCAATTAGCAGGAGCCAATAAACACAGTTTAGGGCTGCAGTGATACGATCCCTGGGATGAGGCCATGGATAAGTCTTGAAGCCCTATTCTATATTAGCCAAAGGGGGCATAGACAACAAAAGGGGGCATTAAAGACGACCATGTTACAGTAGTCCAGCCTACACTGGACCAGGGCTCTATAGATGGTGATCTTCTGGGTAAAGGTGAAGAACTGTACAATGCCTATAAGGAGGTCAAGCTAAAAGCCTGGGCTTTCTTTACACGCTCCAAAATGTAAGGAATAAAGGAGAGAGAGGACTTAAAGATAACCTCAAGGTGTTTGACCTCACAGGATGGTGAGAGTAGTGGGCCCAAAGACAGTGGCCAGAGGGTAGAAGATCCACAGTGCACAGGTGTCACAGTCAAAGATTATCTCCATCTTTCTGGCATTGAGGTGCAGATTGTTAGCCAAACATAATGCCTCAATGGCAGTCAAACAATTAGAGATAAAAACCAACAACAAATTAGTACAGGGAAGTTTCAGGACACCTATTTGTTATTGCCATAATGCTGGAAAGGAGAAAAGAAGAAGGACATCAGGTGAGATAGAGGCACAATATAGATATAAAAATGTCCACAATTATAGGATAAAACCCTAGGGTAATCTGCAGGTACACAATGAGGTGGTGTGGTACAAACATCCCAGATGCAGCTAGTTAGGGCAGTTAGTGAGAAAAATAAATCTGCCAGTCCAGCGCCTAGATGCTAATGTTATCATGTTATCATGTTTAATGAGGATACAATTGTTGACCTTGTGAAAGGTGGAGGAGACATCAAGAAGCACTGTCCTATATAGTACTACAATCAGTGCTTGAAGTGAGTGGGAGCGGTTGGGAGCAGTGCTCCTCTACTTTTTAAATTAAGTTTTACTGTTCCTATACTTTTATTTTTTTAAAGAAACTGTTCTGGAATGGTTTCATTGTCAAATGAAAGTGAAGGAAGAAGTTGTAACTTACACAGTTTTTGTGGGTTTTGTGGGGAGTTGGTGCAGGCCAGCAGGGAACACAGTTCCACTACTGCTTTTTGTACACTTCGTCCACTGACTACAATCATAAATACCATACAAACTTTAATTATATCATTCCAGCATATTACAAATATTGTATACTCCCACTACATTACCCATAAATAAAATACACACATTACTACACTGGGCAGATTCTTGGGGGCATGTACATATAATATACCTTCAAATAAAACAACTCACCCTGAACCCCCTGCAATTGAAATCATGTCCACGGATACCAACATTGCCTGCGTACTTTGCAGCATCTGCAAACACTTTTTTTACCTAGAAGAACAGTTCCATATCAACTTTGTTCCACTCCCATACCTTTTCCACATCCTCTTTTAGCCATCAAATAACCCCAAATGTGTTTTCCAAACTGTTCACAGCACTGTCCGCAGACTATAGCGGTGTCTGCAGTGCGAAGGGCACCCACGCCCACTTTTTTTTTCACCTAGAAAAACAGCTCCATCCACCTACCCTTTCCAGCCACTTTTTCGACCACCAAATAACCCCAACTGTGTATTTTTCCCCACCGTGCAAACCGTGGAGACTGGCGGCTGTCCGCGGATCCAACATGGCAACCCTTTCCAAAAATATGACACACATCGCACTTTTCACCATCCATACAGCAGGTGTGTCTGATGTCTGTGCAAAACAGGCCAGCCCGATTACCTCAGGGGGGTGTCTGTGGACTGAAGAGGGAATTGAGTCCATGGATCGGACCCAGATATCAAACATTCTTTTAAACTATTTTTTGGCCATTTTTAAAAGAAACTACTGGATGGATTTACACCAAATGTACAAAAGCACACTTTCGGGACCAAGTCGCCCGCCTGCTGCACATTTTATGAAAATCTGTCACATGGTTTGGGCTATAGGCGTGAGCAACATTTTTTTCCATTGCGTCTATATGAGGATTTCCACAATCATCGGGACCCCTCCTATAACTATGCCCCCTGAACAAAAGTGCACCAAACTTTGCAAAACCATTCCAATTGGGCCATATACCTTGTTTGCAAAGTTTGGTGAGGATTCATCTGGGGGCGGATGCAAAGTTATAAGCTGCCCAAAAAGTGCACTTTCTATGAGTTCATCAACGTGACCATAACTACACGGCAGCTACCACATCCGTGTAATATGCATTGCTAATTTGATTAACCAATGCACCTTCATTACAGAGTCCACCACCAATTATACGTTTCAGCTTCTGTATCATTTGGGCATTTTTCAATCTATTCAGCCATCATTGACCTTTTGATCTACAGACAGTTTGTAACCACAGTTAAATATTTTAAATTATCAAGTGCATACAAAATCATTGCACTGAATATACTTGAATGTAATAGTGAATGCATATTCTTGATTGTTCAGTTAGATACAATTGATTCATTGTTATTGCTTGTGCTATACTTTCTGCCAATTTTATTTCACGTCATGAGTTTCTCTAATGTAACTCAATCTACATGGTACGATGGAAATAGACTCAGTGGCGTGAGAACCGTAACAATGTTTTTTTTCAGTGTTTCGTAGAGTTCACACCACTTTAGATGTGTTTTTATATGTATGGGCATTAAATGAAATAAAGGACCACATGCAATTCTTCGTAGCTTAATAGCAGCCATTTATTTGTGGTTGTGTGTCTTGCGTGCCTGTTTGTCTAACAACTAAAAGCACTTTTAATGTATGTGAAACTTACCACTTCATAAGGTGGAAATAGAGTGGCGCGAAAACCACAACCACAATAATTTGTCATTTCCTAGAGTCTCCACCATGTTTCAGGTGCTTTAAATTGTACCCGCGTATTAGTAAATCAACTATGGCCCTTCTCTTTCTTGAGAGTTGTGTCTCCTAGGGTTTATGTGTCTTGCGTGACTGTCTAACAAGTGAAATTAAAGATCTTTGTTTTATAGTGCAACAAAACCTTAATACTTTGACATGAACCAAGTTATATTTCGATCTATGTATAGTGGATTAAAATATATAAATGTATGGCACTTTAGCTTGCAAGTCATAAATAGAACTCCAGATGTGTGCAGAAAAGTGTTCCTTCCACAAGTAGGTATAAATGTATCCCTTGTAATGTGTACGATACAAATGCAGATCAATAAAGGCATGGCTACTGATTTATTCCCATAGTAATTTGTAATCTGACAACTTTAAATGTCTATCATAATAAACAGCCGAAATTATAATATTAAAATACAACATCTATTGGTATATGACTAGTCTAAACACGTTATTTTAATAACATATATGTCATTAAGAGAAATAATACAATTTGTGGTCCATCTTAAGCCCTACTTTAATTGCACGAAAGAAGAATATTCGTGTGGTCTATTGTTGACACAATTGTTTCTCTCGATTGCTTTCTCTTTACATGGCCGAATCTTGCCAATAACGCAGACACAAATATCTTCTGTTCTATCATTTGTATTTTTGAACTTTCAGTGGCTTCCCAAAGGCTGTTTTCCATTCTTTATTTTAATGGCTCTTAAATGCTGATATAGTCTGCACTTCAGCTGTCTGTTATTACTCACAATATACATTGTGTTGCAAATATGCACTATAATGTATACCACGCAATTGCTGTTACAGTTTATGAGCTGTCTTTTTTGTTGTTGTTGCCGTGTTCATCAAAGTATTCATGTATTTTGCCCATTGAATATTTGCACCAACCACACATACACACATTTTTAAAGAAAACTATGTGAAATGTGGATGACAACATTCCACTAGTTGTTGCTCATAGACATTACGTTTCTTAAAGTATTCCATTGTTTGTATCTGATTAGAGGAGGATTCTCAATTATCTTACATTGATCCTCGTTCCATTTTTCACTGCTGCAAATTCTTTTTGCTCTTATAAATTCTCACAGGCGGATATTTCTAATAAGGCTGTTTATAACAACTTGAAACCAGGAAGGTAGTATTTGCCTCTATCGATACACAATGCATCACAGTTTCGATTCTATTATTATTTATCATGATTTTAAGGCCTGGAATTTGATTTATTTTCTGTCATATGATAAGGTACATTTTATTCCAAAATGTTAATTATGCAAGGAATCTATGCATGTCACTCGTTCTTCTTCAGTGCCTTGATAAATTATAAAGATGCCATATATGAAACTCATCTATTTTTTTGTATCTTATTTTTAAAATTATCAACAACAAAAAAACGGTTTTCTTCTAAGTGACCCATAAATAGATTGTCAACTTTTGCTGCACATTTAGATTCATTGACCATCACTCTTTGTTGCTCACAAATATTGCCAATGCATATAAACATGTTATGTGTTAATCTGTGTTGCAAAAGGTCTAATATCATCAGCTTTTCAATATAGAGAGATGCTGATTTCTTGTTTAAAAATATTTTATTTCTTTTAGGTGCTCATGGATGGTCTATTGATATATAGAGCAATTGCATCTTCTGTCACAAGTCAATAGGCGCCTGGAAACACCATTTTGCTTAATAGGTGCCTAACAAATGCCCAATAAATAAATAAATAAATAAATAAATAAATAATACATTGCAAATAATCAATGGTTTATTTGTTGTAGGGTGTGTATTGCACTCGTTCGAGAGTTGATCCAATCCCTTTCTCTATTGACCTGGGTAATGGCAACCTTCCATATTCTTTGGGAACTTTATAAAGAATGTATGTAATGGGTATTGTAGGATTTAGGATCGCGCTGAAAGATTATGCAACACAGAAGGCTATGGACACAGCATGCTTGTGCAACAAGTTTCCTCGTGCACCTTCCTTTCATTTGGAATTTCTGGTGGATGTGGGTAGTTTCCAGGGTTAGTTAGGTCTTGGGCCTGTGGTACAGGATGTGGATTTACTCTGTGATGCATCAGGTTTTTACGTACCTCGCGTTTCCTGATCAGACCCTAGGACTCCCATTTGGTAGAGCCAGATTCTCTTACATTTCCCTCTGTCACTTCCCTGAATTTTACTTTCAATAGTAAACTTCCAGTTTTAGGTTATGATTGTATAAGGAAGTTCTTTTTTTTATTACGGATAGGAATGGTCTGTGGTTATGGTGACTTGTCCAGTTGCTGTTTGATGTAATATCCTGTTTGTGGAAATGTATGTGAGCGTTGAATGCAATGATGGTATTGGGCAACAATTCTAAGTAACGTTTACACGATTCTGAGTGTAGGGTGGAGGGCATACAGTTACTGGAAACTGGGCTCATACCCACTGGTTTTGCAAAGGGAGGATAACACCAACCAGAGTTGGTCAGCTGACAGTTGTCAATGTTCACATCATCAGTGATTGCAACTGCGATGGCTTGAGCACCTACTCCACTGCAGCAACGCTAAAGCTTAAAGAGTGTTTAAGCCATCCCAAAGTTAAGATCCATAGACCTTTTGCTCGCGGTTATCTGTATTGAGGTGGACACTGCTCATTTTGTCTCGACATGTTTAAAGTTAACAGTTAATTTATTTTATCGTGTTGTGTATTTTTATTACTGTGTGGCCTCTTAGCCACTTGGACTACATATTTTGCACTTGTCCATTTACTTCTTTGGTCAGTCACATTTAGAAACCTTGGTTTCATATTTCCAGGGTAGTGTGACTCCCATTGCCCAGAAACACTACATGAGTGGTGTCAGTGCGTCATCTCTGTGAGCACTACAGCCGTAACTGACCCTGTCAGTGGAAAGCGCTGACGCAAAGCCTGTTATGTCTGTTTAGCCTGGTTTGACTGGAAGGTTCACATTTATATATAATGTTTATTAGAAGAAGAAGAAGAAAAGGTATATTCACAACGTTTAGCAAGTGGGCACTGTTAGTATTTAACATTGAAGTATAATATTTATTTATTTTAAAAATGTTTTCATAACGTTTAGCGGGAGAGCACTGTTGGGAATATTGCATATTCTTTTTACCTTTCTTTCAGATGTTTTATTTCTGCATTTTACAGCATGTGTGTTCCTGCAATGTCCCTGAAGAAAGCTTTAATTCCAAATGATTTTGTGAGGGGTCAGGGCCACTGACACGTTACGCACGCACTATGCACGGCAATGTAACAAATTAACTATTGCGGGTGCGGGTGCGTATTCGGGTGGCGTTAATGATGGAATCGTCTCCGCCAATTCAATTGCGGGCTATAATGGCAGAAAGGTAAGCAAGACTACATTTTTGCAGGCTATATTCAATCTTCGGGCTATACCAGTTTGTATAGCCCACAGATTGACCAATCGGGTGATTGGAAACACCATTAGGCTGATCTAATATTGCTTTATAGACCTGCAGCAAGGTCCTTACCGGGCTTTATAGGCCCTGTAGACCGTGTTAATGGCCTGAGCGAAGCAAGGGCCTTTAATGAGGTATGAGGGACCATAACGCCCGGTACAGCCTGAGCTGCAGGTCTATAAAGCTATTAGAACACCCTGAGTGTTTAATTAAAGTAGAATATATGAGACATGTTCAACTGAAGTGCAAAAAATTGCAAAATGGTAACATTTTGACAACATTTGGACAGAGATACTAATTTGGACAGAGATCACGCCTTGATAAGTAGGGTGAGCAAAATCCAGCCATACCTTTTCCTGAGTTCCAAAAGGGGAGATTGTGGGATGATCATATGAGCCAGGTTTGACTGCCTACAGTTGAGGGGAAATATAGCAAAGTGGCTGGGGTATCCCGACACATCAAGATGCCCAGCTTGTGGGGTGGATAGAGAGGATCTGAAGCACTTTATACTGTTTTGTCCAGCATATAATGTTGTTAGAAGGTCTACTATTCTACGGGTCCTTAGGTCAACTAATATTCGGTCCCATCGGTCGGTATTACTTTTCCTTTTGTCTGCAGACTCTTTACTTACAGCCTGAGCACTTTTATCCTTTTTGAAAAGAGCTATGTATCAGAGAAAGGGGATTTTGGTTCAACTGTGATGACTCTTATATGCTATTGGACATGTACTGCATTTTCTTTTTAAACTGTGTTTATAATGTAATTATTCCGGTGGGAACTGGGAGCACAGACAATGCTGTGTTACAATTGTGATGACATGGATATTTTTGACATTGTATGAGTAACTGCTTTTTGTGTGTTTGTTTGATGGATTTACTTATCCGAATAAACATATTGGCCCTCATTACGACCCTGGCAGATTTCGCGGTGCTAAATGCACCGCGAAGCATGGCGGAAAGCCGTCGATAGCGCCATGGGGGTTGGCGGATTTACCACCCCATGCCGACCTTGGCGGAGCGGTAAATCCCCAATCCCCATTTTACCCTTCCCCATTCCCATTCTTGCCCCATAGGGTATAATGGGAGTGGGGAAGGAGTTAATTACGCCGCCGTAAAGTACGGCGGCGTAATTAACAACGAGGTCCCTTAGCGCCATGGTTTTCTCCGCCCGGCAAAACCAGGCGGAGAAAACCTCCATGGCGCTAAGGGAACTCGTAGTACGGCGGACGGGTCCGCCGCGATTAGCGCTGGCGGAAACCCACTCCGCAAGGGTCCTAATGAGGGCCATTGACTGATAGATCCATGCCCAGCCGGCATTGTGAAACAATTAAGATCTTGTTTGATTTCCCAACCTTTGTTCAATTATTAACCTCTTAATCCAGGTGGGAAAAGTGCCCGACCATCTTAAAATAGCCGCTGTCTTTCCTTAGTTCGAAAACCTTCTTTGGATCCTGCACTACTTGCTATCTATAGATCAATATGGGGAAACAGCTTGAGGCAGTGGTGACCTCAAACCTTTGTTGAAATGGTCCTGTTGGCTGCTCTAGGCAGTCGTACATGTTTTGAAAGAATGGGCATGTTCATCTTCTTAGACGTATCGGCATCATTTCATATGGTTGATGGTTGAACATGACATCCTTTTTAACCATATCTATGCGCTTAGGTTGCAGAGGAAGGCATGAGGATGGATGCAATATTCTCTGACCAACTGCAAGCAAGAAGTGCATCGTCCACAGTTTTATTTAGCTATGAGAGATATTACCAGTGGTGTCCCTCAGGGTTCATCCCTCAGCCTGCTCTTATTCAAACTATATATGATCTCATTGGTGGATATAGTGCATAGTTTCAGCATGACTTGTTACATATATGCTGATGATAAACAGCTTATCTTGCGCTTGGGGAACAACAATGAAAATCCATTCAATCAGTTCAAGCTTTGCATAGAACAAGTGACAATCTGGATGACGTCAAACTACCTTCAATTAAATAATTATACAATGAACATACATATCTGTAGACATAAGAAGATGAACAATTTAGTTGAGGAACCCCCAGAGGAATGGGACTTCTTTCCACTAGTTCTCGGCCGCTGCCACAAGCAATTTGGGTTTATTGTGCAATTGTGTAGTTTAGCTAGACCCTGAATTGACAATAAAGGGCCAAATTAGTAAGATGGCCACTAGCTTGTTTTTTCAACTGAAAACCTTTTTGGAGAAAGTGCAGCTGATTGTTATAGCCAATCGCCACGATTGTTGGAATGCCATTTATTTAGGGTGCTGAAAAGAAATCACTTGCTAAACTCCAGCACATTCAAAATTTTGCTGCAAGGTGCATTCTACTCCTACTCTCCGTACTCTGCACTTGCTGCCGGTGGCCAAAAGGGTTGAATTTAAGGCTTTTGTGTCTTGTTAATGGGGCCCATTGGAAAGGAGAGCCTGTGCTGACTATGAACTGCTGTCCCACACTATGTTCTTGTGAGACATCTTAGATCAGCCACAACTAAGCTTTTGAACATCTCAAAATGTAAAAGATACAAGCGGGGAGCCATACATTTGCTGCCCATCCATCAGAGTTTGGGATTTCCCTTCCTTCTTTACTTCAAGAAATGATAGATCAATGGACTTTCAGACATACTCTAAAGACCTTGCTATTCACTAGGAAACTCTTATGGTGGATGGCTTAGAGATTCAATTCTAGCGCCTTGATGCGTCTTTGGAGGTGTGCTGATGCGCTACGCAACAATATCTCGACCTACCTACCTAGGGCCATATTACTGAAACATTGCATCAGTGTAAGTGCAATTAGCAAAATTCCCATAATTCAATAAAGCAGATTCTTTTGATGCATAAATAATTACAGACTAGTCCTAGGACTAGGGCAAACATTGCTCTGGTGGAAAAATACATATGCTTGTTGCACCATTGTTGTAAAATAAATAATGTTGTTGAAAGGGAATGCATGTGGAATGGGATGGGCTGGGTCAGAGCAAACCGTTCCAAAAATTCTGCTGAGCCATCATACAGGTGAATAGAGGGAGATGCTGTTTGTCTGCCACGGGTTTCTACAAAGGTCACAACGAGGCCTGGTGTTTTGTAAAAAGCATTTTTGATATTGGACTGGGAAGCCAGTTCCATTTCTTACAGGCTGTTTTGGCTATTGGGCACCATAATGCATTCATCAAATTAAACCAGAAAGCCCTTAATCACCCCAAGGATAGGGAAAGGGGTATATAACGTCATCAAGTTCACAAAATGCGTGCATAAGTAGACACTTGCCTTGTTCTGCAGGTTTGCCTGCTCTGCTCCATTGATGTTAGGATGCCAATTGGGGTGTAGTTTGGTAGTCGTGCCAGTCTTGCACCCTATATTCTCTTCCACACGACAAGACCTGGGAGTGGCTGCTCGTTTTTCGGTACAACCTTTAATGATATAAAGGTGATGGGGAGACCGCTGTGGGTGAGGTTTGAGCACTCGACGGAGAGTTCGGTGTAAATACGAGGTCACAGGTTTCAATGCCACTAAGGCAGGCTGGGAGTTTTAGCCTTCCAAGGATGATAACATGAGAACCATATATTTCAAATAATAATTCTCCGTAGAATAAAAGGTCAAGGAGAGCATTGATATGTGATTATATTCATTGCCATTTCTGTTTTTACAATATTTCCATGCTGCGGCGTAAACTCGACATTAATCTTCTTTATTAAATTCTGCACTTTTTTTGGGTACTGGTCCTTGTATCGTGAGAAGATGGATGCTGCTGGGAGGTGGTTCAAGTTACTTGTGGGAGTGATTGACCTGCAGTAGGTAGTACACCTTACTTGAGGGTGATGAGCGAGTTGGAGTAACATCTAGAGGTTACTTGGCGAGAATATAGTTTTTTGAGAGGAAGTACAGGTTACTTGGGGGGAGAGGATTTGGGCGATAGTGCAGGTGTCTTCGGTGAGTTGTGAACGGTGTTAATGGTTAACTTGGGGGAGAGGGATGAGGTTTGGGTGGGAGACATTACTGGTTGGTTGGGGAGAATGTTCGATTTGGAAGATAGTTGTGATGGTTGTGCTGTAGTAGATGGTGCACAGGCAGAGGACAGACTTTGGGCGATAGTGCAGGTTACTTGGGTTCAATGATTAAGTTGTAAGATATAGTCCATGTTACTTTCTGGGAGAGCATTGAGTTTTGGTAGATGAGACAGGTTACCGTAAGTAGATAATGAGGGTTGGAATATACAACTGATTCCTTGAGGGAACTATTGAGTTTAGGAGATAGTGCAGGGTACTTGTGTATGACGACTTACTGCAAGATCATTTAATTTTGAAAGATAGTACAGGTTACTTTAGGTAAATATTAGGATTTGAGAGCTAGTAAAGAGTCCTTGAGAGGAATGAACGAGTTTGGGAGATTGTACAGGTTACCTTTGTACGATGAATGAGTTATAATACATGAGCCTTGTTACTTTCTGGGGGATGATTGAGATTTGCTGGATAAACCAGATGTCTTTGGGAAGATGGCACTTTTAGAGAGATAGACCACATTCCATTAGGGAGATATCTGTAGGTTTGGGATGTAATATTGGTTGCACGGGAGGATGATTGAGTGCTGGAATAGCTTGCGTTACTCTGATGGAGATGGATTCATGTTTGTGAATTTTCGGGATTAGACTCATTGAGTTAAATGCTCACTGAGGACATCTGCTTTCAGCCTGCAGGGATGGCTTTGACTGCCGGCATGGCTGACTCATCCCCTCATCTTCTTCCAAGGTCAAAACATTTAGCACCATTGCATTGGATAATAACAGCTTCTATTGTTACAATGATGGATTGATGGCATCACGTGTACTGGCTACATGCTTACTTTGCATGGAGACAGACTACATTTTCAGCAAAGTTACTTGATGAGGAGACAGAGAACATGTTTGGATCCGTTTTGTTGCCATACCTGCTGACTTGCATGTTTTGGCGGGTGTCACCTGACATGTAAGCAGCTGTTTCACTCGCCAAGCCCCTTACAAGCACCCGTGAAAACAAAATCTGGTGGTTTCAAAATCCTGCGGTCACAGTAGATTAAGAGCTATCCATTTACCATTCCATTTTCTCCACGAATCACGTGATCAGTGCTAGGTAGGTCTCAAGTGGCGGGAGGAATGGTCTATGCCCTGAGTGTGGAAACAGGGACGATGGGGGTTTAGCTTTGTTTTTCCTATGTGGGGTAAATCTGGGCGAGTTAGCTCTTTCCCCAACATTTCTCAAGTGAACGGGTGCAGGACAGGAGTATAGGATTTTCCTTTCTCCAATGCTGTGCCAGAGTTAATTTTAAACATCCAGGGTTGTAATCAGTTCCTACAGCCTTTGTAATGCTATGCTATCTAACTGTGCCATAGTAACTGAGATCAGGGGTGGACTGGGCACCAAAAGAGGCCGTGGAAATAATTGTCAAAGTGGCCCATGTTACACATTATCAGTAAGCCCAACCTCTTTCCTATGAGACAATTAGGAAATAAAATAGATTACCACACAAAAGGGGCACAGGGTGCACAGGCCTTCCAGGACATTTCTCCAGAGTTCCCTATATGCCAGACTATCCCTGCATGAGATCCACTTATCCCAGAGAAAGACACAGGAGTGGGCATCTTTGGGAGAACCGGAAGTGTGTTGATTGTAGTGCCCATCATTTTCCTTTTAAATGGCTCTCTGCAGAATGAAGACACTATAAAGGAAGAAGCCCGGTAAACGCTATCCCACTGAACCGTGGGAAGTATCTACTCTGTCTATACCCAGGTGGGTAGGGGGGGGCGGTTAGACTGTAATTATATAAGAGACAGAGCTCTGTTCACAAGTTGCGCCAAAACACTGACTGACAGTGGCTAAAAACCATCTTAAAATCAATCATCCAATTTTAATTAAATATAATCAACAATTACAAGGTTATTAAATCAACTGATTTGTAAAACCAACATAAACGTCGTAGTGAGACACACAAAACATAGGAAATCGTACATTACAATCAATGTTTGTTCATATCTGTACACCCAAGACAAATCTATGGTGTATCACTTTCTTAGTTTGTTATTTGTCTGATATAACAATTTAAATCCCTGTCTAAATCCAGAGAGTTATCACAGAGACGTTTATGTTGGTTTTACAAACCAGTTGACTCAATAACCTTTTAATTGTTGATTATATTTGATTAAAATTGGATGATAGATTTTAAGATGGTTTTTAGCCACTGTCAGTCAGTTTATTGGCGCAACCTGTGAAGAGAACTCCATTTTAGTCTATACAGACTGACCAATGTGAGACGTTAGCAGTCACGTGTCGGTTATTTCTTGCAGTGTTGAAAACGGCGTTGGTACAAGTACTGGTATTGGTTGGAGACAAGGTGGCTAAGAAGACGAACATTTGTTTTCAGTACGCCTTCACCGATTTCACCGTAAGCGAACACAATGCAAATCAGCTGTGTTCGTAAAAATGGCAAGACATTGGCCCTAACTATAACTCTGGCAGTAGCTGTGCCCTTTTTAAGGGCACGGCTGCCGCTGGAGTTGTTTTTTTCCGGCACCCGCGAATGAGCAATAAGCGGGTCATGCCGAGTTTGGCGAACCTGGTAATTGCCCATTCGCGGGTGCCTTTATGGCCGGCCTCCCGATCCCCATTCTGCCCCATAGGGCAGAATGGGGGTTGGGAGCATGGTTGCACCGGCACCGTTTATAACGGTGCCGGTGCAATCATGAGTTCTGCTCGCGGGTGCCGGTATGCAAGTCCGGCACCAGCGAGTAGAACTCGTAATGTGGTGGAGAGGTAACAACGACGCCGGTAGCACTACCGGCACCGTTGTTGCCTTTCCGCCACACTCATAATGAGGGCTATTGTGCCTTTTTTAAATGCGTAACAATATACTCTTTCTAGGGACCTGAAGAAGACTGCATCTCCGAAGAGTTTGGTGGGGGTTGCTTGTGCCAGTAGCTCAGTTCCTATGCAAGGCTTTTCCTTGTCTGACCCCCCACTTGGACTATATGCCCCCAAGCCTCTGTGCCGAAGAAGCTGAACGCGGATGTCGCTGGGGATTCCGGCGGGCAGTCCATCTACCTGATTTTGGATGGGGCATGGCTCCTGACCGTTTGGAATCCCAGAGGCTGGTCTCAGCAGATGGGAGGGGCGGGCTGGCTGTGGAGGGGCAGTTTATATTCTAGATCCACGCTTCCTCGTCCCATCATGGTGAAGACCCTGTGAAACCAGCCTTACTGTGAAGAGCCCTCATTTTCCATGAAGAAATCCAACCCCCGACTACCCACTCAACCAGAGAGGATGGAGTAATGAGCAGTGGTTGGAGTGTACGAAAAGAAAACATTGAATTATATTCACTGTTTGCTTGCCCCCGCTAGCCACACACCCCATCACCACGCCCCCTCCCGGGCGCCGTCCCGATCCCCAAACAAATGTGCCTGCTGCTTAAAGGAGCGTTCGAAAGCAGTGCAGTGACGTGCAAGTTTCAGCTTAGTCCTACACTTTTATTTCAAGTCGAAACCAGTCCAGCACCAATTCTTTTAAAAATGAAAGTATAGGAACAGTAAAACTTAATTTGCAAAAGTAGAAGAGCACCGCTTCCCACTCCCACCCACTTCAACCACTGGGAACGAGGCTCAAACCTCAGTATCTAATAATCACTGCTGATGGATAAAATATGTCAGCAAGAAGAAGAAAGAAGCCTAGTCCGGTAGCTCTCCGCCCGATGAGCTGGCAGTGCTCCATATTATGCGATTCCAAACTTAAGGCGTGGCTGCAGTGTTTCTGCAGGGAGTCCGCTAGCAATGGGGCTTATGTCTCATGATGACCTGTCTCACTCGCCACTCTGCCTCATTTCCTGCTTTCTACTACCACGGTCTGAAACTCGTCTGACTCCTCCATCATGTCACATCCGTGCATCTTTCTGTTTGACATCCTATTCTCATGAAGCACAGGGACCGCAATCATCAAGTGCTTGGAAACCCTCACATTTCGGTTCAAACATCACCTGTGGGTCGGAAATGTTCGAGTCTCCCACAGAGCTTCAATGATTATTAAAACACGAAGGGCCCGATTTATGGAATATTTGCACGGTTCAAAGTGAATTTGCACTGCTGGAGAGTGACTTTGCACTGTTGACACATTAGTTGTTTGGCTCGGCTTGTTTAAAGTGCGAGACTGCGGTTCCTTTGCATGGCAATGCATAAAAGCTCTGCTGCTAAAAGGTTTTAAACACTTCCCTCTTACTTGCAGGGCACCAGAGAGCTAAGAGGCCTCGCTTTTGAAAGGAGATCCCAGAAATATCTGTCTCCTAGAGGTGGGAAAGCCAGAGAATGTTTCCTCCAGCGCGGCCCTTCCGTTTCACCAAGGTACATTTTACCTCATTTTACCATAGCAGATGTGGGGCAGGTAAAGGGACAGGGGGTGGTAAAAGAACGGGTATTATGACAGCGAGGGATACGGGGCTCTGTAGAACTGTGGGGTATGCCCCCTTCCTAACAGAAGGTTGCATAAATGTGGTGAAACTTCCAGTGTGGTAAAATGGAGTCAATTCCTCAGAACATTCATGGATCGAGTCAAGCCAGAGCCAGACCAGTGAGTCTGCGTTAGCCCTAATAGCGAAACAAAAGCCGAGTGGGCAAGTGGAGATCCTTGGAAATCTTGGTTGGAATATATTGTAGATCACTGACGTGGCAGAATTTAAGTTGTGAGATCTTGAGCGACAGGATCGGAGGCAGTCACCAATTCTGGTGGGACTTAGAAGACAACTTAAATGGGCGTCCAAATGACGACACTGTGACACTGTGAACTTTAGGTTTGTCCGCAAATATCAGCTAAAACTTTTCATTGACTACTCTCCATTCATAATGTGCCAAATTCCTGTGTGTGATATGATAGGTTAGAGGGGATTGAACCAGTGGTGCTCCATGTCGTCTTGCTTCCAAGGGGAGCATGTTGCCCCTGAGCTATCCTCCCGAGACTGATGCCGAGGACACCTCAGTATGCTCGTGTTTTGCCACAACAGTAACCTGCATGTAAAGCGTCATAACAGAATTGATGAATATTAACATTCTAAAGACCAGAAAAGCTGTCAATGCTGCCAGATAATTGCTATCTTTTCACACCTTCCGATGCAGAGAAACAGACGGTGATGAAACAGCTTGTTGAAATCCTTACAAATCACGTTCTGCATTCCCAGCTCCTTTGAGCTTTATGAATCAAGTACTAGAAGTAAAACAGTCCACTCTGCAGTGAGGCAGGCCTGGCATGATGCTGTGCACCAGATATGGGACCCACCCACATGCAGCAGCAGGGAGTTAATCACTTCAATAGAGCGCAGCTGTCAATCCAGTATGAGGCTGCCTTTCAAAGGCTGCCCCATGCTGCTTTAGCATCAGCACCCTAATGTAATCAAAAGCACACCGCTCTCCTGCTGGCGTGCCCAGTGCCAACAGGAGAGCGGGCGCATTTCATTACAATAGTGCGCATGACCGCCTTCACCCACCACGTCAGCTCGGGAACCCTTGAAAGACTCCCCCGAGCTGGCATGGCAGGCGGGCTAATGTGGCATCTCGGGCAAGCCAGTCCTGCCCATACGGCCCTGCCCATATTGCCAGACTTTCAAGCAGAGTCTTAACAATTAATAATAGCTCTTGAGGTTTTTATTTAGCACTTCATGCCGGACTGTTCCCACCTCTAAGCACTGTAATCAAAGCTGTCTTGACCCAATGCAAGGCACTCATTTTAATGACCTGGGAAGGATTAAGGGCTGAATCGGCCGTGCCACGATTTGAGTTGGTTTAATAAGTGTGAGCTCTTCATCTTCAAGGTAGAGCTCGAAAATACAAAATAACCGATCTGCTCTACCCCCGTACCCCACCTTAAAAAACGTCTACACCCTTCTTGTGCGCAAAATACGAGTTTTATAGTGAAGTAAAAGCTAATATTGTATTGTGCCAATGCAGATTTTGGGTGCTATTAGAACATTACTGCCAGTTTCAGCAATGTGGTTAAATCTGAAGTAAAGTGTGCTGTGTAATTTGTGCATATTGCAATGCTTATGGCAAAGCACGGGATGGTGGTCGTTCTTAGGGCCTAATTCATGGAACGTTTAGTGCAGTGCAATGTGTCAAAAACACGTTGGACTGGGCTAATCCGCAGAGCAGTGCAAAGTGAATTTTTCAGAGAAAAGTCACTTTGCACTATAAAAGTACTCCTTGCAATAATCTACATGGGCAGAATTAAAAAAAAAAAAAAGTAGATTTTTGTGAATTAGGCCCAAATACACTTTGCACGGCTCTGTGAATTAGGCCCGGTGCAACGTGTTTTTCGGCAGTGCAAAGTCACTTTGGACAGCGCTAAGGGTTGCATGAATTAAGTCTCCAGCACTGGCTCTCCTTTCAGGCTATGACTACTTCCTTGCCTGCCCATTCAGGTGCAGTGCCGGTGACTCTGAGGATCTGCAGCACATCCGCTGACATGGGGTGTGGTTGTTTGCGGTTGCAGGCAGAGAGGATCACACCACCTCTGCGTGATTGTTTGCTCATCTCAATTAAAATAGCTCGAATGATTTCGCTGTTGATGTAATGCTGCCTTTATTAATGTTTCCGTGTCTGTGTGCAGCTGCTGCACGCAACGCTTATAGGACAGCTTTGGAAGGTGAAGGTGGCCGAGAAGGCCAAAGTGTGCCTGCCAGTATTACAAAGCAATAAGTAGTACAACATGTACTCGAATGCTTTGGGTATACTACTAACATCTTCCCTGTTTTTTGATGAATGTGTTATAGTGCTTGCCTATCTCATTTGAGTGGCTGAGTGGCCGATTATGAGTTCAGTGGTGTGGTCAAAGAGCAGCAGTAATTTTACTGCTGCCACTTTTTTGGGCGGTAACGGAACTACTGCTGTTTTAACCGCTGCACTGAATTCCGATTTTGGAATATTCACCTTCAGCAAAAAGCTGACGGTAAATCCTGCTCTTTTCCCACCAAAAATCTGGGATTTACTGATCGCAGTAAATCTGCCAAAATACCCATGGAGTCCTATGAAGTCCAGAAATATAGATTTATATTATCCTACTATCCTACCACCATTTGTAATTCCGTCGTAAGCCTATGAGAATGGGTGGCGGTAACGGTGAATGATTTTGACTGCAATTCAGCAGATTTTTTGCTGAATTACTGCCAAACTCGTAATGAGGCAGATAGTGCCTTATAGAGAACCCATATTAATGCAGCAGGAGGGGCTGCTGTCCAGATAGCAGTGTGGTGCACACGTAAAACCACGCCACAAGAACCAGGATGTGATAGGGAGGTTGGGCGTTAAATACATGCCAACATTCTGGAGCAGCTAGGCAGGAGACTTTTGCCCCCCCCTACCGGCAGCAAAATCACTGAAGCACTGGAACTGTTAAAAAAGGTGTCAGTGCTTCAGTGTTCTCATTCCCATGGAGTCCTACGGGACTTCACGGGAGTGGGAACTTACCGTTCCTCCGCTGCCCGTAATATCTTGGTATTACCGGGATATCGGGCAGCGGGAAACAGTAAGTCGAGGTTGCCAGTAGGCCGCAGGTACTACCATAATGAGGTCCTTTGACATAGAAAGTCGAAGAATGTCATCCTACCAGTGTATTGCGTTGGGGTTAGAGTGGTTTTCTGAGGGATAAAGTGAAACATTTAAAAAAAAATATAATTGAACAATCGTTGAGTCTCCCGCCCAAATTAGAGGATTGGCATGTGCATCATTGGGACATTATTAGAAGACACTGCAGATGCACATCTGTACTTTTCTTTCTTCTGATCACGTTGCATTGTGTTCCTGATTCATGCCTCACCTAGTAATATTAGGAATAGGCTTCCTAACATTGTATGTCCTTTCTCCAACAGGATTCAATGTAATGGTTGGTAATAGTTTGTATTTGTATTTTAAATTTACATTTTTACTTATACAATATGCATACATAAATAGAACATATAATTGGTCAATCTTAACCTTTTCCACCCTCCTTCAGCCTTTCATAACAGATTATTAATGATCATATTTAATTCTATATCTGTTAACAAAGCAATTTCCAGGTATCTAACCCCCATTTTCTCATGTAGTTTACCCCTGTCCTGTTGATTTTGTAATACCTTTTCTACTGAAGAAATCTTACTTAGTTGTATTACTCCATGCGGGCGTGTCTAATTTCCAGCTCTTTAAAATCAATCTTTGTGCTGTCTGTGCTGCTCTGAACAACAATTACTTTTGTCGGTGTCTTCGCCTAGTATCAGTGTTTTAAAATTGTATTCTAGATCACTCTCAGCACTTAATTTGTCATTGATATAACATTTTCCCAGAATACTCTCATTCTGTCCCACATCGTATGCTCCAAATTCCCACCTTAGATTAGCACCGTCCCTTTCTAAACATTCTCTCTGGTGTCCAAAATGTTCGATTTAATAGTTTGATCCGCCTTGCTCTAGCCCCTACCCCCACTTAAAGGACATTTGAGGCATGTTACTACATATCGCTTTCCATCTTCCTTCATCCATTTTGGTCGTGAGGTTCCGTGACCAAGCCTCAATCAGTGCAATGTGTTTCCTTTTCTAGGTTTAAGTAAGAGATCATATGTTGCTAACACTATATGATTGTGTTGACCTAACTATCATATTGTGTGTCCTAAATACTCCTGTGTAAAACTGCCTGAAAAGCCCGTTATATTTCTCAATATGCAGGTACTCCTTATTAACATCATAGATAACAATACATTAGTAATTCATTTAAATAGCTGTCCAGATGTTCCTAAAATAGATTAAGTACAGCAAGATGACAGCACTGGACAAGTCACATAAAACCACATAAGGACATTTATTGGAGGATCTAAAAAGGTATTTCCTATTGGTATCGACTTTCTGCTTGATAGAGTCACAATGCTAGTAAAGTACATATACATGAGCTCTATGCATGTATTCACATCAGTACCAAAAAAAAGCCACTTACCAATTGGTCCATTTCCGAGCCTTACCTGCTGGTAATCCTACTTACGTCACACTGCATCCCTTGCACTGGTCCTCACCTTTCGTGTTTCTTCAGGCTGCCATTGAAAGGGAGAATGGACAACACGTAGTCCCTTCTCCCCTTGCAAGACAGCCATTTTTTTTGTTGACCTTTTTTTACATGTGATTCAATGGCCACCATGGAAGGGAACCTTCTCCCCTTCCATGGCGGCCATTTTCTTTGTTTACTATGGCCACCATGGAAAGAGAAAATGGACTACGTTTTCCTGTCCATGGCGGCCATTTTTTTTAACCTTTTAACTTTTGTTATTTTCCAGCTGCAAAACGCAACGCATCTAACAGCCGGAAAAAAACAGGCTGGGGTACTAATGGCAATGAGCCCCTCGACTGCGGGCTATTACGGTGAGGTAATGCCCTCAGGATCTTCATTAAGTGGGCCCAGGGGGCATTACCTTATGCTGTAATGGCCAGCAGTCTCAGGCCGTATTGCCTAATTTATGTTTAATCATGACACTTTCACAAATTGTTAAACAAAGGAGATTTTAACAAGCCACAAAGTATGTGACATCCAATATCACACAACTATTACGCCTATAGACAATAATGTCTATTGAAATACAACACTTGATGTGGGGATCCAAAACCCAGTGATCCGCCAAAAAGAGAGGTAGTTTATGAATGTGCTTAATCTCATATTGCAGAACTCCACCTTAGTGTGTGTTCCAAAAGCAGACATGTTTGGTTCCATTGGGGCATTATAGGAATTAAAGGAACTTTGTCAGAGGGCAGATGATCTGGTGGATGGACTACAGGGGATAAATCCTGAAAAAAAGATTCACTCAAAGCAAATCCATTGCCTGTATAATTCAGGTATTGGTAAGCCTCTCTTGTTAAGCCTCAGTGTATATATTCATGAGAGGCTCCACCTCCAGTGGTTCCGGGGGGAAGGGAGTGGTTCTGGATGTTCATGAGGGAAAATATCTATTCCCAAGCAAATATCTTTGCTGGGGGGAGGAGATTGAGGATAACAGCCCACCAGCCTGAACCCAGGTAGGTCAGAGCGAAACATGGGCCTTGCTGAGGACTGGGAGGTGTACCGGCTATGCCCGTCGACCGCGTTGTGTGTGGAAACCGTTTGCACCCTGGGTTTATCCGGGGTGCAAATGTTTTTTTTTGCCAGTAGTGGTTAAGGATTTACCTCTAGCTTCACGCTGGTGGTAAATCTGACACCTATCGGCAGAAAAACGGTCTTTCTTTGCAGCAAAATCCGCCTATGGGACTCCATGGAATGCCTTTACCGGTGCGTGTAATCTGCAAGTAATTCCAGCAGACCAAGTGCCGGTAACAGCCATTCCGTTTGCTGGTTTTCCGGCAGATTCACCGCCGGAATACCAGCAAACTTGTAATGAAGCTCAAAGTCTCTTTTCTATTTCTATGGTGGCCGGGAGCGAGCGAGCGCCAGCGCCGGAGCACAAAGCTCTGCACCAGCAGGTAAGTGGGGTGGCAGGGAGTGGGTGGAGAAGGTATTTGGTTTGTTTTGCGGAGAGGAGGCAACAAGGAGAGAGTGCCTGTTGCCTCCCCACATTTAGAAAAAAAAAGATGGTGCCACCCAGGGTGGGGTCTGAGGTGGCTGGAGCAGAGGGCAGAGAATGTGTATTCTCGCCCTTTGTTCCATCCACCTGACTGGATGAGCATCCTTCACCCTGTTTGAATGTAAGTTCTGACTCTATCTAAGCTTCTCAAAGGATATCCATGTTGCGTTTTCAACCAGGCCCTCCACCCATTTCATTCTCTCCAGATACCACTTGGGTCTAAACAGCATTTGGTGCGGGTCATGGCCCAGTATTTGTGATATCTTGACCCAGCAGTCTTGCAAAAATTCAATATGCGGGTAAGACTCCTCCTTTGTAACTTGCTCTAGAGGTCAGTACTGGCTTGGGTTCCAGAGAACAGTCCATACTAGTCTCCACTTTTGTCTATTCTTCAGGGTCATCTTTTAGGAAGGGCAGTGTATGCCAAGTAGTGAATGCTAGATGATAAGCTTCAAAATTAGGTACCTTCATTCCACCCTTGTCATTGGTTATTTGTAAGTTCCAGAATTACATTATTGGTGGTTTATTATCCCATAAAACATTGTGCATACATATTTCCAATTCCATCCATGGTCCTTTTCTTGGAGAGAAAGAGAAAACCAAGAATATAGTTAATTGTATGATTAGCTGCCATTTGCAGAGCATTCAATTTACACCATAATGTCAAGTTTAGTTGTGCCCATCTTTTCAGATTTAGTTTCAACCTTGTTGTTGTCATATTCATGTTCTCCTTCATCATCTGGCCTATATCACGTGTGAGCAAATCCCCAGGTATTTCATTTTCGTTGCGTAGGAGAGGAATCCTTGTTCTGAGAGCTCTTTTTAACTGCAAACCAGGGATACTGACATTGCCACATATTTCTACCAGGTTATCTCATAGCCAGAGAATATCCCAACATAGTCAATTGTCTCTAACAATGTTAGGAGGGCGTCTGCCATATATTGTAACACTGATAGCAGGACATCTGCATAAAGCCATCATTATGTGACATTGCACTAAACTTCCCTCCTTTAATCTGAACCTCTTCTCTTATGTTTATGCTAAAGGATTCTTTACTAGTAGAAAGAGCAGTGGGGTAAGGGGTATCCTTGCCTGGTACCTCGATTCAATACAGAAGCTTTTGAACAGTTTTAATATGTCACTACTGAAGCTGTCGGCTATGAGTATAGAAGTTTCATCCATTTTATGAACTCTTCACCAGGCTCAGTAATATCAAGCATTTTAAAAAGGTATTTCCAATCAATAAAATCAAAGGCTTTTTCTGCATCCAATGACAGGGCAATCACATCATTTTCAAGTTATCTACTTTCAAGTACTGTCAGTATTAACCTCCTCATATTAAATACTACATGTCTGTTTTTTAACAAATCTCATTTGATTTGCATTTATAAATCTTGGCAGGACTTGTTCCGGACATCGTTCCGTTGCTTTCGCCAAAATCCTACTCTCAGTAATAATTAGACCGATTGGACTACAACTCTCCAGCAAATGCAGAGTCCTTTACTTTTTTCAGTATAACCAATATGTAAGCATCTCGAACAGTCACTGGTAGTAGCCCTCTCTGACAGGATTTGTACATGTCTGCAATCAAGTTGGAAACACTTTCAAGCATGACTTTCTAAAATTTCATGGACAGGTCATGCGGTTCTAGGCTCTGCCCACTGTTAAGTATCTCCAATGTTTTCTTCAATTCTCCTGTTGGAAGTTTCTTCCCAAACACTTCTATATCTTCTCGTGTCTCTTTTGGCAGGTCAATTTTCTCCCCAGTATCAGGACACTAGGTCTCATTAATTAGGTTTCCAGCAGTATATACACTTTTATAATATTCCGTAAATTCTCTGTTGATGACCTTAGGATAATAGGATATGGTCCCAGTGTTTTCCTTTCTCAATTGTGGTTATTGCCTTATTGCTATCCATTACTCGTAACTGATGTGCAAGGAGTAGTCCGCCCTTCTGTACAACTTCACAACACAAGTATCTTGCCCCGAATAATGCATATTCTGCCTTTTCGGTCAAGTATGTATTCAGTTCTTATTTTCTCGTCCTAGGTTCCCCTTTCTACTTTCATCAGGCCAACTTCAATAGTCTTTTCCCAAAATTAGAATATCACGTTTGAGAGATTTCATGTCCTGCTCCTTCTGCTTCTGTCTTTTGAAAGAGAGATCTACCAGTATCCTCGCATGTAGCACTTAAAAGCCTCCCAAACAGTAAACCCCTTTCCTCACATTCCTGTTTGTGTCCATGAATAGCTCAACCTCTTTCACAATGCATATGTAATGCTGCTCATAGTATCGCCAGAATCCAATAGATGAATCACTAACTACCTCTGCTACTTATTTGCCCTAGCGCCTGTTCCCACTATATTATCTGCATTGCATTGGTATAATGTGCAAGCTGCCCAACTAAATGATGTTCTAATTTGCAATCCTTTACATATGCTGACCTATTACTTTGATACATCCTCTAACACTCGTGTACTGTCCAAAAACGATTAGCGTGTACAGCACTAGCAGAGACGTTTACAGCTGACCTTCTTACAGAAAAAAATAAAGTATTGCCTGAACTAGCCTAATTTGACTCACATGCCCTGCTCATGCTGATCTAGCCTGCTTAGAAATATATGTGCCCCACTTATGTTGATCTAGCCTGCTTAGAAACATATGTGCCCTGCTCATGTTGAACTAGCCTGCTTTGAATCAGATGTGCCTTGTTCATGTTGATGTAACCTGTTTCGAATCATATGTGCCCTGCTCATGTTGAACTAGCCTGCTTTGAATCAGATGTGCCTTGTTCATGTTGATCTAGCCTGCTTTGAATCATATGTGCCTTGCTCATGTTGATCTAGCCTGTTTTGAATCATATGTGCCCTGTTCATGCTGAACTAGTCTGCTCTGCTGTTCACATGCCTAGCCTATGCGGTACCAGCCTATAGGACCTACCCACCAGATGGTTTTTGCCCAGACGGCAAAACAAACCCACCCTTCTTCTTACCTACTCCTAACTATGTGCCCTAGAAAGACCAAGGCGACCTCTCTGTTGTGCTTCACCTTACCACTAATCTTCTTAATCATGTTGCTCTATAAACGTATACCATAGCCTACATTGGACAGAAATACCATACTCAGGCTAGATAGTCATGCCTCTATGAGCCCAAAGCTTACAATAACAAAGACCTTAATGCCCAGCACAAAACAACTATACTGCAGCCTGAGCCTCTCTTTACTCCAACCATACCTTGCGATAATACTAACCAACTTAATCTTAAACTCATTCCTATAGAACTCCAGAAAATGCCCAACTCAATTACGATATCTGGAACCCTGATCAACGCCAGATCCCTTGTGGCCCATGCCACAGAAATAGCTGACATCCTATCCTCCGATGACCTCGATCTACTGGCAGTTACGGAATCTTGGCTGCACGAGGCAGCAGGACCACCGCTTTCCTTAGCTATACCAGATAATTACCAAATTATCAGAATGGACAGACCCTATGGTAGAGGAGGTGGTCTTGCTACTATAGCAAAAGCCAACCTGGCTCCAAGACTACTAACTCAACCCCATCCCCTTAAATCATGTGGACTACTCACCGCCAAATTGCTCATCTCTAACTGCCGTACCCTAACAATTTACTTAATATATAGGCCACCAGGCTCCAGCGGCACATTCGAGGAGGAGGATCTATCCAGCCTCCTAGCTAACAACACCAAAGACTCCTCGCAACTCCTATTACTAGGTGATCTTAATTTAGGACTTAATGACCCAGAGGACAAACCTGCCCAATCTATAGCAACTATGCTAGCTGAACATGGCCTAACTCGAAAAGTCCTTACTCCAACGCATGACAAAGGAACGACCCTTGATTGGGTTGCCACTTTGAATTGTGATACTACTATCACCAAAATTACTCCTCAACAGTTGACAGACCACCACCTAATTGATTTCTCTTTAACTCTTGATAAACAGATTACTAAAGACAAAGTCATAGCACCCCCCTACCCATTACATAAAAAAAAGATATCACACCCGACAACCTCTGCCACTCCTCGTTCCCACTATCAATGCTCTCCCAAACAACTCAGATCCTGACCTCCTTGTGGGGACCTACAACAATACTATGATTAAAGCCTTAGACACCATTGCACCTCTGAAGCTACGATAAAGTAAACAACAAGCACACCTTAATGCCTGTTTCACCCCACCTAAAAGAACTAAGATTACAAAAAAGGAAATTAGAATCTTTATGGCGAATCACCCCTTCTGACGAAAATAAATTGCAACTAAAACACTTTGCAAATAACTACAAAAAAGAAATCCTACGCACCACAAACAGTCTCTTCAACTAAAGAATTTCCAACGCCAGTTCCAATAATAAGGAACTATTTACTATCCTTAGGGAACTGGAATCCCCTGTACCCCCCGTTGACAACACACCCAAAGATAAGCAATGGTGCACCAGCATCCAGAATGCCCTAGCTAATAAAATAACTACACTCTAAACTAAAATTGCAAAAAAGAAAGCCTCTCTGACTTCTAATGAGACATTACCTACCTGCCCTACCATAAGCACACAAGGCCCAGCCCCATTCAAATTCTCCAAAGTATCCATTCAGTAAACTGAAAAATGTATCGCATCCCTGAAGCCCTCTAACTGTAAGGGTGACAACTTCCCATCCCAACTAATAAAGTACGCTGCAAGGGACTTAGCTCTGTTTATTACTAAAATGATTAGTGCCTCCTTTTCTACCAACACTATCCCAAACACTTAAAAGAGTGATGGGCTTTACCTCTCCTTAAGAAACAAACCTCAGACACCTCTATCCCCACCAACTATAGGCCCATCAACATGGTACCCTTCCTCCTCAAGATAATAGATAGAGTAGCCTACCTACAAATCCAGCATTATCTTGAAACCAACCAGCTCCAAGGTTTCCGCCAACCCGGGTTTAGACCAAAACATGGCACTGAGACAGCCTTCACTGATCTTAAAACACACAATGACGAGCTCAACAACAAGAGTAACACTGCCATGCTACTCCTCCTTGACCTGTCGGCAGCCTTTGACCTGGTGGACCATGCAGTTGTATGCAAACACCTAGCATCTGCTGCCCACTTCTCAAGCAAAGCTATAGCCTGGGTCCAGTCATTTCTGGACAATAGAACAATGAGAGTCTTCTCCACATCGGCATCAGCGGACCCTATCAAAATACCATGCAGTGTTCCCCAAGGTTCTTGCATCTCGCCAACTATGTATAACATATTTACCAAGCCCTTATTTGACTAATTGGATAGACTGAGTGTCACCTACACAAATGATGCATATGACACCCAGATCCTCATTCCACTTTCGGGCAACCTTGTCCCAGATATGTCCTTGGTAAATGAAATATACATCTGCATTCAGGCATGGATGGCAACCCATGGCCTCTGCCTGAATGATGATAAAACAGAAATCCTGCTCCTCGGCTCTGTTGCCAACCTAAAGAAACTTAGCCCCAATTATTCTGCATTTAACATTGATTGCAATATAATTACAGTTGATAAAGTAGTGAACACGTTAGGCTTTTACCTTGACTCCTCCTTGACACTGAAGAAACAGGTAAATTCTCTAGCATCTTCCACTGCCTATACTTGCAGACTTATTAGGGCATGCCGAGCTTTCCGAACACATGCCAGCTGCATTATCCTCGCCAATGCCCTAATACTCTGTAAACTCGACTACTGTAATGCTCTGTACCTGGGTGCCAACAAATACATCAATGACAAAATAAAGATATTGCAAAACAATGCCCCCAGAACTGCCCTTAACGTACCCACCAGAGATCATATATCTTATGAGAAGAGTACAACACTGGCTAAAAATTAGCGACAGGATTTCACTTAAAACAGCCTCGCTAACCTTTAAGTGCCTGAATAATGCTGCTCCTCCATACCTTGCAGAGAGAATAGTCAGAAGAACATTGACACGTCCCACCAGAGCTGCCAACTCCCACTGCCTACAAATACCCAGATTCAGGATTAAAAAAAACAGTGGTAGCAGCTTCCCGCTTAAGGCAGTACAATACTGGAACGCACTCCCTCTCTACCTTAGAATAGATCAATCCTATTACAGTTTTAGACGTAATATCCATATCCTCGAATGGCTACACTCCAACAACATCCATAACCTCCATGACTAACCTCTGCACTTTGCACTAGATAGCCTCTGTATCCCCTCCTGACTTTTGCCAACTATGTATGCATATTTATTCCTCACCAGTTTTGTCTAATATGTTTATGTAATACTCTCATGAATCCTTCCTTTACTATGTAACTAAGCTTGAAGTATCCTTGTTTTCTGTACTTTGTTGAGCCCAGTTACCTATGGGTCTGGTGTGCCCTACAAATTAATAAACAAATAAACAAACAAACAAACAAACAAACAAACAATACACCCAACCACCACTTTATCATGCAACATGCATACATTAATTTTCCATACACCTGGCTGTGTCTGAGTCCTTCCAATTATATTTCCATTCTATATTATGACTGGTGTGTGGTCCAAAATGTGAACACCATTTATCTCATATTTAAAGACATTATGAGTTACTTTACCAGCTGTAAGTAAATCGTTTATTCAAGAGTATACATCATGAGGGCCTGAATGGAAAATGTAGCCTCCACACTTCCATTAAAATTACTTTCCTTAAGCAGAGGCCCAAGTGCTTCCTGGTGTTTGTTGTTAGCATTCCTCGTTGTACTATTGCTCCTGTCTATCATTGGACCCAGAATTTTATTAAAGTCTGCACCTAACAGTATATCACTCCCTGAATAACTTTGTAGGTATTGTGCCACTTCAAGAAAAAATGAACTGTTGCCTATTCTTGGGGCATAAATATTACATACAATCACAATTACCCCTGGTATCATAAGTGTGATGTAGACAATCCCCCTTTGCAGTACTTGTTTCTTGCTACCACTGTTATAGACACATTTGTTAAAGTATATTTCATATAATACCACTTGATAACGAACATTGGCCTAAGCGCATTTGCATTGCACTGAAAATTGCATTTGAATGAACCTGAATAAGGCTGACTACACCGCCATTTTAGAATCATCCGTCAATTTGATTAACTCCTGTTTTTGCCTCATGTTAAACTTTGTGTTTTCGGCTCCAGCAGAGAAAAATGAACTTTGCACTGTGTCAACACAGATAAACATGTTGTGGCTGCTGAGAGTTCATTGTTTGTCCTGCACTAAGAAACCTTGAAGCTAAACTAGAGTTGAACTGAACAGTAACTTAGAAATTGTCTGTACCAATAGCGTGATCCTCATTCAAACAGTGGAATAGAATTTTGAATAGCTAAAACCGTGTGCCTTTGCAGAAATCTGTGTGTACGTTCCTTGAAACCGGATTAACTTTAAGTTTGAAAACACATGTTACCATTGTGTTTTATGTATAGAAAAACATGTCTAGTGTTTGAGGAAAACATGTAACAATGTATAGTTATTTGAATCTGCATTAGTATGTGAACGGGCTGTGAACCCTCATGAAGATGTAACTTGAAGATGGGCTGGACGTGATTATGAAAGAAAATAATAAATTTGCTTGCTTTGTAATGTCCAGCACTCTCTCATCTCACAGTGTCCCCTACCATACATTGGAAGGTGTTGAGAGACGAGACAGCTGTTCTGCAGAATAAAAGTGTACTTGTATCATTGTACTCGTGACTGGCGTATTTCTATTGAGTGATATTTAGCCTCGATATTTCTTTAATCTTTCAGATGGCGCCCGAATAGGGACCTCAGGATTGATGTCACACCGCTAAAATGAAGACGAGGCTGCCGAACCGGGATCAGAAATTGAAGGGGTCTCCTGCAAAGTGACACACGATTCCTCCACAGTAGTACACACCCGATCCCTGGACGATGAGCAGTGTTTAGTGAGACATCACGACGATGGTCCCCATATCGAGGCCTGTTTTGCGAAAACGCCAGCCACGGCGATTTGTAATCCGATCGGACCCTTTGTATTATGAAATCAGGTGAGTCGTACCCCGATTGCTATTTCCCATTCTGTTTTAGGGTATTATTCCACAGAGATAGACAATCTTTGGAACAAGGCCAACCGGCGCCACCCGATGGGTCGGCAGCATTTTTAATGTACTGTATGTATGGCCTAGGAACTATCGTATTTAATGAAATTTGGCACAGATAGACTAGACATGTTTCTGAACCTCAGGGGCCAGTTTATGGCAGTTTTGAAATTGCCAACCTAGAGCACTTAGAATCCGTATTTTTGAAGAAAAAGGCTAGGCCTGCAGCATTTGATGCAGTTAAAGATTGGAGAAAGAAAGCTATGCAGCAACTCAGAAGTAAAGAAAAGCATGCACATAGACATATGACAAATGCTGAAAAAGTACTATTGCATGATCAGCAGAAACAGTCAGAATCTATTAGAGGTATGGGTAGGGATTTGCAACTTGCTGTGCAAAAGATTTATCCGTCTCAGAATGTTCATACATCAGATGAATTAATTAATAAATTGCTGAATGAATGTAGAACTGTTTCCACTGAACCACCTCCTTATGTGCCTTCTCCGGTTGTAGTTTCTCCTCTTCGCGTTTTTGTTCCTGTTCCTGTTGTTGTTCCTCCTCCTGCACCTCCACCTTACCGACAGTTGCCCTCCCCATAATTCTGTCTGCACCACTAGCGGTATTGCCTCTGCTACCTATCAACTCTTTACCAAGTGGTTCTGCTTCACCTGCAGTGGTTGAAGGGGCGGGAGCTTATCCTAGAATAGGGACTCTTGGTACAGTATCTAAGGACAGAAAAAGAGAATTATATGCATGTGCTAAAAAGTATATCGAAAAGGGTGATGAATCAGCTGTTCTAGTTGCAATTTCTGATCAAGGGTGTACTCCTGAACAGAATATTTTGATAGAATGGATGGGAACATATTTAGTCGATATATGGTGTGATTTGACAGACATGAATGCCACACAGGGGTTGAGAGATTTGAATGTCCTTGCCCACTCAAGGGACACTGCAGAGAAAGTATATTAGCATGTAGAGAAGGTATTTTAGTTTAAAAGGGAGCTAGATTGGTTACAGAAAGATTAAATGGATGGTAATGGACAGGAAGCTTCATATGTGCAGAAACAATTTCTTCCTCCATTGAAACCAATGAGTGAAGTAATGCGTATTTGCACAAGAGATGCTCTTAGATGGATTTCAGATGTTTCAATTGCTCCCATTGAAGGGTTCCATGTAATAATGTCGCCACAAAAATCTCGCCATGCAAAACTATCGCCAAAACATGGCCTTTTTTGTGGCGACATTATTGCATGGAACATGCGGGGGACACCCCCGCAACCCCCAATTTATTAAAATGGTTTTTTTTGTTTACATTTTTTTTTTTTTTTGCCCCTGTCCCCATATATATGGTCACCCAAATAATATCACCACGACATTTTCCCGGTGATATTATTTACGGCGACCATATATAAGGGGATATTATTAACTGATTCCCATTGAGGTGCATGACACATTTAGTCAGTATGCTCCGGCAATGTAAAGGAAAGTGTTAGTGGTGATGGTAGAGTATCTACAAGATGAATTCATGAAGAAAAAGGAATCTTGTCCCGCAGATTTGATAGTCATTTATAAGAGAGCATTTTTGTCTGATACTGCTTTGGCTACTTTGTCAGTTGATTTAGCCTTGTTGCTTAACAGACGCTCAGATTTGCCTACTGTCGATGAGCTCAGATTTGCCTACTGCCGATGAGGGAGGTTCCTCCAACATTTGTTCCGAAAGTAGAAATTCCAGCTGATGCTGCAGCAGGAACACCTGCTATTACTATTGAAACACATTATGTCTCACAGTTTGTTCATATATTGTTTTCTAGACAGGAAGGGAATACTATTCGACAACCAATTCCAGATATTGGGAAGAATCCAAAAGGATTTTATAAAGAAATTGAGTCTGTTTTGCATTCATCAGTTTTCAGGCTGGGTGATATATATTTGTTGTTTCCCGTGATCCGTCTGCTGATTTGTGGAGGCAGATTAGAACTGTAGACGATCAGGCAGGGATGGGTGATACATGGGATGCTTTAGTACAAATAGATGGAGAAAGGAATGCTGGTAGAAACCACCAAAAGTGATACTAATGTTGCCAGACAGAATAGTAGCTAAATTAAAAACTCTGGTTTCTGAGAAAAGAATTATATGGGATCAACTTACTGGTTGCATACAATTGAAGTCAGAGGGTGCAACTGAGTATTTTAATAGGTTCGAGCAAGTATTCTCAGATTTTAGTGGTTGAGATATAAGTACAGAGTCTGGAAAAAGGCTGTTTGTAGACAAGTTTGTGCATAGATTCTTGCCTGAAATCCAAACACAAATTATGACTTCTGAGAGTGCTTGGCAAGCAAAATCACAGTCTGAAGTATTATATATGGCTCACTACTATGAGAATAGCGTTAATAGTGTTAAAGCAGAGAAGGAGAAGACGGAAGAGAATAAGGGAGACTTGAAGACTAGAGTATTATTGCAGCAAATAGCTAGAGGAGCTAGAGGTGGGAATATACAGTTTAGAGGTCCATTTACACCACAGGGTAATGCACAACTGGGTCCTGTACACATGAACCAGTGTGCATATTGTAGACAGGAGAGTCATTGGCGAGCACAATTCCTGATCCTTCAGCAGAGATCAAATAGCACATTTGGTGCTATGGGTAGACGATCCAGAGGCCGTCATGGGATAGGGGATCCCTGTAGAAGTCAGTTTGTGCAGAATCAACAGGCACCGTCACAAGATAGTCAGCAACAGAGTGCTACTATTAGGAACATGTTTGATAATCCTTCGACTGTCTATTTTTCAGAGGATCTTGTAGAATCTGGAACCGGTACCTATTCCCGTCGATCAGAAAGGGCCCTGCATTGAAATGAAGGTGGGGAATAGGGAGCATCTCTTTTTGAAAGATACAGGAGCACAGAAGTGTTCTATTGATCATTCACGGGTTCCAGATATTCCACTCTCAGGGCAGAACAACATTTCTGTAGGGTTCTCTGATACGCCAGTGGTTACTCCAGTCTCTTGGCCAGTACCGATTTCAATGGGAACATTCACTGATTTTTGTCCATTTTTGTTGATGACAAATTGTGGCAAACATTTGTTGGGATTAAATTTATTGATGAAATTGAATGCTGTGATCTACTGTTCTCCATATGGAGTGCATTTAACGATTTCCCCTCAACAAACTTCCGCTCCACAATTTTTGTCTGGGCCTTTACCAACTGAATTGAATAAGGTTCCGACATGCCTAAGGGCAATTAATGATAATGACGTCGGCATTTTAGAAATTGAACCAGTTAAAATGGTGTTGAAACCAGGTGTTAAATTGCAGAATATTCCACAGTATAAGATTTCGGTTGAAGGTGAACAGGCTTTGAAGAGTATGATTTCTGATTTTGTACACATAGGTGTGATTGAGGAAATTGCAGGGAGCGTGTGTAACAATCCGATTCTACCAGTTTATAAGGAAGGGGATAATGCTATTACTTTTCATTTCATTATTGACTAGCGTGCCATTAATAAGGTTGTTTCTCCACAGTTTCCGGTTGTACCTGATGTTACTACAATATTGACTATGGGCCTCATTACAAGTCAGCTGGTCCAGAAACAACAGTGGCGGTAAATCCGCCCCACCGTTGTATCCGGACAAGCTGATTCCGGGTCCTGCAGGCAGGAGGTGTCTCTCCAGCCAGGTCTGACCTGGCGGGAGTAACAGCACCCGCCTGCAGGCGGACATGGAAACACCGGCTCTGTGATAGACGGAACCAGTGTTTCCATGGTCCCCATCCCCATGGAGTCCTAAAGGACTCCATGGGAATGGGGCTTAACAGAATTCCGCCTCCAGAATTACCGGGTCACTGGGGTTGTAATGCCCCGGTGATTCCGGCAATCGCAGAGGCAGAATGGAATTACTGGTCCGGCGGCAGCCTGTCAGTCTTTCAGCACGGCTACCGCCGGACTCGTAATGAAGCCCTATGCTTCTAGCTATGGCTACACATTTTAGTGTTGTGGATATGAAAAATGATTTTTTTCAGTATTCCTGTACATGTTGAAAGCAGATATTTGTTTGCGTTCACCCTAGAGGGACGCTCGTTTACATTCACTTGTGTTCCACAAGAGTACACTGAGAGTCCAAGCATTTATAGCAGAGAGTTGCAGGAACAGCTTGATTTGCTTGAGTTGCCTTCCACCTGCTCGTTGTTGTAGTATGTCGATGATATACTTCTAGCTGCTGATTCTGAAGTTGCTTGCAAAGAAGGCACTGTGTTGCTGCTTATTCCTCTAGCAGAGCATGGGCATAAGGCTTAATTGAAAAAGTTTCAGTATTGTCAACAGGAGGTCGCCTATTTAGGCTATCTCCTGTCGAAGAAGGGAAGAATGCTGGTCACTTTTCTGATGATAAACCGGCTTGTCAAGGGTCATGGTTCCTTAGGAACAAATGGACACTTGTCACAATAACAGCTTGCTTTATAATTATAAAGACATTTGGATTTTGGTATTTGGAAAATGCACATCCGCTTGATGTCCTGTTACTGACTGCAAATATTCCCACCGTGTCTCCACCTTATGTGCATTTGCACACTCTCCATCCTCAAGACCTGCAACACAGAGGGGGTTATCATAATAACACTCTTTTAATGATTATGAATACCACCCATGCCATTCTGAATAAAACAAATTGCTGGGTGTATTTGCATTTGCAAAAGGGACCGGGCTGGTATATACATCCTCTCCCTTTAACTACTGCTTGCTACGCTTCACTTTGGGCATTATTCTTTGGCCAATGGAACAATAGTGTTACAGGGAATTTTGATGGGACTAATCTTAAAGATTTTGAAAAGCGAGTTTTAACACCTTTAGGATGTTCTTTGTGAGCAAGTTCAATACAGCACTTCACCTAAGTCAATGCCTAGCGTGTAATGCACAACTGAACTCCTTATTTATTTGTGTCTAAAAGTTCTTTTATTCTGAACGATGTACCACTCATATCATGCCCCTCTCTTGGACCCCCCCCCCCCAGCCCCCTGGGCACACTGAACCAGGAATCAGGCTGGTTTGCAAAGTTAAAATATTTATTTATGTTTTCACAATTTTAATCACACTATGTTAATGGGTATACAATGATCACCAAAGGGGTGATGTAACACTAAGCAATCTCTTTAATCACAAGGAATAATAGTGAGCAAAATAATTCAGCACAGAAATGATACTTTTGTGTGTGTTCAATCTAATAGCAGTATGGTTACTATTTCCCCCTGCACACCCCTCAACTCCCCAACAGGCAATGTAAAGAGATAGGAGAAGAGAGAGCAGGTATTCGGGAATGCAGAATACAAACAAAATGTCAATCCCAATTTCCCTCCAGCAAACACAAGAGAGAAACAAAATTGATTGGCAAACTGTCAAAATGGTTTTAAAGTTATCTTGAGAATGGATCAGAGCCGCTTTAGATAGTTACGGGCAAACACTAGCAATGATTTGATACTAATAAGCAATGTGAAAACTTAAAACTGAGGTTGGGTGCAATCAAAAGCTGTTTCATACATGTAATATTTTGCCAAAATGAAAATTTGCGGCAAACTTTTCCGCATGTGGTAATCGCGATTACGGGAGAACTATATGGATTTGGAATGCGGTTTCTGGTTCTATGGAAAGATGTGTTTGTATCCAGCATGAAAATTGAGAAAGTTACGGACGTTTTAGTGGAGGTCGTTTTTCTGAGATAGGCGCAAGAATGGGAAAACAGGGATGCGCTTTTAAAAGACAAATGGGATTTCTTATACTAGATTATGACTATAGAAAAAGAGAATGCCACACATGAATCTCCACAGTCCTGGCCAGAGACCCTTCACGTGGTGGATACTCACTTTCTTTCTGGGATTCAATTTATTTATTCACAGTACTAATGATTTATGGTTTTAGAAAACAAATGAGAGAAACTTAGCGCAAGAAAATGCTCTGACAATACAAAAATACTCCTAACACTACCAGTTCTGAATACAAGAGAGGAAGGGTTTAAGACAGGGATTACTCTGGTCACTACATATGCTAGTGACAAAGTTCTATCGATAGATACTCACTATATGGGTTTCAAACGGAACCGTCAGGGATTCTGGTCAGGGATTCTGGTTCTGGGACAGACTGCTGGGCACACCGGATTGGACTGGGTCTGCAATGGTTCTGGTCACAGCTCGGCACAGCACTGGATTGGGTCTGCAATGGTTCTCTGGTCACAGCACAGCACAACTGGATTGGATCTTTTGGTTCTGGTAATAATTCTTTTAGCAGGAAAGCAGTTACAGCGCAGCCCAGCTGTTTCTTTTGTTCCCCTTAGGTTTTGTGGGATTTTTACTGGTTCTGGAAATTCAAGGCCTAGTTGAAAATGGTTCAGCTAATGGAATGGGTCTTTCTGCTTGCCAAGTTTTGGAGTCAGGACCAAGGAAAATAGATGGTTCTCTCCCAGGGAGCTCTGCCAGCAATCGGTTAGTGGGTGAATCTGTGTGTGTTTCTAAGTCCTCAGCTGTCTCTATTTATGCTTATGATAAAGGGGTGTGTGCTGGTTTATACTAAGCGCACCCCCTTAGGCAGGTGATTGGCTAGAGTCTCTTCTGTCCCTTGATTGGAGAAGAAAACAGGGAGTCACCATGATGATGTGAGTTTATGAGTCAGAGAATCCTCTCCTTGTCCCTTGGAACATAAAATCTACTTTTAGTACAATACATATTTACATTTGTGCAATCTCTATAACAATAACATATATAGATTACATATTTTGTGCAGCAGATACTCCTCCAAACCTCGTCGCTGTAGGATCTTGTGTCTGTTTTTGACAGAATTTTGCCGTTTTTATCCGGAACACAATATCCAGTTTATCAGAAACTTTGTACAAATGTGTGCATTGAATGTGGGCATAAGAGTACGAATTTTTGTGCTTTCGGCATAAATACATTTGGGGTAAAACCATATTTTCCGCTACTACTTCCCAGAACATCTCGCAGAGTTCTGGCGTCTCTTAAAACATGCATCCAGAAATCACATTAACAATGCTGTTATTTCTATAATTTTCACAATTTTACACAGTAATTAATCAGTCTTTTTAGAAATGTGCTTTTGGCCTTTGTTAAGCAGCAAATTGTGGTTTGTCTCCACCTTCTTCTTCCCCTGGTAGCTCAGAAGCAGCCCCCTCCCAGTTCCTTCTGGGAGAGGCCATTTATGACTCTTCACACTTCACCTTTCCTTTCAGCCAGAGGATGTCCATTGTCCCCTTCCCCTGCAGCCCCAAATTCTCCTCCCCTAATCTAATCATCACAGAGGTGTGATTTCCTGGTGGAGTGAAGCAGAAGGGAGATGCCTGGTCTCTGTGGGGGAAGTGGTTGGACTGGTTTGATTGCTTTTGGGCAGTCTTAAATTCAATGTCATTCTGTTACATTTTTTTCTTGGTTTAAAAAAAACTTGTAATTTCAAAACAAGCAGCTAGAACACTTATTCCAGCTTCTAAACCATAGGATTAAACAGTTACAACCTAGGTTACTCTCAATAACAGGTCACTTAGTTTTCAGACATTAGATTTCAGTTGTACAAGTTTAAATCCTATCATGCAATCTACTGACAGCTGTCAAACAGGCGGCCGCGGATACTGCACCCAGATTTTGACAGATTCCACAGGCAGGCACATTTTTGCTGTGAATGTTTTGATGACAAATTCCGCTTTTCAGGACATTGTATGTTCATAATGATTTCTTGAACTAATTGACTTGTAGCACCCAGCAAGAATATTGGATGTTTGATGGTGTTTTGTACAGGCATTCTGTAGTTTCAGCAACCAAGAAAAAGATTTAAAAACAAGATTCTGGATTTCCTTCAGCAAAACACTGATTTTCATGCAGGCTCCATTTGTACTTGTTGTGAAGCCCAGTGACATTTTTCAGGAGTGAGATCTCCGTTACACCACTGACAACCTGCATGATAGATTTGGCAGCCATCTTTTTGTGTTGTAAAGCGCGATTTCCATAGGTTTTGGCGCAAACAGTGGTTTTGCAGCCATTTTGATAATTCTGGCACCACCACAACACAGTGATGCTGCAGGGCAGAGCATAAGTGGGTTAATACATCCCACATCTTTGTCTGCAAATAGGAGCAAGCTTAATGTTGCTTCTATTAGGCCTTCTGACAGACTCTCTAGACCTTTTCAGTCATTGATTACCTTTCAATTGGCTCCCGGAGGTAATAGGGATGCAATGCCTCCTTCATATACCATCAACCATAGTCCAAACTCTTTTCCATTCTGCATACAAAGAGAGGGTTCCCAACGGATGTGTACATTTGAGGGATGCACAAATACTGCCGTACTGACCAGTGATGACAGACCTCTGTACGTAGGAGATCCTGTTTACTTCAATTGTGGTGATGAGGCATATCCATGGTTACCCAGAGATTGGGAGGGTACTTGTTATTTGGACATATTGTTGCCAGGAGTGTATGTTGCCACCACTGCTGAAGTCTCTAAAACTCATCCCAGGCAGAATGAGAATGGTGACACTCCCTCGCAACTTCTGTATGATATTGCCAAATCCTTCATGCCGTTCTGGGGACAAATAATAAATTCCCAAATAATTAGAAAATTGGAAAGAGTATTAGAGAAAACCATCAACGAGACCACTGACATCCTTTATAATATGACGTTAGAGCAAAAGGCTATTAGATCAGTGGCTCTCCCAAATAGGATGGTGCTAGACATCATTCTAGATGAGCGTGGTGGGGTATGCAAAATGGTGGGATCGGCGTGTTGTGTCTTTGTACCTGATTCCAACCCCACTTTATTTAAGGCAATCAGGAATGTACATGTCTTAAGTACTGAAGTACACATTCCAGAGGGAAACTGGGATATTAGTACATGGTTCTGGGACTTGTTGTGATACTGGGGTTGAAAAATCTTTGCAGTCGTAATGGTAATCCTTGACATGATACTGTTTTGCTGCTGTTGCATACAATGTCTGCCTGTCATGTGCTCTATGAAAGGAGGAAGTTGTGCACAGGCAATAGGTACACTAGAACCTAAGACACATATGCCTGGTAACATTTCAAATGCCTTAGTAATGCAGGATGTTACCCTCAAGGAGTTAATGGCGATTAATGTCTTCGAAAATAGTGATTCAGGATGTTCAGCCGATAATACATGGTCTTCGGATGATGCTAATGTTTAATGCTCTTGGCCCAGGCCAAAAGGAGGGTTTGTTAAAGCATATTTCACATAATAATACTTGATAACGAACATTGGCCTAAGCACATTCGCATCGCACTGAAAATCACATTTTAATGAACCTGAATAAGGCTGACTACGCCGCCATTTTAGAATCATCCGCCATTTTGATTAACTTCCGGTTTTTGCCTCATGTTAAACTTTGTGTTTTTGGCTCCAGCAGAGAAAAATGAACTTTGCACTGTGTCAATGCAGATAAACATGTTGTGGCTGTGTGGCTGCTGAGAGTGGATTGTTTGTCCTGCACTAAGAAATGATGGAGCTAAACTAGAGTTGATATGAACAGTAATTTAGATGTTGTCTGTACCAATAGCATCTCCTCGTTCAAACAGTGGAAAAGAATGTTGAATAGCTAAAACAGTGTGCCTTCGCAGAAATCTGTGTTTATGTTCCTTGAAACAGAATTAATTTTAAGTTTGAAAACAAATGTTGCCATTGTGTTTTATGTATAGAAAAACATGTCTAGTGTTTGAGGAAAACATTGAACAATGTATAGTTATTTGAATCTGCATTACGATGTGAACGGGCTGTGAACCCTAATGAATATGTAACTTGAAGATGGGCTGGACGATGTGTCTGGGATTATGAAAGAAAAAAATAAATATGCTTGCTTTGTAATGTCCAGCACTCTCTCATCTCACAGTGTCCGCTACCATACATTGCGAGGTGTTGAGAGACCAGACAGCTGTTCTGCAGAATAAAAGTGTACTTGTACCATTGTACTCGTGACTGGCGTATTTCTATTGAGTGGTATTTAGCCTCAATATTTCTTTAATCTTTCGCATTCTTCTTCAATAAATAACCACACCTCTAGATTTGAATTATAAGAGAATGCATAAACTTGACCCATCCAATTTTACTTATTGTATGTGTTTCTGCATCTGTCAAATGAGACTCCTGTAATAACACTGACAACTACACCTATTTTTCCCAGGAATGTCAGAACCTTTTTCCTCTTAATAGGGCAGTTAAGACCGCTGACATTCCAAAAAACACATTTCATGCATCCCTTATCTATGTTGGTTCCCATAAGCTTAGAAGATGTGTGTGCATTCCTAGATTATTAGCATATAAATAGAGAGTCTTAGTTGATCTGGTCACCAGTTAAACAATGTACCCAATCAGTCCTGACACACTGCTGCACCTGAACCCTGTAGGCTCTTCCTGTATGATATTTTTCACTTTTCCCCCAAAACCTAATGAGCCATCTTATTTTATTACCAAGCCAGTGAGATAGTTCAGTGGGCTGAGCACTTGCTGCTGCGATCTGTGTTTGATGTGCAGGTTGCAGATTTGAATCCTGGCAGAGGCAGCTCAGACTCTCATCCTTCTGAAGTTGATAAATGAGTACCAACTGCAGTTGGATGATATTGTATGTGAATATTTTCTATGTTTAAAGCCCACGCTGGACAAGATTGCAGTGTTGTGTGCTGCAGGTCTGCAGGAGACGCTGGACAAGATTGCAGTGTTGTGTGCTGCAGGTCTGCAGGAGACGCTGGCCACTTGAAATGTCATACATCTCGCTACGTCCATGCAGCGTATCCTTTCAAAACTGAGGATCAGAATCTCTGTGGCAAAGTATGCACAGGACAAGGCCGCAGTGTTCTGTGCTGCAGGACCACACGAACCAATGGCCATTTGAATCATACGTCACGCTACGTCCACGTAGTTTTTCCTTTAAAAATCAAGGATCGTATCCTCTATGGTAAAGCCTGGGCAGGGCAAGGCCACTGTGTTGTGCACCGCAAGACCGCAGGAGACACTGGCTGTTTGAAACATCATACACCATGATACGTCCACGCTGATATCCTTTAAAACTGAGGATCAGACACCCTGCGGCAAAGCCTGGGCAGGGCATGGCTGTGGTGTTGTGCGCTACAGGTCCGCAGGAGATGCTGGCCGTTTGAAACATCATACATTGCACTACATCCATGCAGCACATACTTTACAAAATAAGGATTGGACCCCCTGCAGCAATGTTCACGCGTGGACAAGGCTGCGGTGTTATCCGCTGCAGGTGTTTGGTGAGAAAGGGGTAGCAGCCCAGAGTGCGAGTACTCCTCGCAGCTGTTGACCAGCAGTGACCGTTATGTGAGTAAGGTGCCTGCAGTGAGAGCAGCCACTACTGCCCTCTATTTGAACTGCCCGGCCTATTTGTGTGCTTCCACCTATATGCCTGACTTACTGTACTCTGTCTCTGCACTTCCTTAAGCTTCACCTCCCTTGTGGTTCACCATATGTGTGTTTTCTGACTTGTTGCTGTGTCCCTAGTCTGCTATTGCTAACTGTTGTGTTTTAGGTTTGCCCCCCCCACCCAGGGTCCTACTTTTCTGGCATTTTTGCTTCTGTACTACTGTATCTTCTAAGCCTTCTCTCACTTCTTGGGTACAACTTCTCTGTCGTTACTGTTGTTACTGTGTCTCTGCTGTTCCACTAGGCTTGCTCCCACTCTCTAGGTCTCCAATCCACTGTTGATACTGTTGTTAATGTGTCTTTGCTGGTCCACTAGTTTCTCTGGCCCACTCTAGGTCCCCACTCCACTGTGGTAACTGCTGTTTCTGTGCCGTGTGATGCTGGAAATGCATCAAAGGACAGGGCCTCTGAATCCTTGTCCTTTTTTGCTTTTTATCATGTGTTCTGACTTGTTTTCCACGCAAGAGCTCATGTGGGACTCCTGGCAGTGCGGCTCTTCCTGTATTTGGTTTGGTGAACAGACCCTTGTGATACCCTTTTGGCACCCATGGGTGGGAGTCCAGGCCATATTGGCTGAGTCTTCCCCATGACTGCATGTTGTGGGTACAACCCTGGAGTGGGACCTGGGTGAATGGAGTGTGTGACGAATATGCATTCTGTGTTACAGGTATCTAGTATCTGGTGTTTGACACAATGTCTGAGACAGCCCTGCCCGAAACTGGTATGAATGCAGTGTGTAGTGCTGAATGGCTGGGTATTTGTCCAAATCCACATTCAGTGTTGTGAGTGTCTGGATGGAGAAGATTGGCCTGAATGCACTATGAGCAGATTGGCTGCCTGACTGCCTGAATGCCCTTCTGAGTGATTGGTTGCCTGAGTGTGACCCAGCAGAGTGAATGAGAGATCAACAGTATATCTGAGGGCCTCTCACTTCTAGAAATCGTTCAGAAGCTTAAGTTGATACTTGATGCTTGCTCTCGAAGCCGTGCCGGAAGAAGAAGGTGAACCGCTGGTCCCTTCCGTGTAATCTGAAAGCTGCTGCGCCTTCAGGAACTGATCCAAGAGAGGACCTGGCTAGGAGACCTCTCCCCGAGCTACGAGGGACCATCCTGCAGCAGTTGATATTTGCCAAAGCTCCCTGGTAGAAAGACCTATGAAAGGCTGCCAACCGAAGAAGGGGATTGCCGAGGAGAACAAAGAGAAGCACCTCCATCACCAACTGGAGGTGGAGTGCTCCCTTTGACTATGAACTTTTGATCCAAGGACTCCCTTGTTCATCATTGTCGACCGCTTTTGTCCTGCCGGAGAGAGTCAAGGTCGTCGACGACCGAGGAGAGTCCACCGGTGGGTTCCCGCCACCCGAAGACCTCAGAGATGCTGACAAAGCTACTGAAGCCAGCCGTGGTCACGTCCCATTCGCCGACGCCAGACATTGACGACTCGACACCCTTTCAGGTCCAAAGTTCTTCACTAACTCTTTGCGGCAACGAGCCATTGTCGTCGAGGTGCACCGCACGCCTCATTTGTTGCAGGATGTTTTTGACCGATCATCAATGTGCACCGCAAGGACAGAAGCTGCTGCCTCAATGACAACCTTAAGCTTTTCGTCATCTCAGAAGTTTGACGACCCGTGGTTCCTGCCTGAAAGGGAGTGTACTTAAGAAGGGCCCGTCGAATCCCCAACGAAGAACACTACAACACAAGGTACATTTGGGTTGCAGCACTATAGAAGAAGATCAGACTCTAATACATAATATATGGTCATTTACAAGTTGCCAAGGTGGGGGGATCCTCATAACTAACTGTGTCTGGTTGGTAGGGACTCCGTATTCTGCCAATTGTCTAACCAACTTGTCTTCCTCCTAAATCTATGGTTGATATCGTTTTGCTGTGTTGATTCGTATGCTATTTGAACTGAGTACAGTTGATGCATTTTAATGGAATCAGAGTGATCATGGTACCACCTAGAACAGTATATATTTACCATTTTAGAATTGTGAGAGCACAAAGTGTATTATCGTGATAGTGTATATAACATTAAACCTTATTTATATAAAGACTGTGCTTTAACTAACATAGTGTGTGGACATTCCTTTGAGGGTGCTTGGGGACTACACCGTACTTAAGAACCAGCCCGCATCACCTCCTGAGAAGCTAGACCTTGATTGCTTGTCCATTGCTACCGTAATAGAGAATCTTGGCTGGGGTCCTTTCTGCCTCTCCTCTGCCATCAGAGAGCAGGAGTACAGACACACCCCTCCGGTTGCTTTACACCCTGCCTTGTTTCTTGTTGTTACCCTTCTTTGCTTATTGTTGGGTGTCTCAACTGTTGTGCTCCCCTGTGTGAACCTCCCCCCCTTCCCTCTTCCTGCACATCCTGCGGTGCTTGGTGCTGGGCTGTGCTGCTCTACACTCTCTTCTCACTCTCTCTTACCTCCTCCAACGTTCCTCCTCACCTGACCTATGAAGCTCTCCATTTCCTCCATCTTCTCTTGCTGCTACTCTATCGACTAGCCTATCCCTCTCACTAAGTCTGGAAGGAAATAGTTCAAGAGGGATATCCTGGTCTCCAAAACAGGCCTCCCTGTTGCTGATACCTACATCAGTGCTTCCTCCAGAGAGATTCTCACCGACATCCAGAGCACCATTGACTGTATCTCTTACCTGTGCATCTGATTTTGTCTAATAGATTACATTTGAGCAAATGGCAGATCAGAATCCAGTAGATATGTCAATTACTGCAGGAATCCTTCTGTAACCTTCATGCCAGTGGTTTGCAAACCACTAAATGTGACACTAAATCTTATGGCTCTGAATGAACATCCCAAGGCCTAAGCATGTTTATGTCTTTTTCAATAACTATTGACACTTGAGAATGGTCTGTTGCGAGGCAGCAAGGGTTTCCGTAAATATTTCATATGAGACTGTTATGGCACCCCTAGTTGACAGTCGGGTGGTGCGTTTACTACCATGCTGTGATGTGGAGCGTGCAAGGTGAAGATGCCGCTTAACATGGGACCCAATGCTTATTAATCAGTAGGGGGGGTAAGGGGTATTATGATAAATCTTCGTTATTCTGGAAAAGCTCACTGGGCGATTAATAGGTGCATATCCACCACTGAACTCATACCCGCAGCATAGGAATTGTGTGGTTAGTGGACCTCTTGGGATTAATTTAGATGTTATGGCTTTCAAAATGAATGTAATCTTGATTAGTATCAGAATACCACTTGCTTCTGTTGCTGAAATAAGGCCTCATTCCCTGTTACAATTATGCACACCCTCTCTAGTGTTAGAGATGTAGTGCCATTCTATTGGAAAACTGCACAATGGTAATGGTGTTAAACCATGCTAGATCAATGGAGGTTATGGTATAGTACGGAGATGTGTGAGGCTCGGGTGAAGATCAGAGTACATTTGAAACAGAGATAGGAGGAAACCTGAGGGTAGAGACATCAGACCTCCTTGGTGACTAGGCAAGTGCATTGCTGTGTGGTTTTTACAGTGATTTGCCTAACTGTGTTTGATGTGGCTTAGCTACTTGATTACAGGAGTGTTCCTCATTCCTTAATTTTGTCATTTGTATAGCACCTTTCACCATAATTATGGTCCCAATCTGCTCTTGGTTGAATGCCCTCGGAGGGACCGGAGTACACATCTGGGAGAACTGGGAGGTTCTATTATGCATGTGTGCATTTTGCACAGTGAAGTTATGTGAGGGTGGCCAAGACCCTGCTAATCACCCATGTCTGAATAGTGTGTAGATGGCACAGCGGAGGTGAACTATGAACTAAAATGTTGTGTAGTGTGTTTAAGGAGATAGAGAATTATGTGAGAAGCAAAGGTTTGAGTTGTTATCATTTAAGGTAGCTACATTCTTATGGCAGAGGTGTTGTGCAATAGTGTTTTTGTTATATGTGAGTGGAGGGTGTGTGCAATGAGCCTGTGCCTTCCGCTAAGTTACGTAGGTGCAGAGTGTGAAGGGAGAAAATGGGTTAGCTGTATAAACGACAATGTCTACATCCTGGGTTCTATCTATGTACAAAGAGCAGTCTTACGTAGCACAGTTGGGGTAAATGCAGAATATGGGTACCTTACACAATTAGACTACCTACAGAGTGCGGCTTCCTTACACCACAAGGTGGGATGCAGATCATTGTGTATGCCCAAAGTGGGGCTGCATGGACATGGGTGGGAGCTAGGAGTTTTTGTATCATGTCCCTATTACTGCTCTATTGAATATGCCCTCACTCTACATGTCCCAATATCCTGTTGTTCACATTACTGATTGAATAAGGTTTTTGTTTTAACTACGAAGTGTCATCATACACTGGCATCATTTGCGGGTGTTGCAAGGTGGGTGTAGGTGAGTGAACTGTGGCGGCTCACCTGTCTTTCTACAACAGTCTCTAGACCCTGGAACCAAACTTTTTGTATATTATGTTCTATTTAATTCGTAGGGTTTTCATTGGGGGTTCATCCTAACCACCATTATACTCGATTATAAAGATGTACTCCCCCCACTATTGTTCCTATTCTGGTTACCCTATCTTTCACTCTGTATTCACTTTTAAATTCCAGGGTGGGAAGTCCTGGCATCCATGTTCCCACGCTGCATGTCGGGTGCATTTCAGACTAAGCAATGCTACCTGGAAACTCTGGAGCTGGGAGAGCCAGGTTTGGCTCGGACCACCCTGGTCCAAACCAGTGGCTGTAGCTCAAACATTGTTTCATGACAATGTTTGCCAAAAAATACATGCTGAGCCGCGAACCTGAACTGCGGCCCACACCCTGCCCCAAACATGTCTGCACACTCATTTGGAAAGATTCCCAAATGAATAAAAGAAGTTGAAGGAACGCTTGAGGGAAACAACACACATACAGGGAACCATCAGCCTGACTGCCCGTCCTGCCCTTCAGTTGATTATGAGGTGTCATGCGTTTTGGGCATTTTTCATTAGGAAAATGTACTGTCCACCCAGACTCATTGCAAGTTTCTGCAGGGCACATAATTACGCTCCATCACCATTCCACCACCTGCACTGGCGTCCTGCATCGTCCCAGAACACCAACTCTGTTTCACTTCACTAGCACCCGCATTTGCCCACCATAAACCAATCTCCATTTCCATCCCCCTGATCTTGCTAGATGCACCATCTTGTCATGCATTTATTTATTTATTTATTTATTGAATGTATTTATTTCACTTGTAAAGTGCGCACAAGCCCTCGCACATTTAAAGTTTCCCCACCCTGCACCATGTCCCAGAGCACCATCCATGTTTCTTTTCCATCCACAAGCCCATCACAATTTCTATCCACCTTCCCCTCCATCATCCAACACTGCAATCGTTGCTACCCTGTAAAATGTTTTCCAAGCTGTTTGCAAGATGGGGCTTCATAGTATATCTTAGTATGTCCCATTCCAACTCACAACTTTCAGATAAGTTGGACTGTTCTTTGGGTTGGATAGTTCGGGAAGCCCAGTATTGCCTAACTCTGATATTTTAAGGTATGGTTGGTCTTTGCAGGATCCATAGCAGGCTGGTTGAGAAAGTGCAGGAGAAACTCCCGCTTTCTCCCTGTCTTTGTTTGGAATTGTGACGAAAAACTGAAAAGGACTCAAGCTTGTAGGCCCTGCAAAGTGATGCTTGAACTTCACATATACAGGTTCATTATTGCGGAAACACTTGGAATTGAACTTTAAACATTTGGGGCCCGATTCATAGAATATTTGCCTGGTTCAAAGTGAATTTGCACTGCTGAATAGTGACTTTGCACTGCCGAAACAAACCCTGATTCATGGAACCATGAAAAGTGTATTCTTTAGAGACGGTCTGAGCACATTACACAAGTATTTGTATTTTATTGAATTTATATAGCCCTTCAATCCAAAGTGCTTTACATGAGAACAAGCAAAATACAACAAGCATAAGATGGCAATTGAATCATAACTTGAAAACAGTATTAAGAACAATTTACAACATTGCAGAGGTGAGGAGGGATTAGGGAGGGGCAGAGGTGAGTGAGGGAATGATCGGTGTTAGTCGGGGTAAGAGCGGGAGTGAGAGGGAATGTAAGAGTGAGTGAGGAAGAGGAGAGGAAAGGGTAGGACTATATGAGAGCAGGGGTTGGGGAGGAAGGAGGTAGAGAGGGAAGGGAAGAGCAGTGGTAGGAGGTGAGGAATGAGGGGGAGGGAGTAGAACGAGAGGAAATGAAGGGTGCTAGGGAGGTGAGTGAAAAAGGTAAGATTTGAGAGAAGAGCGAAAGGAAGGGAAGGAGGGGGAAGAGCAGATGTGGAGGGGGAGGCGGTTCCAGTGGAAGGGAGCAAGGAGTTGGAAAGATCGGAAGCGGGAGTGGGCACAGGGAGGCGGAGGAGGAGAGAGTAGGAAAAGATAAGCAGAACGAAGAGAACGAGAAGGGGTATAGAAAGTGAGAAGGGAGGAGAGGTAGGGGGGGCAAGACCATAGAGGGATTTGAAAACAAGACAAAGGAACTTGAATTTGAGCTGGGAACCCAGACGTCAAAGAAAAACCTCTGAATCCATGCAGCATCTGATATCATTCATATTCATGAGCCGACGTCCCATAAATCGTTTGACTTCCCAGCAATTGTTAATACCAACCACATGTAAACAAGGTGGAGCAGCTTCCTTGTTGTTTGGCACCTGACTTGGTTGAATGCACCACCCTGTGTCACTCCCAGATCTGGTTCATATCTGCACACTCATGGCTTGGGTTCATGCAGGGTTCTCACGCGACTTAATTGTCAGCAAACAAGTCTCAGACAGGTTACTACTGTATTTTGTTCCCAGAATCCTCAGAACCTGCCCTCAAAGTACACTTTCGTCTTCGGCCAACCCATCTCCAGGTTTACAATCCCCCTCCCACCAATATTCATTGTTTACCCTGCAGAATGACTTTCAATATTATCTTGGCATGGGGTGATGGTGTGGTTGGGGGGTCTACCGGTTACCCCACACCTATGACTTGTCAGTATTCGAATAACTACTAAACGCTGTCTTCCTTGTCATGATTGAGATCGCCCACCTGCACCACTCTTTGGGGACTGAGTACGTTTCATTCTCCAAAGGATGGTACAGAAGGGCCACGTGAAGTGGCAACAGAAATGTAACAAACTTACATTTCCGATGTTTTCAGAAAGAGGTGCAAACGCAACCTGTTATGAAACCATATCATTTAAAGTATAAGCACACACTATGGTGAGGGTGACATGAATAGGCGTTGCATGGTGTGCAAGATGACCAGGCTGCAGGTACATTAATAGTGTTTGTGATTTTCTTTGTGTTGTCAATTATGTGTTTGTACTTTACCAAATGTGTGAGTTCAGCAGTACGCACCAAATTAGTGGCCAGTGTGGAAAGTTAAACAGTGATACAGTGGTCACAGAATAAACAGATCATTGTGTTTAGTCTGAGTGCTGCCCTTTCAAGAAGGAAGGAAATTCTGAGATTCAAGATGGTGTATTTTCTAGGTAAAATAATCTATTTAAAAATGAAAATAAACTATTTGTGTTAACGTTGTAAACCGTCTGTTGTTAAAATTTGACATTGGTCATTTCTACTAATCACTTCCAGAAAATATTGCAGTCACAATAAAGTTGCTTCACTTATTCTACTGAGCAAAGCACAGTATCAAAACCTAGAAAAACATTATAAAATATGTTCTATTGTACTCTTTTTAAATATCTTCTTGAGAAACAGGAAGGGAAAAATAGCGGCAGTGAGAGTTCCTGGCTGCTTTGCATAAAATCAAAGAGCAGTTTAGAAACACGAGAAAGACCACAAATGAATACATTTGACAAACCGGTCTGTGATAAAAGAGTAGTGTGCTTGAATCTATAAGTGCATGGGCTTAGTGCTCATTTCAGCTGTTACAAGAATAACCCTAAATAAAAGTGTTTGTAACCTTTGACCATATATACTCTTTCAAACAGTCCCAGGATTTGGATCTGAGTCTGAAATTGCTGCGACATCTATCACTCCATTGCGGCGCCAGGGCTGTCCTTTTCGCTTTGAACAATGTTTTCTCTCCATGCACTGGTCGTCTCGCCAAATTTTAGTAGAGGAGGGGCAAAAAATGAAAGCTGGAGTCTCAGAGTAACAATATCTGTGAGTGTGGGGCTGTGTGTATGCCCAGTCCCCAATGCACATACATGCCTAGAGAATAACATTTAAGGGATAATTTACAGATTGACGGAAGCAATATTGAGAGAGTGTTGATCATTGTGGTAAGTCTTACCCAGGGCTCTTGTTGGGTCTCAATCAGTTGCCAAGCTGCTGCAGGAACAGTGGGCTCCAGGGGCGCCGAGTACGCGGTTGCTCCGGGGCCCGGGCACCCGCTGGCAGAATGAAGTCGGGGCTGAGCCACCCCCAGGCTGTAGAGAAGAGACACCGTATCGATGGCCCTTTGTTCTATCCATACTGTGTCTCTCTCTGGTAGCACGGGTAAAAAAACGATGTTTAAAAATTGAGGGACAGATGCAAAGCAAGAGCCTCTTGTTTTGCATCTGTCCCTCAATTTCTAAAAATCGTTTTGGTTTGGGTATACTTCTACATCTGTGCACCCGGGTGCATGGATGTAGAGGTACCCCCAACCCGAAACGATTTTTAGAAATGGAGGCACATATGCAAAGTAAGTCTGTCCCTCAATTTCTAAAAATCGTTTTGGGTTGGGTGTATTTGTAAATCTGTGCACCCCTCTTGCCAAGAGGGGTGCACGGATGTAGGAGTACACCAACCGAAAACAATTTTTAGAATTGGAGACACAGATGCAAAGCAAGTCTGTCCCTCAATTTCTAAAAATCTTTTTGGGTTGGATGTATTTGTACATCTGTGCACCCCTCTTGGCAAGATGGGTGCACGGATGTAGAGGTACACCCAACCCAAAACAATTTTTAGAAATGGAGGCATGGATGCATTTAGGAATGGAGGCACAGGTGCAAAGCAAGTCTATCCCTCAATTTCTAAAAATATTTTTGGTTTGGATGTATTTGTACATCTGTGCACCCCTCTTGCATTGCATCTGCGAAGGGAGGTGGCAGAGAGAGGGCAAATGAGACTGTTTGCATGTCTCTGAGTGTGTATGTGGTGAGGGTGAATGCTATGATATGGGCAGGGATTGGAGTCGTTGAGGGAGGTAACTCCCCTGAATTCTAGGGAAGGTAACAGCGTGGGAGTGTGCAGTGAAGTGGGATCACCTTCTTGTGGGGTTTAGCGGGGTGGTGGGCAGTTTAATGTGACAATTCGGCCTTTTGAAGACCACACAAATCGGTTCAAATAAATCGGTCTTTTTTGTATTTGTTCTTCAAAATGCAGAATTATCACATAGAACCCAGTATGGACCTTGCCATACTGTTGACCTTGTTCAGTGTAATAGCATTCAATGGGACAGTACTTGCAGGGACTAATGGTGCAGAGCTAATGGGCTTCTATACATTTAAAGAGACAGTAACAGCTCTTCTCAGCAGGGCTGTGTAATCTATTTTCTACTAGAGCTGCCATATTTGAAATGGGGCAATGCTGGTACTCCTTAGTTAGCTCGCTAAACAGGGCTTCTATAATTGTAATACTATGGTTTTGTTGAGGCAATGCTAGTTCATCGTAGTGGGGGGGCTGCTATGCTTTTGATGGGACATCAGCACTTCTCAGTTGAGCTGCTACACTCTTATTGGCAAGGCCCAGCACTTCTCAGCAGATTTATTTATTTTAATTTGTATTGGTTATTTAAAATGTGCGTAATACCCAGAGGTTTCTAAGCCCGGACCGAGGGATCGAACCTGTGTTGCGTTTACTGAGGGATCGAACTTGTGTTGCTCCATGTCATCTTGCCTCCAAGGCTAGCATGTTGCCCCTGAGCTATCCTCCCGAGACTCTGAAGATCTGAAGTACATTTAATGATACAGAACCAGAACTATTGAGCAAGTCTAACATCATCTTCCTCAGAATAACTCAACACTGTTGTAGTTATACAAAAGCTAATATATTTAAAGGGATGGAATTACTCAGAATGTAGCAGCACTATTCGGTTGTATACGAATTGTTCGTATTACAACTGTTCGAATTACAATTGACCTTTTCATAATTGACTGAATTGTGAAGGTCAATTGTAACATATATGCGGGGGGAACCCCCCTCAATCCCCCACCCAACCCAAACCCCCCAAAACCCTATTTATATATATATATATATATATATATATATATATTTGAAAAAGGAGAAAGTGGTGGTTCTATTTCTCCCGGAAGGGATAGCACTCAGAGCAGTATGAAGAATGCCAGCAGCAAACACTTTCCTTCGATAAGAAAAACCCAAGATCAATACGGTATAAAGTCCTTGTAGTTTCCAGTTTTATTTGGGCATCAGCCAACAATTAAAAAAGCATGGTACAACGCGTTTCGCTGCTGTCTTGCAGCTTGTTCACGTACAAACAAATGCTTTAAAATCAGTGTATATATACAAACATTCAACCAGTCTCTATGATTTGTGGTGTCAATTGTCCTTTTTCGCGTTCTTGCATTCCCATGTGAAATGCATAGATTAGCATTAGGTAAAACACGGCGGCCATTTTAGAGGTTGCATCGGTCCCATTAGTATTAGCCCTTTACACTATAGAATTCCTGCTGCTTAGAATAAATAACAGGTAGTTTTAATTCTTTGTATACTGGTAAACCCCAAATGTATAATGATTAGTTAACAATTATATCAAGTTAAAACCAGAAAAAATTCTGTAAAACTACAAAATACAGCGGCTAATTTAGAAGGACAATGGCATAATCCATAATGAATTAATCCATGCTTCTGATGTAAAATGCAAGGATATTGCTTTGTACTGCCAATATAAAACCTGGAACAGCCTGAACAAATATGCTGTTGAGTATTCTATACAAATTAAGTTAAGAACGGACCAAAATAATGCATGGCCAATTACCAAAAAGCTGTCTAATCAGCCATATTATAAAAAGCATGTTTCTACCTTTTGCCATATACGGTAAAGTAGTTAAAGTGCATATGCTCTAAAGTGCATAGTGCTTTAAAGTGCACCTTTTGCCATGTAAAGCAAAGTAGTTAAAGTGCAAAGCGATATATATATATATACACTCCCTTTTGCTGTTCTTATATATATATGGTCAATTGTGAAAAGGTCAGTTGTGACCCTTTAAAATCAGTCAATTGTTCATTCGAACAATTGTAAATGAACAATTTGGTGTATATCACACTATTCAATAACCCAAAGAGATTAAGCATGGTTAATGTGAAAATACTACAGTTCTCGCCGTTGGGACAGTACTGCCACTTCTCACAGTGGCTTCTACATCGTTTATGGGGCAGCACTGATCCAGCCCACTGGACAGCTTAACTTTTAATGGCACTTCTCAATACGGCTGCCATACTTCAATAGGAAGTTACCAACACTGCCCCGCAGGGAATTGCATACTCTTGATGCCACCGAAGCAGCACTTCCACCCACCACAGCTGCTTTATTTTTAATGGCAGAGTGTGTGTACTTCTCAGCCACTCTGCTTTACATTTAAACAGACCGAATGGTCATTTCTCAGCAGGGCTGAAACACTATACAATTGTGTTCTGTATGTTGAGTGCTTCTTCACCACCAGTGTGGGTTCATGGCTCTCTCCCATTGTCTAAATAGTAGATCTGGCTACATTCAATTGGCAACAGGCATGTCCCGAGCTGCCTGCTGTCCATAAGCTGCCGCTCACGATGTTGGAAGTGGTGATGGAGCAAGGGATAGAAGGCTCGAGCCAGTAGGATGCAGAATCAGCAGGGTCTGAAAATGAGCTTTCTCAGACATAAGTTATCAACCCTGCACACACAGTGAATGAATATAGTATGGATCTATAGATTGAAAAAACTGGAGTGAGAATTCAGAGTGTTTTAACAGAAATATAATTGGCTTTGCAGGTGGGAGACTGACTTCATTAATATACATGGGGTCACTGAGATGACCAAGAGTGAAACTGTTTGTTCAGTTGTGAGATTACCAGCAAAAGGTTTACTATTCTCCAAGGAGTGAGGTGCCCACTCAATATAGCAAACTGTTTAAAGGTATGAAACCCATCCTGAATGCTTGCCCAAAGATCCTTGGCCAGAGTTTCACACTGGAGAAGTGAGCATGTGATCCAGGGTCGGCTGCCCACACACACGCATGGGATTCCCAGGCACCCACTTGCGAGATTTGCACCAAATTAGAGAGATTGTGCTCCAAGGTAGGAGGCACATGCACAGTCTTTGCTCCGAGGATTGACACACTCACAGGATGGGATGGCATTTCGTTCTCCCATCCTAGTTGTGTTGCTCTGCCTTTTGAGGGCTACTACAACCTGGATGATTATAGAGGGGTGGAGCAGGGGCAGTGTTGGCCTACTGGAATGCAACTGGAAGGCTTAAACCTCCTTCTTACTTGACTTTAGTATATGCAGTACATGCTAGTCAATGTTTCCACTGTTCTGCGCCCCCCCACGGCCCGCTCGCACCAAGTTGGAGACTACGTGCAAATGCGGTCATATAACTGCTGGTGATGTCTCTTCCTATATGTGGGCAAGCCCCCGGGAAATTCATAAATAGGCTCCCCTGGTGGGCTCACTATTGAGAGCACTGATGAGGAACAGCTGCATGTGTATCGAGACTGTGTGCAGCCCAGCTCATGTAGAGGAGAGAATGCATGCCATGCAATTGCCTGTGATGTTCCATGTCATTTCATCGCTGGATGTTTTTTCGCAGGGTTTTTTTGCCACGATTTTTTTAATGAAAAAAAGCATCACTGTTTTTTCATTTATTTTTGGGGGGTCCCCTCCCAGCCCCCCAATTCTCTTTAATGTTTTATGTATTCCCAAACTTCCACACCCCATATATATAATTTAGTAACCCCCTCTAAAAATCTCTATTGTTTTTTTCGTTACAAAATTTGCGGTAAAAAAACATGCGAAAAAACATCCCACGATGAAAGGACACATGTGAGTGTGTGGTAGTGGGGCTTGGAAGGAGTTGGGCAAGGGTCTCAGCATGAAAACGTGGGTTTGCGAGCAAGAAACACTGCAGAGGACGTGTCTGAAAGGCATCACATCAAGGGTAGTTTAGTACTGTTACTTGCCTAAGCAGTCTGCTCCTTAGTGCCCTTCCCCCACTCTGAAATTGCCTCAAGGGGCCAGGGACTCCTGCTTCTGTTGCGAGCATGAGCAGCACTGACAACACTCCCTTTTGCTGTTCTTAAGAGGGGCATCGGGACAAGCCAGAGGGGTAGAAATGACCTGCATAGCGTGGCAGTTGTATGCATGACTTCTCCTTGATGACGCCACTGTACTCCATCACTCTCAATCTTTCATTTCTTTTTCAGCCCTGGCAAAGGGAAGCACTTGTGTAACCTGGGAAGTAAACTAACACTGACACTGACTATTGTTAGTGGGATGTGCTGACTATTATTCCTGGAGGGAAAGCCCGTATGGGCTGGTCTGTTTTCGAAGTTCCTCCAGCAGTGTAAGTGTATTATAGGTACATCTCTGTTATTAGTGGTAATTGCATGGGGTGGGGAGGCAACGTGAGATGCTACGTGCTTTGGGAGCCTTGCTTGCAATTGTCCACAAAACTGGAGTGCAAACGGAAATATTAAATACAAGCAAAATCATATTACTCTTTCATTTTAATCTCTTTTGTAAAAATAAAATTAAAAAAATACTGCCTGCAAAGTCGCCTTTGCAGGCGGCATTTACAAGAGATGCACATGGCAGCTGCCTGCGTTGAGCAGGTTTTAAAAGCAGGTGATTCGATGGGAATCAGTCCGTTTTAAACCTCCACGAGAACCTCATGCAGACATACAACTGGTGGCTTTCCAGGAGCAGCGGAAATGAGGCGGAGTAAATACATTAACCAGCTGTCTCCAATTCCACGGACAAATGAGTGTCAACACTGGTTGCGGCTCACACTTTGTGTTTGCACTTATGTGAAAGGTCCACGGCTTCCAAAATAAAACCCACTCTGTTGCATTTTCTGGCCAAAATCGTAGGTCCTAAAACAGAGTCATTTACACTGCATTAACGAAATAATGTTTTAAAATATTTCAGATGTGACGTTCAGGTGGGATATATGCACTTCTCTTTATTCAGGGGTCATGTGTACGTCAGAGAAGCTGCAAACGATTGGAGCAAGTTGTACAATAAAACATGACACCGATATTTATAAATCACCTTGGAATGAGTTGCCTCGATTGGTGAAACTCAAGATGTTTATATTTTATCGACATCGGAAGGAATAAGGACAGAGTTAGGGTTATGGTGAAAAAGAACCCGAGGCCGTCACGAAGCACAGAACCTCTTAACAGCCACATTAAGCGATAGCAACAACAAGCGGCTTTGCTCAAAACCAAAACCAACGTAGCTGCAATGGTGCCCGTTCCTTGACCTGTTTGTGGGTATTGGTATCCGAGGGGCTCTCATTGTGTATGCCCCAAAGATACCTGGCCTTGATAGCAGCGGGTTTGGGCACCAGTCACGTGTGATTTCCATGTGGCACAAATGCATTTGCCCTGGAATCTGAGAGCCGGGTCTGAAATCCTTCTTATAATTGTACCTTGGCACCTAATCAAGAACAGGGAGGGAGCACGCTTTCAGTAAAGTGCTGGCATGGTGTACGGTTACGGTGTGGACAGTGCCAGGATTAGAGCAGCACAGAAAGAGGTTCTGGCCAGAGGTGCCATCTTCGCCCTACTGCTCGCAAACTATAGTGGGGTGCACCAGGTGCAACATCGCAATGGAGAAAAATAAGAGTGGGGGCATGACACCTTGGTGACATTGGGGAACATACATGGCAAGCAAGCATCAACATGTTTTTGTTTCCCCCCCAAAAGCCGAAATTAACTATTAAACTATATTAACAACCTGTCTCCAAATCTCCATGCAAAACATGAATTACGTGCCCTGGAATGGTAACATAAGAGTACACACTGGTAGTGGCTGTTCCGACTTTATTTTTGCACTTTTTTGAAAAATCCGTGACTTACAAAATGAAGCCCCCTCTCACCACTCTGTTGCATGTGCTGGCCCAATCGCGGGCCCCAAAAACACGTCTTTTTATTCAGGGGTCCTGTGTGTGTCAGAGAAGTTGCAGAAAAAAAGTAAGATTGTGGTTTACACAATACAACAATGGCATTGATCTTCGTACATCACCCTGGAAGGAGTTGCCTCAATTGGTTACATTGAAGATGTGTATATTTGTGAAGCAAAATAACAATAGAGCAAAATAGCAGTGGAACACCCAGGGCAACATCACTGTGGGGGATACGCAGTCAGAAAAAAAGAGTGGGGGACAACTAGATTAATGTGCAGATAATCATGCAAACATGAACTCTAATAAGAATCAACTACAAGTTGCAAATCTGATAGACTATGAGTCGGTGTTTTGGAAACATGACGATTTGCAAAACAATCTTCTGCGAGCAGATATGTGTGTCAATGGTCAGAACTCGGGATGTGCAAGCAGTTCACGAACCCGCGTTTCGCAATGTATGTCACGCGAGAAAACAAAAACAGCGTAAACCATCGCACCGAGAAATGCGAACGATGTCTTCGTGTTGGAATGGGAGCAAGTGCAAGCATGATTATTTCGACAGAAATACACTGTAAGTGGAATCCTCCGCACTGGGGCGGAAGGGTGTTAACAGGAAGTTGGGTCATCGAAATATGCGTTCTATCCTCCTTAGAATACAATGTAATGTGTTTACAAGTAAAATGATACCGTTATATTGGAATGCCTAGGCATGTTGGGGAAATTTTGATCTACAGAGCAATGAATGCTTCCACGTTGCTTTCTAGCCCATGTGCCTGTAACTATACTAGGCCATTTTGCTGAAAATAGAACAGATCGATTCACGTGTTTGTTTGATTTTTGCAGAGGGCTAGGGGTATTCATGGGCTAGGCAGGAGGGAGTGAAATGGACGCAGTTAGAGGTACGCCTTTAGAAGAAGCAAAGCACGTAAACACAAATGAATGCTTGCGGTGCCATTTTCTTTACTAGCAGCATTCTGCTGCATGCAAAAACGACGTCGCACCGTGAGAAACCTCTGGCAAGCATAAACACACCTGTTGTGTAGGCGAGGGACCTCCTGGGCCCCGCCGGCATTCACACGTGCGCAAGCATACATGCACCAGGGACACACATGGGATGCGTGTTGCTTGCTCAGGTCCCAGCGGCAACTGCCTCTCAGGACCGTCTTTATTCACACGGCGCATGCGCAAGCCTCGTTATGGGCCGCGCATGTGTACAAAACATAATCACTATGCAACATCTTTCCTTTTTCCCCAAACAAGAAACAACTGTAACAATTGCACACAACAATGACCACTTGGGACTTCACGACCAGTTCTCAACCTGTTACGAGGCAGGGTCCATGATAAAGTCCTGGAACCTCGACAGCGGCTTCTGCCCCGCCCGGCTCGGGTACCTTCTGGACTCCTCTCGAGGTGTCTCTGGTGTCCCGAGAGCTTCTAGCGGGCCCTCGTCCCTTGGTGGTGATCCTTCCCCGGGTCCGGGCGCCTCGGCACCGCTGGAGGGGGCACTGCCTCAATCTGCTTGACGTAGGACACATTCCGCGTGATGGTGCCCCTGGCATTCGCTGCAGTGATCAGAGACCCCTTGACATGGGTCACGCCCAGTGGCTGGGCTTCATACGGGACAGATAGTTTCCCCTCCGGCCTCTGATTCCGGACTAACACTGTGTCCTCCAGTGCAGTCACCTTCTCCGGCAGGTTCCAGCGGGCACTCTCCCACTCGTCCCTCCTCTGGGGGACCGCTTGAAGAGGGCCTCGGCTGGCGCAACCCCGGTGGACTGATGGGGGGTCATGCAGTACTCATGTAGAAATTCAAAAAGGTTGCGGCAGAGCTCCTCTGCCCCATTCATTGAAATTCGAAAGACCTTATTGAGTGTCCTCATAAAACGCCCCATCTCCCCGTTTGCCCTGGGCCAGAGTGGGGTAACCTTCCGGTGCTTGATCCCCCATTCCTCACAGTACTGGGCGAACTGCTGCCCCTGGAATGGTGAGCCATTGTCCGAAGAGATCTCGGTGGGGAACCTGTGCATGGCGAACATCTTCTCCAGGGCCAGAATTGTGTGATCGCTGGCTGTGGATTCCACCAGCTCCACTTCGGGATAACGGGACCACTGGTCAATAACTGCAAGAAAGTACATTCCTCTGCCCGTGGACCCGAAGTCGGCGTGCACCGTCCCCCAGGGTTGCTCACTTCTTCCCATGGCCTGTATGGGCGGCCCTCTTTCCATGGGACAAGCAGCCTGGCACGGTATGCATGCACACACAAATTTGTCCACCCTGCTCTCCAGGTCCGGGAACCAGACCTTCAACCTTAGGCGTGCTTTTGTTTTTGCTGTCCCCTGGTGACCTTTATGGGCGAGCTGCAGTACTTTTCCCACCAATACTCGCGGGATGACGATTTGGCACCCCCTCAGCAGAAGGCCATCCTCTGCGACTGACAGCTCGTTGCGGACCTTCCACAGTGCTTGGAGATCTTTTCATGCCCCACTCTCCCTCCTGGCATTGTTTGTGAGCACTTCACGCCACTCCCCACTGTCCATGGCTTCCTTTATGACCAGGAACACCTCGTCCACATTCAATGCTTCCACAATCTCTTGGCGTGCCAGGGCCACCGGCAAGGCTGCCTCCACCACGTGGTGAACCATCTCAATGCAGTGCACCATCTCGTCGGAGCCTTGAGGGCTCCGGCCCCCAAATGACAGGACAGATAGTCCGCGGGGTTGTGAGTGCCCGGGCGATACTGTAACTTGACCCCATACTCCATGAGTGACAGCATCCATCTGTCGATACGCGGTGGGGGCTTGGACGAAGCACCGGCCCTTATCGTAATCAGAGGCTTGTGGTCAGTTATCACTACCACGGGCTTCCCCAGGATGTAGATCCTGAAGAGCTTGCAGCCCCATAGGATGGCCAGGGCCTTGCGCTCTATTTGCGAGCAGCGCTTCTCCGTCAGCGCCTTACTCACATAGGCGATGGGATGCATGATCCCCTGTGGATCTGCCTGCATGAGCACCGCTCCCAAGCCCACCCGGCTGGCATCCACCACTATTTCCGATTCCCTGTCCGGATTGAAATACACCATGTTCTCCTGACCCGACAGGGCATTCTTAATTTCAGCAAATGCCCTCTGTTCTTTCGCCGTTCAGGCCCATGCCATGTCATTCCTTGTCAGGGCCCACAGGGGTTCCGACAGAGACGCTAGATCGCAAATGAATCGTCCACAATAGTTGACCATGCAGAGAAAGCTCCGTATCTCGGCTGGAGACTCTGGCGGGGCCACCTCACGAATGTCTTTCACTTTCTCCGGGTCCGGCGAGATACCTCCTGTGTGGAACAAGAACCCAAAGAATTCAATTCGGCCCTTTAAAAACTCACACTTTTTCAGATGCAGAGTTAGCCCCAGGCTTTTGAGTCTCTACAGTGCCCGCTCCAGATGCTTCAGGTGTTCCGCCTCCGACTGTGCTAACATCAGAATGTCATCGGACATATTGATCAACCCTTTTAGTCCTGCCAGGGTCCCCCGGATGGCGTTCTGAAATATTTCCGCCACCGACGAGACACCGAAGCTGAGCCTCTTAAACTGGTACAGCCCCTCGTGCGTTGTGAAGGTGATGATATACCTCGACTCCGGGTGAAGTTCCAGTTGATGGTAGCCAGACCTCACGTCCAGCTTGGAGAAGACTTTCGCTGCCTGCAGCTTGCCAACATGTCATTCAGCGTGGGAGTGAGGTGACGCTCCCTCTTGATGGCAATGTTAGGCAGTCTCATGTCCACGCAGATGTGGACGGCTCCTGCTGTTTGGGCTTGGAGGGGGACAACAATTGGGGAGACCCACAGGGTCGGGCACTCCACCCTCTTAATAATGTCCAAGTCAGTGAGCGACTGAAGTTCCTTCTCCACCTGTGCCCTCAGGTGGAAGGGTATTCTACGGGCCCCCTCCGGCATTCACACGTGCGCAAGCATACATGCACCAGGGACACACACGGGATGCGTGTTGCTTGCTCAGGTCCCGGCGGCAAGCCTCGTTATGGGTCGCGTATGTGTACAAAACATGCAACAACACCTATATTTCACAAAGCATTTCATATGGACGGCATTTTACGTTTTCCAACTGAAACTACTTTTACAAGTATCACTTACATTTCATTGGAAATTCTGAAGCAATATGCGCATGTCCTCCAAGCAAACACTTTGCTTGTGTTAGCTCTGCGTTGGCGCCTCAGTATGAAGTGTATAGTCAGACATCCAAAGAGTTGTATTTATGGTATTCGCAGACAAATAGATTTTGAGACCCCCTTCTTTGCAAGGTTTGCCCTCCACACCAATAATTGGTTAGCACAACTGCCCTGTCTAATGTGCCAACAGGGGCCGTAATGGATCATGAGATAACGTTAACGCCACTGAGCTCACAGGGGTGGCGTTCAGACACTCTGAACTCTGCAGAATTGGTCAAAAGAGGAACGTGCACAGCCTTTGGAAAGGGAGGTGCCCTTCGGGCGTGGAAGCTGTGTATTTTTAGCCCTGACGGCATGCTTAAACCTGCCCATTTTGACATGGCATTTCCATCAGTGTTGCTTTCCCATCCAGTCATGGGAACCCCGCAGGGCTGTTTCGCTTTGCACACTCACCCACTAGTCAAGGTAGACACACGCCTTCACATGCCGCCAGCCATTGTCCACCTGTGTATCACTCTGATGTTCAACTATACAAAAGCCTAGACTACTTGACTCACCAAAACACATACCGCTTTCTTGCAGGCGCCAATACTGAGGTTAGCAATCTACTGCCAAATAAAAAATTCTTAGCCCTGATTCAGAGTAAAGTGTGCAGGAACACCCCTTGTGCGTTGTGCATTTGTTCCCATATGCACGCAGTGGTCGAAGTGGGTGGATCGGTCAGAATTCATATCTAGGGAAAACAATCTCACACATTGATGGGGGAAATGCCCTTCTGACCGGGCTGCCGGCTGCTCCCTTGGCTCCACGAAAAGCAGTCCACCATGCTGTGGCATGTTTTATTAAAGGTGCGCTGAAATGTGAATGAATCACCCCATCCTACGCAAATTACATTGGCTTCCTCTCCAGGCCAGCGTACTGTTCAAGGCTGCATGCATCATCCACAAAACATCAATGTAAAACATTATATATGGCGTCCCTTAAACTGCAGACACCAGGACATTTAGCCAAAATAAGAAACGAATGATGTGTTTAGCAGGATAGATTACTTCAATTTAAGAGGAAGGTGATTCTACAATAATTTCAATTAATGAACAAGTATAACTGATCTCACAATGATTCATTGCTGCAAGTAAAAGTACAATTTAATTGCAAAACATCAAAATCCCAGATGTCGAAAAAAATGTGCAATCTTTAAAAAAATGTATCACATACTAGAACATTAAAAAAAAAAAAAAAACAAGCATAAGCGGGCTATGACATATTTGGTTAAAAAGCCTCAAATGGTTATCGAGTACACATATATAGCTCAATTCAAGATCAATATACAAACATACAAAGAGTGAACAAATAGAAAAAATATACTATATCACATCCAGTAAAAGTGAATTAATGGAAAAAATATCAATTAAAAAAAATGAGTGAAAAAAAGAAGAAAAGAATGTGGTCGACTAGTGAGGCATTGTGCCTTATTTTTTTATTTTTTTTAAATGGCCACGTCTTTGCAGCACTGTCTAGCTAGTTTTGATGATGAATACTTTCATTATCGAATATTGTCTTCTTCATTACCAAATTGTTTTGAAAAGAAGTCTGAGAAACAATACATAGAAAAGAAGAAAGAAAGGTGATGCCTGAATTAGTACAAAAATGTACCAGAGGTCAGTGATCCTAGTACCTATTTTAACAGCTATAAGATTAACAACACAGAATGTGTTACCTTAAGAATCCCAGACAGATGTTGTGCCTTTATTTATGCAACTGAATTGCCTACAAAGACAAAAGAAAACAGACATGTTAAAATCATTAAAAGCGTGCAGCTACATCAGTAAAATGTTGATCATCACAGTGAAAAGAGGGTACCAGGAATGCTCATCCTCACCCCCATGAACATGACAGGACGAAGAACCAGGAGAGCTCAAAGCCACCCATCATATTGTGGACGGAAGGTACAAAGGGGGTGCCAGTGGACGAGGAGCTGTTCCAATACGGGACTGAGATTGGAAGTGCATGGCTCCCATGGAAGGGAAGATCTGGTGGATTCCAAATGAGTACTTATTCAGACCAGAGAGACAATTGGATGAGGCAGAAGGGACAGTAGTGCCACGAGAATTGGAGGGAGTGATTGTGAAAGATGAGTGGATAGCAGGTCACGGTATGGACAAGACAGGAAGACCATGGTGAGCAGTGATTGCTGTAGCTGAGAGATACAGGCTGACCACTGTGACAGATGAAAGACTATTCAGGGACAACAGGTTGGACCACAAGATGGTGTTTGA